>NC_045430.1:224107888-224711599 GCF_902635505.1 Sarcophilus harrisii
GAATTAGCACAGTCTATTCCAACAGGCCCTTAAAAATGTCTATTGATTAAAAAATTCAGTTTTATGCAGGTTCAGTTTTCATAGGGCATAATCTCATAAGGCCACAACCTTGTGCTGGATCATTTCTAGAGAGCTGACTAGGCCAGACTTTTCTAATTTGGCATTAGAAATCCACTTAGGGAACTCCTACTGATCCCTTGGGTTGCTCTGGAGGAGACTCAAACCTTTGTCCTGGAGTCTGAACCTACTTCATTCTCCCAGAGAGTTTTCTGGTACAGAATTTCCCAAAGGCAGAAAGACATCATTGATCAGGATATTTTTTCTCCCTACCCCTGTACACTCTGAGATACTCGTATCTTTGTAAAAAAAAAGCAGGATACCCCCTCTCACCTCTTCTTCTCTGGTGTGCCCACCTGAAAGATTGATGAGGATTTAGGAGAAACCAAGGGAGAAAAACCAGTTCATCTTCTTCAAGATCATGCTGATAGTCTGGGGTCTAAGGGAGCTCTTTTGAATGAAGCAGCAATCTTTTTTTTTTTGGTCTCTCAGAACTCCCAAGGCATGCTGTTTGTGGAGTAGAACAGGGCTGGTCAGCTCTTTTCAGTAATGTTAGTGAATCACATTCACTGTTATCTCTGACATATTAGGGTACCATTATCCTATTTCTGACAGTGTGCTGCAAGAAGACCAAAAGTAATTCTGTGTGCACTCTGCCTTCTTCTATATCATTTTTTTTTCAGTGCTTCACATGCTGCTTGTCAGAGGAATGCACTTAGATGTAAATTGACTGACCCACTGCCTGCAGGTAATCTCCCATGAGTTAAAACTTCCATATTGGAATTGAAGGAGCACGAATATTCTTAAACTTTAAACTTGAATAAATGAACTTTATTTAGATCAGAGTAGTTGAATTGGTAAAATTTTAATTTTGAATATGAACTGATACAGAAAGATATAGCCTCAAAATCATTTATATTTGCACAGGTTAAAGTGTTACTTCTGATGCATCCTATTGTAAATGTGGACAACTTTTTGTAGACCAATAGTGCATTGAGAGCTTGTATTTTTTTCTTTGAAGTACATGTAAAAAGCCAAATTCTTTTAATGTTTTTTTTTTATATGTCAAATAGCTTAGCATTGGCATATGCCTTGTTAAGTGGGCTTTTTCAGATGAAACTTGTACTTTTTTCACGAATACCTTTAATATTATTCAAACATCATTGTTCCTATTCTTTCCTGTCCTTTTTTTTTTCTTTTCTGTAGTTTTCTGTTCCCTAGTTATTTTTCTTTTTTCTCCACCAGTTATATATATTCTTTCCCACATCATTGCTTTCCATAGTCCCTCTTTTCCCATTGATACCTGTAAGGAAAATAAGTTAGACTAAATGTGTGCACCTTTCATCCTGCTCTCCAGTTTCCAGTGCACTAGAATGTGTGCATTT
The DNA here is from genome assembly GCF_902635505.1 of Sarcophilus harrisii. Classification (NCBI taxonomy): domain Eukaryota; kingdom Metazoa; phylum Chordata; class Mammalia; order Dasyuromorphia; family Dasyuridae; genus Sarcophilus; species Sarcophilus harrisii. The sequence continues at coordinate 224,109,331 of NC_045430.1, forward strand.
GTGTGTGTGTGAACACACTTATGTGCCAGGTCAGTGAGCTTTACCCATTATCCTCTGTCATCCCCTGGTGTTGCTGAGTAGAGAGGATATTCTGCCAACAGGAAATCTTTCAGCCATTTTATCATCCAAACACCTAAGGCAGTAATCTTGAAAAGTTGAATCTGAGAAAGAAAGCAAGGAAATGCTTTTTGTTTTTCTTAAAATCAATAAATAATCAAAATAACCATTCCTTTTCAAAGAATCAACAGGAGAAAAATTGTTCCCAACTTATTAACAACTGATGGTTAACTTAAAAAAAAAAATCAGGTTTTCCTAAAAAGTGAAACCTTTTAGCCATAGAAACAACTGAAGTCTCTCAGCTTTAATATCTCTGCCCGCTTGCTTCTTAAACAAAGCTATATAGCCAGTACAATAAGCAGCAAATGTAAAATGCTTCCTCATGTGCTTATTATTATGTTCAGTTTTCTAGTTAAGCTTTAGACGCGTGAAAATTTAGGTTTAAGTGACTACTTTTGTTCTAGTAGTCCTCTGATGAATTGTTTTTCTCCATATTTGAAGGTGCAGTCATCTTATTTGAGAAGCTTTGTTCATTAACAAAAGGAACCAAAATAAATTCAGCTAGGGTCATAGTGTTTAATTTAATAGTATTACGATAATAAGAACCATAATTAGTTTCAGATTTGCCTTCTTTCCCAGAGGACATGATTTTTAGTTTTTGATGGCTACTTAAGGCATGAGAATGACAGAAAAATTAATGTCATAACCTTTACAGCCTGTTTATGGTTTTCTGTGTTGTACCCTAAAGGATTTTTTGGAATAATGTAACATCTAAAATAAACTACTTAGTATGGACAAGTAGAAATTAGGTTAATTGGGTTCGCTTAATCCTCAGCTGGTAGAGCCTTGATCAAGACACTCATTTCATACTTAGAAAAAGTCACCATTTTTCCTTTATGAAATTATCTTTTATATGGTGCATCTACTTCTGCCAAGTCCTACCTTGATGCCTCACCAGCATGTGGAAGTGACCCTGATTTTGAAATCTATGACAGATTTTCATAGATACTAGCAGACTAGAGTATGGGCCCCTTGTCTATCATCTGATGACTAGCTTAATTAGTGAGCAAAAGCTCATAATCAGAAAGTTAATAACCTGGTGAAAGACTTGGTGAAAAAGCTTATTAAAGCCACTCTACTGAGATCTGTATTGGTGCCCACGTCACTGAAGCCCTTTACATTTGATTTGGTCCTTTAGAATGACCATCTTTTAAAAACTAATTCATGGAGGAGTCTAGAAGTTCCCCATATTATTTTATCCAGTTTGTCATATAATTTCCATATTTCCCAACACCAGTAATAGATTGTGTTGTGTGATACTGATGCAAACTTCCTTTTCCCTGTTCCATTCCAGCGTGGTCCCTTGTAGCTAAGCTCTTGCCGATTACTTTTCCTATCTCATCTCTAGCCTCTCTGTGGTCGTTTTCTTGAGTCATCATTGTTCCAGAAGTCCTTGACATCTTGGATCCTGAGGTTTTTCCTTGTCATGGTAGTGAGACTGTCAGATGTGGGATCATATTTTCAATTAGAAGACAAAAAAGAAGCTTAATTGAATTAAAACCTTAAAAGCTTTTGGATAATTGATTTTTAGAAATTTTGTCAAACAATTTCTTCAGAATGGGGCCATTCATTCTTTTTTTTTTTTTTTTTTTTAAACTGGAGGCAATTGGAGTTAAGTGACTTGTTGCCCAGGGTCACACAGCCAGGAAGTGTTCCTGAGTTCAGAAATGGTGCTCTATCCACTACACCACCCAGCTGCTCCTATGGGGACATTCTTTTTGAGAAAACTCCCATCAGATTAGAAAGTGTTGCTGGGACAGTGACCCAGGGTCACACCTTATGTTATAGAGGCTAGATTTGAACTCAGGTTCTAAGCTCTGAAGTCAGCTCTTTCTTCACTTCCGTGCTGCCTTTCCGTGCAGTGAGATAAAAATCTCAGGCCCAGTCACCGTGGTGGCTGCACTGCTCAGAATGTTGCTGCAACAAAGCAGGTGGGATCATAGTGGCAGGGCCGGAGAGGTCCTGGGAGGCCAACTGAGCTGACTGCCTTATTCTCCAGGGAACAAACTGACCCTGGGCGGCAAGGGGACTTGGGGTAAGCGCCATAGGCAGGATGCTGTGTAGGACTCCTGTTTGTGTCCATTCTCCACCATATGACAGGAACCTGCAGTACTATACTGAAGAGTGAAGATGTATATAGCAAATGAGTTTGTGTGAACTGAACTGCTCTGGGAAAGATCGCCAGGCTTATTCTAGGGAGGTTGTTCAGGGTTTTTGAGGAAAGATGGAGAATGTAAAAAGCGTGGAAGAATTTAATACTGAAGAAAAGGAACACTAAAGGAATAGGGATTTTAGATTTCCTTTTCTATACAAAATGATAAATGACAATCTTCAAACTTCTGTATTTTTAAAAAATATATATTTATTTAATTAATTGCAAAGCATATGCAAGGGTAATTTTCCCAACACTGACCCTTGCAAAACCTTCTATTCTAAATTTTCTCCTCCTTCCCCCCACTCCCTCCCCTAGTTGGCAGATAGTCCAATACATGTTAAATATGTTGAAATATATGTTAAATCCAATATATGTATACATATTTATACAGTTATCTTGTTGTACAAGAAAAATCAAATCAAGAAGAAAGAAAAAGAAAAACTGAGAAAGAAAACAAAATGCAAGCAAGTAACAGCGAGAGTGAGAATGCTATGTTGTGAACCACACTGTTCCCACAGTTCTCTCTCTGGTGTAAATGGCTCTCTTCATCACTGCACAAGTGGAACTGGTTTGAATCCTCTTATTGTTGAAGAGAGTCACATCCATCAGAATTGGTTGTAGGATAGTCTTATTGTTGACGATCTTCAAATTTTGAGTTTAGGATAGGAAGTGAGGGGAATCTAAGAGAACAGTGGCTTGACTCACTGGAAATGGATCAGAATGGGAGGGTAACTGGAGACAAAGATTTCCTTCAATGTTGGGAGTTAAAGTGAGAAAACCCCAACTGTAGTTGGTAACATTCTGGCAGCAGCTCGCGATAGGAAAGAGAAGAGAGTACAGAATTCAAGATGATCTTCAGGTCAGTCTTTCCTGGTACGCCTAAATATGTCTCTACAGGAAGTGTACGCACAGAAGGAAATAAGCAAGTCAGAGAAATAGGTTGAGCCACCCTTGATAAAATCAGTCCATTTTAGCAGCCAGACTTGACCAAACTGAATCAAATGATGAATTCTCTCACTACTTGCATCATTCAGGCAGGGCTTGTCTGCCCCCTAATTTCTTCAGTCAGTATTCTGCAGTTCTTATCTTCCCTAGATAATCTACCCAATGTGATGGTGGCTTTCCTCTGGTCCTGAGAATAACAGGGCAATTTGAATGAGTCAGACTGTGTGTCTGCTTAGTCCTCATTTTTGTTATGTGAATGAAACAACTTTTTGGGTGGGATCAACTATTTCCTTGATGTCTTTCATGTTACTTTTCATTATGTGAAAAAGATTTGCATATTCTGAAAACATTATTGGGTAATTATCAATAGATTTTAAAGGGGCAAATTAATTGATCCTCACATTTTATCATTGCCTAAGATTGAACTTATTGCCAACAGAAGAGCTATATATTGGAACACTCAGGACTGATTAACTTATTCCATTAATTTTAAACTTTGTATTCTTTGGCTTGTAAGAATAGAAACAAATGACTTTTTAGAAAGTTTGTGTCAGCACCACACATATTCCACAGTATATTGTTCAGTAGAGTCAGGAAGATCCATCTTTGAATCCTGTTTAAGACACTTAGACTGTGACCCTCACAAGTAGATTAACCTCTCTGCCTCAGTTTTCTCAACTGTAAAATAAGGGTAATAAAACTACTTCTGGGTTGTGTTGAGGCTCAAATGAGATAATACAGGAAAAGTGTTTTGCAAACCTTGAATTGCTCTATAAATGTCCTCCTCCTCCTCCAGAATTGTTTATGGGCCCTTTCAACTCTGTAGATCTTTGTGCTCTCTAGATCAGAAAATGAACCCCAAATCTCCTAGAATAATGGAGACAGAAGAAGGTCACTTACTGGGGAGTCCATAACCCATGAAGCTAAGCCAGCTACTTCAGCTATGTACCTTGTTTGCATATGTTTTATCTTTGTATATTGTATACAGACAAAACAATAGTCCAAAAGGAATCCTTTGGAGATATGCATAAATGTTCCCCTTTATGGAATCAACTGAAATATGATTAGGCTTTTTAACCAAGAAACACCATTTTAAAGCTTTCTGATTTCTGAATAATGTTGAAAATCATACTATTTAGAAACAGTTCTCCAGGCTCCCTTTGGTCTTGCTTAAGTGCACTACTGCTGATACATGTACAAAGAACACAGCATGAAGCAGCTAAGTCCTTGAACTACATTTTTTAAAGCTACAAAACTCCATGATTTAATCTCTTACTAAGAAGATGGATCTTATTGCTTACCTAAGATGGTATAGACTTAATTCTTGACAAATCAATCGGGAAATTTCAGGGCTATTTGCCTACCTTTAGAAGTCCTCCATTAATCCCTTTCCCCCACTTTTAACAATAAAATGTTGCCCTTGTGCAAGTTGAAATGTTCCTACAGATCTCTTTAACCACAGTGATTCCTGACTGGGAATATAATCTACAAAATCAACAGGAAACAAACAGTGAACATCTTGAACACTATTAAAACGAATAAATTGGGTAGATAAGTAGATAAGATTAAGTTGCAAGTATAAATCAAAGCATGAAAACCATTCTTTTGATTGAAAACAAAAATTCCTTGCCTTGATTTCAGAATGAGAAGCCATGTAGCATGGGAGGGAGAGGGCCACCTGAGAGTCAGGAAGACTCTACTCAAGTCTCACCCCACACACATCTGAGACAAGCCAGTGGGTTCTCCCCCTGCCCTTCAGGATTCAGAATTCTTCTGTATCACCCTACTGGCCATCGACTTCACCTGGCTTCTCTGTGGCATGTTTGCTTCGGCACTTTTTTGACCTGATGCTACTGTGTTCTACAAATCTATGGGTAAATGATGAAAAGCCAGCTCCACTTGGGGGGAAAAAGTTTTGCTGTCTTAGAACATTCATTGGTTTCTTTTACTTTTTTTCTACCCTTAATCATTATTAGTCCCTGTGATAAAATGTACTGCAATAAACATGAAGTACTACTTTAGGTAAAAAAAAAAAATAATAATAATAATCTTTAAAAGACTAGCCCAAAATGTTCTTTTTGATAGCCCATTGTCATGGTAATTACTTTAGTGCCTCAGAAAATCTGTATGTTTGTCTGTGGAGGCTGGCCCCATTACCCCAGAGCATAAACATTTTACATGTATTGTGTGCCACACTCTGGGCCAGGTGCTAAGGATACATGGGAAGACAGACAGGCCCTGTCCTCAGAGAGCGCACATTCTCTCCTTCCTCGGCCATCAGGCTGTCTCCCCTACGACTGCCCACCTCCCCGGTCCCCCGGCCGCCTCCTGGGGAGAACCTCCTGGGACCTTGGAGCCAGGCCTTTCTTCAGGCCTGCGGCTTGGCTTCTCAGTGCGAGGCTTTTCTTGGAATCTCTAGGCCTCGTATTCCTCCAGCAGAGATGAGTATGAGAACAGAAGGTACTTTTATTCATCTCTGGGTATGTAAAGTGTTTTGTGTTGTCTCCTTGTGAGAAAGTGGAGCCGAATCCCCCGCGCCAGTGCCCAGAACAGGGCTTGAACCCAGGACCAACCCAGACTAGCACACTCTTGTGTTTCACCATCTTGCTGATCACACCTGATAACTTTTAGGCCCACAGGACAGAATCTGCCTTGTGCTTTATATGAGGGTCACAGAAATCATTGTGACTGGTTTTGAATCTTGGAAAATTCACAAGAAGAGGAACTTGATTGGTTAGCCATAGTACAACGATGCCTTGTGTGAACTGGAGTGGCCATATGGTGGATGTAGTGGCATGGCAGCTGCTCCATCCTTCCAATCTTTAATCTCTCCCTATCTAGTGGATCTTTGCCTGATGCCCTAAAAAAAAGTGTGTCTTCCTTATGCTTAAAAAAAGCCCTCACCAGAATCTTCTTTCCATGCAAGCTATTGTCCTGCCCCTTTGCTTTCTTTCTCAATTCAGCTCCTAGAAAAGCTGTCTGTATTTATTGCCTCTGCTTCCTCTCTTGTCACTGAATTCTAAATTCTCTGCAGTATTCCTCCAATCTCATCAATCAACTGAAATTGCTGTCCCCCAAATTACCATGACTCTAGGTATGAAATCTAATGGCCCACTTTCGATTCTTGTCCTTTTTTCATCTTCCTTCAGTATTTGATATTGTTTGTTACCCTTTCCTTACATGTGTGTACGTCTATTTATTTACATGTTGTCTTCTTGGGAACCTGTATAGTTTAGCCTTTGTACTTATATCTCCAGTACCTGGTATAATGCCAAGCACATAGTAGGCACTTAACAAGTGTTTGTTGGTCAGTTGATTGGTAATGTCCACCACAATTGTTGTCAAAAGAATATTATAGATCAAACAGTCGTTGAGTTTTATTGAAATTCTGTGTGCTCTGTACTATGATACCAATTGTAGGATATATAGTATAAGGCATAGTTCTTGCCTTGATGTAATTTATCATCTGGTCATAGATGAGACTTAAGATACATGAAACAATTAGAAAGCAATAAAAACAATGCATGACTAAATACTTTATAAAATATTTATTCAGTTGAAAATGCTACAATTAAATAGATAAGTGGCTACCATATTTTTTGTTATCTAAGATTACTTAAATTATTTCAGAACCATACATAATAATACCCCATTTTCCCAGAAATCATATATGCTGGTACCTCAACTCTCCAGAAAAGGGATCTTCGAATCAGGTGTTATGCAAAAAAAGGACTGAGAAGCCAAAATAAGGTCAGAGAATTTGTGTACTAAAATTTCATGCAGCTTGTTCGTTCAAGAGCATCTCTCCTTAAACCATGTTACTCTTCTCCTTAAACTATACAGTGTCTATCCTTTTGCCTACTAAGTAAAGGTCAGACTATTTATTGTTCTACAGTTTGGTACCTTCCTGTCTATCTGGCTTTATCTCATGCTATTCTTCTCCACAAAGTCTGTGCTGTTCCATGCCTTCCTTCTGCTGGGAATGAAAATGATAAGACACTGAAGCAATTAAATCTAAGCATATCAGTTTATTAGCAAGTCTAGCAGTTGTATAACAAATCAGATCAGAGACCCTTCAGTGGGTACAAGGACACCATTTGGCAGCTAGCAAAGTATTTCTTATAGTCAATAATGAGGAACCATTCAGCTTACACAATCTTGAGTAACATGGGGAGTGCTCTCTTTCAGTTGGTCAGAGTTTGACAAATTTTGTAGTTATTTCCAGAACATCTTGGAACATTCTTTGGTTAGCCCCATTATCCCACTTTTTCAGATAATCTCAACATTTTAATTTCCCCATAATTACATGATCATTATGTAAAGGCTTAGCTCACAAAATGGAAAGAATCAAATAAAATGGAGTTAGTTTTGAATTCCACATTTCTTTCTTTTGATGCTTGAGAAATCTATTCCCCATGGATCACTTATCCAATATGAATTGCATATGGTTCATTGTGTATTCAAAATCAGTATTTTGAACCATCATTAGACATTTAGGAATTAATTTTGAGCAAGTTTTGGTGTAATAAGCAATCCAGTATCTAACCCTAAGTCAAAAGACAATTATGCATTCCCAAGATCAATTGGGGAAAGAGAAATATCAGTTTATTAAAATAAAGGCAATAGACATATCTCCTCTTGATAATAGAGAATGATTTTACTTTTATGGGAGGGTAATCAAACACCTTTTTTTAAAAAGATGAAATTCCCCTTTTAGACCCTTTGCAAATAAAATAAAGTAAGGAGAAGTATATCAGGTCACTTTAAGTGTGTTTAAGTTTTAATTTCTTTGCTCACATGTTCAGCCTGATCTGAACTCTTTATATATCCCCAAGGTAACCAAGAAAACTCAATAAATATAAATAGTATGAAACAGAAATTTGAAGTAGAACAATAAGTCATTAAAAATAACACAATCTCCTTGTAACCCACTCCCAACGTCTAATTCACACATTTCATCTTGCATTCAGATAGCCTATGCAGCATAGTCCCTGGAAACATCTTCCTTTGGAAATTCCAGAATAGGTTTCATTCGTAGAGCATTTTTAAAAGGGTTCCTCCTAGAAAATCTGCTTAAAGCTTTGCAAGTGACTTGAAACCAGAGAGTCTTTCTACAGTTCTAAGTTACCCACAGAAATTCCCAGGCAACCCTGCTAAAATCTACCAGTGACAAGACTTAATACAACTTTCTATATTTGGTTTTCTAGTAATTAGCTCATATGCCAGTCCAGTCCATAAAGCCAGTTCAGACCTTTTGGTTTGTAATAACAGAGCTATAAGATGTTATATTAATGCAATTTTATATGTAAAAATCTTTTATCTGATTTTGAGAACTACAAGTTCTACTAAAACATTTTCAGCCTTTTATATTCTATTAGAAATATTTGGATATCACTTTTAAAATAGTCTGATCCTATTGCATGTCTTATCTTTCCTTGAGGTCTCTGAATTATCAAAATTATTCTCTGTAATTTCAATCCTAGTAAACCTTCAGCTTTACATTTATATCCCCCTGCCATGATACATGGCAGGCTTTAGGGGTTGGGATTTGCTCTTTCAAAGATAGATATTAGTATATACACCCAAGTAATTCTATGTTGCAAATTTTTAATTCTAAGAGTTTTTATTTGGTAAATTTTATATCTTGATAGAATAGTCTAATATTTCTAATAAACATTTCTATAAAAGTTTTCCAAATCTTATCTCAAAACCCTTCCTCAGATCTCCCTTTTCAAAAACCAAAACTTTTATTCACTTTTTATTTTACTGAATTTTTCCTTTATAATTTAGTTTTTATTACACAGAAGAATTTTATTACAATACTGTTACCTTTGGGGGTTCCTAAAGGCTTATAAAATGTAAAGTTCATCCTAGTTTTTCACTAGGTAACTTTATTTCAAGTTCACTTAAATAACCATCTTCTATTTAATCATCCTCAAAAAATTTCAAGTTATTCACTAAGACTACTTTTTTTTTTCTTTTTTCCCTGAGGCAATTGGGATTAAGTGACTTTCCCAGGGTCACACAGCTAGGAAGTGTTAAGTGTCTGAGGCTAGATTTGAACTCGGGTCTTCCTGACTTCAGGACTAGTACTCTATCTACCTACTGCCTCTCAGTGAGACTACATTCAAACTATATTCAGTTCCCCTTTTCTTCAAAAAGTTTTGCAAATTTCAACTTGGAAATTTTTGGTAGAGAATTTACATTTCAATCAAAAATTTAGTTTCTAGTTCATATGCTACACATTTCTACAAACTCCTTATCTGAATTTTTTGTCTGCCTCTCTAACTTGACCAGAGTTAGAGAGGAAGAGGGAGAGATTTCCTTTTTGATGTCTTTGAAGGATCCTTAGAAACATATCCTTTGACTGATCAGGCCACAGGAAGAAATTAATGAGATAATAAGATAAAACGGACACATAAATGTACTTGCTGGCAAAGTTTTTCCTTGAAGTTTAATCAGAAAGTTAGTGCATGCAGTTTTCTAAAGGCAATCTCAAAGCTTTTCATATGACAAACAGGATTGAGCCCTTTAAGGAGGAGAGGGAATGACCTTTTAAGAAAGGGCATCCCAGCAAGCCAATAGTTCATTTGATATGACCATTCTCAATTTCTGTAATATATCATAATCCAAAGAGCCAATTTCAAGTCGAAATAATTTATTAGTTGACAAATTGAGCTTTCCATTTTAGATCAAATTTAATATAATTTAATAGTGCACTCTTTAGTTATACATGGTTTAACAGAGCTTTCTCTGATTCTGGGACATGAGAAATTACTTTTAAGTGAGTTCTTTTTTAGTACACTTCTATCAGACTTCTACCCATCCTTTGCCTATAGAAGAACCCTCTACTTATATAAGGGATAGATTACACTACCTATGGAAGGGAAGATTCTCCTACCTATAGAAGGAACAACATCCCATTTTCCCCTAAAAGTCCTTCCCTTAGCTTTTATTCCCTTACGAGACTTTCCTCACCAACATGAAGACCAATAGCTATGGGGAAAACTTACCTTAGCTTGGAAGAATGGAGGTGGACGTTGAGAAAGGGTCTAGCTTCTGGGGCAGAAGTCCTTCAGTGCACCCTCGTAAGCTGTTCATCTTGGAGATTTGAGTCCCTTTTCAGCCTCCTGGCTGGCTTGCCAAGCTGTTGGGAATGGACTTGAAAAAGACTGGGGCAATTAAATCCAAACTACCAGTTTATTAGCAAGCCTAGCAATTGCATAACAACTCAGGTCCAAGGCTCCAAGTAAAGCAAGGATTCCATTTGGCAGTTAACAAAGCATTTCTATTGTCAGTAATAAGGGAGCAATCAATTTATATACTCAGGAGTCACATGGGAGTGCTCTCATCTGATTGGTCAGAGTTTGACATATTTTATAGTTATATTCTAGAACATTTTGTGGTTGTTAGAAAAACATACCTCAAAACATACAGAACATTTTGTGGTCAGCCCCCATTATCTCCATTTCTTAGATTTGTCTCAGCATTTTAATTTCCCCATAATTACATGATTTATAGCTAACCAAGGTCTAGGTCACAAAGTGGAAGACAATTACAGAATGGAAAGAACCCAACAAAATGGAGTTAGTTTTGGATCCCACAGTTCCCTGTGTTTTTCCCGTTGCCTATGATTCTTCCCCCTTATCTCCTCTTCTACCTTGTCCTTTAGAAGCCAATTTAAATGCCATTTCTAGGAAGCCTTGCTTGGTCTTATCAGTAATAATCTCCTCCCCATCTTGAACCACACAATTATCAGTGCTTACATTTGTTAGATATTATTTTGTATTGTAGTTATTTTTTACCTCTCAAATCTTATTACTATAATCTCCAGGATAGCAATAACTAACTTATTACATTTTTCATTTCCTAGGATGCCTACATAACAGTAACTACAATAGCAATAACTATTAATATTTTTGTAGTGCTTATTATGTACTAGACACGGTGCTAAGCACTTCAAAACTTGAGTCTCACAACAACCCTGAAAGATAAGCCCTATTATTATTTCCATTTTAGAGATTGAGAAACTGAGACAGAAATTAAATGATTTATCCATGGTCAACACAGCTAGTAAATGTTTGAAGCTGGATTTGAACTCAGATCTTCCTGACTTATAGCCCAGTATTTTATCCACTATGTCATCTAGCTGTTTTACAAATGGTATGCACCTATTAAGGGTTTTTTTTTTTTTTAATGATTGTTGGGTTAGATTAATTCATAGCCTAAATATAGCTATTTGACATGTAATTCTAATATGCTTAGTTATGAAATTTCTCAGTCCATTAGAACTATCAAATTAGAGAATGAGGCTGTCGGAAGCTATCACGCTGACAGTCTGACACTTCGAGCTGAGACAAATTATAAAAAGCAGACAAAGAACTCTTCCAAACATAGCAATCTGGACTTCAGTATACATACCTCAGTGAGTAATCATTAACACTCATGAGTTGATATTTAGCCATCTGAAAGAAGTTAGGTTAGAAAGATATTAGAATTTAGAAAGGAATAGTTAACATTTTTAAAGTTTGAGTGTTTAAAGGAGGAAGCTTGTTATCTGAGGAACATACTAACCTGTTGTTATGCATGCAGATGAAGTAGTGGTGTTATTTTTTTTTTCTCTTTCATAGGTTTTTGTGAAGTTTTTACCAATACTTGTTAGGATTCCTAGTGAATGTATAAAAAAAAAAGTTATTCTTGAAATTTTAAAAATGAAGCAAATATGATTCTAAGCTAGAATTCTCTCTCAACTGAAGTTTTCTAGAAGCGTCAGCAGATCTTTAAAATGTTTGACATTTACTCAAAGATATGGTGTCAGCAGAAGATAATGCACTTGTTTCAGTCTAACTTCAGCTTTTAGAAATTCCATTGGCATTGAGCCTTATATAAAAATGGCCCTTTCTGAAGACTTTTAAATTTAGAATATTGAACTAATAATGAGTGCATTTGAATTAAATGCCAGTGTCTCTAGAATGATGTGTATTTGAGATAATAAATTCAGAAAGGAAATTCCAAATAATTGAGCTGCACAGTTTGACACTAATTATTAACAAAAAATAAAATATGTTTTGATAAGTGCTTCCCAGGTCTTTCTTCTCTCTAAATACAGTCAAATTCAGATCAATATTGATATATTTGAAAAATTTCAGAGCTAGGACCTCAGCCAGTCAGTAAATATTAAGTAAGCACCCACTATGCACTTTGCAAAGCACTGAGGAGACAAAGAAAAATGAAAGGCATTTCTTGTTTTCATGGGAGTGATAATCTAATGACAGAGACAACATGCAGCTGTTTATAAGCAAATTGTGCACAGGATAAGTTGGAAAGAATTAACAGAGTAACTTGGAAATGGGTACTTCATGAATTGTCTACTTGGGAATAAAGGTCTTCTTTTTAGGATAAGATAGGTCATCCAAATATGTACAAGTTCTGAGAAAATCAGCTAGATTCTCAATTGTCATCTTGATTAGTAAGTACGTAATATCAAATTATGAAGAGGCAGATTTCAGTTTGACATAAAGAAAAACTTCTTAGCACTCAATGACCAAAGATTGAAGGTTACCCAGATAAGTTGTGGATTCCCTCTCACAAGAGATCTTTAAACAAAGGCTGACTGTTTACTTGTTGGCAGAAGGGTTTCTTGTAGAGGTGCAGATTATAAGAAATAACTTCTGAAGGTCTTTCTTAAGTCTTCTTGGGTTGTCCGTGGTTTATCTACCAGAATCTTTTTTTTTTTTTTTTTTTAATGGTGAGATAATTGGGGTTAAGTGACTTGCCCAGGGTGACACAGGAAATGTTAAGTGTCTGAGACCAGATTTAAACTCAGGTCCTCCTGACTTCAGGGTTGGGGTTCTATTCACTGCACCACTTTGCTGCCCATCTACTAGAATCTTAAAATATTCGTTGTATATTCTGAGGAAAATGTTTGGGACTTAATTTGAAAATTTTAAAGTATTCCATAAATATTAGCTATTTAGAGTAGGTATTTGAATGGACCTGTCACCTGCTAACTGGTCGCTCATTAATCCTGCTTTCACATAATTATTGCCATTCAAAATTTCTGACCAATTGCTTTTGTTGGCATAAAGTATTGAAGGAATGCTCACCAGTTCCTATTGGATAATTGGTATCTAAAGCCATCGTAGCTTTATAGAAAGCTGTTTTAGAGTGTACTCTTTGTTGAATTTTAGGGAACTGACAGTGTTCATTGTTCAACACATATACAGAATGCTAATTGGTTTTAGAAAGTTAATCATTTTTTTTAAAAAATGAGGTTTTGAAATAAATGTACAAATGCTGATTTTCATCTTAATAATTAATAACAATAATTCTCTAGAACAAGGGCAGAAATTTCAAGAAGCTATTTTAAAATGAAACTGATAACATCTTTCTTGATTTATTAGTTATTTGTAAATATACAAAAATTAATTCATTGGGCAGGCTGATTTCCATGGCTGAAAATTTACCCATTGCCTTTCATGAACAACTATTTTCAGGAATGAATTTCCTATAAGTAGAAAAATAGACTCTTTCCACATGTGTAAACATATATTTCATATGTAGCATGGATCATGGTTTACATAAATATATTTTGTGAGTGTCAATAATTGGATTTTCCTTTTAATTATCAATAAGCATTTATTTAGAATTTGCTGCCAGATACTGAGCTAGGCTCTAGGGATACAAAGACAACAGTTGTTGTCCCCAGAGAATTTACATTTGATTGATGTGAGCAACATTTAGCAGATACGTGTATGTGTGTGTGCATGTGTGCCTAGGCATGTGTTTATGCATAGATATTCCCGAGGTGTCCCTAAAGTCCCTGTGCAGTTTAAGCAGTTTAACTGATTGAATCAAAGTGAATTGAATATTTAAACATAAACAGTGATCAAGGAAAGGTGTGCTTCATTTGACCAACATAATGGCCAACCAAAAGTCCAGGCAACTGATGATGAATATGATAGCCACCTCCTGATAGAGAAGTAAGGATCTTAGGTTGCAGATGAAAACATATTTTTTGGATATGGCTATTACAGGAATTTGTTTTGATTGACTGAATATTTTATTATGAGAGTTTTCTTTTTCATTGAGAAAAGGGAATAGATTAGAGGTAGAAAATAGATTTTTGTTACTTGAAAAGAACTAAAAAAATTTAAATAATAGGTTCATTTATTTGCATCTTAAATCAAAATGTCTTCACATAGTTCCCATGCTTTCTTATCTACAACCCTCTAAGTTTTGGATAACGTTTTCTTTATAGCAATTGAAGATCAAGGATAATATGACATTTGCTATCTAGAGAATTCGTAAGGCATTATGTCTTGCTTATTTATGAGGTACTTAAGGTGACATAACATTGTCAAGTCCTTTTTAATGCCTAAGGTACACTACATACAGAAGACTAAGTAGTCTTAGAATTGGAAGGGGCCTTTTGGGATCATTTAATTCAAACTTTTACTTCATGCAGAAATCCCACCACATCATTCCTTCAGGGGAATGTGTTTGGAGTCAGAGAAAAGAAGTTTATATTCTACCACTCTCTCCCACTACCTACCTGTGTGACCTTGAACATGACACTTAAATTCCCTGAGCCTCAGCTTCTTCATCTATAAAATTGTAGTAGTTAGACTAGATGACATCCTCATTTTCTTCTAGTCTAAATTTGAAATCTAACGAGCTCAATTTCTAGGAAGCTTTTTTCCTCCTTTCTATTGAACCAAAATTTGCCTCACCATAGATTTTTTGCATTTTGACTTGGCATCTGGAATTGCACAGGATACAGTTTGTTCCTCTTCTATATAAATTATTTTATTTGTCTGTTTATTAAAGATGTGTTCCACAACGCTGCCTCACATCTTTGGCAAGAATACATATTAAACAAAGTTATCTCTATCCTCAGGCCTGGCTCATTTTCTCTGCTATTTTTACCTGAGAGATTTTTAGTCTGAAAAGATCCTTCAACATCATATCTTCTCTTCCCCCCCGCCCCAAACAGTAGAATCTTAACATTTCAGTTAGTGACTCAGTCAGTTTTAGACTCTTTTCCAAGATGACATTTGTCTTGTCTTGTTATAGAGTCTTTGTTTTTATTTGCAGTATGGAAGGGGTGAAAATATTGTTCATGGTCTTTTCCATTCTTTTGAAATGTTCCTTTTTTTTGAGAGATCTTGAGACTCAAAGCTTGAGTAATTGTACAGTTCCACATAACAATCCTTCAGATATTTGAAGATAATAATCAGCACCCATCTTCCTCATCCCAAGTTTGTTCTCTTATCCTTAAATGACATTCCCAGATTCATCACCTTTCTGGTCGACTTCCCTGAACACACTGCTATTTATTTATCAGCATTCCACTTAAAACATAGTAACCAAAGCATAGGGTTCCAGGTATAGTCTTATTTCCTTCTTTGTTCTGGAAGATAAACTAATATTAATTTGCCTAACAGCAAAGTTCCATCTGTGCTCAGTTTCTGTGTATCCTATCAGGGAAAGTAGTCCCTTCATTCTTGGAAAGATAGAAAAAAAGTAGTAAAATTAATAAGTTTTTTGAAAAAAAAAATCTAAAAATTTATGTGGTGGACAGGTCCACATGGACATCTCCTCTCTGCAAAGGGTTGAGATGTGTGTCTTCTCATTTCTCTTCTATGAAGCCATGCTGTTTAAGTGTAATTTTTCAACATTCAATTTTTGGTTTTTTTTCTTTGTGTTTATGTATATTCTTCACTCTGCATCAAATTACATGAGTCTTTTTAGGTTTCTCTCTACTCATCATATTTGTTATTCTTCACAATATAGCAATATTTTGTTACATGAATGTGGTGTAGTTTTAGTTATTTCCCCATAAATGGGAATGCTTGTTTTCAGTTCTTTGCTATCACAAAAAAAAATGCTGTTATGAATATTTCAGTGTGTATGAGGTCTTTCTTCTTATCAATGATCTTCTTTAAGTATGTAGTTGGTAGGTATCCTTAGCTTTCTGTAGCCACACTGGTTCTCCCAGATCGATGAACTTCTTCCTGATATGAGAGCAACCTGTTAAATAGGGTTCTGGCAAGAATATTGCCAGCAATGAGTAAGAGAGTGGTCCTCCTATGATTGTTACAGGACAGTTTATTCCCTTTATCTTTATAGAGACTAACAGTGGGATGAACATTGTAGTAATTTTATTTGTGTAATTCTAAATTGTTTTCCAAAATAATTAAAATTATATGTAATAATGCACTCATGTGTCTTTTCCTGCAACCCTTCACTGACTTTCTATTTTTTGTCTTTGT
Organism: Sarcophilus harrisii; assembly: GCF_902635505.1. Taxonomy (NCBI): domain Eukaryota; kingdom Metazoa; phylum Chordata; class Mammalia; order Dasyuromorphia; family Dasyuridae; genus Sarcophilus; species Sarcophilus harrisii. The sequence continues at coordinate 224,125,822 of NC_045430.1, forward strand.
CAGATTGCTGCCAGTTTTCTTTTTTTTTTTTTTTCTTTTTTTATTTAATAGCCTTTTATTTACAGGTTATATGTATGGGTAACTTTACAGCATTAACAATTGCCAAACCTCTTGTTCCAATTTTTCACCTTTTACCCCCCGCCCCCTCCCCCAGATGGCAGGATGACCAGTAGATGTTAAATACATTAAAATATAAATTAGATACACAATAAGTATACATGACCAAAACGTTATTTTGTTGTACAAAAAGAATCAGACTCTGAAATATTGTACAATTAGCTTGTGAAGGAAATCAAAAATGCAGGTGGAAGCATAAATATAGGGATTGGGAATTCAATGTCAATGGTTTTTAGTCATCTCCCAGAGTTCTTTCTCTGGGCGTTTGCTGCCAGTTTTCACTAGTATAAGGTAAAACCTTAGGTTGGTTTTTTTTGCATTCCTTTTCTTGCTAGTGATTTAGAGTATTCTTTGATAAGGTTTTTAGTAGTTTTGTGATTCTTCTTTTGAGAACTATTTGTTCATATCTTTTAACTTACTGGTGCTTTCTTCAATTAAGGATCACATTCAGGGACATTTCTCCTCTCTTCTTCCAGGAGTTAGTTCTGGTCTTTTCTAGTCTATACCTTCTTATTGTATGTGTGTTTTAAAGATTGAATGTTTTGAGTATATTGACATAAAACACCATATTTTTTTTTTGATTGGAAGAAAAAAAATAAAAGTATTACACCTATTTCAGTGACTTATGTCAATATGTATGAGAATATATGCTAGATAATGAAAAATTGTATCAGGTTCTATTGCATGGTTATTTATTGCTTTGTCTCCAAATTTAAAATTTCTGTGGTATTTTGCCCATGGTATCTTACAATTAGAGTCAGCAGTGAGATTCCAGTAGAAACAATATATGTTCAGTTTACATTCTCAACAGATGCTAATTTAGAAGCATTATTTTAATATGCAGAGAATTGATTAAGAGATACCCAAATCACATCTTTTATTTCACGTTCTCACTTTTCAAATCCTCTAATTAAAATTCTGTATGTCATGACATTTTTTTTTGAATGGCAGTGGGTTGGTACCAAACTTTTTTGACTTGGATGCATGGATTAACATATAAATCATTTATTAAATGGTTACTATATGCTAGGCCTTATTTCAGCCACCTGGGATACAAATGTAATTAAGTGAGACCATCTCTGCCCTCAAGATTCTTACATTTTAATGGGGGGGGGGAAGAGCACATTAGGGGAGCTGGAATAGGAAGAGGTGATAGCATAGCATATAGCTGGAAGCACAGATGGAAGTATAGTGGGAGTCTCTAAGTAAGCAAGATAAGCTTTAAGTTGACCTGTTAGGATCCAGTGTGGATCTAGGGGAACAGTCAATTTTTAGGTGGAAAAGAGATAGAAAATGGTGGTCGTGGAGATCCTGTGGCCTGGAGATTAGACCAATGAAAATAATAGTTAGATATCTAAGTAGGAATTGATTTGTAGCCATTGTGAAATGAAATTGTGATCTCAGTCCAGGCTCTTGTGATTAGTGCCTTGTAATTAGAAAAAAGAAAAATACTAAGAATAATAATCTTGATTTAGGTTTGCAAAGTGATTTTCCTTTTATTTCTTAAAGTATTTTATTCCACTTCATATTTAGGGACATTGGCAGAGTAGCATAAAGAAGCTGGACTGGCTTCTGCCTTTGCAGTACCTGTCCTAGGAATAAATGAAAGATTTCTATTTCCAGCATCATCAAACTGTCACTTTGCTCAAGCAACAAATTCACTCAATTTTCATTTTTAATCAACTATGTTTAAATTTGGTATATTAACCTAAATTAAAAGTAAGCATGTAAGAATGATTTATAAAGAACACTGTTAGCTCTTGCTGTAATTGATGGCATGAACAGGCTGCATTCTTTAATTTTTCCTCCTTTTTGATAGATTTTCTTACTAATGCACTTTGCAGTGATCCAAGTAAAGCAAGTCAGGTTATAATTATCTGGAACTTTTTGTATGGTGCTTAGGAACAAAGGGCTGCCTACATGCTGACAAAGGATTGTATTTTTTTTTAATGTAAAACATTTCCATATTAATCATTTTGTACAAGAAGATGTGAATAAAAGAAAAAATGAAAGAAAGTAAAAATAGCATGCTTCAGTTAGTATTCAATCAACATCAGTTCTTTCTTTGGAGGTGGATAACATGCTTCATCATTAATTCTTTGGGATTGTCTTGGGTCACTGTATTGCCAAAAATAGCTAAATTATTCACAATTCTTTATCGAGCAGTATTATTACTGTGTACAGCATTCTCCTGGTTCTGTTCACTTCACTATGCTTTAGTTCATACAAGTCTTTCCAGATTTTTCTGAAATTGTCCTGCTTGTCATTCTTTACAGTATAATAATATTCTGTTATAATCATATTATCATAGTTTGTTTAGCCATTCTCCAGTTGATGGCTATCATGAAAAGAGCTGCTATAATTATTTTTGTACAAATAAGCACTTTTCCCTTTTTGTGGATGTCTTTGGGATATATATATATATATATATATATATATATATATATATATATACTTAATAGTGGTATTGCTGGATCAAAGGCTATGCAATTTCAGAACGCCTTTGATCATAGTTCCAAATTGCTCTCCAGAATAGTTGAATCAGTTCACAATTCCATCTATAGTGCATCAATGTCCCAGTTTTCCCACTTTTCTCTAACATATAACATTTTTCTTTTTTGTCACATTACCTTCTCTGATAGCTATGAGGTGGTACCTCAGAGTTGTTTTAATTTGTATTTCTCTGATGAATAGTGATTTAGAGCATTTTTTCATATAACTGTAATAGTTTTGATTTTTAATATTAATAATATTAATTATTATTATTAATAATAGTTAGGCCAAACCATTTTGAATAATTATGGGTTTCAGTGAAAGGCCCTGCAATGTGTTGCACTTGATGCAATCAGTAAAATGACATTTGAAGAAAAGAGCATATGGAGGACCTCTCCCTTTATGGGTAATCCTTTTTCAATTTGTATTCTGCACTGAATTACAGTGGTGACAATCTTTGGCTAGTATCAATCTCCTTGTTTTGTCTCACTTGATTTTAATAATTAGAGTATCACTGAATAAGATTTTTCATATTTTATCTTTCAAGGAATCTTCTATGATTTTGACGTGTGCATGGATTGCTTTTGGAAAAATTTCATAATCCTTTTAATAATCTGAAGCTTCTTCCTGAAACAAGATCCAACTTTAACAGAAGTATTCTTCTGGTGTTGCTATATGTCTGCAAGTCATAGAACCCTCCAGTCTGTGAAGAAGTTGAGGACCATTCATATGGCAGTGAAAGGGCACATGGTGGGTGTGAGTTAACTAGAACACATTACAAATAAGCAGCTATGTAGGAGAAATGATAAAAAGAATACTTTCAAAAAAAGATTTGTATAACTATGACCAGGAGAAAGTATGTGTTAAGTCACATAGCCAGAATGAGTAATAACTAATTTACAGCTTCTCTACTTTGTTGATATGTCTTTAACTTAATTTCTTTTAAGAATATTTTTATTGTTGTGTTTTGTTATTATGTCATATTAGTTTCTCTTGTTATTTCGCCATCTAGTGAGACTTCTGTAATAACAAAGATTAAAATAGAAAGAAAAAATTAGTAGTGTCCCTACAACATTTTGAAAAGTTAAGAAAGTTCACAGTAAGTTGTGCAGATTCTCAATGGTGAATATAATACAGTGCATGTTTGAGAATTACACAAGGTGGGAGACAAACTGCAACCATTCCCAATAAGATCTGAGGAAAAAACCCACTATCAAAGTATATTTAATATTGTATTAGAAACGCTAGCTATAGCAATAAGAGCTGAAAAGAGATTAAAGGAATAAGAATAGGCAATGAGGAAGCCAAATTATCATCTTTGCCGATGACATGATGGTATACTTAGAGAACCCCGAGATTCTGCTAAAAAGTTATTAGAAATAATCCACAACTTTGAAAGTTGTTTATAAAATAAACCCCATAAGTCATCAGATTCTTATATATCACTAAAAACAACGTCAGAGTTACAAAAGAAATTCCATTTAAAGTAACACTGATAATATAAAAATTTAGGAATCTATCGCCAAGGGAAAATCAGAAACTTTATGAGCAAATTACAGACCACTTTTTAACACAAATTAAGTCTGATCTAACCAATTGAAAATATTAAATGCTCTTGGATAGGGCAAAATAATAAAGATGACAATATTAATAAATAATCTATTTATTTAGCTATACCAACAGATCCCAAAAACTATTTTAATGACCTAGAAAAATAACAACAAAGTTCATATGGAAAAACAAAAGGTCAAAAATTTCAAGGAATTAATGAAAAAAATCAAATGATGGTGGTTAGCTGTCCAGATCTAAAACTATACTATAAGAGCAGTTCAAACTATTTGGTATTTAAGGAATAGATTGTTGATCAGTGGAATAGTTAGGTTCAAGGATAAAACAGTCAACAAATATAGCAACCTAGTCTTTGAAAACCCAAAGATCCCACTTTTGGGATAAGAACTTACTGTTTGATAAAAATTGCTGGGAAAATTGGAAACAATATGGCAGAAACTAGGCATTGACCATATTAACGCCCAAACCAAGATAAAAAATGGGCATGACCAGGATAAAGAATGAAATTATTAATAAATTAGGGAACATAGGATAGTTTACCTCCCAGACCTGTGGAAGGGAAGGTTTTTTATGAAAAAGAAACTAGAGATCATTACTGATCACAAAATAGAAAATTTGATTATACCAAACTGAAAAAGTTTTTGTACAAACAAAACTAATGCAGAAAGATTAGAAGGGAAGCAAAAACGGGAAAATATTTTTTACAGTCAAAGGTTCTGATAAAGCCCTATTTCCAAAATATATAGAAATTAACCTAATTTATAAAAAATCAAGCCATTCTCCAATTGAAAATGGTCAAAGGATATGAACAGACAATTCTCAGATGAAGAAATTGAAAATTTTAGTCATAGAAAAGATGCTCCAAGTCATTATTAATCAAGAAAGAAAAAGACAACTCTAAGATACCACTACACACCGTCAGATTGGCTAAGATGACAGGAAAAATAAGATGATTGTTGGAGGGGTGGGAAAACTGGGACATTGATTCATTGTTGGTGGAGTTGTGAAAATCCAACCATTTTGGGAGAGAGTTTGAACTAGCTCAAAAAAGTTATCAAACTGTGCCCTTTGATCCAAGTGTTACTACTGGGATTATATCCCAAAGAGATTATAAAGAAGGGAAAAGGGACCTTGTGCACGAATGTTTGTGGCAGCCCTTTGTAGTGGTAGAAACTGGAAACGAATGGATGTCCATCAGTTGGAGAATGGCTGAATAAATTGTGGTTATGAAAATTATGGAATATTATTTCTGTAAGAAATGACCAAAGGATGATTTCAGAAAGGCCCGAGAGACAAAAACTGATGCTAAATGAAATGAGCAGGACCAGGAGATCATTATATACTTCAACAAAATACAGATGAAAGTCCTGATGGATCAGGCCATCCCAGAACGACAACCAAATCATTTCTAATGGGGTTGAACTGAACTAGCTATCCCAGAAAAGAACCTGGGAGATGACTAAAAACCACTACATTGAATTCCCAGTCCCTAATTTTATACACCTGATTTTATTTCCTTACAAGCTAATTGTCAAAATTCAGAGTCTGATTCTTTTTGTACAGCAAAATAAGTTGTGGTCATGTATACTTATTGTGTATCTAAGTTATATTTTAATATATTTAACATCTACTGGTCATCCTCCATTTAGGGGGGGGGGGGGGGAAAGAGGTGAAAAATTGGAAAAAGAGGTTTGGCAATTGTTAATGCTGTAAAGTTACCCATGTATATATATCCTGTAAATTAAAGGTTTTTAAAAAAAAAAAAAAAAAAAAGAGAATTACACAAGGTGGTAAGTATGAATGAATTCTATTCTATCTCCTTGGGAAGAATACCTACATCAATGAAATCAAAGATGCACTGGGGTATGTGTGTCCTAGTTTGTCTACCCCAACTCTACCATATCTTCAGCTGATAGAGCTCATTTTCAGTGGTAAAATAAACTTCTAATCTGGTCCCTGAAATTTTGTTATTATTAAAAAAGGAGCATAAAAGAGAGATTAAGACTGGAAATCTGGTCATATAGGTAAATTTAAGGATAATTAATAGACAGTATTTTATTGGTATTCTAAGTTGTCTAGGAGGAGGCTTCTGGCAGCATAGTGTATCCTTGCTGAGGATTTTGGAGAGGATGTAGACAAGAGTTGCACAGGCTGGACAAGTCAGAATGGATTATGCTTTTCTTCATTGTAGAATATCCCCATAATTGAGATTACAGGACCATATAAGAATCAAAATATTTTTAATACTAAAAGAAAACTCTACATTGCAGGATTATGTGTTGGTCTGGTTTTTTTGTTTTTGTTTTTCTTTTTTAATTAACTTGCTTAGTTTGGCTGTCTGGGTAAAGAGGTAAATTAACAGAAAAATTCCTATAGAGACTGTAGCAGCAAAAACATTCCTTATACTTTATCCAATCAGATATTAACAGGGGTCCCATTAATGTGATAGCCAATATTGTCATTTGATCATAAGACATGTGATATTCATGCTAGTAACTGAGGTTTTTGAGTTTAAAAGGGAACTGAAAATTGTATTCAGCACTCACTCTCACTCTGCAGGACACTGAATAAGGCATAGTAAAGTAACACTGCCAGCAGGCTATGAGTCCTAAGGGAAACCAACAGCAGCAGCTGCTTGTGTGAGAAGCAAGTTTCTAGTGGTCACAACAGAAGGTGGGAAGTAGTCATTGGCACCAGGCCTACAGTTCTACCCAAAGACTAGACACCCCCATTCTGGCGAGAACTGTATGTCCCTGTAGTCAATTTGCTTACCTAAGAAATTCTTATGGAGATGAAAAAAGGAATAACTGTGAATTTCCAAGTTCATGTTACTGCAGGGTCTACTCCCAAAGAAACTTTACGATAGAATAGACCAGACTGGGAATTTTCATCCTTATAAGGAGAGATAATAATCTACTAACATTGTGGCTTATCCAAGGACCTAAAGAAGTAAGAACCACATGCTTAGAAGCAAGAGGAGTCTTGTGTGGGGAAACATCAACCCTCTCCATTTAGTTAAGTCTTCTCCTAAAATAATAAGGAGTTGAAGTCTCTGTCTATTATTTGACATTTATATTTCATATAAATGGATGTTCCAAATAACTGAAGTTGAACAGTTTTAAGACTATAATTAAGACTGTAATTATTGGCAATTTTTGAGAAATGTGTTATATAATTCCTCCATTTTTGCAGAGAATGTATTGAACAAACTTTTTTTAAAAGAATTAGTGTCATCATTATTATACTGTGATTTAGTAATATTATCATCAAAAGTTGAGTTGTGTAAAATTTTCTTCCTTTACAATAAATCATACTAGACAAGAGTTTTTTCAGTTAACATATTTTTGTCACTTCCCATTTTCAATTATTATTGATAGCATTGTCACTTTATGTATGTATGCATGCATGTATGTATGTCTGTATATAGATATACTTGTAGCAACTCACTTTCCCTTTCCTCTCAATCTTCCCACTGTAATTTGCTTGATCAGAAATATCAATTAGCCATTTTGTTTTATTTGTATGTAAAGTGAGCATCAATAGGTTGACATTGTCCATGAAGAAAAGAGCATGAGCTGTGTTCCAGTAACTGAAGTTGCTGAGAATTTTACTTCCAAATAAGTGGGGTGTTATACACACTTGACACTGATATTATGCTGAACACGTAGAGATTATTTATATATATTATAGAGACAAATCAATATTTCAGAAGGTATCATTATTAACATTGTTATTTGTATGCAAAAGTACCAATTTATCAAGAAGTCAACTTAATTAAAATGTTGGATATCAGAGATACTCTATGTTAAAGATAAAAGAGAAAAATATTTACCTGGTTATATTTTGAAAACTAAGTGTACTGCTCAATGGTCTATTAATTTATGGTTCTTCTTCCATTTATTAAAAATTTATGTCCCCAAAATTTGTTTTATAAATACAGGAGAAAATAAATATTGCATTAAAATTTGTTTATAATACATTTTAAATTATTTTTGAATGTTTGTGATGTTTCTAATGTTTATTTTTTCCTTCTCTCTTTTTTTTTTTTAGGAAAGCTATTCTCAGAAACAAAAGTCACAATGGAGAATTCTTTACTGGTACCTACAAAAGATCAAGGTAATTTAAAACATGTGAGATACAATGGTGATTATAAATCATTAAATTATATGTAATATATCACTATATTATGTATTGCATATGTCAATATACTATTATACCTTAAATTTATTAATATAATATCATTTCCCAATTACTCTTCAATCACCCACTCAGACTAGTGTCTTATGCAGAGAATATTTAAACTGAATTGAATTTTTCAAAATAACTTTTTAAATTTTTTGTCATTTTCAACATGAGAAACACTAACAAATATTAATATTTCTCTATAATATACGGTTTTGTTTTTTAAAATATAAATTTAGCATATTTGCTTAAAGACTGTTTTGCTTCTCTGTATTTTCCTCTGAACTTCGTTTTCTTCTGTGCTTTTAAAAAATGCCTTCAATTACTATTTTTTTTCCTATTTTCCCCTTTTTTGGCATGACTATCTTTAATAATTATCCTTTCTTATCAAAATATCCCCCAAATTAAAACAATACAAAACAAAATCCTTCCTTGTAACAAATCAGCATAATCAAACTGAAAATATATGTGTCATTCTGTACCTTGAGTCAAGCACTTCTTTATCATTGCCCCTCTGGAATAAGTTTTGATAATTGCATTGATTACAAATTATTTTTCTTTATCATTTTGTAGTCTTTGTATAAATTGCTCTATTCACTTTACTCTGTATCAGCTTATATCAGTTTTCTCAGATTTTTCTCAATCATTTCACTGTTTCATATTATGGCACAGTAATATTCTGTTTCAATTGATGGAAGTCATGGCGAGTGCCCAATTCTTTGCCATGTCACAAAGTACTACTATTTTAAATATTTTTGTGCATGTGGTCTATTTCTAATCTTTTTGGGGTAGAGATTAGAGCAGGCATAGTTGAAAGAGTACTTTGTAGAATAAAGCAGAATATGCTTTATACTCACTCATTATGGTACAAAGATAGATTGTTCCAAGGTGGAATAGAACAACTCTTGGATAGGATTCAGGAGACATGGGTTCCAGTCCTATTTTGACCACTAACTATGTCTACACTCAGTCATATTTATCACTTTGTGTAAATTAGGAAATTGAACTAGTGCTTAGGAGAGGAAGATAATTACATGAAGACTTGCCCTTGAACAGAGAATTAAAACTGGCTCAGAACATAGAGAATAAGATCTGAATTTGAGTTAAAAGAGAAGTATCAAATTCACAGAGAAAACTCTTTAAGTCCAGCTAAGTCCAGTTAAAATGTAAATGGGAGATATTAACAAAATAAATAAAAATATAATACCACTTAAATAGTTAATTTGTAGTTTTCTAAGACAAAATGCTACCTGCAGCAATCTGTTTCTATTTGACTTTAACATCACTAGTTTAAATGTAGGAATGAAGAGCTCTCAACTAGGGATAAAATACATTTATAATGAAAGCTGATAGAATGTGCATTTGCACAAAATTTATAACATCATTGCCAATTTTAATAGAACAGGGTAGCATGGAAAGAAAAGGATCAGTAGAGGATTAATAACACATGGGAGATAACTTCTAAGAAAATAGCAATAAAATATATAGCCTTAGATGTCTAATCACAAATATATAAATTATACTGTGTGTCCTGATGTGAGGGGACAAATTTGACTTTATAGATATCACTTAGACTTGATGGGATGGGATGTAAGCCTAAAATGTGTTTATTGTTCAAAAGAAATCAACATATAAAAATAACAATGGATTAATATTATGTATCAAGAAGACATATTTATGTGTGGAAACTTAGTAGCCCAAGGTAAGGAGCATGATGAGGGGAACATTGCATAAAGATTACTAGAGGGAGAAACAGAGGTAGATAAGTTTTCTGTGAAGATGTTAAAGCCCACCTACACTGAGGGAGAATTAGATGAAGAATCTGGGGAAGGGAGTACTAATCTGGCACTGAACCATAATATAGGGGATTTAAATTATCCAACTATCTGCTAACACTTTCAGTCTGCCCAAAGCCAACCTGGTAAATTCTTAATTTGATTTATTGATAATTTCATTTCTCCCAAAATAGAATAAGTGATGAGGGGACTAACTGTTCTTTTCAATCTGGTTCAGATCAACAAAGAGAAATTGGTCAGTGAAGTAGACATGATGGGAATCTTAGGATAAAGTTATTATTCAGTATAGAATTTGAATACAGAAGAAGAAAGCCAGGAGGGACACTCTGGTCCCCCCAACTTAGAAGAACAAATTACAAAGGTTTTAAGATAGGTCAGATCCCATGACCTAAAATTCTCAAAAAAAAAAAAAAAAAAAAAAAAGAGAGAGAGAGAGAGAAATACTCAAGAGAAAAAATACTGATATGCAAACATAAAAGACTCATCAACCAATTTAAATTTTTAAAGAATAAGTTGTAGGAGATAGAACAAGGGAGATCATAGGACATAAACAAAAGAATCTGAGATGAACTAAGCCAAAAGTTTTATTTGTAGCTCTGTTGAAAGATAGAACCACCACAAGGAAAGGAGTAGGAAAAATGGATTAGGAAGGAATCATGAAGTGAAAGGATTGAACTGGAAAGGATCAAATTAAATTGCATGAGAGGCAGTTGAAACCCAACATAAAGAAGAAGGTTCTAAGAGAACACCTACCTACCGTTGTTGAGATTGTCATCAGTTCCAAAGGAACTATCCCAAGGAATTGAAAGAGTTGGCAAGTGTAATTGGGCAGTAACTAACTGTCAGTTATTCTAAAAGATCTTGAAAAGGGGGAAGGTATCAATGTTCATGGAAAAAGTCAAATGTTACCCTGATTTTCAAAGAAGTGAAGAGAGTAGAGTTTGTAAATGAAAACTGGTGAAGATGACTTTTAAATCTGACAAAATTCCAGAACATATAATTAAAGGGATGACTTGTGAATGGGTTTGGAACTAGAAGAGACTTACGATCCTGTAATCCAGTCCCTTTATTGAGAGAAGAGGAAGCAGGCACTCAAAGGTCCTGCAGGCCTCAGAGCCAAATTTGAGCCCAGACCCTCTGACTCAAAGGATGATATCGGTTCCCTTTACAACAGAAACCACCGAGAAGCACTACCAGCGCAGGTCACGCCAAGCCAGCTCCATTCCCTGAATTTCCTTAGATCAGGGAAGTGCCCTCCAATTCTAGGCAAACATATGATAGAATCTCCCATTCTGTCCCTGGGGGCAGGGGAAGAGAGGTTGGCCAAGGGATGGTGCAGTTAGTGCGGACAGGATGGCTGATGGCCAGCAACCCTTGCAGAGAAGGTGCCCAGGAGAAGGCTCCGGAGATCTGTCCCTCTGGTAATGATATTTGCGTATTCTCTCTGCTGTTAGATTGTAAGCTCCTTGTGGGCATGGGCTATTTTCTTTCTTTCTTTTCTGGTTTTTTTTTTTTTTTTTTTTTTTTTTTTTGCATCCCCAGTACTTAGCACAGTGTCAGATACAAAATCAGTGCTTAATAAATATCTATTGATTTATTGATCTGAAATGTATCCTAAGTATGCTATTAGATAGGATGAAAATCCTTGAGATAACAGCACTGTGATAGTGATCTACAGTGCTATTAATAGTTTTATTAAATTTAAAACTATACCAAGACTTTTGGGTTACCCTGGGTATAGATCAAAGTCTTAGAAAAGGCATATCAGACATTAAGATTTGATGTCCTTAGCATCATGGGCCATTTTGATGGTGCCAAATACTTTGGTGGTGAGAATTTTATTTTCTGGGTCTTTAGTAGTCATGGCTGCTAAGAAGGAAGGAGTTACAGGCAGAAGTAACCAATTGATCATATCTCCACAGAGAGAGAGAGAATCTTTCATGTTTTCAAAGCATTTTGCCCACAAGACAACTGGGAGTAGGTAGTGAGTACTATTACAACTGAGGATACTAACTAACCCACCAAGATCCCAGAACTAAGATGTGTTTGAAGTAGATTTTGAACCAAGATCTCCTGACTTTCAGCCCAGATTAAATTTTTCTGACTGGGCCCAGTATGCTACCTTGGATTCACCAGCTATTTCCCCTATCTGCTTTTGACTCCTAGTCATTGCCTCCTGACCATACTTTAGAAGTGATAATGATCTACCGTATGAGGCCGAGCAAGTTCTTGCACTACAGAGTCCTCCTATTACTCTTCTGGGAATGACTCAGCCAATTTTACAATTGAAAAAAGCTCATAGTTTTCAGCTGATTAGAGAAAACCACAGAGGTAAACAGCATAGGAAAGAACCTAGCTCTAGTGTCACCACTATCCTCACTGCCTGTGTTAACTTGGGACAAGATGCTTTTCTTCTTTGTGTCTCAGTTTCCTCATCTATAAAATGAGGAGGTTAGATCAGATATTTTTGAGATCCTGGTTAACTTTGAACCTATACTCCTTTGGTCTAGAATTTGCTTATTTGTCAAGTGATACGCATTTTGGTAGGTGCTGCATGATAGTGAAACTATTTGGGGAGACTGCCTGCATCTTAGTATTCACTGATAAGCATTTTTAACCTTTTCCCCCTGACTACTGGTTTTTTTGATCATTGGCAATGAATATTTTTTTGGAGTGGGGTGGGAGGCTTTGTTTTATTTTTTGTGTGAAAGGGAGATGGGGGAGAAGTTATTCTTTAAGAATCACCAATTTATTCTTTCATATATTTTCATATAAAATCCATATGAAAATACTATTCTTCATGAACTAATAAATGTCATTCTTGGATTTTGATCCCACTAAAGGCCATTAAATTCCATTACATAAAGAGCAAGATTTTCACATGAATTTCATGGATAAATTGGCCATTTTTAGTGGGTTCTCCTTAACACCTTAATGATTAAAATGGTGGACATTTTCTAGTATTATAACTGATGAAATACTTTTGCACGTTGTTAGCTTGTTTTGGTGCTCACAGAATGCCAAATGATAAATATGCATCCTTTAAAAAAAAGATACTCCCAAAGTTAAAATGACAAGAATGAGTAGAGGTCTATAATTCATCAGGAAAAACTTGCATCAATTCCATTTTTAAAAATGAAAACATAGAGGTGTTGAAAACATTTCTGATGATCAATTAAAGTTTCAGATGTTTAAATTGCTTGAACCACTCTAATTTTTGTAACTTTTTAAAAAGATACTCCTTGGACATGGAAGCTAAATATATGTATCAATGTCAGTGGAGCCATTTGGCAGCAAAAACTTCAATTAACCATGTAAATATATTTCATAACATCACATCTCCCTTTGTCAGAACCCCCTGCTGCCTTTATATCATTAACATAAGTGCAGGTGCAAATATCATTGATGTACTTTGATAGAAAGCAGTTGGAGACATTTCACTGTGGGACACAACACTTTCAGATTGTGTACATCTGTTCAAATAATGTATCCAACCCCAGTGACATGAATGCAGGGATAAAAACATCTGCCCCTGAGACCATTTGCCATACGACAGATGCTTACATCTTTATTTATGCAGATGGTTTGTGTGATGAGTTGAGCAGTGATAAAAGCAAAAAGGTTTGACGGCAATATTTAGAATATTGCTGTGTCCAAAAATATAACTTAGTTGTCTTTTTTGTTTGTTTGTAAAAGTCTAATACCAGTAGGAACAGAAATCCATAAATCTACTTATGTTTTTAGTACAGTAAAACATATTGTTCTTGACTTTAAATAAATTGGCATCACAGTCCTAAACACTTAATGCAGACATCTTAGAATGGAAATTCTAGTGTGTTATATGATAGCTTACAAAGAGGATGCAGGTGATACGGAAAATATATTTCAAAATCAATTTTGAATGCATTTAAGTCAGACTTAAGACAATGCTCAAGAATAGGATTAATTTAGAAATGTTTTATGTTTTACTATGATGATACTTTGAAATATTGGGCAAAAATAGAAATGGTATTTGTTTGAACAAAACTGGGGTGAAATACTCTGAGTATGAATTCAGTTTTTTAAAAATGAAATTTCATCACAACTTTTTGAAGGATTGAACATTTCTGAGGTTTATCAGACTTTTCATAGTTTAATCTGTATTTTAGCACTTACTGGTAATGTTCTAGCTGTCTGATAAGAAATTTGTTATTATAATTTAACATTTTTATTAATACTTTAGATTTTCAAGGCTCTATCCTGTTCATTAATTGATGATCATTAGTAACTGAAATGGTGTGTTTTGTTTTGTTTTTACAAATGTAAAAAATAAAAAACAATACAGCAATTCAGGTATGTGGACTTTATATCCTATTCTCATTCATAGAGATAGGTTTTGGCATAAATAATAGAATTTAGTGTATCAGAGCAGGAAAGAATTTTAATTGACTCTAACCCACTTAGAGAGGAAAAAAGCTGAGAAATAACTTGGTGACTTGCCCAAGATCATGCAGTTCTTGTAGTCAGAGATCTGTCTCTGGAGAAGATGAGAAGCTGATAGACAGGTATTGCCATTTTTACATGTTTGTAAATGTGGAAAGTGCTAGGAAACATGAAAATCATTTAAAACTTAGGTTATTAAATTCTCACTATCAAGAGTGTGTGTGTGTGTGTTTATCCCTCTGATCACTTTGGTATTTTTTATGGGTATTTTCAGTGTTTTATTCTTTAGTGAGTCTTCCAAAATTTATTCACTACCCAAAGTTCTTATTACTTATTCACTATTAATATAATTTGCCTACTAATAATGATGAGCTTGAGGTTATTATTGGTTGGACCCTAGTAAGCTAAAATAGTTCCTGCATATCCCACCTCTCACCCAAATTACTGTCTAAAAGAGTCATAAGCAATCATTTTGAAATCAATATTCAAAGTATTATTTTACCAAAGAAGTACCTTCATAAGAACAAGGATTTTGATCCCATAAAACTTAAACATAGATATCATTCATGGTGACATTGCAAGTGATATATTATTCCACATTGTTTATGATTATTATCAATCACAGAGATTTCAAGGATATCTTCTTTTATCATTTAAAATCTCTCAAGAAGATATACAGTGACAAAGAATGACTCAGAACATAATTAAGGGCCCTAAGGATCTAAATTATTCTCATTTCTGTTTAAGATTGTGTATGCCATAAAGCAGTTGTCTTTATCTTTTCTTCATTCACTGAGAATGAAACACTTGTTCTTGAGTGTCTTTGTTCCACTGTATTATTTGTGTTAACTACTATTGCAGTAGTGATTATAAAAGGCTCCCCCTGATTGACCATTTTATGTGAATGGTGTTTAGGGAGGACATCACCTCAGAAAGGACTCTTGAGAACACTGGTACTGAGGAATGAATTATATAGCTCTGAGGAAATCCCAGCCAGTGTGTGCAGCCCTTTGAGTAAGTCACTCAGGAGTCACTGAGGCTACAAATGCTATTTCACAGAAATGATGAAAGTCATCCAAGAAAACTAATGGGAAAGCCATAGTGTTTTGCCCTGGTTTGCCTTTTCTGATAATCTCTATTGGCCTTTTGTTTCTGCCTAAGAGAAGAGGAAAGTCCCTATCCTCCAAAACATTGAAGAGTTAATTCTTACACATTCTGGAACATATATATGAGATTAGATGTTCTTCTCTGCCAGACTACAGCAGTCATCAGAAGGGGAATGAATTTGAAGGAAAAGTTAGCAAGACAGAGTTCAAAGATAGAAGAACCCAAAAAGTGCTCTGCAGCTTTGAGACCAACTAATGATTTTATTTGTTCTAGCTATGATGGTTCCAGAAAAGAAACCTGTGTTCAACCGTGTGAAATCAATTTAGGCAATTTTTACCAAAAACAAAAAAAACACTGTCCCAGAGCAAATGCACAAAATGATCAGTACTGGGTACTTAACTTTGCTTTTTCTTTGTCATTTACTTTATTGCCTTAACATTGGTAAGGTTTTCCTAGGTGTTAGACAGATGGGATTTTCTAAGGAAACCTACATACAGGAATGCATATTTACAAAGCAGGTGGGTTAGAGGTTGATTATTTCCATATTTCTATACTTATAGGACATGGAAATGTCTTATTTTACAAAAGCATTCAAAGCTTCCCCCAGCAAGTTTGTGCACACAGACCATTAAGTATGATTGAGAAGCCCAAGCAAGAAAGTTTTAAAGAACTGAAGGGAAATCAGATTTCTCCAAAATTATGTCAATTAAAAAAATACACTACGATTTTTTTAAAGTTAATTTTCCTCACAGCTTTTCACAGTCATCATCTATGTTAAGTCACACCTGTATTTGAAATGGTTATTCATCAATAAGAATTTATTCCAGATATTAGACTCTATATTGTCTTTTCTGTTTTTTAAACTTTCTAATCAGTACTAGATTGAGCTTAGAATCCTAGTATTTTAACTGTGGCAAGAACTTCAGTTTTTTGTGTGTTTTTAAATTTGGGTAGATTTCTGTTGACTGTGCCATAACACTGAAACCCAAGTATTTCTGTTTACATTATTAATTTGATTTTCATCTTTCTCAAATTCCTACTTTTGCCTGTGATATTTGATACTGAGTTTTTTCAAGTGCTATTTAGGAGTAAAAGGTGATAGCACAGACCAAGATGGAATCACTCATTTTAATGTGCAAAATGAAATGTAATGTTTTAGATTACCCTTCCCCAGTTTCTTGTCTTGGAGCTTTGTACAATTGCCTGAAGCACTTCTGCAGGTGGTGCTTTTGAGCCTACAAAACCTACTGAGAAAGAACGAAGCCAGCGAGCCCTGCTGCCTCAGCAAATACCAGAAACTTGTGCTGGAATGAGCGCATCACAGGCATTTGTATTAGGTATAATGACTTGATAAAACCAACCAGCCAGCCATCATCGAAAGAGATTGATGTATGTTGACTCTCAACAGTTTTAAGTCTTCAGTTCCCCATGTGATTGAAGTTCTGGATGTGACTATTTACAACTGATAGAATAAGGTTAGAGTGGATTCGCTTTTGAAAAATTCAGTCTTGGTGTATATTAGTTGTTTCTTCTGTAGGTCCTTTGTTCCTATCAGCTCTGTCAGTAGGTGATCAGGGTGTTGTAGGAGATAGCATGGTGGGATGGGAGGAGCTTTGGAGCTGATTTTGAATCTCTAGTGACGGGCAAATCACCTAATGTCTCCTGCCAGTAAAGCCTCTGTTAGCTTTGCTGGCCTCTGGCTCTGCCCCTGTGGTGCAGATGGTTCTCCAAGAAGCACAGTCTTCCTTTTCAGTGGGTGTCATGAGAAATTCCTGCAATGCCTTGAATGTGCTATAGTTGACTTTTGTTAAAAAGGGAATTGCTTCCTTTGTCTTTAATAGTTCAACTCATGGCATTTAGAGCTGGAAAGCACCTTATAGCCCGCCTGGCCTAATATCTTCGTTTTACAGATGAAGCCTGTTGAGGTGATGGGTAAGCTGATGGGCCATAATTTGATCCCAGCTCCTGAGTCCAGCCCATGGTTTTTTTGAGTAAACTCTGCTGCTTAATTAGAAACCATTTAGTTACAGGTAATTTTGAACAAAAGCAAGTGAAATAAGGAAAAAATTTCCCCAGAAACTAAGAATTTTAAAATGCAGTAACTTTAAAAATAGGGAGCTGGGGGCGGAGAGGTTGGGCTGAGTGAGGGAGGTGGCTCAGGAAATTAAAAACTTCAGATTATTTAATGTACTTTAAAATACAGTAAAACAATAATAGTTTATAGTTCTCAACCTTTTTTATTTCAATCATTACTTGTAGAGCCCCAAAAGACCAATTCGGTTATTTGAATGAAAAGAAACCACATTTTATTGGATTAGTCTTTTTTCCCCTTACTATTAATATCTTATATAATTGGCTCTGAAAGCCTTCTCTAAAGGATGCAGGAACCCTTTTTGATAATGTAACTATCTAATTTGTTTGGTTTTGTGGGATATTTGATGATTCATTGCCCAACATTTTCCCCACATATTTTGACCTAGTTTAAATCTCTCTAAATAATTTTCTTAGAAGTACACTGGAGACTTTGTGCAAGGCCAGTTTCAGGGTGCATTGCAGCAAGGATTGCTTTAGCTTCCTCTACATAATAACAGCACTCCCTGGGTTGAACTAGCCGCAGGACAAGTCCGAAGGCTACCTTATTGGGAAGGTGCTATGTGGGAACGGACCACTGCTCAGCCCTGACTCCTCTCCCTTCGGGCCCTCAGGATGGTATTAGTTATCACCAGTGCCCTCTCCACTGTAGTCTCCAGCCAGTGTCCTGGCAGAGGAATTTGTGTGGTCTCTTGAACTTTGGCTCTTTACCTTGGGGTAGAGCAGACAACTGGCTTCCATGAAGGGTCCACAAACCTGCAGTTGCTTCACAATGGCTTCCTTCCTTGTTTGGCACATGCCCCATAGTTACCATCCCTCCTCAGCTTGATGCAGGGCCATTATCCCAAGAAGGCCACTGCTGAAACTGCCAGGCTTGATCACCTGGATCAGTGGTGGGCAGCCTGGCAGGGTGGCTGGAGAGCTGCTCTGGGAGACTGAAGGACAGAGATCCAGGCTCCCACTTCTGATGATTGTTAGCAGAGTTACCACAGACAAGCCATCTAAATGCTCAGTGCCCTAGGCAGAAAACCAACCAATTTTTAGGGGCTCTTGCCTGTCTCAATATCACTGCCATTATTCAAGACTACTTTTATTTTGCATTTAATTTCTGGCACA
The DNA here is from genome assembly GCF_902635505.1 of Sarcophilus harrisii. NCBI lineage: Eukaryota > Metazoa > Chordata > Mammalia > Dasyuromorphia > Dasyuridae > Sarcophilus > Sarcophilus harrisii. The sequence continues at coordinate 224,144,715 of NC_045430.1, forward strand.
GATCTGTGGGTAGACTCATGATGCATCTGAGGAGCTCGTGCTATCCATGTTATCAGGTTCATTATCATGAAGAGGAGATGATGTTGTCTAGAGCGCCAGGAGAGGTTGAGAGGAGGTGGCTAAGGCCCTTTAGTAGCTCTTTGTGCCCGCCCTGAACTGAAGGGGTTGGGATGCTCCTGGTGGGAATGGAAAGGGGATATGGGTGCCTGCCTTGTTTGCAGAGCAGCAGGTTTGTCACAAAGGAGAATGAGTGGTAGGAGGGGATGGAGAGGTTCCACAAAGACTTGGGCTCTACCCACTCTGAGGATAGCTCCTGAGCCACAGGAGACAAAAGAAAGGTTGGATCTCTCATCAGCTGTTTCACCAGACCCTGTGCATGGTCATCTGGCAGCTGCTTGTTGGCAGATAGGCGCAGATGGAGTTTCCTGGGCATTCCCCATGCCTGTTTGTAAAATTGGAAAACAGCATTACGTCAGGCTCCCTTAGGAGACAAGGCACTTCTTTAGCTTGGATTTTTGGGGTTTTTAACCATAGTCAGTTTTAATCAAAGGCCATCTTGGGAAATAGCTTAAATCCAAGTTTGAATTTAATAAGAAGCAGACAAGTGAGAGGGAGAGCAGGAATGGCAATAAAAATTTAAATGAACAAAATTTTAGCCATCGGCTCCTGAGAAAAGTAATAGCACTATGGTACCTTCATTTTTTGGTCTGGGGAACCATTGTAAAGGCAGGGGTATCTCTTCTGGCCCCTTTCAGCTCAGTCTTTAGACTTAACCACAACCTCTAGCATAACAGGCAGAGGGCCTGGGCTCAAAAAGCGAGGGAAGGGGCAGCTTGGCTCAGCAGGCCCACCTTGGTACTGTCTGCTAAGAAGGGAAAGGAGTGAACTCTCTGGACTCTGCATAGGATTGCTTATGCAGAGTGGGAACTTGCTAAGTATTTGTTGAATTCTCTTGGCTTTCAATGGCTTGTACACTTTTCATGCACAGTGGACAGAGAGCTGGGCCTGGAGGCAGGAAGACTTAAATTTGAATTCTGTTTCAAATCCTTCCTAGCTATGTGACTCTGGGCAAGTTATATAAACTTTCTGAGCCTCAGTTTCCTTATCAGTAAAATGAATAATAATAGCACCTACTTCACAGAGTTATGCTGATGTTAACATATTGTATTTGCACATCTCTTTAAAGTGCTAAATAAATGTCAACTATTATTATATTTCACATGTAGTAACTAGTGTTAGAAAACAGTTTCATCCCACTCCCTTTCTATCTTCCATTTCTAATCAGGAAAGAAGTAGATCTACAAATACTTTCCAATAAAAATATATCTTGGATTCAGTGAACAGAACTAGAATAGTCAAAGAAAAACCTATCTATATCTATATCTGTGTATCTCAGGAGCCAGAGGCAACTGTCATTTACAAATCATGTTTATGTAATCAACCAAATAATTTATTGATTTTACAGGATCTATACTCATTTATATTGACTTTGAAAGGAAAAGGAGAAGCTTGTAAAATCTTTTTTCCCCTCACTTGTCCCCATTTTTCTTAGAGGTAAATTGAAGGATGTGGACAAGACTCTACTAGGGTCAGTACTTTACAATTGGAAGGGACCTCAAAGGTCATATACCCCAGTCTTCTTTGTTGCTGGGAATTGAAGCCCAGGTTGCTAACATGAGGTACAGTGATGAGCTCTAGAATTCTTCCTGTTGTAGTGGCAGTCCACAGCTGGGTGGGTAGGAGAGGTATAGTTACCTTCTACAGTTTTTTGTTTTCTGTTTTCCCTCTAAATTTCAGAAGTGATTTTGCATTTTAGAATTGGAAAGCATTTTGTAATTTGCAATTCTACATCATTTTACAGTGTTTCTCTGTTTTGGTTCAGGAAGAAAAAACAAAAGAACACTTTGCTTCAAAAACTCTTTTCAAAACTACCCAACAAGATCTTTAGTGGTTTTTTTTTTTTTTTTTTAAATGTCCACCTATCATTATACTGAGAACTTTTTGACAGTTAAAAAAAAACTCAATTTAGAAATTAGTGTTGCTTTAACCATGTGATTTCATTGTTAAATTTAATAGTTATTTTTATTTTCCTTATGAAAGATAAGTTATTAGGCTTTGAGAGGCAGATATTATGTCAGTTTTCAGGCTCTTGAGAAAGGACAACATTTTTAAAGTCCCATGAAAAAAATTATGTTTACATGACTTACATGTTTATCAGTTTACAATTTTGTTAAAAAAGAAAGAAAAACTTTTATAATTATTCTTACTACATTGCAGAAGTTAGTGACCCCTGGGATCTGGAAAATCCATGTAAAATTTTTTGACTCTCCCTTTGTGCCAGAGAAGAAGTCTAAATTATTATGGTATTAGGAGATAAAATATGTTGATATTATGTAATATTATATATATTTTATACATTTTTGAGTTTCTTAGCTTTTTCTGTGTTATCTGCTAGCCTTCCGGTGGTCAGTCTTTGAACCAATTCCTAATGCATTAAGAGCTTTACAAACATTGGGCAGATGGAGAAAATAGAAGGCCCTGTGTGCACATGTTCACAAACCATTAAGACATCCCTTTTTCTTTGTCACTGAAATGGGGCCAGGCGCCTTTCCATCATTTCTGTCCTGTAATTTGTTAACAATGAATTAGGAGTCAATTATGAACTAGAAACAGAGAAATAGTATAGCCCCTTATGGGACAGGGGAAAGAGCACTGAATTTGGAGTTCTAGGCATTGAGTTCTGCCACTTCTACCTATGTGACTTTGGACAAATCATTTATCTCCTCTGTATCTGTTTTCTTAGCTAAAAAATGAGGGTGAGGTGGAATAGATGACCGTCCTTTTTGGCCTTCAGATACCTATTCCCACATCTGATTACCAATTTCTTAGTAAGTCCTAGTTATAAACCAGTGATCTCAAAAAGGCTGACTTTGAGACCCAAGGTAGTTCATGACATCCCTCCTAGGAATACCAGTGAATCTATAGGACAAGAAAGGGGTTGAATCATCCCCACCCTCGGACAGTTTCAGGGCTTATTTGCAATACTACACAAACCTCGCACCCATTCTCCCCCTTTTCTGTGTCTGACCTCTTGTGGCCGAAACAGCTTCAAACCTATCCCATTCTGTGCAGGGCATTGCCTCTTAAAGGCAAACTGAAACCTGAGCAACATAGCAGCTATGAGCACTCCCTGCTCTTCTCCTTTCCAGGTGTGTTTTTGGTAGGGCAGAGTAAAGTCACAAAGGATGGGCAGACCTAGCAGATCTCATTCCATTGTCTTTTAACACAAGCTCATTCTTCTTCTGAATTTCCCTATTTTTGATGAAGAGACCACTATCTTTCTATTCTCACATTCATAACCTCCTTTTCCTTGACTCCTTCCTTACTCAACTGAAACTTGTTTTAAAATTACAGATGATCTCTTAATTGCCAAATTTAATGGATTTTTCTCAAGTCATTCTCCTTGAACTCCATAGCATTTGACACTACTGACTGCCTTCTCCAAGAGACTTCTCCAAGATTTTTGGTTTCTGAAAATAATGTCACTTACAAAAAAAAACAAAAACAAAAAAAAAACCTCACATACTTGAACAACTTTAAGAGCTCCAGTGGGTCTAGAACCAATTTGTTAAAAATTCAGAATTTGATAGTGTACTTTAGGACTAACAAAGCTTTTTCCACAGATTCTATTGTTTGGCCCTCACAAGCAGGTGCTGTTATCCTTATTGTACTGGTAAAGAACCAAAGGCTAAGGGAGACCTCAAAGTCATATGCTACTTTAAAAATATGTGTGAGTGGGTGTGTATACACACATGCATTTCCATATATATATATACACACATACACATACACACAGACATATATGTGAGTGTCTGACCAAAGGTTCAAATAGAAGATTTCTTGACTCCTCAAAAGCTGCCCTTATTGATCATTAGTCAAATTTCAACAAAAATCTTTTCATGATGGATTAATGAGTCTCCATGTTTTTATGAGGTATCTTAAAATCAAGTAAACAAAATTTAAAATCAGACTTCCAAATGGTTGTATCATAATACATCCAAACATTATTTTCAGAAATAATGAAGCTTATTCAATCACATGTCTTATTATTAACATTGTAACTAAGGAAAAAAGTTTTGTCATTAATAAGTAGAATATATTCAAAATATTTTATCTATCCTCATCCTTTTTTACTTTTTGTTTTTATGTGTTTTCTAATGTACATAATAGTAAAGAAGTAGCTGTGTCTCATTTCTGAGGCAACTGGGGAGTTAGCGGCCACCACGCCAGGCTTGGAGTCAGAACGCGTACGTCTGAATGCTGCTTCAGACACTTGGGCAAGTCACTGAGCTACTCTGAGCCTCGGAGATATCTCCTCAGAGGGTAATTAGGAAGATCAAATGAGATATTTGTAAGGGACTGTGTATATCTTAAAGTGCTATATAAATATTTGTTAATAAGTAAATATCAATATAAACAAGCTTATATTTTTTTACTGTTGGGATATGCAGTCAAAAAACTTTAGAAACAACTACACAGATATTAGCTGATAAAATGAGTTTGTAAATACTTGTATTACAGTAGTGTTATTTTCCCCATTCCTTCCTCTCTTCTTTTAAAATGTAGCTATTAACAAAAGTTTGGAGCACATCTGTTTAGTTCAGACTGATCCCTCAGATCTATCATCTTGTTTTTATAAAGCATCTGCCAAGATAGTCTCATGACCAGAAACATGTTGAATGCTCATTTGGAAGTCCTGTATCTTAATGATCAGTCCATGAGGTAAACTCTTGGCTAGAAATATAAGACCTAAGTTTATCCAAAACTCAGATAATTGCCAAATAATTTTTCTGAAAAGAAAAAACAAATTAAAGAAGAACCAGTTTATGAAGTACAAATAATGGTAACCCTGGGGAAAATGATAGAAAAAGTCAGATATGGTTTGATATAGTCCCTAGATTTGAGGAGAGGAGATTTCAAAGCATTCAGAGAGGTGATAGGTAAGATCCCATGAACTGTGGCAAATTCTAAAATAAGGGGCAATTCCTGCTCTCATGGAGATTAACATTCTCTTAAGAGATATAATGGGTGCACATAAAAATTTTTTTTTAAAAAGATAGTTCACTTTTCCACTGGAAATACTTTGAGTATAATCTTATAAAAAGGAAGTAGAGAAATTTTTTTAAATTTTTGACTAGGCCTTCCAAATTTTATCAACATGAACTTTAATTCTTAATGTCTTAAATGCAAATGTGGGCATAAGAGAAAATAGTGAAAATATTTTGGTAACCATGATTCAAGAATAAGAAAAATGAGAGACCACAGGCCTGTTGTACTTATGGTTTACTTTAGAAAAACATTTGTTTAGCAGTAGCAAAAAACTATCAAACATTCTCCTCCAACTGATTGTTTCCTATAAAAATCATATATAGATTTCTTGAAAGTTGTAACAACAAATATAATTTTGTTCAACTTTCTGATTATTACTGATCAAAACAAAAGAGGTAAGATACCAATAACATTTGCCACTGTGATGGAAAATAATCAACACATGATCCCATTGAAATAGAGATTCCTTGTCCTCCAGATACTCTTATTTGCAGATGACATTGGGTTGATAACATCAACTTCCAGAATGCTGCCTCCTAAATGCAATCCACAGTCACTCAAAAGTTTATTTCTACAGGAGAAATTCAGTTAATGAAGTATGGCAGTTGTCCAATCTCTGATAAGAGGTGGAAGGATAAAAATAAAGTCAGTCCATCAATATATGTTTCTTAGGTGCTACAGGTTGTTGGTAAGGCGGGTTCACAATTGAATGATGAGAGGATAGCCAGCTATATTACTTTTGGAAAATTGTGTAGTGCTTTTAACAATCCCAAATTTGGAACTAAAAGAAAGGCCCATTTAATTAACACAAGTATGTTCCAGCAGGTGTGTATGGCTACAAGTCCTGGAATCTCAGTTTCCAAAGAACCAAAGTCACCATGCAGATGGCAAATGGTAGCCCCAAGTAGGCTATAATATATTTTAAATGAAAAATTATGTGGGAGAAATGGATTTCTACAGGCTGCATATTAACTTAGAACTACAAGTTAACTTTATATTTTACTGTATTTTTATTTATTTCACTAAACAAGTATATATGGCCTACAGTCAGGAACTCCTTTTCCTGAGTTCAAATCTGACTTCAGATACTTACTAGCTTTGTGAATCGGGGCAAGTCCCATAATCCTGTTTGTCTCACAGTTTCCTCATCTGTAAAAAGAGTTAGAGAAGGAATTGGCAGATCTTTGCCAAGAAAATTACAAAAGGGGTCATGAAGAGTCTGATAGTACTGAAAATTTATTAAACAATAACAACAAACATTTATTGTTCATTGACATTATAATCGAGGGGAATTGTTTAAGAAGTGGATGACCATTGCTCAGTAATATACATCTAAACTATATACCTGAAATAAATATAAGGGCTAAAAAATTGGGGGTGGAGAAGAAAGGACCAGAAACGATGAATCAATAACATAGTGAGAGGAAAAAGATAACCAGTGGAAAACTGGAGTGTCCTATTTGAAGCCACACAAGCATTCTATACAAGTCTTTTGTGGAAAATCCATAAGGTATTACTGACAGGCAAGCACAAATGGATTGACCATGCTATTGTAACAAGTCCATTGAAGGAACAAAGTTCCATGCCAAGGCAGACATGTTTGGATTGAAAAGATGAGAAGTATCTAATAGAGAGTTGATATACAAATAAATATGGCAGCATTTACAAAGTCATAGTTTCCTTTAATGAATTGAAGTCATCAAGTCTAGTGAAAGCATGTTATAGGACATTGTGAAAATTTACAGATCATGAAGAATGGGAGAAGTGCCACAAGACTCTTTGACAAAAGGCAAATGTTGGTCCAATTTTCAGTAAAAAGAAAGGAGTCTGAAAAATATATAGTGCAGTGAACTTGATTTTGATTCTTAGAAAACTTCTAAAATTTCTAGGATTATCCTTTATAAAATAAATGATTTTGAAATTCTAAAAAAGATGATAATGCTGACAAAGCCCTACCATGTTTTTATTGAAAACAGATGGTCCTAGACTGTCCTTCTTTATCCTTTTGGTAGAATTACTACACTGATAGAACAGGGAATTGCTATAGATAATAATTTTGCCAAATTTTAGCAAAGTATTTGACAAAGATTTTCATGCTATTTTTGTGAACAGCTTGGGAGAATATGTACAACTGGATAATAATACAGTTAAATGTTTTTAGGTTGGTTAAAAAATAATACCTCCATAATGGCTTGGAAAGAAGTTTCCAGTGAAGGGCCCAATGAAACTGTAATTGCAATTCAACATTGTTGGTATATTTATTTTTTAAGGTGGAGCATAACGGCAGAAATGGGATAACCATGCCATTTCTACCTTTTATGTAATTTATAAGACTAGGAGAGACAGTTCAAATACTGTGGTAAGGATCCAACAATGTCTTACACTAAAATGTTGGACTAATTATAACAAGAAATTGGGTTTAAAAAGTTAGCTTCAGGAGGAAATGTGGATAAGTAGCAATTTATCTGAAAAGAATCTGTAGGTTTTAATAGACTTCTGATTCGTTAATGAACCAACAATATGCTATGGCAGTTCAAAAAGCTTATGTGAATTTAGGTTACATTCTGAGAAACAGGATAAAAAACTAAAGAGATGAGAATCCAGCTGCAATTAACCTTGATAAGGAAACATCTGAAATACCTTTTCAGTTCTGGACACCACATATTTAGAAACAGTGTTGTTCCTTTAGGGAATAAAGCACAGGAAGATGAAAGGCCTTGAGAAGATATGGTATGAGAATTTGTCAAAAGAACTAGGGGTATTTAGAAGAGAAAAGGCTTGGGGAAGGGGTGACTGTGATAGCCATCTTCAGATATATGAAGAACTTTCACTGGGAAGAGGTTTGGATTTATTTGTTCTGCTTAGAAGACTTATCCCTAAACAGTCAACAAATATAGCAACCTAGTCTTTGACAAACCCAGAGATCCCAGCTTTTGGGATAAGAACTTACTGTTTGATAAAAATTGCTGGGAAAATTGGAAACTAATATGGCAGAAACTAGGCATTGATCCATACTTAACACCGTACACCAAGATAAGGTCAAAATGGGTTCATGACCTAGGCATAAAGAATGAAATTATTAATAAATTAGAGGAACACAGGATAGTTTACCTCTCAGACTTGTGGAAGGGGAAGGTCTTTATGACCAAAGCAGAACTAGAGATCATTACTGATCACAAAATAGAAAATTTCTATTATACCAAACTGAAAAGTTTTTGTATAAACAAAACTAATGCAGACAAGATTAGAAGGGAAGCAATAAACTGGGAAAATATTTTTACAGTCAAAGGTTCTGATAAAGGTCTCATTTCCAAAATATACAGAGAATTAACTCTAATTTATAAAAAATGAAGCCATTCTCCAATTGAAAAATGGTCAAAGGATATGAACAGACAATTCTCAGATGAAGAAATTGAAACTATTTCTAGTCATATGAAAAGATGCTCCAAGTCATTATTAATCAGAGAAATGCAAATTAAGACAACTCTAAGATACCACTACACACCTGTCAGATTGCCTACTATGACAGGGAAAGATAATGATGATTGTTGGAGGGGATGCGGGAAAACTGGGACATTGATGCATTGTTGGTGGAGTTGTGAACGAATCCAACCATTTTGGAGAGTAGTTTGGAACTATGCTCAAAAAGTTATCAAACTGTGCATACCCTTTGATCCAGCAGTGTTACTACTGGGATTATATCCCAAAGAGATTATAAAGAAGGGAAAGGGACCTGTATGTGCACGAATGTTTGTGGCAGCCCTTTTTGTAGTGGCTAGAAACTGGAAACTGAATGGATGTCCATCAGTTGGAGAATGGCTGAATAAATTGTGGTATATGAAAATTATGGAATATTACTGTTCTGTAAGAAATGACCAACAGGATGATTTCAGAAAGGCCTGGAGAGACTTACACGAACTGATGCTGAGTGAAATGAGCAGGACCAGGAGATCATTATATACTTCAACAACAATACTAGATGATGACCAGTTCTGATGGATCAGGCCATCCTCAGCAACGAGATCAACCAAATCATTTCTAATGGAGCAGTAATGAACTGAACTAGCTATGCCCAGAAAAAGAACTCTGGGAGATGACTAAAAACCATTACATTGAATTCCCAATCCCTATATTTATGCACACCTGCATTTTTGATTTCCTTCACAAGCTAATTGTACAATATTTCAGAGTCTGATTCTTTTTATACAGCAAAATAACGTTTTGGTCATGTATACTTATTGTGTATCTAATTTATATTTTAATATATTTAACATCTACTGGTAATCCTGCCATCTAGGGGAGGGGGTGGGGGGGTAAGAGGTGAAAAATTGGAACAAGAGGTTTGGCAATTGTTAATGCTGTAAAGTTACCCATGTATATATCCTGTAAATAAAAGGCTATTAAATTTAAAAAAAAAAAAAAAAAGGAAGACTTATCCCTAAGGGAATAACTTCCTAACAATAGAACTTTTCAAAATTAGAACAGGGCTACTCCAGAAAGTTTTTCTAGAAACCTCTTTCTGCAGGGTTTTCAAGAAAAATTGACCATTGTCAATTATGTGGTAGAAGGGAGATTTGTTAAGATTGGACAGGTTGAGAAGGTGGGTCCTTAAAGAGTTTTCTGAGGTCTTTATTTTTGTCAACTTAGTTTTTCCTATGATACAGCACAAAATGTTTATATTTTCTTGATTTCCTATCAGCAGTGTGCCTAATTATAGCAGTAGCAGTCTATTTGTAGCAGTCAGTATGAGGGAAAAGTCTGGGATTCTTAAAACAAGTTGAGAAATCAGAGCCTATTTCAGCTTTCCTTGACACTTTGGTGTACAGGTCATTTTATCTGGTTTACCCTTCTGAGATTATTCAGGTCATGAATCAACTTGGTCACTCAAAGCTTGGCTTTTTGTCTCTGAGAACCAATAACCCAGGTATTTTTTTTTTTTTAATTATAGCCTTCCCTTCTAAAATTCTGTTTTGTCTCAAATGGGTCTTACAGGCCCATTTCTCTCAAGTATCCCAGATATTTGATGTCTTGAAATCCCAAATGGTATTTACTAAGGTCTGCTATGAGATCAGTGTTACCTATTGTACCTAGCAAGCTGAGATCATCCTGATGATCTAGTATTCCAGCTAAATATAGCAGTGTCATCTATATAGAGACTGTGACAAATGTCCCTAGCCTATTTAACACTCCATTTATCAAACTGTAGAAGTGAATGCCTCAATCAAAAAGAAAGATGTTGAACTTGTACACTTTGTCCAGAGTTAGAAATGCAGATTGAATTCTTTATCTAAGACCATTTCTTTCGTGTAAAGATTTTTGGCAAGAAATTGCCTCCTTATTCTGGTTTCCACTCAGGGAATATATCCTATGATAGGTCCATAACCAGTCTTTGTCTCCCTTTCTTCTCTTCATTTGGGTTAAGGAAGAGACCTATTAGAATAACAATATCTCACATTATGTAAGACTTTACAGTTTATAAATCTGTTTGCTAACCACTTCACAGTTTGGTCTTGAGGAAAGTATTATCTCCATTTTACATATGAAAAAAGAGAAGCCCACTGAGACTAAGTAACTACCCAATTTTAGATTAGTAGTAAGTAGGGAAGACACTATTCAGACCTAGATCCTCTGACTCTGGTGTTTTTGTTTTGTTTTGTTTCCTGTATTTCCTGCTGCCTTTAAAGTGGAATAAGATGAAATAACTAGTCACTGGGTGCTCCCATAAATCCTAGAGTATGATTACTTCATTTGCATGAGCTGGAGAATGTTTTCTGTCTTTGCATGTTTGGTAGATTATAACATTTTTAAATGGCAGTGTGGTTGAGCAAAGTCATTTCAGCTTTTAAATGCTAGTGATTCAATTGCAAAAGCACACAAACAATTTGAAAGGTGTCAAGAGAAATTCACAAGTCACATGGGGAAATAGAAACAAGGCTGGCTTTCAAGCTGGAATTCTTCCACTGTGCAAACAAATTGTGTTGCCACTGTGCCAAATGGGATGGCCTTGAAGGGAGCGAGGGATGAATGTTCACAGTGACAATCTATTTTATTCTGCTCCGAATTGGCAGCTATGGCATCTTCAGGACCGGACTTTACATTTTAATATCTTTGATCTGTATAGGAAAGTGCAGCTCAGAGATGACAGGACTTGGTAGGTCATGAGGATTGTTTGTAAAAGGTCTGGGCAAGGAAGTGAGTGCTTGCATAGGCGGTCTTTGTAAAGCCAATTGTTTAAGGAGGGAAGCAAACATGTATTAACTTACATTAGTTAGCACACCAGGTGCTAAGCACTGTGCCCTAACTCCCAGTCCTGTTACAAAGACTAGTTTGAGCATTGAAACCTCGACCCAGCGAAATACTATTTAGAGAAATTTTGTGAAAGTGATGATTTGACACTTCTTTAAATCTCTTTATACCATCTCATTGAATTTTATTTTTCTTTAAGTTACTTTTAATATGCTTATTTGAATTGCCAACATTTGGATAAATATCACACAATAACATTTTGTTTTTGCATTTTGTATTATCATTGCAGATGAACCTAAAATCTCTCCCTGGACAACACAGACTGGGAAAAATTTACAGAATAAAATTCAGTTTAGGACTATTGCCCCCAAAATTACACCTAAAGTCCTAACATCCCCACTGCTGCCCTATCAATCACCATCACTCTCTGATCAAGTTCATCCCACATCCTCAAATTCTAGACCTCTGCTAATGCCACCACAAAACTATGCCCTGATGCAAGTTGCCGGTCAGGAGGGAACCTTTTCTCTTGTTGCTTTGCCCCATGTTACCCCAGCAGTGGCAAGCCAACCCATCCAGAAGCCTAAAATGTCATTGCCCAAAAACCTTAAATTACCTATTCCTCGGTATCAACCTATAAGAAATAAGAAGGTACCAGAAGTGGAAACTATTCCAAACTCTTCTGTGAGTGTAATTAGGAAGGTTCCAGGCAATATACAAACATGTGCCCAGCCTTCACCTTCAATAGTCAACCATTCTGAACTTCATACTAACATTGATTCATCTGAACATGTGATATTAATAGATCAGGTACCAGCCGAAATCACAGTGACTGCTTTGCTTGATGAAAGCGGCTGTGTAGAATCTGGACCTCCACTGATAAATAAACCTGAGGCAGGTGACACTATTATTATTCCAAAACCATGGGTACCAGAGGAAACTTCGGCTGAGCCGGGTAATTCAGTGAAAGCCAATGTAGACATAAAAACAATAGCCAGAAAGTCCTCTTCCATTGGTGGTGAGAAAATCAAGGAGAGAGTAGCTGATTCTGCAAAAGCCATTACTGTGCTGTCCCCGGCGATTTTTGGCAATGCAGTTCAGCTGATTCCTACAGCACCTAAAGGTAAACTTCCCATCTTACCTTACTCAAGAATGAAGACAGCAATGTTTTGTAAAGCTAAGCCAAATGCCAGCATTGTAGGGCCTGCTTCTCCTTGGCACAGATCTGAATGTGACAAAGTCGCCTCATTTGCCAAAACCTTCAGCGTATCCACCAAAACATCTGATAAGCTTTTTGCTGTTTCACTTACACAAATGCCCAAGCCAGGGGCCCACGAAGATGCCTTTTGCTCAACCACCAAGGTGGAAGTTGACAACAAAAAGAAATTGAATGGTGGAACAGCAAAGAGAAGAGGAAGAAAACGCAAAATCCCAGATGAAATTTTGGCTTTTCAGACCAAGAAGAGGAAGTGTATCGTTGACACATGTAGAGATGGTAAAGAAAGAGTAAAAATTGACCCCCAGGAACTCAGAGACAGAAAAACTGGGGCTGTGAAAAAGTATCGGAATATTATGCCCAAGCCTGTCATTGTCATGCAAGCAGTGGCTCCCCTGGCTTCCCCTGCACCTGTTCTACAGACCAAATCCCCTGGCTGCTCAGACCGAGACGTTTTGTCAAATAGTTCACTTTCAAATAAGTATCTCGGCTCTAAGCAGAATGATAGTGCTTCCACTAAGCCAGGTACCGTATGCAAGAATGGCTTTTCTGCCATAAAAAAGCCTTGGCACAGATGCCACATCTGCAACCACCACTTTCAGTTTAAACACCATCTTCAGGATCATATGAACACTCATACAAACAGACGGCCCTACAGTTGCCGGATCTGTCGCAAAGCATATGTGCATTCTGGAAGTCTCAGCACCCACATGAAGCTTCATCACAGTGAGAGTCGTCTCAAGAAGCTCATGTGTTGTGAATTTTGTGCAAAAGTTTTTGGTCATATTAGGGTCTACTTTGGCCATTTGAAAGAAGTACATCGGGTTTTGATCAACACTGAACCCTCCATCAGTGAATTGCTGCAGGGCAAAGGGCCAAAGAATCGAGGAGCAGAAGAATCAGTGGAAAGGTAAGTGTTGATGGCAGCGGAACATGAGAGAGAAATTCAGTTTTGGTTTGGGGGCTGGAGTAAGATTTAACATTGTTTATATCTATTTCGGGCCTTCAGAAACATCTCTGTGCTTTTATAATTAAAACTACTTCATAACTCCCTATAAAATTTGTTATAATTGTTCATGGGTGGTTAGTTTTAAGTATCTAAATCCTTGTAAATCAAACAAAAGCTCCATTTTGGGGCATTGTTCAAAGATGAATATATCCATGAGCTATGAGAGCTGGAAGGGACTCATTTTACGGATGAGGAAAAAGACTCGGGTTGAATGACTTGCCCAAGATTACAGAGCTGTACTGACAGAGCTGAAAGTTGAACTGGCTGTCTGTCATCCCAGGCCATATGTATTCTTTCGGGATTCCCTGCCCTGACATGCTTGTCTCTGTAACAGACTGTAAGGACAGCATGAGTCACTCCCCTTGAAGGAGAGGCCTTAAGGGAAGCCCTGATGACTCGATCGGAGGCCATCCACCTCCATTCCTCCATTTGCCTTGTCCACACTCCCCTGTCTGGGCGGGTATTTCGGGCACCAGACTGCTGGTACTCAGGCTTTACTAGGGCTGACTCTCATGCACCCTCTGCTTTTTCTATTTTCAGAGAAAACAAGTCCATCCTGGAGGAGACCCTCCTTCCAGGAGCGGCCAGTGAGGTCAAGTTGGACATCAGGTGTGGCCGCTGTCAGGTCACCGCTCAGTCTTTTTCTGAGATGAAATTCCATTTGTTGTATGTGCACGGAGAGGATGTTCCGGGGAAACTGAAGGAAGGGACCTTCCCGGGCAGCAAGGGCGCTCCGGACGAGGTGGTGAAGCGGGCGGCTCACTTCTGGAAGCAGCACAGCGAGAGGAGGGCTCTGGGGAGGAGGGACGCCTTGGAGGAGGAGGTCTATGCCTTCCCCATCCAGCTCAAACGGGAAATCTTACTCCTCCATCAGAAAAACCTAGACGTATTAACAAAGAGCGAGGAGGCTGCGCTGGGAACCAGCGAACCAGGGAAGGCTCTGCCAAGCCCGGATGGCGCCACGCCGTACAAGATTCAGGTCTGGTCTAACTTGGGATTTAACTGTCTCCTTTGTAAGCAGACGCTGGAACGGAAAGAAGAACTCTTCCTTCATTGGGAGCAGCAGCACAACTGCGAAGACCCGTCTGTACTTTGGGCTCTTTTAAGTGCATTATCTTCACAGGGAGTAATTGAACTTTCTAATGAGGCTGAAAAATGAAATACCTGGGAGGGAAACAGGACAGGAAATTTTTGCTCTGCCCTTCCCCACAGAGTTTAATGCTGTACTTGTTTCTCTTAATTACGCATTTGGGCCATGAAAAAAAAATTTTCATGAATAAAGGCAAATTTTATACAATTTGTTTTCTTATGAACTACACAAGAAACTCAGCACAGAATTTTTGGATTTGAATGAGAATTTGTTGTAAAATGTCACTAATTAGCTGAAAAAAACTTTGACTCCTTTTCAAAATAAATAGAAAGACTAGAATGTGAATACAAAAATCAAGATTATAAGATCTGCTTAAAATATACTGTGCAGGATGAACATTATACATTACTACCATTTTTGTGTACTAGCACACAAATGCCTTCTATTGATATAACATTGATAAATCTGATAACTTTCTAGACTGAAAACTTAATTTCGGTCTCAAAAGTAGTACCAAGTTTTATGGTAATGAATGTTGATATATATTAAATCCTTGGGCTTTATTTGATATGCTTTAGGAGAATGTATTTAATAAGATTGTCATTTGCCCTAATTTAAATTCCACATATCCAGTCCCTCAATTTTTTTTTTCTTTAATGCTTAATGTTCATTGCCTTAAAGAGTCTTTGCTGGCATGTCTTACAAGTAGAGTTTTCTCTTCAAAGTAATCAAGATTCTTTTAATACTCTAGCTATTATATATATAAAAAAAAACATGCATTTTTCTGGGTAAGAAATTATTTTCAAAAAAGCAGAGCTAAAATATTTATAGCCTGAAAAGTAACATAGATTGTTCCAGCCAGAAACCTGGGTGTCTCAGCTGCTTTCCCTTGTCCCTCAGGCGAGCTTCTTTTTGAATGGTGGCTTGGAAGAATGTCTCTGTGTTATTAATTTAACAGGCCCAGGTTTTTTGTTTTTTCTAATTCATGAATAAAACTCCTTTTTTAACATCTAGAAAACTTAAAAGATGAACATTTCAGATTCTGATAGTCTAGCAGAATCTGAAATGTTCATCTTTTAAGTTTCAGCTCATTCTGGATACAGAAATAATCTTATAGCTATGGAATGTTTGGAAGATAGTGTTCAAAACAAAGTTCATCTTCTTCCCTACTTCCTCTTTGCCAAAACTGCATCAGCTCTTGACTTCTGTGTCTGTTAGCGACACCAGCATTCTTCTGCTCACCCCAGTGCAAAACCTGAATTGCTTTTTCTTCCTCCTTCTTCCTGCTCACCCTCATATAACTAAATCCTGTTGATTCTATCCCTGAAATGGCTTTTTTTTAACCCATCCCTCTCTTTAAATTCCCATTGCCACCATCCAGGGTTATGTCCTCATTAACTTACCTAAACAGTTGCAGGAGTCTTTAACTGGTCGTCCTACTTCTGTATCTTCTCCTGTCACATATGGCCACCAAATTAATTTCCTAAAACAGCTGTGATCATCCACTGACGCTCATAATCCTTTGGTGGTTGCTTACTAACAAATGACATCCAATTTCTTAATTTAGTGTTTGAAGTTTGATCCAATATGGTCTCAGCCTTCCCTATTCCCACTCTTTTCTTGTTCTATAGCCTACACTTAATATAAGATAGGTACTCAACTGGACCACCTATCACTTTCCCCACACAGCCCAGAATATGTCTCCATCCCATGATTCTGTTCATGATGCGGCCCATGAATTGGCTTTACCTTCCCTCCTCCTTCCACGGCTCCATCAGTTGGGTTCCTATTATCTTCCAAGCCAAAGAGAATCTTTCTTTTCTCTGAACCACCACAGCAATTTTGTTTGTATATTTCTCATCTTTAAGGTTGTAAGCTCATCAGGGCAAGAGTCGTGTTTTAGACAACTCTGTATTCCCCCATAGTGCCTAACAAAGCCCCTTGCACAAAGGCACTCAAATAAATGTTGTGGAATGATGGGAATTCCTTCCCTCAGTCTTTGAAATGATTTTCAGATTAGTATGAACCTGTGTGATTCAGGGTAGATGCAAAGTGTACAATATTCACTTGCTCCCAATGCACCTTCAGTTCTTCTGAGTTTTAATCCCTTAATTCCTCACATTTATAATTTAGAGAATGCCTTCAGCTACTCTTTTCCATTTTCTTCTCCCAGTAACCCTAAGGAGATAAGCAAGAAAGATATTTTTATCCCCTCTTGTTTTTGAGCCTTTGTTAAAAAGGCTGGAAGAGGAGTATTTGGAGAGAGACCTTGTCTATATCCTCCCATCACTATCAAGAAAATAACAATGATGAATTTTATACCTATCACTTCTACCATCACTAGTACCTGATGTTTTCAGGATCAATTCTCTGGGCATTTGCTGATAAATTGGGAGAATTAAACCCTGTTAGTTTAAGATAGTCTTATTTGGGATTAATGACCTCAGGAATTACAGGGGAAACTTAATAACTCAGTAGTGATCATAGAAATGGAGTATACTAAGAATTACCCAGCATGTGAACTATCAGGGGAAGTTACAGCCTCAGTATACAATTAATAATCTCTTAAAAATGACTTCCATATGAAAATTTAATACTTAATGTTAATTCTAAAAATATAAGACATAATTTTTCCTGAAAAGAGAAAGACAACAGATTATCAATCAACATCTGTTTTAGGTCTAAAAATTTTCCATGCAGTCATTGGGATGAAGTGGAAGAGCTAAAGTCCAACTTTCTACCTTCTGAATAGCCAGAGAGGGGAAAATGTTGAGTAAAATCAAATGGAAGACTCTTCCTCCCACCCAAAAAAATTGAAAGAAAGAAACCACCTCCCTTGAATTCTTAACTAGCACTATGAATTAGATTCGATTGCATGCCCTCCTGCTCCTTCCCCCAAGGATAAAGCAGCATCATATCTTCTATCTCACAAACTCTACTAACTATGAACATCAGTTTCTTTTTCAAAAAAGTCGATTTTCAGACAAGGAGGTCTGACTTACATTTTCTTATATACTACAAGTAGAAAGCTGCCTCCTCAATTCAGTCCACAGGACATAATTTTTTTTTTAAACTAAGGCAGTCTTGCCCAATTAATAAAAAAAAAAAAAATCTGTTACCTCAATCTGTTGACCTCCTGGGGACAATTCTTTCCTGAGCCCTATTTCTTCATATTTTCAGTTTGATTGGAACCAAGTTATATAAGCTAGTGCTATTCTGCCTTGTCATCCCCTTGATAACGTCCACATTTTTATTCTAAACAGTTAAAACATAATTTTGGATCCTTTGTTATTAACAGGGATGTCTAGTAAATGTTTTAACAATAGGCTGTATGGTAATCTATATGTGTGTGTGTGTGTGTGTGTGTGTGTGTGTATAAACAGTACATAAGCGTAAACTGCATTATTAACATTTTTTGGATTGTTTCTTAAGTCTAGGCAATCAACCAAAAAATACATCAAACCCTAATTTGTAACATTTGTTCTTTTTTGAGTTAAAAATGAAAATTTTAAGATCCCCATAGATTTAAATCTGACCAATGAGCCAGGTTAAACTGGCTCCAGCAAGCTTCTAGTTGTTGATTACAATATCACCAAGGAATTCTATGTAGGAAGACTGTGTTAACATGATTATTTCTAAGAGATATAACCAGGATTTGGATTAGGCATTCTTACTAATTAAGAATTAGTAAGTATTACTAGTAATTCTAGTAAGAATTACTAGATTCAGTGCCACTACATGTCTATAAGAAAGAACAAGTACATTTGCTAAGCTAAGTTATTACATTACTTCTTTGGCTAATATTCTGATGAAGTCAAGCATTTGGGTGAAGCAGTTAGGACCAAATAGATATTTTTAAAAGGAAAAATTAAAATGCTGGGGGAAAAAAAGTAAAAATCTCACATAAGTACATCATTTTTTATTGGAAAAGGAGGAGATCCAGAGGGAAGACTAGTATTACACAGACAACCCAAATACTGCCCTGGTATTTCTGAAATATTACAGATACCAAAGGAAAACTTCCAGTGTATTGGGCCAGTCTTCTACAAATGATTTTTTGAAAGTTAAGAATTCTCAGGATCTCATACTGAAAGTAATAGAATCTTAAAACCATTATAGACTAAATTTATAAAATATCTCAGGGAGAGAATGAGACCAGAAAAATGGGGACAATAATATTTACACTTCTAGTCATTGAGTATCAATCTATATGCTGCTTGCATCAAACTGCAGAGCATTCTCAGGCTTCCATGAGATTCCTGATTATTCAAAAGAGATGGCTGACAACCTGCCTGGGAAAAACCGAATGGATGGAAAAAGCCAAACAACAACCCAGAATTCTGTAGAGCTAGAATTGGTCTCCAATTTGCATTCCTTTTGTCTGGTTTGTTGTTCAGTTGAGTTCAGTACAGCAAACAGCATTTCCAAAAAGCTTAATTCGGTTTTAAGCTAATTGTGCTGAGATTTTTAGAACACCTTGTATTTGGGACAGAATGAGCTGGGCCCAGACTCAAATTGGGGGGGAAAGGGCACAATTGCATTTTGAAAGTTGTACAGTACTTTTAATAAGCCTAAGTGGCTCCTGGAGGTGTTACATAGTAAAAAAAAAAAAAAAATCTTAATATCACAAATTTGCAGTGACCCAGAGGGCAATGGAAAGATGGTAGAGGCCATAAGAGGGTGTTTAACAAGTTTCCAACAATAAACTATGCTCAAGAGGTGGTAAAAGGATATGAGTTAATGAATTGGAAAAGCATTTATTAAGCATTTAGTATATTCCAAGTATTATGCTACATAACAAGAATGCAAATAGAAAAAGGAAATGGACTTCACTCAAGAAGCTCATTCTCAATGGGTTAGACATCACTTATTGGAGGGTTTCTCTTCAGGATGGAAGGACCTAAGGCTCTATAGAAGTCCTTAGAGTTCATTAGAAGATCCAACTGATAAATTAGGGAGCTTAAAATAAACCAGCTCAGGACCATTGGGAAGCAGGGAGGAAATCTAAGGTTATAATTGAGGAAAGGTATGATCAGAAGAGGAGAGAAAGTGGTTAGACATTGGAACCAATGGAAAATAGATAATCCAAGTCTTTCACTAGCATTTAGGAAATGCAAAAAATACCTAGAGGAAGGTCTCCAGCTCATTCAGTGAATTATCTGTGAGGGCTCAGCGTAGACAGAATGGATAATGGCTCAGGATGAGATGGTGCAAATAGGCTTTGATTTTCACCAACAGAAGGAATACCAATATAATTGAGATTGAAATAATTTTAAACGGCACAACAGTTTAATGGAGAATTTGGAGTATCCATTGAATCTGATCGATAGAAATGTAGCGTCCATGGCTAAATGCCCCAAACGCCATTTTTGAGCTAGGGCTTGTTTATGAACAGACAGCGTTTAGAATGTCATTTGTATCATGGCTGCAGGACCAGCTCTGGCGTCAGGAGGACCAGAGTTCCAGTACTGTGTCAGACACATGCGAGCTATGTATTATAAACATGCTATTTAACCTCTCGGTCCCTGACAACTTAGGACTGTTGGTTACATCATCAGTGAACTCCTCTCCCAGTTACCGAGGATCCCTTCCTTCACTGCCAGACTCAATGGGCTTTTTCAGACTTTATCCTTCTTGACCTTGGCTCCTTGCTGTTTCTTGTACACAAACTTCATCTCTCGAAATGTTCTTTAAAATTTTTTATGGAAACCCCTGGCCATCCTCCATGCCTGGAATTCTCTTCCTGCTCTCTCTGCTTTCCCTGGCATCTTGCAAGGCTTGACTCAAATGCCACAGCCTGTCCCAATCCCCCCCCTTTGTCACACACCTCGTGCATATATAGCCGTTCTCATGTTTCTTCCCCTTTAGATCCTGAGCTCCCCAAGAGTGGGAATTTATTTTTGGCCTTTCTCCGTATCCCCAAGTGCTTAGCACAAAGCCTGGTACACAGTAGGCACTTAATAAATACTTTGTTCACTCCTAGACAGGTCAAGGCATTCTATCTCAGTGGAGGCAGCTTTCCACATCACAAGTTCCTTATGTTGAAGAAATTCCAAGGCTTAGGCAAAAACATTTTTTAAACGTTAGAATTGTTTTCATTCAGTATCATTTCTGTTCCTTCTTCTTTTTTCCCTGGACCTTTTCCTCTAGTGAGCTTTACTGTTCTTCGGTAAAGCTGTGCCTCATATGGAAAGTTGTTCCTTCATCAACACACCATAAATAATCAAAGCTGGCTGGGTTCCATTGCCTTCCTGGCTACAAACCTCCTCCTCTTCTCCAGCTGTAATGCTCCAGTTTCCTAAGGTCTGACTGCTGACAGAAAGTGCTTCTCTTTCTTTATTTATTAGAATCCAGATCTGGGCCGTTTTGCTCCATTCAAACTGCTGTCATGCCTTGTTAAATTACATATTTAATATAATATCCTTTTCTACCGAGCTCACTCTGTGACACTTTTCTGTCATGATCGGGACAAACAAGGATTTAGCAGGACACGTTTTCAGCCCTAACTTAGCATTTGAGAATCACCCACTTATCTAAGCTTCTTATATTCTCACTTATATTTTTAAGTACATCCACCTACACAGGCATTTGAGCGAAACATTTATTGCAGCTCAGCTCTGGCGAGGGTCACAGTTTACTCTACAATTAAACTATAAACACATATTTTCCCAGACATGCTGTGAATGTCTGTTTAACATGAGGTTCTAAGCTCATCTGTTCTATGCATCAAGCTCAATCCTTGATTTTTATGTAGACAAGAATAGTCCTTTCACATTTGGGGAGCAAATGGTCCCAAAGATTGTCCTTGTCTTTAAATAGAAATGTCTTTGGCCATTCCAGATGTATGGGTCACATTTTCCATAGCTCATAAGTGTGAAAATGTTTTTATCAGACCTCACATTTGTAACATAAAGTCTATCAGAGTAGCTACAGCACTGACCTTGGAGTCAAGGATATGAATTCAAATCCCACTTCTAATGCTTATTATGTGACTGGGGAAGAGTCCCATAACCTTCCAGTGGTTCTGTAACATAGAAGTGAGATTGCCGTTCTGCACTAAAGAAAGATGTTTCATTGTCACACAAATTCCCTACATGATTCTCTGGTCCAGATGAGGACGTTGGACAGTTCTCTAAAGACATCTCTGTTGAATTGACAATTGACCTCACACTAGAAAAATTGCTAGCTGATGGAAACTAGGAGATTGTAGTCAAAGGGAAGACATAAGTTAACAATTTACATTTCAATGTAGACTAAGGCTAAATAACTTTGCTGTTGTGCCATAGAATTTTTGTCTCAGTCTTCCCAACAGCCCCTCCATTCAATGTTTCAAGCTAGAAAGAACTGGAGAGAACATTTATCCAAATTCTTCATTTTCCAAATGAAAAAACTGAAGCCCAGAAAACCAAAACAGTTGCCCCCAACCCACAATTGTAGACAGCAGACCCAGCACCTCTGACTCCAAACCAAGAAGTCCTAGGTTGTTTTGGGTAGGGAAGAAGTGAAGCATTCTCCAAAGACTAGATTACCAATTGTTAGCATGATGGCTGATCTTTCCCAGACACGACATCATTTCTACATTGTGGCCCAAAAGAATGGCTTGCCAAAATTGCTTTTTGTTTTATTTAATGCTTCTGCCAATGGGGTCATAATTCATTGTAGCTAGGTTCTCAACTCTCTCTTCCAGAGAATGGCTGGCTCCAAATCCCCCTCAAGGTTCTAGGAGTACTTCCATGTAAGTAGGGTAATTCTTCTCTAAAAGTAATTACTCAAGCTCCCACCCAATCCCATTCTTCCTAATATTAATCACTAGCAATTAGCACCCCAATTCCATTTAACCAAATCAGCAGCAATTATTATTATTTTTTTTTACAAATAGATATATCTACTGGGAATCTTTAACAAGGAAGAAATACTAACATTACCCCCGACACCTGAAAACACATTCTCGTATCACCTCAGTCTTTGGGGAGAATAGACTCTAATATGGGCTTGCTTTGAAGTTCTCTTCCAAACGTAAGAGTAGATGGATGAATTTCTTCTTTTGCCCTCTCTTGTCTGCCTTTGATCTGCAGTGGGTCTGATAGTTCATTCAGGACTTTATCCTCATAACTGGCTTCAAAGTCCAGCCTGGAGTGCAGTTCCCAGGCTTCCAGGAGCACATCATTCTGGCCTTTCCTAGCTCACAAGACCAGGTTTTGAGTCTGCTTTAGCACAGATGCATGGTCTGCATCATCAACCCCAACTTGCCCTTATTTAAGCTGCCTTCAAGGTGTTCGATTTTGAAATGAACAGTGAGACCACACACATCTAGTAGAACCATGTAGTTCTGAACTCAGGAGAATTCTCAGGGATCACCTTGTCCAGCCTCCTCCCCATATGAGTCTGCACTCAAGCACCCCTGGCCTCTCTGATTCTGAATAATTTTTTCTCTTACGTTGAAGAGAAATCTTCCCAGGTCAGATCTAACCAGGGATGAAAAGTAAAAGAATAGCATGCTTTGTGTGGGCCAGATCAATCAAACCAAGCAGCCTACTGCCCCAACAAAAGTACTCTAAAAAAAAAGTCACATTTCAGGAGGGCTAAATTTCTTTAAATTGCATGCAGTACTTCCTTCAATGAGAATGAGGAGAAATATTTAACTGGAAGGAAAGTGATATCTAAATGAAGAACATTTATCCTAAGCCTGTCCTGTCGTTGATGGGAACATATCTCTTTTGTGATACCAAAAGGGTAGTAGGGAAACTATGTCCCATTTTTCCTGCTTCAGAATTATATCATCTACAGTAAATTTTACATATTATCCCTAGGAATAGTGATCCTCCAAACTAAGAGAAGCCAGTGTTTAGGCCTCTAGCCCTTCCCAGCCTTCTCTAGGGAAGAAAGAATCCTTGCATCCAGAGCCATGCTGATTCACTTAGAAGAATCTTCCATTCCCTCTTGGTCTCTTCCTTCAGGGCCAGATCTTTAATGCTATCTATTCTGATCTCATTCAAGCTAAAGTATTGTGGATTTCCTTCCACAGGTCATCTTACTGGGGCTTCCAAAAATCAGTGCTCTTAATCTAAACACTGACTCTTATGATGGGAATTTTTGGCCAAGATGGAAATGTTTGGGGGGATAAGAAAGCTTTTCCATGTCCTTCAGTTCACACATCTATAAGTGATTATCTCTTCTATTTTGAAAGAAGGCTGACTCAGTCACCATTTAACAAGTAACTGGACATTGCATCCTACCACAGCCAAGCAAACCAGCAAGGGCTGAAAACACCTCAGTGTACACAGCTAGGGCTGCCAAGACCAAGTCTAAAGCTTTAGTATCTTGAAATCTTCTCTCATCACAATGAAGGAGATGAAATGAGGAGGGTCTGCAGTGTAATAGCCTGACAGTCCTCCATCTCCTTATTACAATGGTGATAGTTAACATCTGCCTTTTTTTTTTTTTTTTTTTTTTGATGATTCTGGTACAATTATTCTCTGAACTCATTCTGAGAGCTGAAAGGGGCTTTAAAGTTCATTGGATCCAATCCTCACTCTTATTTTTTCTCATTCGGAAACTGAGAAAAACAACTTCTCATTGTTATGCTAGTATCCAGAAGAATTATGAGTCAGACCCAGAGCTGCATCTTCTGCATCCAGGACTCATTTTTCTTTCACCCCACAGGCTTCTTCTCTCTTTCTCTGACCTTTGGCAAGTCCCCTGCCTACCTTGTTAACAAGAACTAGACATCAGGAAAAGAATGACTAACTTCCAAGTCATCTCCATTAGGACAGAAAACACCTGTTTTAAGTAGCTCCACTCCTTGCTAGCGGAGAAGAGGCTACTTGGCTCTCCTCAATGCTTGAGGAGCATCAACATCCAAGGTTTTACCAGAGCCCCCTGGGAATACTTCCTAACTTAAACTTGTGTTGACTGGGGAGGTAGAGGGAAGCAGGATTAGATCTGTAAGTAATCTTTTTAACTTTAGAAATTCTGTGGCCTTTATCTCTCATCAACAAAGTTGTTGGATTTCATGGTGCACACAAGCCCCATTATTTTTTGACTCCCAGAGTTGATTCACTGGATGAGACTGGGTTATTTAGACCCAGCCTATTATTTCTCCTCAGGTCACTTCTCCAAGGGATGAACTTGAATTAGACTTGAGGATGTACCTTCTTCACAGATGTAGCTAACTGGTACCAGATAACCATTTCTGGAGAGTGAACATTGTAGGGAAGTGAAGAGAAAATTCTGCTTTTCAGACAGCTGTCACTTGGGCTATAGTCTTCAAGAAAAGTAAAATCTAGGTAATTGATATGGTCATGTTTAAGGTCTTTATTTTTCAATTTTTAATGGTGGGCCAGGGAGAAAAATGATTCTGGCTTCACTTTTGTATAGCAGTTTAAAAGTCTGTCCCAAGTTGCCAAAATATATATTTATGGAACTACTTGTTAATCCTCTAGAGAGTGTCTCAAATCCACATAGTACTCCTAAGTGCTTATGTTCCATGTTGAGGACTAAATAGTCAACAAATCATAGCCACTTTACAGATAGGTCATCCCCAAAGAGGTGAGGCCTGATACAAAGCTTCATCTGGACTGAGGAAGACCTTTCTGGACCTCTAGCTATGGCTTTTCTCAAGAATTACTACTACTAAATAATAATTCTCTCATACAAATACAAGGATAGCACCTGGCCCTGGTAAATGGGTGCCAGACCAGGGGTTGGAAAGATTTTCAATCAAATTTTTCTTTAGATGCTTTCTAGCTTATTAAGCATGTTATTTAACTTTTGAGTCTGTTCCCTTATCTGTAAAATAGGAATAATAATAACTTTTCCCTCATAGGGTTGTTGTGAGGATCAAATAAGATAGCATATGCAAAAACACTTTGCAAACCTAAATAGATGTTAAAATAAATATGTTTATAATATATTTATATATTAGTATACTTCTTATTATATATAAGTGTATATATTATAATATATGTGATATAAGAATATAATAAAATAATTATAAAGTTATATAAATATTGTAGATATTTGTTTATACAACATAAATGTTGGCTATTATCATTAAATGAAAGCTTTGAAGAAGGGACAGGTTGGAGAATTTATTTTGTCCTAAACCTATTTGCCATCTTGTGTTGTTGTTATTGTTTGTTCTTCATTTTTGAAGAAGACCAATGACATCATGATGGACTTGACTTGCATGTGAATCGGATTTAAGTGAGGCAGAGTTGTGCAGAGCTGTCAGCCTCACTCTCTCTTCCAGAATCATCAAGGTCCAATGGCAAGACAAAGTCCAGAGTGCTGGCGATGGCCTGGGATGCAGTGGAAGACTTTGCACCTTCCTCATCTGACCAAACTCCAGATGTGCCAGAGCACCTGCTTTCTCGGAGCATGTTGTTCTCATCCTTCCAGTTCGCCTGGAGATCTTGCATGCTTGGGGGGGGAACATCCCCCCTCAACCTGGCTCAGCCCATCTGCCAAAATGGCTCCTATGCATGACTCCTATGCATGCTACAAGTCACAGGTGAAAGCTGGGCGAGGGCACTGAAGGACAGTGATCAGTCTTAAAAAGGGCTGGGCGCTCTTCCTCCCCGACACCCGATGCACCTGGAAGGACCCTTCCACAGCAGGCTGAAATATCTTGCTTTCTCTGTGAAGAAACCTTTGGGGTTAATGGTGCATCTCAGCCTAGGCACTTTTGGGAAAATCCCCATATTATAGAAACTATTGCTATAATGGACACTAAATGGCCTCTTGATTGACAGTCGAAGAAAGAATTTGGGACCTAGAAAGTAAGTGATCTGCTGGCTTCTCCAGGGGCTAACACTTTAGATAGAAAATTGAGTGGGGCTACCCAAGCTTTTGTCCCTTCTGAGAACATAAAAAGAATGCCTTGGACTCCCAAAGCTGTCGGTGTAATAACTTTCCCCAAATAATTCATTCTGGAACAATCAAAGGTGGGCACAGGAAGTTACAACGTGCTAAGCTGAGCCTAAGTGTGTTTCCATGCTAAAATTCTCTTAAACTTATAATCAGGGAAAGAAACCGGTGAATTACTGTTGGTAGAAAATCGGATATGGTAGAAAATGAAAGAGCTAGTTCTCCTGATGGGAGACTGCTTGACTGTATTTCAGGAAAGGGGGCTGCCTCCTTTTCCTGCAAGTAGGTGGCTATAGGATGTTATTTTCAAGGACCTCATTAGTCTTAAGTAAAGCCAGTAGTTTCTGCCATGTTGTGATGTTTAAATTAAACCTTTCACAACTCCTACCTGCCCACCATCTGAATCACAGCCAATCGATTGCTAATACCTGCCAATTTCCCACTAAGTGCAATCTGGCATTACTGCCTATAAATCCAGGAGCACACTCTTAATTCATCTCGATATTTTCTGTCAAGTCTATCAGTGTTGAGGAGGAAATGTTTTAAATGGACAGTTCTTTCAGTAGGTGATTAATATAAGACATACACCAAAGAAGATCAGCAATGGGTGAAAAAGTCTCCTTGAACCCTAAAAGTAGAGGAGTTCTCTCCCCTTTTACCACACAATCTCCCTCTCCCTCCTTGTGGTTATTGGGTCCCTACTCTCACCCCCAATATAAAAGTAATCCACTGGGTTTTCCTTTCTTACCACCAACACTGCAAGATGCAGAATATCAAAAGTTGATTTAGTGGCTGTGTTAACCACATTTAAGACACTTCATGTAAGGATGCCCTAAAAGCAAAATATTTTTTGTCAAAAATCCTGTTCCCTTTATTTTGGGGGGTGACTTAACTCATAACTGTTATTGTCTTACTTATCCCCAACTTCACTACTTGAGTCTAATCCCTAGCAACATTCAGAATAATCCATGGATCCTGTAGGACCACAAGTGATCAAAAATTTAGTGGAATGGGCCAGTCAATGGTCTGATTGTTTGGATGAGGATAAAAATAATGATCCAGGGATTGTGGATTCTAGTATTTGGTGAAACACCAGATTATAGCCTAAATAAAAACCAGTTCTTATTTAAATAATAGCTTTGAGTTTGCAAAGCACTTTTATATACTTTAGCTCTTGTTGCCTTCACAATAATCCTATGAGAGAAGTGCTGTTTTTATAGACATTGTAGAGAGAAGAAAATTGAGGTTTAGATTGCTCAGTGATTGGTCTCGGCTAGTATCTGAAGCAGGATTTGTACTCTAGGCCCAGTGTTCTTATCCATTGTCCAGTACTGCCTAGGCTGCTGCTTGACTCTAGGACACGGAGTCCTAGAATGTTGAATTCTTTCTTCATTATCCAACAATGAATCCCTTGATTACTTTTTTTTTTAGTATAGAGGCAGTGTTTAGTGGTTCTTTTAGGGCTGTACATGGTTGACTTTGACTAACTAGGAAGAGGGAAAGGGGAGAGAAAAAGAAGAGAGATGGAAGGAAAGAAGGAAGAAAGGGGGGACAGAGGTAGGGAAGGAGGAAAGAAGGAAGGAGGGAAGAGAGGAAAGAAAGGAGGAGGGAAGGAAGGAGAAAGGGAGGAAAGGAAAGAGGGGAAGGAGGGAGGGAGGAAGGAAGGGAGGAAGGAAAAAGAGAAGGAAGGTAGGAAGGAAGGAAGGAAGAAGAGAAGGAAGGAAGGAAGAAGAGAAGGAAGGAAGGAAGAAAGGGAAAATTAGTTGAGTGATGTGCTTGGCTGTAGTAGTGAGAATAAGTCTAAACAAATAGGGTTGGTGAATTACTTAATAATTATTTAGCACCTGATATACTAGGTCCTCTGCTAAGTGTGATACAAAAAGAAACAAAAGAATTCACAATCAAAGAAACAATGAGTTTATAATCTAAGTGTCAGATTGTGGAGGATCTTGTATGTTATCAATCAACACTCATTTATTTAGCACCTACTATGTGTCAGGAGGCATTGTGCAAGTGCTGGAAATATAAAGACAAAAGTGAAACTCCTTGATTCAAGGCGCTTATGTTGGCAAGAGAATTTGAACTTTGCTTGGCGGAAGTGGAAACTACCGATAATTTTTGAGGAGAGTGATATGCCGAGATCTGTGTCATAAGGAAGAACATTCTAGCAGAGGCAGAGAGGACAGATGGCAGAAGTTACTGCTGTAGTCAGGGTGGGCGGTGATAAGGATCTATCCATGGGAGTGGCAGCAGAGGGAAGAGGTGGAGAGATGTTAGGGTCAGAATCAGAGGGCTCTGGGCATTGTAAATGAGAGGTGAGGGAAAGGGAAAAGGCAAATTCCAGGGTTTCGATCATAGGAGACTTCTAAGAAACAGAGAATAACATAGAAGAGCAGGATGGGGGAAGGTGGGGAGGAAGAGAGAGGGGAAATGATGAGTCCTGCCATAGGGCATGTTAAGGTTCCAATAGAATGTGAATTAGAGAGAGCCTGGAAGTTCTAAAAGATATGGGTTTGAAGCCTGGGAGAAAATGTCAGGGCTATTTTAGAGGATCCCAGAATCCTAGACCTAAAAGGAGCCTTAGAGATCATCTAGCTTTTTAATCGTAAGTCCATCTTTTCTGAAGGAATCAACTAGAGGAGGGGTTCTTAACCTGAAGGCTATGGACCTCTCCACAAAACCCATAATTTTGTTGAGAAAAAAAATTGCATTTTTATTTTCACCATCTTTAACTAGAATTTAGTTTTTCCTTCAGTTTTTAAAAGACATTATTGTCCATGAAATTCATCAGACTGCCAAATGGGTCTATGACATTAAAAAGATTAGGAGTTTCATAACTAGGGGATATATGATTCTGAACTAGATTTTCACCAACAAGGAAGAGAATCATCATCATTGATGATTATTGTCATTATCATTGTCATTATCATCATCATCGTCAACATCATCATTCCTCCAAGAATGACAACAGCAACATAATTCAAACAATAATGTGTCCACAAAGAAACCTCAAACAAATGCTGAATTCAGGCAGACTTATTCACGGAAGCAAAGAAGTTTTGAGAACAATTTAGGAATCAGATCATTTCCACACAAAAAAAAAAAATTACAAAGAAAAGGTAATTTAAGGAGAATAAACTTACAGGCTGATGTCGATGCAAGGAAGTACTAGGAATAGCACAACTTATCACAGCATTTGTGGAAGGATTTAGTACCTGCTACCTAGACAGACAAGATCAAGGGGCCAAACACATGCCAGAGGCCTGCTACCTTTCATATGCTATGAGACAACAAATTGCCTGTATTATTGATACAGATCCCCAAATAGTCTTGCAATTCAGCGAATAAACTACCCTGTAATATTTTCATAGACAGAACTGTTGCTCATAATCTTTCAAACATAATTTTATTCATAAAATGTAAGTACACATTTTGATATATGTCAAATGGAAAAAATCTCCAAACAAGATGGAATGAAAAGCTTTCAGAATATAGAAAACCCTAGGAAGAAATCAAGCCAAAGAGATAAGGTATCCATCCACATGTCATCCTATCTACTCCTGAAGTTGTTCCCAAAATGCTTTCAATGAGCCTACACAAAATGTACTCATAATCTAATACTGCTATTGAATGACTAAAAATTTTAACATTTTCTCCTCTTGCACAATAATTTACAAAACAGTCAACATAAGGATCAAAAACTTAACAGGAGAGCAATGTATTCTAGGACTGTAGAAATCTGAATTCAACTGAAAAAGAAGGAAAAAAAAACATTTAGAGAGCAATTTGCAAAGTTTGCAAATTACTTTCTGATGATAATCGTAGGAAATATATAGTGTCAGTGTAGTGCTCCCAAATGAGAAAATTAAACTGTTGAGAAGGGAAATGTTTTACTCATCATCCCATCACACAGAAATGATTGAGGTAGGATTGTAATTCATATTTGTTTGGAGGGATGTAACTCCTTCCAGCTTAGGAAATGTGGTGCAGGAGAGGGAAGTGTGGTTAGAGATGTACTCTAGCTATTTGTTTGTGATGGGAGCTTAGTAGATTTGAAAAAAATAATTTTGAAAAAAAAATAGATAGGGAACTCTGGACTAGAATTCACTAAGAATCACTCCAGGACAATGCTGAAGTCACATGGAGAAACTATTCCAAAAAAGAGGAAAAGAAGCAAGTGTTGAAAGATACCAACATAAATGAACAGAAAAGTCACCAATCAGCTTAGAACCAGTTAGAAGACATATGTGGCCAGTAGATCAAGCTCTAGGTTGCCTTAGATCAAGTTTAGTCTTAAGGAACTTCACACAAATCACTCTTTAACTTGTGTTCCCAACAATGTAACTTTTTGTAATAGGAAGCCAGATGGCACAAGAATTAAAGGCAAAACAGCATTCAATGAAACAGAATACCATGGTAATTACAAGGAATTGAATCACGTATTAAATACTCTTGGCACCCTTCCCCAAATGACTGCCATCTCCACATTATCTCCTGGGAACATTAGTTTCAGTTCTCAACTAATCACTCTATCTCCTCAATACAAGTGGATGAGGAAAATAATTTCCCCCATGGAAAGGTGGTGAGACTCTAGTTAATCATTTCTGCTTCCCTCCCAACACAGCAGCCACAAGCTAGGATGCGCTGACTGATCTCTCTGAGAATCTGTGTGTCTCCCCATCTCTGGGCTGTCACTCCTTCCACATCCTGCACTGGACCTGGTGTGGTCTTGCCGATGCTATTTCCTTTTCATCTTTCTCTCTCTCTTCTTATTCCTAATCTTGTGAGTATCTCATCCTCTTTTTAAACATTAAAAGTATGACCACCCAACCTGGAATCACAGAAAATCATACCCCCAGCTATATGCATAAAAGAGGGTAACTAGGAAAAATAATGAAAGAGGATTACAAAAGCATCGTTGATGCTGTCTGATGGATGGATATCAACATTGTGTAAGCAAAACAAAGTAATGAAGCAATTACTTTGTTCTGTAAAAATATTGATGGAAGTGTGGATGTTCTGAAGTAGCTGAGACTGACAGGTGAAGAAAGCTAAAAGGAAAAAAAGTAGTGTTTTGTTTTGTTTTGAACTATATTGGGAAGAAGAAGAGGATCAAAGAAGGATTAATATGATTGATTGTTTGGAATGAAATAGAGATAATGGAAAACAGAGAAGACAGAATTATTCACATCTTATTTTGCTCCTGTTTTGTCTGCAAAGAATAACCCCATGTCTAGGTCAAGCAGACATATTTAATCTAATAGGGAGCTAAATGCCTTAGTTAAGCAAAGAGATAGTAGAAACAGAGAACCCAACTTCTTTTGTATGAATTTAAGTTACCACACCCAGATAAATCATATCCCACTGAAGCAGCTAGTGTATGATTGCCAAACCACTGTCAGTGACCTGTGAGAGGCTGAGGAGAACAGGAAGGAGAAAGGCTGTATAACCCATGAAGGGCCAATGTTGTTCCAATTTTCAAAAAAAGGGAAGGGAATAAAGCATGCAAATTATAATGATCTTAACTTAGATTCCTGGTATAATTCTAAGACATGTTATTAAAAGGCTGGTCAGTGAGTTGCTAGAAAAGGAAGCAGCAATCACAAAGAATTAGCTTGGCTGCATAAATAACAGATCACATAAGTCTGACTTAATTCCTTTTACTATGTTCAAAAGCTCTCCACCTGAGCTCCATTGCTATGTTTTTTTTTTAGTTCCCTGGGGTCACCTTCATATCACAATAAGACATGCTAGGACTTTAGTCAAGTTCATTAAGCCTCTGCAAGTAATCAGTCT
The DNA here is from genome assembly GCF_902635505.1 of Sarcophilus harrisii. Taxonomy (NCBI): domain Eukaryota; kingdom Metazoa; phylum Chordata; class Mammalia; order Dasyuromorphia; family Dasyuridae; genus Sarcophilus; species Sarcophilus harrisii. Next base: position 224,177,049 of record NC_045430.1, read on the forward strand.
TTTGTTGTGTGTGAATAGATACTATTATTACTACTAAATACATACCATTTTTCTGAGCTAACTACACTCTCTTCAATCCAAGGACTCATTTACCCTGTTACTTTCTGCAAAGACAAATACAACAAATGTAGAGTTAGAAAAACCATGCATAAGTGAAACACCAACCTTCTTCTGTTTTAATCCCTGAACTGATTTCTACCAAGTCAAAGGTTGCTATATAATGGGATTAAACATGTGGATCATCGAAACATATAATTTTGCAGGACAATGAAAGTAAATGCATTTCAGGGTTACTGATACAAACCCATGCAATTCTACAAAATAAAGAGAGTTCTTGCATCCCCCCTGCTCCAGTCACTGGAGAGCCATATGAGAAAATTAGTGCTGCTTGTGATTTTTAGAGACACTAACTGTAACCAGGTCAGCTAGGAGCGCGCACAGGACAAATGGAAAATTGCCGATAGTGATTTATTAATGGAGAAAAATTTGGAATTGAACTTTACCAGTGGGATTTGCTTGCATTAGGAAGCAATGATGTTGGTAGTCTGTCTTTTGACACAGAGTGGGTTCTCCAACATTTTTACATCTTTCTGATGAATTAAGAGCTTATATAAGATGAGAGATTGAAAACATTAGCAACTGCAGCTCGTGGTATGTCTGCTCGGCAGATTTATCTGGATAGGAAAATACGGAAACCTATTATAGACCATTTCTATAGCAATTCATATCAACCAGAAATGCTGATTCTTTTCTAATCCTGCAATGGGCAGATAATATGAACTCCTTGACCTCCAACTCTGGGAACCATTTGGAACAAGGTCTGCTAATTGAATTCAGTTTGCAGTTAAAAATGTTCAGTGTTTTCTCTGAAGCAAGAATACATTACAATCACTAAGCTCACTTCATCTGTCACCTAAGAAGAATTAGAGCTTGTGTGTTTGTTTCCTGCTGCCTTGCATTCACCTTTATCCCAGATTTTATTTCTTTGAAATATCCACAATGTAGTAGAAAAGAATCCAGTTGAATTATACATTTTGGTCAGTCCCTCTTTTTTGTTTTGTTCAAAAGAGATGCCTAAGGTGCCCTCACTGCCTTCACCAGGGTAATTAATTGTAGGACTGCCCACCAAGAGCATTTTGTAACTTAACAATTCCAAGATATTATAATTATGTGTTCTCATGCTTTCCAGCATGGAAACGTAACACATGATTGTGAGGCTTGAATAATTTGGGCCTCTTAGAAGGGGCCTGGGCTTGGAAACAGGGTTTCTTGCAATGTGCCCCTCCAGGGAGAGCTAGCATCTAACTCTTGGAGTCAGAACCAATTAAACTCATCCATTCCTACCTTTCCTTTCCTCCTCTGCCGCGTTTAGATGAGTCACATTTTTCATGCAGCGTTCAACCGGGCTTGTCAGGTCTACAGGGCTCAATGCCTCCTGGGCTCCACAGACCCACTGTCAGCCATGAAAAATCATTCCCTTGGTGCAGTTACATACTAAAGCAAGAGAACCATAAATCGAAAGCAAGAAGGGGAAAATAAGGAATAGTGCTGCTATTTCCTCAGCCCTGGAGCAGGTCTGGGCCTAGTTCAGAAGGGGACCAGCACTGACAAAGAAGGCTTCTTCAAATTATTAACCCCAGTCCTTTTTCACCCAATGTGAGAGGAGAGAAACAGAACCGAGATAGTTTGGCTGCTCTTTTATTTTCTCCAGTTAACACTCGCCTCCTTTTAGCTAAGGGCAGAACCAGAACCTTTGAGCACATCCACTGTCAGATGGGAAGCGAGCAGGGAGAGAGAGGCCCTTGCATCAAAAACTTTTTATTAACAGCCAAAACAAAAGTTCATCCCAATGCCTCCACTGCCTATGTGGACAGAAAAGCCATTCTAGGGTCTGATTTCTTTTTCAGAAAAATTAACGTTTTCATTTCTCAGGTAGTAGAACACCAGCAAAACAAAGGCTATCTCTCCCATCCTTAACGGCGCAGATCAGTTGTCAGAAGCCTTTGGCTTCCATTTTCCTCTCAGGATGTTAGCTAATATGTTTGCTTCCCAAAAAGTTGATATTAAGGAGTTGACTGTGAGGGGATTGGAGTGTTATTTTTGGAGGAAGGGGCAATACTTTTTGTTGCCTTTCCCAGACTTTCAAAGGGTCCTGCCTTGAAGTGGAAGATAGATACCAGACTCTGCTAAGTCTAGAAAGCAATGGAATCTTCAGTGCCCACTGACAGAGTAGGAAAAAAACATGAATGGAGTCATTATAATACAATCTGAAGTAGCTTGTCATTCACCATTCAAGTTAATCTGCCACTCATGACAGCAGATTTCCTGGTATCCTTCTACTCTTCACTTGGCCACTTGGAGAAACAGGATGTGTTTCAATAAACCTTTAAACTTACATCTAAATCTTTCTAGATGGTTCCCCCAAGTCCAGCAAGAGGTGATGTGGAAGAAAATTGATTTAAAAAGCTGTCAGCTAATTCTTCCCAATGGATATCCAGTTGCTTGTTACTCAGAATGAACTACCCTACCTCCCTGTGGTTTCTTTTACTTGCCTATTGATGGAATTTTAATTTCTATTTCCAAACTAATAGTGGACTAGCAGAGATTCTAGCTTACCACTCCCCAGGCCAGTCTTGGAGACCTCCTGCCTAGACATGCTGGAACTCTGAAGACCACCCAAACTTTGCCTGAGGGTAGGAAGAGGCTGTACCAGCAGCTCTACTAAATGGCCCCATAATAACTACTCCTCTTGGTTTGGGTGTCCCAATTGAGAGTGCTCCTGAGTGCATAATAGCCACAGAAATGTGGCTACCTCAGCAATGAGATGCCCAAACCAAGACTAAAATACCACATGAGAGTCTGGGACAGCAAGCAAAGTAGAATGGAAATAATTTAAGCAGCCAAGAGAGCTTAAGTAGGTAGGCTATAATTTCTTAGTATAGAGGAGGGAAGCTTTAGATGGAAGAAAAAACCTTTCTGGGTTTTCAGAGATGCCCCCAAATCAAATAAACTCATTATCAGATCTCTGGTTTTATATCTCCAAGAATTCCAAGAGTACCCTGTTTTTAACGCTAGGTAGGAAAATTGGCTCCCTGTTCATGTGAATGATTTCCTCAGTTACTTGTGTCCATTTGAGTTTGATGTGTAGGTATACAGGTAACTTTATACTTGCAAAAAGCATGAAGCCAGTTCCTTCCAAACAGCCTTTTTTGGAGCATCTGGACGAATGGACCACCTCTGCACCCCTAGCACGGACTGTTTTCTCCTCTTCTCTGCCCTTGGCTCATTGTTGGAGGGAGTGCCCACACTGTGGGAATCTGTTTTGTGCCACAAGGAGGATTTTGTTCCATTTGACCCATTTGAATGAATATAATACCAGAACCAGAGCCCAAAGATCCGGGGTAACTGCAACCCAGCAAATAGGATAAAACCCTCTGGAAAATGATGGATGGTCCTTATGTAGACTACAGTCTCTGTGAATGTGTAGGTCTTTCCAGCTAAATTTTCTCACTTATTAAAATGGGTATAATTCTGTCCTTGGTGTTCTAAGACCCACACAGTGAGATGCAGCATGTGAGCAAGCATCAGGGAGTGCCGTGGTCCTTGTGATTCACTGAAAAGAACAGCGGCTCTGAGGGCCTGAGTAAAACCCAGCTCAGATGTTTGCTACCTATTTGACCCTTGGCAAGGTATTTAATGGCACTTGTGCGCGCACACACACACACACACACACATACACACACAAACCATGCCAAGGTGCACTGAACCCCAAGCTGTTTTCAAAGATGAGGAATCTTTGCAATAACACAAAATCCCCGCCATGACACTTTGGTTGAGAATCTCATTAGGATTTTTGAAGCCCAGGTCAATTTATGGCTGAGGAGGGCACAGATGAGGCAGGATTCAGCTGTTTATTATTGCTCCCACCCCCTCACCCTCATACATCCCATTAGATCGCGGTGCACAGGTTTAGTCTGAAAGAGCCATAGACTGCCCTGAAATGTACCTTGCTTGGGGCCTGTAAAGATAAAACAGAATTTAGAGGCAGGGCATTTTCTGCTGGGCAGCCTTATCTGAATTGATTGTGCCGGGTTTCCAGCTAAGTGTGAATGTGAAGGATAATTACTATCATGTGTTACCTGAGATTACAGGCTTGCTTTCCAACTAATGACGCCGGCAGAACCAAGCAGTTGTTAATATTTAATCAGACTCTTGGCTTAACAATTGGATAAATGAGGTGTGTAATTACACAATTATAAAAGACATTTCAGATAGAAAACTGTACTGTTATTAATGCTGAAGGTGAAAGCTAGTGGAAAGAGGGTTCCTGGTCATTTCAGCCCAGCTACCCAAGGAAAAGCTTTTGGAGCAGCATGGATGGATGCTCCTTATTAAAGGAGAAACAAAGGTTTCTAAGAACTGATCAAATACAGGGCCCGTCCACCTCACCCCAAGAATCCCAGACCGCACTTCAGACAAGACTAGGGATGGATAAGGGGCAAAGGGAAGTGACATTAAAGGGAGATCTGACAAGACACTGACTCCACAGGCTTCCCGTTTGTGCTTCCAGCATCACCCTTTCTGAGCAATCTCACACTTCATTTTCTCAGGCCTTTTTCTCCCTGCATTCAGGAGTGTCTGAGAAGCTCATACTCCAAGGCAAGGTGGTCCCAGTAGGCGCCTCGCAGCATGGGGGCCATTCCACCAGGGCCTGCATGGAGTGCTGCCCACCTGACTCTCATAAGCATTTTTTGTTTGCTAAGTAAAAATCGGGGGTCTATTTATTCATTCATTCATCCTACAGTGGTTCTGTCTAGGAGATGCCGTCGGCGCTCATGTCATTGCTTTTATTGCTTGATCTTCCATCTTCTGGGCACTTGAGCATTGTGGTGTGTAATACAATTTTCAGATTGGAAAGACCTTGGCAACAACATTAGCTGAATGCTCTTTGACTGTTAACGCCTAGATAATACAGTCAAGAGTGCATTAGAGGGACACGGCATGTTTTTAGCACCCAAACTGGAGAAGTTGTTGACCAGGATGATCACAGTTCAACTGCAGAAATCAGAATAATATTCTTGGAGGTTATGACAGAAAACTACATATCCTTCAAGAGCTACTTGGAAAGTGATAAAAGCAGTACTTCTTCTTATGCCTTTAAAATGGATGATATTACAAATTACCTTAACACAAGAATAGTGTCCTTCAAAATATCCACTTTCAGTAAGGACCCCAGCATACATCCCTTTTTCTAACAGTCCTGCCCAGGCTTTACAACCTTTGTTCCTTCCCAGAAAGTCAAGAAAAATTATTCTGATTTACTCAAGTATAAAGCATCAGGGTCTCTCAACATTTGTTCTTATTGATCAAAAAAAAGTTGTTCAAATCTTTACGAAAATCAGTAATCCTTCTTTCCTTCTTACCCTGGTGATTATGATGCATTTCAGAGAGTAAATAGTAAGGGGGGCAGGGGACGGGTGAGGACAGATAAAGTTTGTACATTTTTACATTGTTCTTCATGGCTCAGCTTTTTGTCTCTTCTCGAATGGATATTTAATTAGTCTCCTAACAATTAGGCCCAGAGGACAGAAATAAGAGAAATGGATGTAGGCTGCAAAGAGGTAGACTTGGGTTCATTACAAGGGAAAACTTGCTAATAATTAGAGCTATCAAACTATTGAACTCTTCTTCCAAAGAGGTCTTCAAGTAGAAACCAGATGAACATCTGCTGGGGTTGTTTCTTAACACTTTTATCATCTATTGGTCAACTTCCTTGTTGCCTGGACCAAAGTTGCCTGGAACGGACAATTAGAAAAAGGGGTGGGTCATTACTGAAAGTGGGTATTTTGAAGGGCACTCTTCATGTTAAGATGATTCATAATATTATCCATGTTAAAAGCAAAGGAAGAAGTACTGCTTTTGTCACTTCCAGACCAGCTCTTGAAGAATATGTAATTTTCTATGATAAGTTTCCAAAAAATGCTCTCAAGGATTTAATCCTTTCATCTCTAAAACTCCTGTCCTTAGGTCCCAAACCCCTGATTTGTGGACCACTATCAGATTTGGGGCAGCTGGATGATGCAGCTGGTAGAGTGTTGGCCTTGTAGTCAGAGAGACTCATGTTCAAGAGTTCAAATCTGGCCTCAGATGCTCAGTCGCCGTGTGACCCTGGGCAAATCACTTCACCCTGTTTGCCTCAGTTTCCTCAGCTGTAAAATGAGCTGGAGAAGGAAATGGGAAACCACTCCTGTCTCTTTACCAAAAAAACCACATATGGGGTCATAAAAATCACACATGACCAACAACTGAACAACCATTAGAGATCTTCCAGTGCTGAATAAGCTCTTGTTGGAAAGGTTATGGGGGTGATTTCTGTTGGGTTATAGGTTGAATTAGATAAGCTTTGGCATTTCATCCAAATCTAAAATTATGTGATTATAAGCATCTTGAGGACAGAGCTTGTGTCTTAGCTACTTTTGCATTCCCAGGGCTTTACATAGTAACAACTAAGGAGTGGTATTGAGCTTAATATAATTGAATTAGAGACTGGAAATTTCACTTAGTTCTGAATTGATGCGATGGTTAGACTCAGAAAGGGTTTTTGATTCAACTACCCCAACCTTCCCATGGTATCACTGCCAACTTTACAATATTTATAAACTAAAGACAAGACAATTAGTCATTAAACTGAAATTGGTTTTGCTCTGTTTGCTCGATGAGAACCTCACAATCATACTCCCCTCCATGACCAATAAGACTGAGTTATTGGTACATTGGGAGTATAACACAATCTTAAGGAAATTGAGACCCAGAGAAATTAAATGTCTTGCTCAAGGTTAAATGGTAGCAAGTGGCCAGACTGGGATTTAAACTTGGGTCCTCTGATACCAAATACAAAGGTATTGTGTCAAACTACTCCTCTATACAAATCTACAGTTTAAGGCAAAAGGCACTGGCACATCAGAATGAGGAAAGTTAGCCAGAGACTACAATGAATGGGAATTTAGTTTTGTGTATATCCCATAAGCTCAACAATTTTGTGTAGTTTCAATCACCCCCCACTGGCTTTGCTAGAAAAAAGGAAGCACTTTATTGAGTAGCTTATTAGGCGTTTAGGACCTGGATGTCTCTTAACACATTTACGCTTAGTTCCGTCTGCTGGCAGCAGCAGGTATTTAAAATATAATAATCATGATTAACTATTTGGGGAAAAAAAAAAGTAAGCAGGTGCCTTGAAAAGCTATGGCTACCTAATATTCCTGATTCTAGGTCTGATTATGTCGAACTTTAAACTCTCCAAGTTTGCCCTTGGCTTCAATGAGAGTTCTGGGGCCCGATGAAAAATACAGTATAGAATCATGTTCAATACCTTTTAAATGAACACTTAAACTGCCCGTGGCCTTCTTCTACCACTGTACCAATGCATATTCTCTCTGGCCTTTTTCACTAGGTTGGTGTTGAAAAGCAGTTCTGTGCAAGGTAAATCACCTTGATGTGATCCTTAAGCCCTGGGAAGTGAGCTCATTTGTTCCCCTACTAACAACCTCCACATTCTGGGTTTGTTTTCCCATCTGGTCTTTGGGTCTTTTTCATAAATGTTAATGGGAATAACTCACTTTGGCCAGCACCCATAGAGACCCAACTGTCTGGAGGTGATGGTCACACTTGTTAAGGACTAACTTCCTTTGGGAACATCAATAGCTGACCAGCCCAGAAGTTGATGGTGATTGCTATCTGTATGTATACATCTCTATGAATGAAAAGATTTTACATCCTGGGCATGTGGCCATTGCATCATTTGTAGCCTTGCTAGAATTTACAGCTCATTCTCTTAGAGTCAAGAGCTTCTGTAAGCCTTTGTTAAATAAATAATTTTATTATGAATTCACTTAAATTTAGAAAAAAGCTACTTTATGTAAATAGTTTATGTTTAAGCAAAAATGTTGTCCTTTACATCTTATTTCAAGCTCTGACTGAATATATACATACATGGATCTGTTTTCAAAATTTTGTCATAGTTGATGTAGCTCCTTTTTTTCCTCTTTATATTATTTTAAATGTTTTTTTATATTTGTGACTGACAATCTTAAAAGCAATATAATACTGCATCGCAGTAATCGTTTGAAATCCACTTAAGCATTCAGCCTCCCATCTTCTCCAGCAGATTGTCTCTATTATCATCCCCACTCTCTAATCTTCAATCATTCCGTCTACTTATTGCTTTCCTGAGTTTTCAGTCACATATATGTCTTTTCCTTCCTTAAACAACTTCTCACTAGATGCAACCATTCTTATCATCAACCTAAATCCTCTTCCCCTTCTGCCTAAGGTCTTTGAGGAAGCCATCTTTCCTCTCCCTTACTCACTTCTGCATCTTTGCCATTTGGCTTCCAGTCCTATCACTCAAAATAGACTATTCTCACTAGAGTTATCAAAGATCTTTTTCACTGCCAAGTTAAATGGCTTTTCCTTGATCCTCATCTTCTTTACTCTCTCTGCAGCCTCTGACATTGTCCATTAGCCTCTCCTGGATTTTCTCTCCTCTCTAGAGTTTCCTGACATTGTTCTCTCCTAATTATCCTATCCAACAGCACCTCCTCAGTCTGCTTTGCTGGATCTTCCTTCAGCTCCTATCCACCAACTAAGGATATTGCCCGAGTCTTTTCCAGGGGCTCTTCTATTGTCATTCTAGAACATCTCACCATCTCCCACAGATCCAAGGGCCATCTCTATGTAGATAACACCCAGATCTGTCTATTCAGTCCTAACTTCTTTCCATTGCTCCAGTCCGGAGATCACCAACGACCTTTTGGACATTTCTAATTGGATATTCCCCAAGCACATCAGACTCAACATATCCAAAATAGAACTTGCCAAATCTTCTCGTTTCCCCAACTTTGCTATTATTGGAACACCCCGACTCTTCTCATCATCTGAGGTCCGAATCTCGGTCATCCTTAACTCTTCACTTAACGCTCATCCCATGGTTTCAGTCTGTTATCAGGTCCTTCTCCACTTGGACAGGCTCTCCTCACTTCTCACCTGGACTATGTCAATAAATCAGCCCTATAATATAATATATCCTTGCCTCATTAAGGTATCCTAAGGCAAGGTTCTTATTCCAATCCATCCTGCATACAGTTGTCAAAATGACTTTTTCTAAAGTACACAACTGACCATGTCAACAGTACTTCCCCACACTCTCCCTCACAAACACCTACGCTACTCAACAAATTTCGGGCTTCCCTTTGTCTATTACCAGAGGTAGGACTAAGTGATGGTAGATAGAGAGAACCTGAGTTCAGCTGTGGTCTCAATCACTAGTTGTATGATCCTGGGCAGGTCATTTTATCTCAATTTGCCTTATCTGTAAAATGGGAATAATAGTCACACCTACTTCCCAGGGTTGTAGTGAGGATCAAATGAGACAAAAATTGTTAAGTGTTTCATATAATTTGTGGCATATAGTAAATACTACTTAAATGTTATCTATTTTTTATTGTTATTATTATTTAATCTTGACCTCAGTTTCCTAATCTGTTTAATGAGGATAATTATAGCAGCTACATAGCAGGGGTGTTGGGAGAATAAAATAAGACTATTTATAAAGTATTTTGAAAACTTTAATGTGTGATACAAATGCTAGCTGTGGTTATTTTTATCATGTCTAGGAACATGTGCATCTATAGATTATATATTTTGGCCTATATCTTTCTAGAGATAATGATGACAACAATAATTATATCTATGCACATATACATACATATTTAGGAGAAAGAATGAGATATTTACACAGAGACCAGCATACTTTCTAGTTAAAATCTGAAATATTTTCAAACAAACACTTCATGCAACAGATTGGCATTTTTTCCACATTTACATCATCCAGAAAGTTATTTTCAATGGGAAAATTGCCATAATTGGATCTCTGCTTAAAAAACAATGATGATGCACTTTTGTACCAGCCAGCAGAGAAGAGCTTGCGTTTTCCTTACTTTTCTTGGGTGGCTTGAACTTATGGCACTGATTAATATGAAGTGGGTTTTTTTTCTTCTGTGTCCCTTCTGTGATTTTAAAGCTCAAATTATAGCCAAGGACAGACCTTTCATTCTTGGTGCTTATAAATGAGATTACTCATGATGAACATAGAACTGAGTCATTCCACAGATGGTTATTGACTATCTATCTTGTGCAGGGAACTGAACCAAGGCTTCTGGGGGATAAAAGGAAGGTTTAGACATTGCCCTCATGAAGCCTTGAAAGCTTGTGGCAATCACAAGAACCATATCCAGAAATGGAAGAGGCCAGAGAAGTCCAACTTAATCATTTTGCAGATGAGGAAACGGAGGCAAAAGGCAATCAGATAACACCCAAAATCACATAAATGATAAGCATTAGTGGTTGGATTCAACTGATATATTTGAAGAGGGTTTTTAGGTTCCAGATCTAAGAGGCAGGAAAAGTGGAAGGAAGTTTAGGATGTTATTTGTTCAGTGTTTTCCAGTTTAGTTTTTTACTCTTTATGACCCTATGGGTTTTTTCTTGGCCATGATGCTGAAGTGGTTTGCTGTTTCCTTCTCCAGCTTATTTTTTAAAAATGAGAAACCGAGGCAAACAGAGTTAAGCGATGTGGCCAGGGCCACCCAGCCAGTAAATGTCTGAGATCAAGTTTGAACTTAGGAAGATGACTCTTCCTGACCTCAGCCTTGGCACTCTACCCACTGCTCTGCCTCAATGCCCTGTGTACACTACACTTTGCTGACTCAATCCACATTCACCAAATTGCATTTTACCAAATTAAAGAGAGGCGTTTTTGACCACTTCAGGATGCATGGGTGAAGACTGAGGAGAGAGCCCAGTCTCCCAGTAGCCATCCACAGGGCACAGGGTTTGCCTGGGAATCGGGAGGAAGGAGGGATTTGGAAAGTTCCAAGGAGAGTGTATGTATAGTTTGGTTCTGGTCATCAGTAGCAGTGGAAACCCCCCCCCTCCAGATATCCCTGTCTAGGAGGGGCAGCAGTTAGACTAATGAAGTTCCCTTGAGGGAGAATACCCTACAATGTGTCTGTCAGAAAGCAGTGGGACTTACCCAGCTCACAGCTGCTGGTGGCTGAGATCCAACCTCTTGGCAGACTTCCATCCCTTACTCCACCTGTTGGATGCTTTTCCCTCTCAGTTTGAAATATTCATTAAGCTTATCAAAGACCACTGGGGCCTTTTGAAATTCCCCCCTAGATCTCTGTACCTTGACAAAGCCCCTTTTCTCCGGGGGTATGTGTATGAGGCCAGTTTTCTGGCTCAGGGCATGTTCTCTGGGGCAGAGATCATACCAAAGCATGGAGACAGCATCTGACGCTTACGCTGGAGCTGAAAGAGGAATAGGGTGTGGTGGGCACCGAGAGCCAAGTCTATGGTGGGGCGGGAAGATGGCACAGCTGGGTATCAGGGCACTTACATCCCGGCAGAGATCTGTAAATCATTATTGTCCTGCAATTCAACAAGCATTTATTAAGCACCTATTAGGTGCAGGGCACTGTGCTTTGGGGATATAAAGACAAAACCAAACTAGTTTCTGCCCTCTAAAGCTTATGTTCTATTTGGTAGGGTGGGTGAGTCTCCAGGGTGTAAATAGATAAATTTCAGCATCATGATTTGAGGAAGAGAAAGAGAGGACCGATAGCTGGGGGTTTTAGAAAAGGCTTCCCCTACGAGCTTGTGTCTGAGACAAGCCTTAAAGCAATCCAGGATTCCAAGAAGTCTGGGCACATTCCAAGAATGACGGGCAACCGAGGCAAAGGTACAGAGATGAGAGCTATCATGTTGACCTGGTACCTAGAATTCAGAAACCTGACACAGAGGCCACAAAAGGGCATAATGTAGTCTAGAAAACCAGGCTGGATCCAGATCGGGAAGGGATTTCAATGCCAAACTGGATTTTACGTTATGCTTCGGGCAATAGGGAGCAATTCCTCACCTCCTGATGCTCTCAGTATCACCTGATTTCCCTTAGGCAAAGGTGCCATCTCAGTCCACGCTTGTGAGCAAGCTTGCAAGGGAAAGGGGCAAGAAAGAAATAGGCAGGAGGCAGCTTCATCTTCCCTACTCTTCCTCAATTAGTTCTTGCTTTGACTTTTCATCCCCAGAGTTTAGCCAGGGCTGGGTAGACAATAAGTGCTTAATAAATGTTTAGTTTGATGGAGGTAATAAAATAATAGAAATCAATGGACTGGTTCGGGGATTACTCTAAGCATCCTTGTCCCTGGCCACCTGGCTCATTCAGTTGTCAAAAAGATTGAAAATGGGTCTAGTTTTTCCATTCTTTTTATTATGGTAATTTTTTTTTTTTTTTTTTTACATCAGTTCAATTTTTCTTAAAAAGGGTGAGATTGGGGCAGCTAGGTGGCGCAGTGGATAGAGCACCAGCCATGAAGTCAGGAGGACCTGAGTTCAAATCTGACCTCAGACACTGAATACTTCCCAGCTGTGTGACCCTGGGCAAGTCACTTAACCCCAATTGCCTCAGCAAAAAAAAAAAAAAAAAAAAAAAAAAAAAAAAAAAGGTGAGATTTAAGATCCTTTACTTCTGTAATTCCCCCCTTTTTAATAGTTGACAACTTATTTTTTTCTTGAATTGGAAATTCAGGAGTTGCTGTGGTCATATGTGATATCATCTTATCTCTGTTGTTCTTTAGTTGTTTTTGGTCATGTCTGTTCTTTGTGAGTGATTTAAGGTTTTCTTGGGCAAAGACACTGGAGTGGTTTGCTATTTCCTTCTCCAGCTCATTTTATGGATGAAGAAACTGAGGCAGACAGGCTTACATGACTTGCCTTGCTTAAGATAGCAAGTAAATGTCTGAGGCTGGACTTAAACTCAAGAAAATGGATCTTCCTGACTCCAGGCCAGCATTCTGTGCATTGTGGTGCTACCTACTAATTTGATATTTTCACTTACTTTTGCTCTAACTGCCAGAGGATCTGACACCATATAGACAGCAAATTCTGTGCTGTTACCTCCAGAATCAGGAGTTTCCTGTCCATTGATATAATAATTTCCATCTTTCACAATGCTTTTTTAGTGCTCGCCACTTCTAATAACTTCTCTTTTTTGTGTTGTGGTTGAAAAGGAAAATATTTGTGTCAAGTAGGTAGAAAGCTTCTCAGGGATACATAACTGCTGTGGCCTCTTGCATCTCTTGATCCCTTGATTGACTGTGCCTATTTTCACAATGAATAACCCAGTATAAAGGTGTCTGTTAACTTATACTGGAAGATCTTGTCAAATTCTTTATTCTCCATTATGAATGGTATCAGCTGCCATTTTCTTCAGGGTCCACAAGATAAGTTGCCAACATTTGCATAATTCTTGAAAGATTTGCAAATCACTTTACATGCATTATACCCATGTGAAGAGGTAGGCACTAGGACTCTCATTTTACAGATGAGAACACTGAGGCTGAACTCAGATATTAAGAATCTAAGGCAGAACTTTAAAAATCAGAGACCATATAGTCTAACTGTCTCCTCTTACAGATAGGAAAAATAAGGCTAAGCCAAGTTAAGTGACTTGTCCAAAATTATCCAGGCACACCAGAAGTCTCAAGGGTAGGATTTGAACCCAGTCCCTCCAACTCCAGATCTTGTGCTCTTTCCTGAATAGCCCTCTGGTGATTTGTCTAATTATGCTCATGGGCTCTACAAAGTCAAATAACCCAGGCTATCATAACATAGTGGATGGAGATGTAGGGAATCCAAGTCTTGCCACTCCTTCATTTGGCACTTTTCCACTGAGCTGAAACTTCATGTCTTCATTTGTTGCAATAAAGGATGAGATTCTTCCATCAGAGAGTGTGCCTTGAGCACCACAGTGTCCAGAATGTCCCAAAACTATATGATTCTTTATATCTTCTCGGGCTTTTTCTCCACTCTGGTACTTTCACTGCAGAAACAAGATGGTACCTCACAGGCTGAGGGCAGCTGTGAGTATTTAGCTTAGGCTGCCAGGCTTGGGTCATTTATCTCTCAGGGAGCCATCCTTCCATAAAGGAGCTTTGCTGGGCTTAGCTGGGCTGCTCTTGGGGAAGCAGACCAGTCTTTAGTCGAGATCTTTTCATCCTGGTAGCTCTTGTAAGAGCTCCTGATAAGTAAGTGCAGGACACTCAGTTTACCCAAGCCTTTTGTTGGTCATCCTGGATGTCGGAAGGACATTTTTGTACCTAGCTTCCTGAGTGAGAAGGGGCCTTAGAATACAGCTCCTACCACGTGCATATTATCTCATACAGCAGTTATAGTGGTAGTATTAGTGTTTACCTTCAACCCTGGAATTTGGTTGTCTTTGTATCTATTAGTTGTGTCTCAGAGAAGGAAAAAAAAAACGCTACATTGATCAATCTGGGAATGTAGTTAGTTAGAATCAAATCAGGATCAGAATTCCTCCAAAGAAAATGGTCCTTATTTTCTGTCCATTTCCTCTAGGATTATATGTAAATGAAAATCCTATATATATTATGCATATACTACACATATTAAAAAGAAAATATGTCACAGAACTGAGAACTAGACTTGGATCTGGATTCAAATTCTGCCCTTGATTGGAACTACAATACAATATTTATTCTGTGATTTTGAGGAAGTCACTTAATCTCTCCCTGCCCCGAAGTAACTCTAAAGGCGTGAATGTAAAGATAAGTCCCCTTAAATATTCCTGATATGAGTATATAAAGTGAGAAGTCCTATGTTTTTGAATTATCAGATCCAGAGCAGAATAAAAGCTAAACACCAGTACCACCATCACCACCACCACCAACTACAACCACCACAGCAACTCCACATATACAGTGTATGGACACAACAATCCTCAAGTCTTACAAAGGCAGTAGTTAGAGAGCATCTCTTCATCAGCAAGAGAAGGATGTCATCTCTCAAGGCTGTGCTCCTCTCAGAGCAATGTGAAAGAAAGATCACTCTTCCTTTGGAAGTCTTCAGGATGGATTAGAGGAAGGAGAAATGGGGATCTGGGAGCTATGCTGGGAGGCCATTGCACTGGCCTATTTGTGTAATATAATAACTCATTCTGATTCTTTTTGTACAGCAAAATAATGTTTTGGTCATGTATACTTATTGTGTATCTAAGTTATATTTTAATATGTTTAACATCTACTGGTCATCCTGCCATTTAGGGGAGGGGGTGGGGGGGGGTAAGAGGTGAAAAATTGGAACAAGAGGTTTGGCAATTGTTAATGCTGTGAAGTTACCCATGTATATATCCTGTAAATAAAAGGCTATTAAATAAAAAAAATATATATATATATATAATAACTCATTAAAAGGTTCCATGACTCAGTTTCCTCATCTGTAAAATGGGGATAATTATATTCACCCTATCAACCGTCTAGAGTTATTATGATCAAACAAGATTATACATACATACATATGTAATACACATTACATGTGCATATAAAATCTATGTATGGAGAGAGAGAAAAAGAGAGAGGAAGGAAAGAGAAAAGAAAGAAAAAGGAAGAGAGAGAATAAGTGTACACACAGGCATACAAATTTAATTTAAAACAAACTAGTTATAATGAATACTAAATAAATTATTAAATAACAATTTCGCTGCCTCTAAGAATATTTACAGGGATTCATAGAGATGATTTGAACGAATTATATCATAAAAATAAGTTGTTCAAGAAGTTGGAATTGTACTTTTCCTTTCTATAAATTGCTTCATAAACAAACAGAGGAATTGACCATTTGTGTGTGTGCATATACAAAATGTCCATCACAAGACATACATGACTGAAGTCTTTGCTCAGGACTTAAGTCTTGAGAACTTAGAGAGACAAAGATCTGAAACTATCTTAAGCAAAATTGTTTGGGCTATCAAAATTGTTATTTTTATTTTAAGAGAGTCATGATCCTCTTCATCATTTTTTTTTCTTTGCTCTCTCCTCAAATAAAATATGACATTTTAAGGGGGAATAGAAGTTATAAAAGGACATTCTGGGAAATGGGAGTTAGAGTAAAGTGAGGTAGTTGGACAGGGAAGGAAAGAACAAGTTGGTGGTTGCTTTCATTTGTGGGATAGACATGGGGGGAAGGCTGGTTCAGTAGACAGAGTGCAGAGCCTGGAGTCAGGAAGATCTGAATTCAAATTCTACCACAGGTACTTACTATGTGGTTCCAAGCATGTCATTTAACCCTGTTTGCCTCAGTTTCCTCAACATTAAAAGGATCTGGAAAAGGAAATGGCAAATACTCCAGTATCTTTGCCAAGAAAACCCCAAATGGGGTCATGAAGAGTCAGATGGGACTGCACAAAAAGTCAAAGGCTGAATTTATTCAATTATCCTTTAGGCTTTTGAAATGCCATCAAGTAGCAGGAATTCTTTCCTCCTTACTCTCCCTTTTACTGCCTCCTTGAGGCACTGCCGACAGAGTCCTGCTGCAGAAGGAGTGGGCAAAGAGACTTGAGAAGAGAAAGAAGGGGAACCTGAGCTTAGCTGTAAAATGCAAACTGTCCCAAATCGAGGGGCTGTTTGTACTTCTCATACCCCTCAGAACCCCAGGAGTATCCAGCAGCTGACCAAAGGATGTTCATGGCACAAATGCATAAAACCTGTATTCAGCTGAAAAATGGACACTGTTTCAAGGATGAGGCTTCCTGTGTTTCTTGCTGGTTGGGCAGGGGAGTAATTTATCCTCTGTCTGGTTTTGCATGTTATATGTGGCTATTTACTTTTCATTCGCAGCAAGCTGCATAGCAACCCCTTCATTATTTATGCTCCTTCTGAGATACAGCGTCCTTCCCAAGGAAACCCACAGAGTCACAAATGTGGCAGGAGCACGGCTGCTCCCCAGACAAAGGGAGGTTCAAGGTTGGGCTCCACAGGAGGAAAAGATGGCAAACAGCCAGTGCTACCTTGAAACTGAGGAGTAAAAAACAAGGACAGAGCCTCTTCATGGATGGATGGAAAGACAAAATCTCCACTCCAGACTGGAATCAGTTAGGCTTGGATTTCATTTTCTGTTATTTCTTTTTTGTCATTCTTTTCATCCTTTCATCTCTCCCTGATCCTCTTCCTCCTCCTCCTCCTCTTCCTCCTCTCTCCTTCTCCATCGCTTTTTCTCTTCCCCTCTCTCCCCTCTCTCTTTTTTTCTCTCCCACTTGACTTTTCTCTTTTTCCTTTCCCCTTTCTTTTTCCTTCCTCCTTCTTTCTCTTCCCTCCCTCTCTCTTTTCCTCTCTTTCCTTATCTCTTTGCTTCCTCTCTCTCTTCTTCTCCCTCTCTTTTTCTTTCCCTCTTGATTTTTCTCTCTTCTCCTACTTTCTTTCCCTCTCCTCTTCTCTTTCTCTTCTTTCCTCTCCTTCCTTCCCTCTTTCTTTCCCCTTTCCTCTTTTTCTTCTCTTTCTTTCCCTTCCCTCCCTCTTTTCTCACTTTCTTCCCTCTCCATTTCTTTTCCTCTCTCTTTCTTCCTATTTCCTTCTCTCTCTTCCTTTTCTTCTCTTCCCCCTCTTTTCTTTTTTCTTCCCTCTTCTTCTTTTTTCTTTATCTTCTTCCCTCTTTCTCTCTTTCCTCTCTCTTTCCTTCCTCCCTCAAATCTTGGCTCTGCCACTTACTCCCTACAAGACTTTGGACAGATAACTTTAACTCTTTAGTCCTCAATTTCTTACTCTTCTGCCATGCTATGAAAATGTTTAGGGAACCTATTTCTGTTGGGACATGCTGACATGAGATGGAAAGATCCTATGTGAATTTAGCGCATCTGCAGATGTTCTGTGACTATATTATATTACATGAAGAAGAGCCTTTTTGTTAGCTGCTCAGCCAGATCTGAGGGTGCATACAAAAGGCTCCAATAGAGAAACTCATTTCCACCCCCTTTCCTGCTGGCCATGAGGTTCAAGGATTCCTCTCTGAGCTCCAAAGGGTTAGTAGTACACATGTCTGCGACAGGGCTGCCTCCTCCTCTTTGTGCCTTCTTTCCTTAGTGCAGGGCTTTGTGGGGTCTCCAAAGATGAGAAGAGCTATTAGAGGTCTCGTGATGACAGAAGCTGCTATAGAACCGGGTGAGATGTCAATGCAACCCTAAGGAGTCACCTGCTTGACCCAGCCCAGCAGTGAATTGACCCTTGAAGTCAACTAACATGCTGTGTTCTACAATTTAGGTAAAGACTACATTTCCTGGCAACATCACATTCAGAAATAAGCTTAGTGAAATAAATGTTTTTATTTAAAGTCTACTCTCCTCAAGAACCAAAGTTATTTAGAAAAGAATATTGCTTGCTTCTGAGGGATGTGGTTGTATTTCTAATGTTGCTGTATCCTTTCAGCAAATATCCCTTTGTAGAAGTAAATTTATGTAAATTATCAATATTAAGGAGATATCACCTGGCTAAATTGTTAGTGGAACTAATCACTGGTATCAATGATAATGAGGAAATATTGGATAGTGACCGATAGTGGGAAAAGCACACCGGAATGAGGCTAATGGTAGTATTAGAAAAGAACAGCAGTTATCTCTCCAGGGTACCCCTAGATCTCAGAGAGGAAGGTGTCAACAGCCAAATTGTGAAGACTTGTATTAGAGTGCATTGCATTGGGAGAGCAAGTCCAGAATCTTGCTACATCTATAAAATAAGAGATTTGGACTGGATTTATTAGGTTCTCTTCCAGCTCTGAAGGCTATCATCCCTTTCTCCCCATGTTCCCTGTCTTCTCTTCTTCCCATGTCACATTCCGTTCCTCTCTCCCTCTTTCTTATTGAAAGAAATCTGGACATATGTACCTTCATACTCTCTGGTTTGTCCTAGAGCTTTTTACCTGATGATCATAGATCTTGAGTCGAAAGAGACATTTTATAGATTAAGGAGCTGAGTTGCCCCACAGTCACAGATAATAAGTAGCAGAAATGTGATTGTAATTCACATCCTCTGCCTCCAAATTCAGCCCTCTTTCCCACTGTATCACTCTCACTCTGTTTGTTGATTTTCAATGACAAACATTAGAATTCTTCTCTGTTTAGTAGAAAAGGTCCATTGTCCTCTAGGACATAATGGACTGAGGGTTTGATTCAGTGTCTTTCTTATGACTTGCTCTTCAGACATTATGTGAGTCACCTTTTCTTCCCCAGGACTAGTTACAGAACTTTGCTAAATACTTCCAAGATCCCTAGTTTCATATCTGTAAGGCAATGCCTTCCATTGATGCAGCTGCCAACCTTTCTATTCCTTAGAATATAGGCCTCAGAATTCTATTGCTGAAAAATTCACCCCTCTCTAATGAGTCTCATCACACTTAACTAATCTGCTCTTTAGCCAATAGACATCCATGTAGCTAGTCATTTAGTCTCTTATCTGAGTTTACATTCATTTGGCATAAACTTTGAGAAGGTAGGATCAACTTCACTTTATTATAAAAGCATTGGAAATCCACAGCTGATAAATGGTCAAAACATATGAACAGGTAATTGTCAAGAGAAGAATTCAAAGCTATCAAAAGTCATATAAAAAAAAATGTTCTAAATCAGGGCTTCTTAAACTTTTCGCATCCCCTTTTTGCCCAAGAAATTTTTACATGACCCCAGATATATGGGTATATAAAATAAGTGTATAAATCAAACAGTTACTGACAGCAAATCAAAATTTCATGACCCCCACATTCAATTATGAGATCCTAAATGAGGTTGTGAACCACAGTTTAAAAAGCTGGGCTTTAAATTATTGATTTAAAAAATGCAAATTTTAAAAAACTCTGAGAAGACACTTCTTACTTATCACAGTGGCTAACATGACAATAGAAAAATGACAACTATTGAAGAGGAAGTGAAAAAATATAGATCCTGATGCACTATTGAAGTTGTGAACTGGTTTGGAGAACAATTTGGAACTCTTAGCATGAAAACTGCATACTCTTTGATACAGCAATACTACTACTTGGTCTGTATCCCAAAGACATCAAAGAAAAAAATAAAAAGGATCTGTATGTATAAAAATGTGTATATCAGCTCTTTCTGTGGTGGGAAAGAGTTGGAAATTGAGGAGATGGCCATCAATTGGGGAATGGCTAAATAAGTTGTGGTATATGATTGTGATGGAATACTATTGTACTATAAGAAATGAGGAGCAGGATAGTTTCAGGAAAACCTGAGAAGACTCATATGAACTCAAGCTAAGTGAAATGAACAGAACCAAGAGAACACTGCACACAATAACAGCAATATTGTAGGATGATCAATTGTAAAAGATGTTATCTACTCTGTTCAATACAATAATGCAAATCAATTCCAAAGGGCTCTGATGAAAAATGTCCTCTCTCCAGAGAGAGAGCTAATAAACTTTGAATGAAGATTGAAGCAATTTTTTTCCACTTTGTTTTTCTTGCTTTTTTTTTAAACAACATGACTAATATGGAAATATGCTCTGCATGAAAAATCAATATGTGAATGAATGAATTGATAAATAAATAATGACTTTTTAAAAAGCATTGGAAAAGCACTTAATCGACATAGGTGCTCAGTAAAAGATGGTTGAATTGAATTTGTTGTTCAGCCAATATCTTTTTTTCCTGATCTTGCTGGAGATTGAAGGGGAGAAGCTGACACCTTAATCTCCCATAAAAAGCAAAATCAGTTTGTATTAACCCTTTTAGCTGTTCATGCTTTGGAATTCACCTCATTACCCTCCTGTGGTTGGACAGAAATATACTTGGCAATGCAATGTATGAGTGTTTGCCAAACATCTGCAGTACATTCAACGGCCATTAACATGCCACATTTTTAAAAAGTTCATTCTGGGACCTCTATAATCACTCTGAAAACTTCATCAAACTTTAAATAGAGAAAGTCCCCAAAGAGAAAGGGCATAACTTTTGAAATCACTCAAGGGTTTGATTACTAATGTACAGGGAGACCTGCTAATGGGACCTTATTGATAGCAAAAAGTTTTGTTCCAGTCTCTTTGGTCATGTTCCTAGAATAACAACATCAAAGTTCAAAAAACAAAATCCTATAGTTCATATAAGTAAAACTCTGGAACAAAAATCAGTCTATAATAGCATCAAGCAAAATAGAATCAATTTCTGGTCCAAAGGCTGGAGGCCATACCCAGAGAGGCAAAATGGGAAAAGTGAATTTCAACTGGTACAAACCTATCCCATTACTGATTGCATCTTTCTTTGACATAAACTGATAGCAGAATAAGAGCAAGTTTTAGAACTCGATTCCCCTACCATGAATCAAGGGGTAGTTTTATTAATCTGACTTTCAATTGTTTATAAATGGGCAAATGTGATTCTGTCAGTCTGGGGATTTTTACATAATGCAACTTTTATTTAATAATCTAACTATAGAAAATGAGCTCATAGAATTTCAGAGTTAGAGACCTCAGAAGCCATCTAAGTCAACCCATAAATGAAAAGAATTGTCACCATAACATACTTAACAAGCCTCTTTTGAAAGCTCTCCAAGGAGGGGGGATCCCATAATACTTCAAGGCATTATAGTCCATTTTTAGACAGCTCTTATGGTTCAGAATTTTTTCATGATATCAAACCCCAATTTTCCTCTTTACTAGTTCCATTCATTGCATCTGACACTAACTAATTCCTCCTCCACCTGACCCTTCAAATGCTATGTCCCATCCCTATTCCTGAATCTTTCCTTCTTCAGGACAAATACCCCCACATCTTTCAACTGAAACTTATGTGAGGCTCTTCACTATGTTGCTTGTCCTCTTATACACACTCTCTAGCTTATGCTGTCTATCAAAATGTAGTGTCTAGAATGGAAATACGGTGCTGCAGGGGAGACCCGACATGAGCAGAGAACAATGGGATGATCACATCTGGTGATATGTTAGACCCACCTCAAATGAGACTCAAGAGAGCCACATAATCAGTTGTTAAACATTTATGAGCTCACCCCTAGTGACTCCCCCTATTCCTGAAAAATCTTCCCCTCTTAATATAGCTGAAGATTATTTGAGGGGGTTTTGGCTGTCATATCAACCTGCTGACTCATATTGTACTCAAATTCTATTAAAAGCCCCAGAGTTTTTTCAAAGAAACAGTTACCTATCTCTTCCCCATCTTTTTTTTTGAAGTTGATATTTTGTACTTAAGTGTCAAACTTTTCATTTACCCCTACTGAATTTCAACTTATTAAATTTAAGCCGATTCCCTAACCATTAAAGATTCTTTTGAAGCTTGCCTCTCATCTAGTGTTAGCTCTCTCTCCTACTTTATGTCTTTTCCTCTATACCTTTATCTACCCCATTGATCAAAATAGCCAAGCACAGCACTCTGGTGATATTCCACAGGAGGTTTCCTGCCATAATGATATTGAATAACTAACAATTAGTCTGAGTTTGACATGCAACCAATCCTGAATCCATCTGATGGTAACATAGTTTCAGCCTTATTTCTCCATCCTCTCTATGAGAGTAACATGATATATACTGTATCAGTAGTTCTTTTAAAATTTAGTATATAAATGAGAAATAAAATTAATTGGATGGGTACCCAATCAGATCATAGATTTTTGAGATGGACCATAGGTTTTGGAAGGGAATTTAGAAGTCATAACCCCACAATTTATGGAGAAGTTAAATTTCCCACTGTCATATAGTTAGTAAGTGGCAGGACCTGAATCCACATTCAACCCTTTTCCTATACCAAGCCTATTAAAACACAAATACAAGTAGATGTTTAAAAATCTTAATTGGGAAGGTAAGATAGTAAGCCTTTTAAATGGATGTGTTAAGAGGAATGGGGAGGAAATGGATTTTTTTTAAATGCTCTAATATTTCAGAGCTGTCAGTCATAAAAGCCAAGGATTTTCTTTCAGGGCTTTCTGAAGTTGGAAAGTATGAATTACATGTACTCATTAAAAACTTTTTCATGTTGAACTCAAAGAGCGAAATTAGAAGCTACATTAATGTTCCAGCCACGCAACAACTGGGCAACAGATGTTGGCGGCTTTATGGGGAAAAGATTACACGGTCCAAGTTGACCATTTACTGTATGTTTGCCTGGCAGAGAAGAAGAGGAACAAGCATATTGTCCAATTACAGAAAATGTGCTGCCTCTGAAAAGAGAGAAGGTTGCAAAACTGGCTGTGGTCATTTCTGAGCTGCACATTTTTTTCCATTGAGCTGTTATTTCAGAGGGTTGGGTGGTTTGGGGTTAGTTGCCTCCCCCCTCCTTTTTTTTTCCCTTAAAGAATGAAGAGATGATCTTGCCCTAGTCCACCGAGCCAGAAAGCTGTCAAATGAAATCCCAGGGAAGACTAGCATTCTTTCCAGTTTCCTTGCTCACATGGTGGGTAAGTTTTCCAGTGATCCACATGTGAACCGGCTGGCATTTAAATTAGAGCCGTTCCCCTTATTGCTGAAAACACTGGAATGCCCGAGCTGTTTGGCTTCCAGGGACTTGATGATAGGATCACAGATTTCAGGCTGGATCGTACCTGAGAGGCCATGGATTCCAGCCCTCTCCTTTTCTGGAAAAGGAAGCTGAAGCACAGAGAGCATTAGTAGGTTTGCCCTGAGTCACACACATGGTTCTAGTTTGGGTCCTTGGTTCCCTGGTATTTGCTGGGGACAACCTAGTGGAAATTCTTCCTTTCCTTTCTTAGAACTGGGGAGTAACAAAAAGTATTTTAGTATGTACATTGTGGGCGACTCTACTGGGGTGACTAGCTGTGTGGTTTTGAAATGTCATTTTCTAAAGAACCAGGTTTATAATGCTGTAGGAAAACCTGAGTTCAATCCCTTCTCAGACATAAGTTGTGTGATCCTGGACAGGTCACTTGACTTCCTTATATCTGCAGAATGGGGGCAGAGATCTGGAGGCCCCTAAACCTTTTCTAGGTCTAAGTCTGATCCTAGGAGCATTCATGAACCCAGGAGATTCCTAAGGTGTTAGATCTCTAGGCAAACTTTTCTGGTGGAGTTAAAGACCTCAAGTACCTGTTTTCTAGATAAAATAAATTTTGGGACATTCTGAAAAATGGAATAAACTGGAGAGTCTTGCACAGGTCATTAACCAAAACCAGGGTTTAATGAACCAGTTGCAGGAGTACTTATTTAAGCCCAATACCTCAAAGGGTCTTTTGCCTGCCCACAACATACTAAATACAAACTGCAGTAGCAGCTTTCTCTAGTTTCCTTCATCTCTATTTTTTGGAATGGCTCCCATTCTTCCTACTTTTCCATTATCTGGAGTATCAGGAGCCTGGGAAATTACCAGGGCCACCATTTTGGTTTGTCATTGCTGCCCTCCCTTGACTTCCCCCCCATGCCACATTTCTTTGGGCTCCTTCCTGCTTTGTTTCAGGCCCTCCTTCTTAAGACTTCTACCAGTTTTTAGAGCTTTGCTTTTTAATTAACTCCCAGAATTCAGCAAGAACTACAAACCACAGTGAACTTGTTAAACATTTTCCACTTGATGAAGCAATCCAGCCTGAGACAATAACTAGTTGTTTAATTCTGGGCAAATCCCTTAGCTTATTTCTGCTTCAGTTTTCTCATCTGTAAAAGGATCTACTTCCCAGTACCATCCTGAGACCTGAATGAAATGGGATTTGAACTGCAGTCGTCATCATCATCATCATCATCATCACCACTATCATAGATTTGGAGCTGTTATTGTGGTTCAGCCCTTTTCAATCACACATAGCCAACTCTTCATTAACCCAGTTGGCAAAAATACAGGACTGGTTTGCCATTTCTTTCATTTTACAGATGGTGAAACTTCAGCAAGCAGAGTTAAGTGATTTGTCCAGGGTCACAGACCTAGTATGCTTCTGAGACCAGAGTTGAACTCAGGTATTTCTGATTCAGTTTTGGCAAAAAGAGCAAAAATGGCAGGTAGGGTAGCCAATGAAGTACCCAAATGTTATCCAAGCTCTATCCAATAGTAGATAGGCAGTGGTCAGTTCTTTTCCAAGTTCAGTACTTGGATCAGGAATGTGACCCCACTGACCACTAACCATACATTTGCTTGCTTGCTTTTTTCTAGGAGTGGTGATGTATTTGTACTCTCTTGTCCCGTCTTGTGATTGGGGATACCAAGCTATGAGAACAGGGCCAGCCATGGAGCAGGAGCCCAGAACCTATCCTCATAATTCAAGGCAATTCAACAATCATCTGTTGAGTGCCTGGTACATAAAAGGCATTTTAACAGACTAATTTAAAAATCAAATATTAAAAATAAATGCCTATTGACTGACTGTACAAAGTCCTAGTGTTAGTGATATGTAGACAAAACTAAAGATAGTATCTGTCTTCAAAGAGCTTCCATTCTATGCTGGGATATAACATATAGCACAGTATCTTTTGGGATCAGAAAAAGCATTGTATTGGAAGTGGGCATCTCAGGTGAGCCATGAAATAGACATCTCCTGGTTTGCCTAAAGGCTCCAGCTTTGTGTCTGAATTATTCATTGGTTTGACACATTAATAATCATATCTATTTCTATTTGTTTCACTTCCACATCACTCTCTATTCTGAACCAAAGCACTTTCTCAGTTTTCCATGGGCCTCAGTCATCATTTTGGCAGGAACTCTCTACACTTCTTCATCTGAATTGCTTTTCCTAATCCAATGATAGCAATGGCCTAAAAGAGTTGGTAAAACTGCTAAGGGAATCAAGACAAGGCAGGTTAAAATGTGGACACAAATGTGCTAATAAACCTTGACACTTCTTGTTTCAATCCCAAGTCCTCCCTTAATTTCAGGTCAAAATTATTCTTCTTTTAACAACACACACCTAACCCTGAGGGTTCCTTTGGATTCTGCTCATTGGATTTCTTTTATCAACTTTCTGCCAAAGAGCCTGGAAAAGGTCTAAAAGAAGGTATTCTTTCCCTGTCCCTATCAGTCTCCACTTACTAAATCCTTCTCTATGTTCTCTGATCTTATTTTCTCCAAAAGCTTTAAGGCTTTTCATCTCCAAATGTCACTGTTTACAGAGCTAGTAGAGACTTCAAGGTCCCATTTCTAGAGGGATCCTATTGTTTTCTTAAACCTCATCACAGAGTACATTCAGGTGTGATACCCCAAGAAAGTCAAAGAGAGAAAGAAAGGGCTAATATTTAACAAAATATTCACAGGAACACTATTTTTGGGATCCCTCGGCATTGGAAATAAAGTGGTTGCCCATGGATTGAGAAACTAATGAACAAATGATGGTATATGAAGGTATTGTAATTTCATTGTGCTAAAAAAGACATTATGACTATGGGAAGTACAGAAAACCATTATGAAGATTGGTATGAATTGAGGTTATGGCATAAAGGCAACCAAGGAAATAATATTCACAGTGATTAAAATAATAAAAACATAAAGAACACTAAAAGGAATTCAAATGATGTATAATTGTAGTGACCAATTTTGACACCAGAGAAAAAAAATGAGAAAATACAGCTTTCTCCTTTCACTGGAGAGGTGGGAGACCAGGGGTGGAGAATGCTGCATATGCATATAAGCAGTCTGTCAGTCACACTAGTTAGTATTGCTCAGATGTTTTTTTTTTGTTGCTACAACAGATTCACTGGGTTGGAAAAGTAGGTATGGATCCAAAAGAAGCTATATTATCAAAATGGATAATAATTAAAATTTGAATTTAAAAGAAACTCAAGTCAGACTGGGGTCACTTTTGATTCACATGTGACTTGGGGAAAGAGTGTTTTAGAAATCCCTGTAGCCTTTTGGAAATCTCTTCTAATTAAATTAAAATGCCAATTGATAGTGCTAACATGCACATGTCTCATTATTTTGGGAATATGACTACCCAGGTTTCCCTTTGGACACATCTTATCATTAAAGTTCCTTTTTTTATCTCTCTTGCTGGGTTTTGTTAAAAAAAAAAAAAAATCAGCTCTCATTTTCCTTCTTGATCTGTTTTTCATTTTTTCTTGGAGTCTTTAGCGTCTTGCACATAGTAGGACTTTATTAAAAGCCTCCTAGATTGGATTATAATGGGTCACCCCTCCCTTTTAGTGTTAAGAGAATATTTCATAATATAGGGCAATTAAAGCTGACCTGTTCCTTCTGACAGTTCTTTACTCTGACAAGCTCCATTCACTGAAGAGACCCTCAGACATTTCTCCAGAGCTTTTGTGCTTGGGAGCAAAGAAACCCTTCCAGCTATTTGTTGGGAAAGATGGAAAAGCATCTGTTTTTGCACAGATGTGTGTTGCTCTCAGTTTCTTTGACTTTGTGGCTTTGAAGCCATATTCCATGTAAAGGAAATAGAAAGTTTTACATTATTAATAACTGACCTACTTGCATATGCAGATGGCATAATGTCTTCTTGAACATTAAAAGGTCAATTAGTTCCCTATTTCGGGTTAACTGAATTAGTTCTTTTATCTCTCTCATTATCAATAAAACTTTTTAAGTTGTACTTTGGAAACAGCTCCAACTAATATCATCTAGTCAAGAAAATTAAATACAGTATTTAGAATCTGAGGAGACAAATCACATCTGGAGAAGGAGGGAGTAGGATGAACAAAAACTACATATGTTCCTGTATTACTTTTCCTTGCCTGCTTTTGTTATGCTACTTTGGGCAGTGCTTCTGAGCTGATTCTGAAGAACTAGCAAAAATCCTGCAAGCTATGGAATGTGACCTGTGAAGGGAAGCATTTCCTTTGAAAACAACCAACACCTCTTCAGCAATGTGGGCTTTCAGAAGGGGCCCCTTAGACAAGTGGAGATGTATAAGATGGACCTCGAGATATTCATATTTGAAATTGCTTCCTTGACTCCTTCCTCACCCTCCCCAAGAAAACATAAAAAGAAATCTTTCCCCAAAAAAAGATCCCCAATCCTAATGGCATCCTCATCCAATGTATTCTGGTTTCCCAGACTTTAAGAATAGGAAAGGACCATGTGAAGTAAAAGAATTAGCAACTGACTAGGCTCCTCTTCCTTCTCTTGGTAAACAGGTGATCCAGTAGAAGTAGAAAGGGAGAAGATTCGGCCAATATGTTGATTTGTTTTACTGGACTATACAAATTTGTTACAAGGAAGGGCTTCTACTTAGTGGGGCAAATAGAGGCATGATAAAAAAAAAACCCTTTTTAAAATTTAGCTGAAAATATTAAGAATTTTTAAAATCTCGTCTAAAACCCTTTCTAGATTTTTTTAGATCAAATAATATTTGTAAAGTATTTAGCTCAATACCTAGCACATGGTAGGCATTCAATAACTGTTTATTCCTTTCTCCCTTTCCCTTCCTTTTCCTTTCCTTTTCTCTTTTAGGAGAATATGTTAAGGTAAAAAAACAAACTTTTGTCAATCAATCAATAAACATTTATTAAATGGGATCAATTATTGTCTTCTATACCCACTGAAATATTTGGGCTATTGATACATCTAAGGGCAATTTCCTCTTTCCCAGCCACTGCATTACTATAATCCACTTTCTCCAGAAGGGATTAGATTGTGAGCTTTTTGAGAATAAAGACCGTCTTTTGCTTCTCTCTGTATTCTCAGCTCTTAGCACAATGTCTGGCTCAGAGTAAGTGCTTTATAAATGTTTATTGACTGACTTACTAAGACTTTAGGGCACGTCTCTATGTCTATGTTTGTAACTACCTTATATATTGTATGTGGTAAACTTTAAATTATCAAGTGATGAGTGCTCACAATCTAATTTCCACACCTCTTACACCTGTTACCTTCTCTCTACTCTAATTCAGAGGCAAGCCTTCTTATTGATTGGTCTTCTGACATCCAGATTCTTCCCCTGTCCAAACTGACATCACTTTCATGATAATCTTTCTAAAGCATGGTCTATACTCCCAAACTCATCATTGTGGCTTCTAGGATAGGCTAGCAAGTCCTTACCCTCCCCCAATCTGGTTCCTTCTATTTTCTGATAGTATTTTACATTTTTTTACCTTCATCCATTCCACATTACACCCAAACCAGAATACCAACATTTCTCTGAACTTGCTGTATCTCCCTTCAGGTCAAATGAAAGTCAAATCCTTTGTGGCCAGAATAAACTCTCTTTTCATCGCTGCCTACCTTTTCCTTCAAGGCTCAGTCTAAGTGTATTTAGAAGGAATGAATCCTCCCCTCCATCCTGGAATATGTTCTCCCGCCTCCAATTTTCCTAGATCATCTTGTGTGTCTTTTCTTTATACCTACCTATGTATTGCCTATTTACATGCATGTTATATCACTCCAATAAAATATAAGATAGTCAAGGACAAGAGAGGGTATCTCTGTTTGTCTCTGTAACTTCCATATATTGAAGTGCCCTCCTATTTTGGATGATACTTAGTAAGTTATTGCTGAATTCAACTCAGAATATTTGGACTTTCCAAAGAAATTTCTGAAGTTTGGTACGAGTCAGTATATTCTACAATCACAAAATTTTAGAACTGGAAGGGATTACTTATTCAATTGTCATGGTTTTATGACTGAAGAAACTGAGATTCAGAGAGGGCTAGTTAGTTCCAGGAGGAGGCTAAATCATTAAGGGTTTTCCCTAAATCAGTGAAGAAAAGAGCCCCTCCTTGCTTTCTCATTCTTTATGTCATGACTTTCTATACATCCTCTATTTGCTGTAGGACTCTCCATTAATTATTTTTAGTATTGGTAATTGGTCGTTATAATCTTGAGAGATATTTTGGGATTTACAAGCTAGATTTCTTCTTTAAAGATCATGCCTTAAATCTAAATCATTATGGCTCTCATTGATTGGCCAACAATAAGTCCCAGGCTTGGTCAGTGTTTGACCTGATTGGCTCAGAGTGAGCTTAAATAGCAATTGTTTCTGTTTTGGCCAAAAACCCTGAAAGTGTTCCCCTCTCTGATTGGATTTTTTTTTTTTTTTTTTTTTGTAAAAGAAACCATTCTTGTCTCAGTCCTTACCTAGCTTTTAATTACTGAATGGTAAATGAATTATGAATATTGCATTAGTCAAACTGAGATCTGTTAGAAACCTTAGCTTAAAAAGGCCATGGTCTCCCATTGCATCCAGGGCCATTTTCAGTCATCCTGATCTACATCTGGCCACTGGACCCAGATGACTCCGGAGGACATTGTGAGGCTGGTGACTTTGCACAGCCCTCCCTCACTTAAATTCAACTCACTTGCAGGTCATGATACCACCTTTCTGATGACATGGTCTCTCTTCAAGCAGGAAGGACAAACAAGGAACAAGTACTGATATCAATGTACTACTTCTACCATCCATCTGTGGTTTCTAATTCTGGATCACTTTTCCCCACACTTTCCCCCTTAGGAATTAAGGCATTCATTGATTTAAGTCTCAAAATCATTGGTCAGGACACTTTCTGGCATTAAGTTGTTTGAAGACCAGATGTCTAAAGGAAACATCCCACAGATTCTGTGAAACGACAATCTCTTTGGATTGTGAACCCTAAAATAGGGAGTTCAGGGTTATGGATTCTCCACTCAACATTTGTGTTCTGATTATAATGATTAAATATAAATTGCCCACCAGTTTCACCAAATGTACCAACTTACAACTTGTATGCAATAGTAGGACGCTCAAAAGGAACTATAATTCATAAAAGGAAAAAAGTTCCTGATCTCACGTGAGAGTCAATAAGTAGAAGTAATGAGCTCCAGAAATAGAAGTTTTGTCTGTTTATGAATATCCTTTAAAAAGAATGAGGAAAACACAGACCACTGAGGCCATGTAAAAATATGTCTTTCTAAATAAAATGCCCTCAACGTTTCCATAAAGAAGCAAAGAGGTCATTGTAAGGCCAGTTACCCAAATGTGGATGTTGATTCTTCCAAGTCAGCAAAATATATAAATATAAAATTCATGTTTGGGAACAAAAATTTTCTTGCTTTGTAGCCAAAGAGGCTTCTGCCAATGTAACCAACCCCAAATTTCTTGAGTGTGGGATTTTTCTTCTGGAGTGAATGGCTAATGTCTGCTAAAAAAGATTCCCAAATTTCTGAAAATCAAGGGGCTTGAATAATTCTAGATCCCTTATCAGGGCCATCAGCAATATTTGCTGCTTTCCTACCCCACTGTTTAACTACTCTGCCTTTCAGATTATGGTAACTAATGGTACCCATTTTGATAGCATGTCCTTTTCCCTTTCCTTCCTAGAGATTGAAGGTAGAAGAAGATGGTGATCCAATTTCATTGAAATTAGTTGAACCCTGAGGAGAGCTTTGTGTGGTTATATCCTTTTTGGTGGGGGCAGAAGAAAGGTGGTAGGGAAAACTGAATTCTCTAACTGACTCAAACTTGATTCCAGTATTCTGGAGACCTATTTCTGTCCCAGTTTCCCTATATAATTTTCATATTCTGGAATATGCCTCTTGTCTCTGTTTTCTAGACATTCAGCTGTAGTTATTTCAATTAAAATTGCTGAATTTCTATATATATGAAGTGCTATGATAGCTTGCTAATTTAAGTCCTTTCAAAATAAGATTTCAACTGATTTTTCCCACCCTATTGGCTGAATTCATTTTATTGAAGTCTATTAGGTCAGTATCAATAGCAAGCAATTGATCACCAAACTTATATTAAGCATTTATTTTATGCCAAGCACTGTTTTAGGCACTGGAGATAAAGTCACAAATGAACAACCTTTCTCTCAAAGAGCTTCCTTTCTGTAAGGCAGTGATGTCCAAAGTAGGATAAATGCCTTCCAAGAGATATACAAGATAATTCACTGGGATATGGGAAGAAAATATTAGAATTTTCATCTATATTTAGCTTTAATTATGTGAATTAAATAAATTTCTTTTACTAAATATTTTATTTTTACTAAAGAAATTAAGATTTACTAATATTTATTATATGAATTAAAACTAGCACTCTCCTTTGGTCTGATTGTCACACTATTATGTAGTCAAAGTATTCCAAAGAAAAATTAGAATTTCTATCATATTGAAGGGTTAACGGAGGCACCCTCATCCACTTGTTTGCTTTCAGTCTAGTACAATATATTGCATTTGAACATGCCCCATAAAAGGGTTTAAAGTTTTTGTTTTAACAGATATTTCAATCTACTTAAAATTCTTCCATATGGAAAACCTCAATGTGTTTTGAATCCATTTGTTAAATATATAAAAACATGATACATTTTAAGCATTTTGAAAGAATGGCTGTTTGACATCAGAAAAGATGGAAATTTACTAACAAAATTCCAATAGAAACCTTTGTATAATTGGTGGATAGGACTAAAAAAATGAGCATCGTGATTAAATGGAGCTGACCATTGGACTGAAAGGTCTTTGTGAGGCATCTTTTCAGATGTAACAGCCATTTTTTTAAAAAGTACCAAAATAAATTGAACTGAGAACCAGCCCTTGTAATTACTACATGAAAAAGTGTTAAAGCAAAAATGTCAGCAGTGATAATGTATATTCTGCTCTCACAAAATTTTTTATCAGTAATGTTTTATTGAAAGCAGAAATGTTTTCTATTAATAAATAAAATGAAATGATTTATCAAAATGTTGTCAATTCATTTTCATTTCATTCATTTTTATGTCTTTTCATTTTCATGCATTTCATACATTTCTAGTGTATATAACATACCAATGCAAAAGTATAGGTTATAGTTTCTAAGTGAATAAACTTATATTACTAGTATATGCTAAGAAAACTTTTACAGAGAGAGCTATGAACAATCAAAAAACTTTGAAGACCACTATTATAGAGGAGACAACATGTAGATATTAAATATATTCACAATAAATGTACATAAAATATTTATAAAAGCAATTGAAGGTAATTTTGAAGAAGAGGCACCAGAAACTGGAGAGATTAAGACAGAAGTCATGTAAAAAGGTACATTTAAGCTCAACTTTGCTGTTTTAAATGCAATTTAAAAGTGATTGTATAAGCATTTATAATCATCTGTCCTTCCTACAGCATGCCTCTCCCCTCATTGAACAATAAAAACCACAAATAAAAACCTTCATTATCAACATGCATTGTCCAGAAAAAAAATATTCCCACACTGGACATGCCTGAATATGCAACTTTCTGTCTGTTTCCATTTTAAGTTCATTGCCTCTGTGTCAGGAGGTGAGTTGGAGTTTGATATTCAGTTTTCTGGAATGCACTTATCATTGCATTGATCAGAGTTCTTAAGTCTTTCAAAGTTGTTTTTCTATATGATATTGTGATATAAATTGGAATCCTATTTCTATTCTGTCACTCATTATCAGATCATAGTGTTCTTCCCAATTTTCCTTGAAACTCCTTTTTGTCATTTTTATGACATCATTACAGTCTGTTATGTTAATCCTTCCCATATAGATGAACAGCCCTTAATTTACAATTTTTGGTTACCATGAAAAGAAACTACTATAAATATTTTTGTATAGAGAAGCCCTTTTCCTTTTTCCATTATCTCTTTGGGAATATTGGTGTAATGCTTGGATAGCCAATTCAAAGAATATGCAGTTTGGTGACTTTTTGATTCAGTTGCTTTCCAGAATGGCTTGGATCTATTCACAGGAGCAGAATTTTGAAGGAAACTAGTGATTTCAAGAGAAAGATGTAAGGAAAGGCATAGGATGTACATGTGCAAAGATAGGGAGATAAGAGATGGAATTGTTTTGTGTAAGGAGCTGCATGATGACTGGTTTGACAAGATTTAAGAGTGTATAAATGGAAATGTATGTAATAAGATTGGAAAGACAAATCAGATTAGGTTATAAAAGGTTTGAAATGCAAGGAGTTTGTGTATATTCCTGGGGTAAAAGGGAGCCACTGATTTTTTATTAAGCAAAGAAATGAAATTCTGATGACAGTAAGAGGTATCCCTAGAGCCAGAAATCCTACCTGGAACTACAGGAGTGGTCTTTCATGCTCCATTAGAAAACTTGCTCTTTTTTTTTTTTTAAAGAGGTAATTGGTTGACTTGCTTAGGGTCACAAAGCTAGTAAATATGTGAGACTAGATTTGAATTCAGGTCCTCCTGATTCTAGGGCCAGTGCTTTATCTACTGTACCACCCAGATGCCCCAGAATTTACTCATTCTAAAGTTCAATTCCATAGAGGCTTTCAATGTTTGTTCATTCCAGTCATTCAGTAGTGGAACAAAGTATTCAATTCAACTTAACCAGTATTTTTAAAGTTTCCATTAATGCTAAGCATTATGATAGGGATCAAAAAACAAACAAAAAAACAAAAATGAGACAACTTCTACCCTCAAGAAGCTTATATTATACTGTGTGTGTGGAGGGGGGGGATGTAATACAACATACTCATGTATGTGCAAAACAAATGCTAATAAATTGACTTTAAAAGGCACTAAAGGGAACCTAAACACTGTATACTTATAATGATCAATGTTGGTGCTGAGGGACTCTGCCAACTGAGGAAATCCTACAGAAAGCATCTGAGTTAATCTCAGAAAAGAGCAAGCAGAGGTGAGGAGGGATAGTCATCCAGGATGGAGGTTGTGCAGAGATCCTGGAGGGAGAAGGAAACAAGTAAGCCTGTGTGGTCAGGGGTAATAATATGACATCCATCCATAAAGACTTGGTTGAACCTAACTGCAAAAGCCAGACAAAGTCAACTTAGAGGCAATAGGAAACCATCAAAATTACCTAAATGGTGGAGTGACATCAGTCAAATCAATTTGGCAGTCAGGGAAGGCAACCTGTCGTCTGGATGGCTGAAGCAAGGGAAACCTGGGACCTGAACCTTATTCTGTAATCAGAAGCATCCTCAGAAAATCTGACCGATAACTTTCCTTCCTTCCCTGTGTCTTCCTTCCCAACATCAGTGTAGAAGCCATATTGCAAAGAAACTAAAGTTTAGTCATAGATAGTCCCCCAGAGGCGCCATCACTAAAGACTGCCCAGTTGTTACATTATCGATGACAACTCTTTGAATACAATCATCCAACTTAAGGCATCTAGACCATTGTCTACTTCCAGGTCTGTAATGTTGGAATGGAGACAAAAGTTCAACTCCACTTGCTAGTCCCAAGAGAAATTTACCCACAAGGACAAGTTTATGATGATAATAAAAGGAGTTTTATATCATTTTTGCTCCAAGAACTCAGTATGTTACAGACATGATCTCATTCATCCTCACATCATATTCATGTGGCAGTGGTGGTAGGAGGGGTAGATATACTATTTCATTATTCTCATTTTATTGCTACTGATCCCCCAGGAATGGGATAGATTTTGAGGTACTCTTCAGGAAGACAGACCTCTCTCAAAGGAAAGAGCTCCATTCTGCAGAGGAAACTCCTATCTTTTACACAGGTGAAGGAAATACACTTAGTGATACAGATCTGATGGAGTTTTCCCATTGTCCTGGGACAAAGAATTGACCCTCACAGCCCAAAAGGGACTGATGTCCTTGTTTTGGAGCACTGGAACACTTGTTAGTTATTCCTGTTTTATTAATAGTGAATATCAAGGGACAAAAGATGTTTCTACCAAAGTTTCTCACTGAGCCAATCTACAGAGGAACTATGAACCAATCAATGCAATCGCCTCCTTCCAACTGGATGATGAAGGTGAAGGTAGAAAATCAGAACTTAAGAGTTCTGGTAATGTGATACAAAAGAAAGACTATCTGAATATACACAAGAACTACAACAATGTTGGTCAAAAGAACAATATTATGGATTGAATGGTATATATATAATGACCAAGCATAACCCTAAAGAAGAGATGCAAGAATGTACTTCCCTCACTTCTTTGTAAAGGTGGTGGACTGTGGATATGAAACATGGCATATAAGGTCAGCCTTGGCTGGTATGTTGGTAAATTTTGCAATCTGTCTTTTTCCCTTTTTTATTTTTTGTTATAAAGAATGACTCTTTAAATGGCAGCATGGGGAGAAATAAATTGGGAAATGTCAAAACAAATGATATCAGTATTTTTTTTTCAAAAAGCACTGGATATGTGCAATATCAACTGTGAAAGATTTGGTTCTTCTCAGTGATTCAGTGATCCAATGCAATCCCAATAGACTTTGAACAGAAAATGCCACCTGCATCCAGAAAAAGAACTATGGAGACTGAATGTAAATCAATGCATATCATGTTCATTTCTTTTTTTTCTGCTTTTTTTCCTCTCTCCCATGGTTTTTCCCTTTTGTTCTGATTTTTCTCTCCCAACATGATTTATAAAGAAATATATATGGAAATAAATTCATTAATTAAAAAAGAAAAACAACCCAAAGAGCATTGAACTAGGAATCATGAGGTGCTTGTTCTAGTTCTGGTAAGAACAAGTTAACCCAGTTAGGCTGTCTTGAGCAAATCAATGAACATTTCTGGGTTTCAGTTTCTTCATTCCCTAAATGGGGATAATCATATTCACATAATGTACCTAAGCTTTGGGACTATGAGAGAATAGATAATATAGTTTATTCATTCATTCAAAAGGCACTTACTGTGCATCAGGCACCATGGTTGACTTAGAGATACAGAAAAAAAAAGTAGGTCTATGCCCTCAAGAAGCTTACATTCAACTTGAGGAAGCAACATGTTAACTATTTTGAAAGGCATAAAGTGTTCTATAAATATGAAATATTATGATAATTTCTCAAGACACTAACTCACCCAGCTTTTCTTTCCACTGTTCTATAGCCAAATGAGGTAACCCTCACCCCCATTCCACCTGCTCAGTCTTCCCTCAATCCCTCCTCCCCCCCAAAAAAAACATGCACACAGAACAACTGCAACTGAGATCATCACCCACTTAAGTCCAAGTGGCCACATGCCAAGGTCTGTATCATGGCTTCCATAAGCACTCCTGGAGCGGCTGTGAAAAA
This sequence comes from Sarcophilus harrisii, assembly GCF_902635505.1. Classification (NCBI taxonomy): domain Eukaryota; kingdom Metazoa; phylum Chordata; class Mammalia; order Dasyuromorphia; family Dasyuridae; genus Sarcophilus; species Sarcophilus harrisii. The sequence goes on from NC_045430.1 coordinate 224,213,811, forward strand.
CATCTCCATGGAGCTTCTTGATGTAGACCAGATGCTGAGTGAATGTTCCCTAAAGTTACTCCTGAGGCAATTGGAAGATTGGGCCCCACCAGCCTTCCATGGCCCCATTGCCAGGCCATCTTGGGCACCCTGGGGAGGGTGCCAGGGATGCTTGGAGATTCTATTTCCTTTGCTCTTCAGGCCCCTCTGCAGCTTAGGCTATTTCTTGGCTCTGCTAACAATTTGATCTCAGTTTAGTGACTTGCTCTTATAAACAACAGCAGGGGGGAAAATGGAAAATTTATGGAAAGCAGCAACTGAGAATTAGGTCACACTAAGAAATTCTCAAACATCAGCAAAGCTCTTGTTTAACTTGATTAATTCAGTGACCCCTGACCAAAAACCGAACCTTGAATCTGCCAGCAGAGGATGAAAGAATCAAGAACTGAATGGGTAAAGAAGCTTGCAAGGTCAAGGTCAAAGAACTGGACCAGCACAGGAAGACAGCTTGGGAAGAACCACTTTGTGTTCTGATGCACGTGGCCCATTCCCATGGCTGCTGGAATATTAGGCATACTTATGTTCTTAGGGACTGAGACGCTTTGATTCTGAAGCCAGCTAATGTTCTTAGTCTAATTAGGTACCTGACTTTTCTACTCACAGATCATCCAAGCAAGGAAGTGAAATGAGACATCATTGCCCATCTTTGTCAATGTCATCCCATGGTTTGATTGTCCCAATTTTAAAAGGAAGGTATTATTTTTCCAGGAGGAGGAGCCCTGCTCCATCTCTTGGATTTGCCCTGGAAAGTCTACCTCTAATAAGGAAGTAGAATCTTCCACCCTGGTTCTAAGACATTAAGCTACTTAAAGCACTATTTTTACAATAAGCACATCTCTCTGTAGCTGGTCACTAACAGTCAGAGCACGATTACATTTTGGAGCAATGGAATGGATTTTTAATTGAGTTTATAAGAATTGGATGCAAATGAAGGCAGGAGTTTCCCTTTGATACTAATTGGAAGGCTGTTACCTCTGCACAGGACCCAGTGACTGGGTGGTATGTAGGGCACCACAAGCTTTCAGAGCAGGAGCACTGGTGGTTGCCAAGGGGAGGGGCTGGGTATTACACATTCAGGGCATAGAATGTCCACCTGTCTCTTAGCAGCTGAGGATTTGGTAGGGAAGAGGATTAAGAAGAGGCATTTGGATTTAAGGTAACAGGGAAGCATCCAAACAGCACAAAGACAGGTTAATACCCAATATCAGGAGAGCTGGACTATCCATAGAACTCGGCTATTTGTTCAAGGCAGCTAGATGGCACAGCAGATCGTGTGTCGAGCCTTGAGTCAGGAAAACCTGACTTCAAATCTGACTCCAGACACTTACTAACTGTGTGATCTTGGACATATCACTTCCCCCTGTTTGTCTCAGTTTCCTGAACAATGCCTCCCTTCCAATAGTGGTAGTATTGATCTGAATACTATTCCCAGAACCAGAGCTGGAAAGAGTGTAGGGTAATGTGAGTTGACATGGCATGAATTTGGTGGGTCTGTGTCCAGCTATATAAGGATGTTGCTCATCAGTCAGACAGAGCTAGAGTTGGAGAGGAGGTTGGAGGTGGAGGATGGAACACAAGAACATAACATGAAGATGATTAGGGAGCACTGTATCTATACTTAAATAAATACATGCACAATAAAGTTCACAGTGATCCTTTGCCCTTTCCAGTCACCAGAGACCTTAGTGATGTCTTTACCATCCCATTTTGGTAAATAAAACTTGGGAATCTACTTTGGAGCAAGAGCAAATGAGACACCAACATTAACACCTCTAATGTATCTTGAAAACACAATCTTAATGGTGGGACATGGTGGATTGGGGATGGACATAGTGGAATCAGGGGCAAGGTCTAGGTTCACATAGAAAGGCTGATTTTTTCCTAGCTGTGGGACCCTGGGCAAGTCACTTAACCCCAATTGTGAAAGAAGAAAGGAAGGAAAAGAAAGAGAAAGAAAAAAAAGAAAGAAAGAAAGAGAAAGGAAGGAAGGAAGGAAGGAAGGGAGAGAGAGAGAGAGAGAGAGAGAGAGAGAGAGAGAGAGAGAGAGAGAGAGAGAGAGAGAGAGAGAGAGAGAGAGAGAGAGAGAGAGAGAGAGAATGAATGAGAATATGTATGTACTACCACTCCATGAACTGGAGTCAAGAGGTCCACTGTTTAGAGATCTCCAGAAAGGTGAGTTGAAAGCCTCTCTCCACATTTTAGTCTAAACATCACTGAAGTTTAGCCTTTCTCTTAATAGACATCACTGTCCTGATGTCATTGGTCCTCATCAAGAACACAGGATAAACAACACAACCAGTTTTCCTTATGCCAAACACAAATGCCTCAGGTTGTAGCTTAAGCCCATTTCTCTTCTCCAGAGCCCAGGATAGAAAGTACCTGGTCACTGCTTCCTGAATTAGAACTAAATGAAGACAAGCATCCCGAGCCTTTTTTTTTTCCAAGTTGAATAACCCCATCAGCATTTCCTCATAATTTTTTTTAAATTGTGGATCATCAAATCAGAACAAAATATTCAAATATGGAGCTGTGTCTGAGCTCAGTGGGAGGAGTCTCTCCTGGCCCTGTTAAAGTACTGCTATAGATGTACTATACTGCTATGTTTGCACAAAAAGCAATAGTGTATAGAGGCTAGTTCAGTCATTCTTAACCTTTTTTTAATGCTAGACCTCATTGGCAGGCTGGTGAAATCTATGGATTCCTAAGAATAATGTTTGTTGCCCACAATCAAAATGTAAGGAAAGGCTAAATTACAGTTAGAATGTAGTGAAAATGAATATGTAAATTGTTTTCATCATCCAAGTTCATGGATCCTCTGAAATCTATGCATAAATCCTCTGGGGCTCAGTGGAGCCCATTGGGCCAGAGGGACAACTTTGGAGTCAGGAGGGCCTGGTTTAAATTATACTTCTTAGAATTGCTGGCTGTGTGAGTAAATGGGCAAATCACTTAATCACTCAGTGCTGTAGACAATTCTCCAAGACTGAACATTGCCGACAAGTTGGTCCCTATACAAATGAAATCATAGATCTGGACCCAACAATAAAAAAGTCTGTATCCTAGTTTCAAGCTGACTGCTTTCCCCTTAAACAACAGCATTAAATTTCCAGCTTCTCCATTAGGACACTTAGATTTCTGTTGATTTTACTAATGGCCCAACATTCTCCATCTTGTCTTAGAAGAAATCCTCCAGCCTTCATCAGGAGACAAAGCTGACAGCCAGAATCCCACACCTCAAGATTTAAGAGGGCAGTTAATCTACTTAATGAACTCAAGGTCCCCTTCTTCCTTTCTGTCACGGGCAAAGGTCTATGTCAGACCTCAGCTCGGCCCCAGAACAGTGATGGTTCCTTCCCTTTCACCATCTTTATTCACAGCCCTTTTATTCAACACCAGCAGGATTCAGACACTTTATGGCTTATAGGATTGGGGTTAAATGTAGCTCTCTGATCAGTTACCAAGATTTGGTGACTTTAGGATCACAGATTTAGTATCAAAAGAGACTTTAGATGCCATCCAGTTCAATACTTTTGTTTTACAAATGAGGGAATTGTTGCCCAGGGAAATTAATAGACTTGCCCAAAGTCCCATGGATAGGAAGTGGCAGAACTGAGATTTGAACCCAATTCTTAATCTAAATCTAGCTATTTGCTCTGTGCTACACTAAATCTCCACATTATCTTTTTCATTCATCATTATCACTTCATTCACATCGCCACTGCCATAGTTCATGCCCTCATTACTAGTCTTACAAGCCTCCTAGGTAATTCTACTGACTCTAATGTCACCAAAATAAGTCAGCCCAGGTCTATGTCATTCTTCTGCTCAAAAACATTCATATGTTCTACAGAATGAAATTTATCCTACTGAGCGTGGAATTCAAGGCCTTCCATACATGTACTCCAACCAGTCTTTCCATTTTATCCCACTGCAGTCACAGAATTATGAAATCTCTTTGAAGGATCACAGATTTAGAACAAAAAATAACCTCAGATATAAGTTAGTCTAATTCTGCTCCTGAACAGAAACCTCTCCAATGTTTTCAACAAGCAGCAATTCAACCTCTGCTTTAAGACCTCTTGAATTCCCCTTGCCACTTGAGTTAACCCATTCAACCTTTGGAAAGTTCAAATTATTGAGAAATACTTACTTATATTGAACTGATTTTTAATATCTTTCTGTAGCTTTTACCTATTTGTCCCAATTTAGAAGGTACAAATTTATAATATCTATTCCCCCACAAAAATATTTTTCTCTTTTCAAGCATAAATATTTCCATTTCCGTCATGTGATCCTCCTATACTGTGCTTTCTAGTCTTTTTTTCTGATCACCATCTCCTGGATGCTCTCCAGTTTATTAATGTTCTTTCTATAATTTAGAACCTAGAATTGAACCCAGATCCCTAGGGATAATCTGGCTAGAGTTCTCTATGTCCACATTGGGAAGATATCATTTCCCTCATTTGGAATATTAGATTCATGAGGTCCCTGGGCAAAACTATTGATTTAGACCTTCTCATAAGAACTCTTACTACCATGCCTAACCCATCCTGTACCAATGAAGGAGATTTTTAAAAACCCAAATACAGAACTTTACATTGAATCCTTTTAAAATTTAATTTCATTATACGTGCCCAATGTTACAGACTGATTTCATCAACCATCATTAGACATGTACATCCATTCCTCACCAGGGACTCACTGATTTTTGTATCACACTTTGTGGTTTAGAAATCCAAATCCCATTCACAGACATCATATTCTTAACAAGCTGTTCACTTCCCACATCTCCATTTTACTTTTGAAACCCTTACCTTCCATCAGTGAGTAGTTGTAATGGAAGTACCATCTGTGCCTCTTATGTCTTCAGTTTCTTGCCCAGGACATTGGTAATTCAATACTTTTGGCTTCCTTCTAGTCATTTAATCAATCCCTGAATGAATTGTTAAAAGCAGGTATTGGTTGTTTGGTTCAACACATCTTGAAAGCCTCAATCTATCTCATCATGTTTCTCTCTCTGTCTTTCTCCTTCTCTCTCTCTCTTCCTGTCCCCCCCCACCTCTCTGTCTTTTCTCTCTCTCTCCTCTTCCTCCCTCTCTCTCTCTTTGCTCTCCATTTCTCTGTCTCTTTCTCCCTCTCTCCTCTTCATCTCTCATCTTTCCCTCCTTTTCCCTCACCTCTCCTCTCCCTCTCCTTCCTGTCCTTCCTTTTCCTCTCTTTCTCCCTCTCTCCCCCCTCTCTCCCTTCCTTCTCCCACCCCCAGGAAAATAGCATACCATCCCCTGGTTCATCTCAGGGCTGTATTAATTTATCAAGAATTTATTAAGACTCTATATTTCAGACACTGTGTTAAGTTCTCAGGATTTTTATTCAGTCATTATTCAGTCATGTCTGACTTTTTGTGATTCCCTTTTGCAGTTTTCTTGGCAAAGATCCTAGAGTAATTGACCATTTTCCTTCTCCAGCTCATTTACAGATGAAGAAACTGAGGCAAGCAGACTTAACTGATTTGCTTAGGGTCACACAGCTAGTAAATGTCTAAGGCCAAATCCGAACTCAGGAAAATGAGTCTTTTGATTATATCACATAGCTGCCCCTATTTCTGAGGACACAAGGATAAACAACAAGAATAATACCAACCCTCAAAGACATATTTTACTGGGGAGTGAAGAAAAGCATCATGTAACTAGCAATGTCATGCAAAAATATGCAAAGTAAAGTGCTTTCTGGTGGAAGGGTACTAGTAGCAGGAAGATAGGCTTTCTATTGGAGATGGGACTAAAATTGGGTTTAAAAGAAGCTAAGGATTCTAACCATAGTCTATGTAAATAAATGAAGAAATGAGATTGGTGCTGTATAGGGCACAGTAAGAAAGGAAGGCAATGAACAATGATTCTGGAAAAATAAGCTGGGATGCCCCTGGAGAGATCTTGCACATTTAAGTATTTATTGCATTATATTAAATTTACTTTCTACTCTGAAAGTGATTATACTCTGATTGGAAAAATCAAATTTATATGACTTATGTAGGCTATATATATATAATCATTTAGAGATGAAAAATGCTTTACATATATTACCTTATCTGCTATTCACAATACTACAGTGAGCTATGTTACATAAGTATTAGGATTCCCATTTTATACACAGTAAAGTTGGGATTCCAAGTTAGGACATGGAGATTTATCTTATGGCTCTGAGTCCAAGCCTGGTGCTCTTCCTATTGCAGCACACGCCTGCCAAATAAAATTTTTAAAAAATCACATGAAAAAAACGACCGTATTGTATATTTCTTATTCATTTTATTAATATGTATAAAACAAACTGCTCAAAGATGGAAGGATGGGATAACAGGAAAGGAGTAAGCAGGAGTGAGATTAAAAGGAAGAGGACAAGGATATTCATAATGTGGCTTCAATTAAACTGGAGCTTTGGTGAGAGCCAAAATTGAAAGCTAATTCCTGACTGCCTAGAATATTTAATTAAAGTCAAATCCCATAGGCCACCTGTTATTTTAACCATTTGTCTCCGCTAGGGACAGACTCTGGGACAATTTGCTTTAGAGAAAGTTGGGTAATAACCAGTGATTTGATTTTGATGAAAGAAACGTGAAGATGAAATGAATGATAAATATCTTGTCTTCAGAACATCATAAAAATTTCAATACTTGGCCCAAAGTGATTAGATTTTCATCCTTAATTTGAATTCAGAAAAGCTAAGAACAGCACACTCCAGCTTGGATTCCCCACATGTGTGTTTTATTTTCTTTATGGGTTCAAAAAGGAAATCTGGGAAAACCTATCCCTGACTGTTTGCATCTGCACAATGTAACTGTCAGGAGGGCTTTCTTTGATTAAAACATTATCTCCTCTCACTTGGCTTCACCACACAACCTAGAGGCTATTGGGACACAGATCAAGTTTTCCAAGCTCTCATAAACAAAGTGAGAATTGCCTGTGGACAATACTTTGCTCTTTTCTCATCTTCAACAAGCCTGTGTCACAAGTGAAATGCTCACTACAGGTTGGGCCCTTTATGTCTGAAGTAAATAGATGGAATGAACACAGTGCAGATGGCTTTCCTGGAAGTGAAAGTTGGTGCCGTATTGTGTGACATGGTGGTACAATTTGTATTCTCCGAGTGTGACACCATCAACCAACAATTACCGAGTTCCTCCGAGAAAAGGACACTATGTTAAGCATTGTGAGTGTTACAGAATTAAGAGTCAACTCGCTAGAATTCCTAGAATTTACAAGTGAAAATAGCAGTCAAATGATTATTACTCTTCATAATTCTCAGGTGCGGATTATGATTTTGACTTAATCACAAATATCATGAATGTTACTGCAAACATTTCTTTCCCTAGTGTATATCAACTCAAAGGAGAAATCTGGCTCCCCTGGACCCCCTTACATGCTTTGGGGAGAGCCTTAGGGAATTTCAATAGTTCTATCCTGTTGCCCTAAAGAAATTCAAGAGAGTGGGACCAATTAGGAAAGGACTAGGATGCTCTCCTGAACCTCTAGACCAATAGTGTCAGATTCACTTAAGGATCCCTACAGGTCTCATATTGACTTGTTGTTTGGTGATTTCAGTTAAATTCAACTCTTTGTAATACCTCGTGAGATTCTCATTCTCTCTCTCATATTCTCATTCATTCTCCCTCTCTCCTCTACTTCCACACCTAGCTTCTCTATTGTAAGATTTTCTTAGCCAAGGCACTGTAGTATTGCCATTTCCTTCTCCAGCCCATTTTACAGATGAGGAAACTGAGGCAGTGAAATTACAAATCCTTCAAATATCTGAATATTCAGTCTAAAATGGTATTTACCAACTGATTTGGTTATTGTAGCAGATTATAACCAACTTTACTGAACTGATCATCATGGAGAGATGGGATCTTCTTGCTCCTTGCTTTCTTTGTGAATTATCCTCCAAAGTTTTGAAGGAAATGTCCCAGACCCAAGAAAGGTATCTGCTCATCTCTCCTAAGGGTTCTTCAACAACAAACAGTGGTTCAAAGAGCACCATTTCTTTGGCCTGTATCCCCATGATTAGAGTTCTGAGGTCAGTGATTTGTTGGAATGATACCAATGATTTTAAAAACAGTAGTGATACAAGGCACTTACAAATAGCATATCAAATACTGTGACATATTTAACATGAATAGGACTGCTTGCCATCTGGGGAAAGGAGTGGTGGGAGGGAAGGGAAAAGTCGGAACATAAGTGAGTGCAAGGGATAATGTTGTAAAAAATTACCCAGGCATGGGTTCTGTCAATAAAAAGTTATAATTATGAAAAAAAAGAAAAAAAAACAAATAGCATATCAAATTTGCAAGATATAAGGGGAAAACTCATGTCTATTTATTTCTCTTTGTCAGTTTGACTCAATTATTTTTCTAACATGAAAAGCAAAGAAGCAAGTTTTTTTTTAACCTGGGATCCATTCTAACTGGAATTTAGTGAATGTAAGTTACAAAATATGATTCTGAGATGGGATTTCATCAGTCTTTTAGAGGAGTCTATGACATAAAGGTTTAGAACTTATTAATTAAAATGTAATAGAATCTTATTGTGCTATAAGAAATAACAAGTAGGATGTTTTCAGAAAAATCTGGAAAGACTTATATGAACCGATACCAAATGAAGTGAGAAGAACCAGGGGAAAAAAACTATGTTATTCATAGTATTAGCCATATTGTAAAAGGAAGAACTGTGAATGAATTAGCTATTCTTAGCAATACCATGATCCAAGACAATCCCAAAGCATACTATCCAACTCCAGAGAAAGAACTGATATTGTTTGAATACAGAATTAAGCATGCTATTTTTCATTTACTTTATTTCATTCTTTTATTTGAGTCTTTTTCTCCAAATGATTAAGCTGGAAATGTTTTATATGATTATACACATATAACCTATATAAATACATGCTTACTATCTCAGAGAGGGATAGAAACTGGAACTCAAAACTTTAAAAAAATGTGGAACTTTTAAAGAGATTCTTAAAGATTTCTTCTATTTCTTTTGATTTTTATTTATCCTGATCTGTGACAGAGCCTTCTGAGCTCATATTAGTCTGATCAATCCCAGCTGGATGGTCACACATAGTGGGGTCATTTTGGATCTCTTTGAGAATGAAGAATGATAATTAATCTTTATTGTATGCACAAGGCACACAGAATTTGGTAAAAATGCTGCCTGGAAGCCCCTTGAAAGAGACCAAATGGAGATATCTTCTTGTATGTGTATATACGTGACTTCAAGTGCCAAGCTATCTGCATTTTTTACTTTTCAATTATTTGGTTGCTTTTGTGCATCCTGACTCATGACTTTCTTCAAAACACAAATGGGTGAACATGAATCATAGAATCACAAATCATAAAATTTGAGAGAGACCTTTACAATTATTTAGTCCAACCTCTTCCTTTATTACAGATAAAGAAACTGAGGATTAGAGAAATGAGATTTGCCAAAAAGCCACATAACAGTTTGTGTTCAAATCTAGGCCTTTCACAAACCCAAGAATACTATGGTAGAGTGGAAGGGTGGGGGGAAATTGTGTTGAAATTCTTTTATCAGAGGTCCTGGATTCAAATCCTCACTCTGTTGGTTACACCTGTGTGACCTTGGACAAATTGTGCAGCCTGTGACTCAATTTCCTCACCTGTAAATTGATAGTATTGGTCTACATGACCTCAGAGGTTCCTTTCCAGCTCTATACATATGATCTGTGACCCTCAAAACCCTGACTTTGGAGTCAGAGGACCTGAATTCAGTTTCTAGATTTCTAACTATAGGGAAGCTCCCTAATTTCTCTGTCTCATTTACCTCATCTGGAACATGACAGAGTTCTAGCTCAAAATCTTTAGACTCTTGGACTATCGTGCTTTAGAGTAAAGGGATCCAAGCCAGAAAACACACTTCTGTCATTCTCTTTGAATCTGGATTAAAAAAAAAAAAACAACTTTATAAATTTTGCTTCTTATTCACTCAGTTTGGTAACTAAAACAAGCAGTCATAAATATACCATAAGGTACTAAAAGAGCGAGCTCATATTTTTTATTCTTGAAAAATGTTTGCCTCCCTTCCTCCCCTCCTTCAAGCCTACTCCACAATTCAATCCAAGGGGCTCAGCTTCCAAAGGAACCCCTGTGGCTTTCATGGATGACAATGCATCCCCAGGAACAAAACAGCAGGGGAGAAAACACAGTGAAAGCAGCGGGACACAAAGCCCCCGAACAGCTCTTAACAACCACTAGAATTTATTGTGTCAATCTGGAATATGGAGATGTTAATGAAAACAAAACATTGTAACTGGTCTGATTTATGGGGCGAGCTGTCTGAAGGCTTGAATAAGCAGATCTTTGACACAAAACATTGCAATAGCCAGTTGGCTCTGTTGCAGTCCATCGTGACGCCCCTTCGTTGGGAGATGTTACAAAGCTGTTATGGAAACAGTCCAGATTCTGGGTTTACAAGTTTGTTGCCTAGATGTGCAACTGTGCATTAGCTCTGCTGATGCTCATGTTCAAGTCGATGGTTTTAGGTGGGGGAAAGATTAGTGTGACTATAAAACCACAAACTAAGTTCTCGGTGTATTATTGACTTAATTTGACGGCTGGATTTCCCCCTCCCCTTTTCACACACCGATTAAGAGACAGTAGTTTGCAGAATCGCCTGCTGTTTCTGTTTAATGCTTTGCCCTCATCTTTCAAAGGTTTTGTCTGTCTTCTCAAAGAGTTGTTTTCCCTCCTAACTCTCTCCAGTGGTGCTAGTCTAATGCCCTTTCTGGGCCTCTCTCGCTCCAGAGACTTGGGGGTGGACAGCTGTAGCCTTAACCTGGCTATTCAGTCTCTCAAGGTCCAGCCAGTGCCAAATCCCATGTCATCAAGGTGTTCAAAAGCTATTTCATTGATGCCTTTTGCCTTTATATTATAGTTATATCCTATCCTGCTCCCAGAATGGACCTTCTCTTGTAGAAAGAATAAAAAATTAAGTAAAAAGAACCAAAAGAAAAACTTTACTTCCAATATTCTATACTAAATGTCCCATATCCTTCCACTGGGAAAGAGGAGGTAGGGATTAATTATCTCTTTTCAGGCTTTTACTGATTTTTCCATTTTTCAGTGCTTTCTTTTAGGGATGTTTTCATTTATCTAGTGGTGTATGTCATTGTGTATGTGCGTGATTTTTTTCTGCTTCAATTCAAATACATCTTCCCACATTTCCTATTTGTTACTTTCATCATAATAGTTTATTACTTTCATGTACCATTTATTGCTCTTTCATCATTTTTTTAGTTGTGCCCAACTCTTAGTAACCCCATTTGGAGCTTTCTTGGTAAAGATACTGTAATAGTTTGTCATTTCCTTCTCCAGCTCATTTTACAGATGAGAAAATTGAGGCAAGCAGGAATAAGTGACTTGCCCAGGGTCACAGAGCTAGTGTCTGAAGCCAGATTTGAACTCAGGTCTTCTTAACTCCAAGCCTAGTGCTCTGTCTACTGTGCCATCTAGCTACATTTCATACAACCATAGTTTGAAAACAAACAACAACAAACCATCCTCTAATAGTGAATGGGAAAAACTAAACAAAGAACTCTTATAAGGATGTGACTTCAACCTATGTCCTAATTATGACTTGAGACCTTGCAATAACAAGTTGAGCTATTGCTTAAAAAGCTACAGGTGTTCAATTGTCTTGAATGAACATTTCCCTCCTGTTTCCCCCAACTCTTAATTAACTATTTCTTTTAAAGGCAATTAATTCTTTTTTTCTGGGACAACTTTCCAAGTTTAGAATGTAAGCCTGAACTCCCCCAAACAATAGAAGGAAAGGCCAGGCAGGGCTGGGGGCTTTTGTGTTCAAGGACAAAATCTTGTGTTTTGCAATTTGTGCTTTGTACTTCTTTACTGACAAACACCTTGTCAGATGGGAGTTGCCCTTTCTCCTGAGGTACTAATAAACTACTTTTTGCTTTTCTTACTCTGAGAGTCTCTGATTATTTTAATGGTAGCTATTGTCCCACACAATAAGGACACATATTCTTTCCAGCACTTTGCTATCACAAGGAATGCTTCTATGAATAATATGGGATATATTAGATCTTTGTTTCTGTCCTTGAACTCCTTAAGGTATATGTTCAATAGTGTGATTGCTGAGTCAAAGGATCATTTTTTAGATTAATTCACATTAAAATATAAAATGTTTACCTCAAACTTCATAATTCTGCCATTATATAAGTAGTATGTCTGGCTTCCCACAGTTCTTCCAGCATTGATCATTCCCATCATTTTTCTTCTTTGCAAACTCTGTACAGAATGAAGTGAAAATTCAGCATCATTTTATTTTGTATTTCTCTTGTTATCAGTGTTTTGAGACAATCCAAGAAAAGACCTTCATTTACCCCAAAAACATTCTTGTGGAAGGATTCAGAACATGGGAGATGTCAATGATGACCAAGGAGAGGTGAGTATCTTTGCTAGTCATATCCACATATATAGATCTAGGAATGTAATTATCCAAGTAAGAGAGATAAGGAAACTGGCACCCTGCTCTTTGTTTTGTTTCTCTGCCTACTCATCCACACAGAAAATGGGAAGACTTGAAATTAGGAAATTTACAAAGAAAGAAGGATGGAAGGGAAGGAAGAAGGAAAAAGGAATAAGGGAGGGGGAGAGCAGGGGAGAGAAGAAGGTAGGGTGGAAAAGAGGAAGGGAAGAAGGAAAGAAAGGAGAGCCTGAGTCCTTGAGTTATTTAGAAATTAATGGGGGAATAATTTAATTTACATGGATAATAACTGAGTAAAATCTGGCCTTTGTTCTGAACTTATTGTATTCTCTGAAAAACCCATTGGCTCATGGGCTAATTTAGTGGCTATCTATCTAGGCAGTTTCTCTGGAGGGCTGGTCCTTTGAATTGAAGTGAATGCTCAGGAAGTATGGAAACAAGAAATCAACTGTGTTTTCCTGATATATTATATGGATACGTATTTTTTAAAGATCAACACAGATCAGGAATGAATGGGAGAATAAGCTTTGCATTTAGAATCAGAAGAACTGATTTTGAGTCTGGATTCCATAGAGGAATTCTGTAAGACTAGAAGATTCAGAGAAGGTGTCTACTTACACTGGTAAAGAAAGATCCTCAGTAGGAGTTCATTGACTGATGAAATCAAAGGGTTAGATTTTTTTTTTGTCCTCTGCCCCTGCCTTCATATTCCAAAGTTTCTGTTTCAATGTTGGTTATTATTATTATTGTGATATAGAATTTGCTCAAATTAGGGTGTCCTGTTAGCTGCTCTAAATGTGATTATAGCAAATCAGTCTCTAATTCTGGGTTATCACATAGTTATCCTTTTTTTAAAAAAGTTAAATTGCATGATACTTCTAAGGTTCTTGCAGATTAAAAAATGTGTTGGCATAAGTTAGATCCCGTTTTAATTAATTCTAAGGACCTGACTGAAGAGAGCCAGAGCTCTGGAAAAATATACTTGAAACAAGGTGTTAACTCAGGGAGCTGCTCATACTGGGCATTGCCCTTCTGGTGGGTTATACAACCTGTCTGCCCGAGCCAGTGCATCTTTAGTGCAGGAAGCATGAGAGCCACCACGAGGATGATCAAAGATAGAATGTCTCTCTTCCAGTCCTTCTTAGCCCTTATATACCTTATTATAATTATATCATTTCAGCACACTCTATGTATGTGTGAACTTAAAGAACCATTACATCACCATGCTAAGTACTAAGTATATATGTGAACTAGATAATCATTGTCTCATCAATTCCACTAAGTTAACACCTTGTTTCAAATACGCTTCTCCAGAGTTCTGGTTCTCTGCACCTGTCCATATTCATTGGTTGTACCAGAATTCTGTCATGGGTATTTGAGTGGATCTGAAACCTCTCAAATATGGGTATGATCTCTGATGATGCAGAGCCCAACATATCCATATCTTCCTGCCTTGCAATTCTTATCTATGTCTTCTCCAAAGAGGATCTGTCCAACCTTCTGGACAGATTCATTTAAGGCTGTTTTTAAAAAGTACATTCCATGTAAACCAGTGCAGAACTTGAGTGTCCATCTATTTATCCCTCCCTCTTACAGGATGACTGGTCCTCCTCTTTTCCTAATGATACATTTCCTGGAAGGACTTCTTGTGCTTCTGGAGCCAACTTTCGCTCATGTTGCATCTTTCTGTCCTTTTGGTCAAATTTCTTTTGGAGGTTCTGATGTTCTAGAATTTGCTGACATTTAGCATCATGGAGAGAATAGTGATATTGAAAAGAGCTTACATGTCAAGAAACAGTTTGGATTGTGAAAAGTATTCTGTGCTTCCTCAAAAGCAACCAATCTCTTCAATTCTGGGCTTATTTCCAGACAATGACATGTGGTTGGGTGGGCAACCCTTTCACTTAGTTCATCATCAGTACATATCTCTCAACAGATACTATAGATGGACATTGGAATGGCTTTGATGGTTAGTTAGGTCATCATCTGGGGATGTGGATATTTTTTCCTATAGAGTTTTTTAAAGTATAATTGTTGCAATGGAATTTGGCCTGTATAGAAATAATAATTATATGATCACAGATTGAATGATAAGGGATTTTACACACCACAGTCTAACACCTTCATTTTACAGATGAGGGATCTGAGACTCAATGGGGTTAATGAGTTCCCCAAAGTCCTACAAATAATAAGCCTCAAAAGTTGAATTTGAACCCAAGACTTCTAGCTGTAGATAACAATGCTCTTTGACTTGGTCCTAGGATGGGCGCGAATTTAGGTTAAATGACTATTCTTCAAGTCCCAGTGCTTCTATGTTGTAACTTATGGAAAGCCTAGGTACTATCAGAAATAAAAATATTGGAGTTGTTGAGAATATGAAAAGTCATCCATTCAGACTCCCTTACATTGTTTTTGTTCAGTCATTTCAGTCATGTCTAACTCTTCATGACCCCATTTTAGGGGTTTTCTTGGCAGAGATGCTGACATGGTTTGCCATTTCCTTCTCCACCTCATATTATAGATGAGGGAACTGAGCCAAACAAAGCTAAGTGACTTATCTAGGATCATACAACTAATAAGTGTCTATGACCATATTTGAACTCAGGAACATGAGTCTTCCTGACTTTAGAACAGATAGTCTATCCACTATGTCACCTAGCTGCCCAATCCATTACTGAAGAATAAATTGAGACCTTTTTATTTGTAATTGGATAGCTGTTTTTTATCTTAAAATAGCATCCTCTACCAGAGTCCTGCCTCATCTACTAAAATGACCTTGGTTTTGATGAGGGACACTCATTCAATTTCAAGATTCTCTATTCTGATTCCAGCTCAAACTGCTCCTAGCCCCCACCAAGAGCTGCCCATAAAACAAGCTTCCTTCAGCTCAATCTCTTTCAGAGGACCTAATCATGCCATGGAACCTCTCTCTCTCCCCTTGGCATAGCTGCAACTCTCTGCCTGCTGAAAAGACATTCTCTTTTCAGTGTCCCTCTCTCTTTATCTCTCTCACCTATTTCCCTAACAGGACCCTATCAACCTTCCTGTTGGGATTTCTCTGCTAGAACCTTTCTCTGCTAAAGAATTTCTCTGTTATCCTGCCACTAAGGAAGTCAATCTCCTTAGCAAAAGCTGACTTCCCAGTGCCAATAAACTTCTTTTGCCAGTTTAACTTTTTGGATTCGTAAATTCATTTATGAAGGACCTGCGCCAGCCAGAAGGGGGTTCCCACAACTCCATGCCCTGCGCCGAACCTCATCAGTTTCACCAAGACTGTACTAGTAGAGAGCAAATTCTGCTAAGTTATACTAAACATAAAGGGACTTTGATTATGGGTCCAGAATGGGCTGTCTGACTCCTCTCTGAAAATCACTCTAGTGAAGTTCTGAAAGGCTCATCATCAGCTTTGCCCCCAAGATGATGAATTTTTCTCTCAAAGAAAGTTAACATAAAGTCAGTCTCAGAGGCATGAATCCCTGCATCTTGTTTATAACATGTATTAGTTATGTAAACCTGAGAAGCTCTAACCTCTTCGTGTCCCCTGGCAGTTCCGTAAGACTAAGTTAAAAATGGTCTGCATTTGTTGAAGGAGTTTCCACATCAGAAGACATGTGAGATCACGTCTTGATTTCACTGTTTAAAAAATAACACAAAAACAAATCCGTCCACTAGAGCACAGAAAGGTTACAGTCTTTCTTGGCTCAAGGAATAGTACCAATGAAATTATATTTGTTTGAAGTATGAAAAAGTGTAATCAGGGCTAAGATGACAGGAAAAAATAACGATGATTGTTGGAGGGGATGTGGGAAAACTGGGACATTGATGCATTGTTGGTGGAGTTGTGAACGAATCCAACCATTTTGGAGAGTAGTTTGGAACTATGCTCAAAAAGTTATCAAACTGTGCATACCCTTTGATCCAGCAGTGTTACTACTGGGCTTATATCCCAAAGAGATTATAAAGAAGGGAAAGGGCCCTGTATGTGCATGAATGTTTGTGGCAGCCCTTTTTGTAGTGGCTAGAAACTGGAAACTAAATGGATGTCCATCAGTTGGAGAATGGCTGAATAAATTGTGGTATATGAATATTATGGAATATTACTGTTCTGTAAGAAATGACCAACAGGATGATTTCAGAAAGGCCTGGAGAGACTTACACGAAGTGATGCTGAGTGAAATGAGCAGGACCAGGAGATCATTATATACTTCAACAACAATACTATCTGATGACCAGTTCTGATGGACCTGGCCATCCTCAGCAACGAGATCAACCAAATCATTTCCAGTGGAGCAGTAATGAACTGAACCAGCTACGCCCAGCGAAAGAACTCTGGGAGATGACTAAAAACCATTACATTGAATTCCCAATCCCTATATTTATGCCCACCTGCATTTTTGATTTCCTTCACAAGCTAATTGTACAATATTTCAGAGTCTGATTCTTTTTGTACAGCAAAATAAGTTTGGTCATGTATACTTATTGTGTATCTAATTTATATTTTAATGTATTTAACATCTACTGGTCATCCTGCCATCTGGGGGAAGGAGTGGGGGATAGGAGGTGAAAGGTTGGAACAAGAGGTTTGGCAGTTGTTAATGCTATAAAATTACCCATTTATGTAACCTGTAAATAAAAGGCTATTAAATAAAAAAAAGAAAAAAGAAAAAGTGTAATCAGTCTACATGTTGCCCTTTCCTTGAGTAAAAACTACATGTCAACCTCAGAATCCACCCTGTCCTTCATGATTTCTCATTAATTTATAGTGTACATTTTAATCATGGGAAGCACTATGGTTGAATCAAAGGTGTTGTGTCAGCCCAGTGGGCAGAAGCCAGTTCTACCCTTAGTCTCTTCCTTCACCTAATGACTATAAAGACTTTTTTATATGTTTCCCAATGTGCCATATGGGAACTAGATCCTTACTCCTTCCTCTGGGCATTCTACCATGCTGTTTTTTCCCTTGCCTTCAAAAGGTGTCAGTGATCCAGCAATTCTTTGCAAAGACCATAGCATACCACTTTTACCCCATTCTTCTAAATTAAAACATGGAATAGTCTTTGGACACATTATTTCCAACCTGGTTAAGGCCTGTCCTTTCTACCATTACCACTATTCCCTGTGGCTTTCTCTCCTCCCTCATCTTCCTGGTACTTTCCTCTACATACCTTGATATCCAGCACCAAATATTCCTCAGCAATGCAATGAGTATTTCATGTGCTGCAAAGCAGTATACTCTCCTGGCTGACTTCCTGTATCATTAGAAATTTCCAAGGCAACTCCTCAGGAACACCATTTCCAGGAACAACTTGCAGACAACATTCCATATGCCCTAGATTTTGTACTGGAAATATTCTATCTAAACTTACAATTATTCTAATAATCGCAGTAAGAGATGTCAGATACCTAACTTGGATAAAAGTAATTTTGAATGTAATTACTTGGCTTATTTCATATTTTTTGATGACAGAATAATTGTATTTTTCCCTGCTTGGCCTTTTTTTATATTTATTTTTCTTGAGGAATTCTTGTTTTAGATTATAAGTTTCCAGAGGACAAGAATTTATTATTGAACTAATCTTATAAAGGATTTGGCATAATACTATGTAAACATGTGTGCTTCATAAATAGTCTTTCTTTTAAAATGTGTTGTTTATTATTTGTGATAACATATTAGTTTAACATTCATATCATAACCATACTTTCCACCATTTCTCCATATACATACTTCATTCCAACCAGACTTTTCTAGTCACTGTCCCAGAAAACACTACATGCTTTCTTGCTTCTATTCACACTTTATCCTAAAGTTTACACGTCATCTTCTTAGGAATTTTCTCCTCACTGAACAAAACCATTACTTACAAAGCTATGGACCCAAGGCAAAAATCAGAGGTTGGGCTCTCTGCCAGACATACAATAGTCTGATGTAGATGAAAGTTGGTTAAAATTAGCATCAAGGATGCCTGTGAAAGAGGGGGGAAAGTCACAAAAGAAATGATAGCTTTAGGACACTGGAAAGTAGAAGGGGCAATAATAATGACACATTTGCATAGCACTTTACAGTTTTAAAACTTATTTATAGGCATCTGCAATCAATTAAAAATACTTGTGAAGTTTCTACTGTAAGATAGTAGCTGTGCTCAGCACTGGGGATATAAAAACAAAAAAGAAACAGTCTTTACCCTGGAGGAGCTTCCATTTTGTACTATGTTTGCACAGTTTCAAAATTGCAATTTGTTACCATCTAATTGGGGGAAAGAAAGACAAATGTAGTTTTAGTTTACTCCTTAATGAAGTGGCCCAAATGCAACAAAGTAAAAGGCAACAATGCTAGTTTAAATGTTATACATTATAACACTAAGAAAAATTCATCAGGATGTGAGGAATTCAGAGATACAGGAAAAATGTATAAACTGATGCAGAATATAGTAAAGGTGGCCAAGAGAACAATACACAATGATGTGAAAGAAAACACCATATTGAATTGCAATCACTAATCTTGGTCCCAGAGAATAAAAGATGAAACATGTCTCTCTCCTCTCATACAAGGCCCTATTAGCAGTAGTGCTAATGAGTGTTTCTTCTTCTTCTTTTTTTTTTTTTTTTGCAAAAAGAAGATTGACTGGCATAGCAGTTGGACACAAACAGTAATATGTGGGGGGAAAATTAACAAAACTTAAGAAATATGCCATTGTAGTTATTAGTGAAAATGTGCAATGAAGACTTTTTAATGTGTTTCTTGTGAAGATAATCTATTTTCTTGGATACGGTAAATTTTTTTGTCATTAAAACAAAGAAATTCTATATTGGTTACCAAATGAATGACTAAAAGGATCAATAATATAACTATAACTGATAAGAAATAAGCTGACCCCTTTAAATTTTGCCTTCTTCATCCTGTTCCCTTCTTGAGAACTGAGTATACTCTTATTCTGTGCTATTCACTATCTTTTTTTACAATTTGTCCTTGGAAAAGACTATATCAAATTCATTCACATAGATGGAAAGAGCCATCCACATCTAGAGAGAGAACTATGGATCAAAGCATATCATTTTTACCTTTTGTTGCTATTGTTTGTTATCTTGTTTGTATTTTCTTTCTGGTGTTTTCCCCCCCTTTTGATCTGATTTTTCTTGCACAGCATGACAAATGCAGAAATATGTTTAGAAGAACTGCACCTGTTTAAGTTATATTGGATTACTTGCTCTCTGGATGAAGGAAGAGGAGGGAGGGAGAAAAATTTGGAACACAAGGTTTTGGAAAGATAAATGTTGAAAACAATCTTTGCATGTACTTGGAAAAATAAAAAGTTATTAAAATTCATTCACATAGAGATGGACATGACTGATTGAGATAAATAGGTGACCTTTCTCAGGGGTTATTTTGCACTTTTGCCAAGGAATTAAGGCTGAATCAGCAAAGAATGTATAAAGAAAGAATTATATATACATACAAAAATATTTCTAGCAATTCTTATTATAGTAGTTAAAACTGGAATTCTTATTATAGTTCTTATTATTATAATTCTTATTATGTATTCTTATTATATATATATTCCCAATTTCCATTGGGAAATGGGTAAAATTCTAAATAAATGATGATGTATTTATCATGTATTGGACTACCTACCATCTAGGGGAGGGGATGGAGGGAGGAGGGGAAAATTTGGAACAGAAGGTTTTGCAAGAGTTAATGTTGAAAATTTACCCATGCATATGTTTTGTAAATAAAAAAATTTTTTAAAAGAAACTAAAAAAATAAAATAAATGATGACATATTAACATAATGGAATATTATTGAGGTAAGAAATAACACAATGAATAGTTCCATAGGAAACTGGGAAGATTTCTGTGAATGAAGATAGACTTCCTTCATGACCAGAGCCAAGAGGACAATACATACAATGACAACATTAAAAAGAACAATAACTCTGAAGGATTAATGAAATAACAAAGCATGATTTTAGAAGAATGAAGATGAAGCATGCTGTCCATCTCCTACCAGAGAAATGATGGACGAAAAATGCAGAATAAGACACATATTTTTGAATTTGGCCAATGTGGGTATTTGCTTCCTTTGATAATACTTTGTGTGTGTATGTGCATACATGCTGGCAATTGGGGTTAATTAAGTAACTTTGCCCAGGGTCATACAGGTAGGAAGCATTAAATAAGTATCTGAGGCTGGATTTGAACTTAGACTGCAAGAGCAGTACTCTATCTACTATGCCATCTAGCTGCCCCTGATGATACATATTTTTAACAAGGTTTTTCGTTTTCTGTTTTGATGTTTGGGAGAAGAGAGAAGAGAGAGAATAAAATAAATGCTTGAGTTAACTGGCGGGGAATAAAAGCAGAAGAAAGTTTTTTAAAAATAAATTTCTAATTTTGGAATTTCTAGTTAGGTATGGAGACAAAGTTAGTGAGTCCCTAAAATTTCACCAAGAAAGTCCATGGATCTGGAAGTAGCTAAAATCATCATAATTCTAAAACTATTTCTGGATATATTTAGTGAGAAGTCATCCTGGTCACTTTAGCTAGATGATATAGGATTAATAACCACTTCTTCCCAGTAAAAATGGAATCATGAAAAAATCCAGATTTCTTCTTAATGAGGAAAGGAGATAGAGGAAACTTTCCATTCAATTAGAGCAAAAATAAATAAATAAATAAACAAACAAAAAAAAAATAGTTAAGTCCCTGCCATCTTCTCTCTGTTTTCTTTCTTTCTTAGCAATTATGTGACATCTGGAGACATATCCATACACACGGTATACTGATTAAATGAACACTTGCTCCCTCCCCAATCTCTCCTCCCCTCTGCAAGAAGAGAGAAAGAATTCAATGGATATAATCCTCATTTATCCAAACACCATTTGCTGTTCATGCAGTTGGTTT
Source organism: Sarcophilus harrisii (assembly GCF_902635505.1). Classification (NCBI taxonomy): domain Eukaryota; kingdom Metazoa; phylum Chordata; class Mammalia; order Dasyuromorphia; family Dasyuridae; genus Sarcophilus; species Sarcophilus harrisii. The sequence goes on from NC_045430.1 coordinate 224,235,263, forward strand.
CTCACTGATGTTAATCTGAGAGCAGATAGTCTGAATAGCAATCTCTTCTCTTAGCTTTCTCTGAAATGAATGTTCTAGACAAGTGGTCTCTATATCAAAAACTGTAAGGAAGAACTTTTGCACCAGGGGAAAATGGAGGTAGGGTGTGAAGGTTTCCCTTGGCTATGAAGTTGTGGGGAAGCAGGTGCTAGGCCTGTTGTTGGCAGTCTGTCTGGGACTTTGCCCCAGTAATCCCACACTAGTTACAGATTTTGCTCTGAGTACAGTCTGACAATAATTTTCTATTACTGGCAACCTAATTCTTCATTTATGGATCTCTCTCTGATATTATGAATTGATGTTACACTGGGCACATCCTCTCCTGAGTCTGTAGGACCTGGGGTTGATCATTACATGAAAACTCATTCATTAGAGCCTTGTGAAAACTACCAAACCCAAAATAGATTTCTAAATTGAAAGGAGCTCTGGGAGGAGAGCAAGCCTGGACAGAACTTGTACATTTTAAAAGGGAGAAAACAAAAGATGATAGGGAGAGGTTTTTTCTCAACTCCCTCATTTACTTCATTATTGAAAAAGAGATCTGACCTCAGTCTTCTATCACCTACTGAGTTTTATTGCTCCTCCTGCTTCAAAGTTGTCCCCAGGTGATGGCTTGGATGGATGACACCGTGGGTGTGTGATAGCATCTATATTGCACTGGTACCACCAAAGAATTTTCACATCCATTGTTAGTGCATTAGCTAATTACAATAACCCTATTTAGTTGGTAGGGAAGCAGCTAGATGGCTCAGTGGATAGACTGCTCAGCCTGAAGTCAGGAAGTCTCATCTTCACATCAATCACCACCCTGAAGCATTCACCTTCGGTTCTAATCTGAACTGCCTCATCGCTGTCCCATGATACCTCTTCCTTCCTTTCTCCTTCTTCTTTTGTTCTCCTCTCTCCCTTTTCTTTCCCTCATTCTTTCTACTTCCCTCCCTTTCTCATTTTCCCCTCTTCCTTTCTCTCTTCCTCTTCTTTCTTCTTCACTATCTCTTTTTCCTTTTTTCTTCTCTTCCCTCCCTTCTTTCCTTCCTTCTCTCTTCCTTTCTTCCTCTCTCTCTCTTTTCTATCTCCCTTCCTTTTTCATTCCCCCTCTTCCTCCTTCCCTCTTTTTCTTTTGTTTCTTCTTCTATCTCCCCCTCTTCCTTCTCTTCTCTCTTCCTTCCTCCCTTCTTTCCTCCTTTTGTTACTTCCTCTCTTCCTTCTTTCCTGTACAAATCTGGCCATTCCTTAAAGCTCAAGAACTCCTTTCTTTGTAAGATTCTTTCCTTTCCCTGTGAAGAGAAGACCAATGGTAAATGTAGCCAAACATGGAGTTCATTTAGATGTAATGCCCAAGAGGCCCATTCAGAATCAGTCATTTTTAACAGAATTCCAATGTCTCTACTCATTCCCTCTTGGCCTCCTTTTATGACGGGGCGGGGGGAGGCAGGGAGGTAGCATTTCTTAATTTTTCCCTGTGCCATTTCATGGGGCTTCAAGGAGAATGAAAATGATGAACACACTGCAGTTCTTCTGGAATAAATAGTTCTTACACAGCCAAACTCAAGTGAAGTGATTTGCAATATGGATTTTCTCCTCCAAGTTATTAGAATAAATTTGGTCAGCACATTCAGCCTCCGTCTTCTGTGATGCATTAAGTTAACACAACACTTACTTCTCTCCTCATTTAAAATTTTGGATGGAACCTTGAGTTTGTCTTGGCAACTTGAGCAGAGAGAAGTGGGGACACTGAGAGAGTAATTTTGGGATTTGTTTTGTTCAAGTGAGATGATCAATTTCAATTCCCCTGTCCAGTCAGAGGCTGACCCTGGCAGGAGACAGGATTTAAGTTGGATTTTGAAGCCACTGGACTTTTAGTAGTAATGATAGTAATTATCTTTTGAGTATGGAGTTGATCAGAGAACTCTTAATCAATAGAGTTCCCTCCCCCAATTCTTTTCGTGAACTTACGGGACATTACATCAAAATTATGGCATTTCCCTTAGCACTGAACATACACCCTAACTCAGGGCTAGAAGATAATGTACTTTGAAGGTGAAACAGCAATTCCTGATTAGTCTCCATGAACTAAGAGACTGAGTCATCCTATGGGGATAGAGTCAGAAACAATCTTTTCCTTTGGTTATCCATAAGAGAGTCCAAAAGACTTTACCATCTCCACTTTGGGCCCTGCCTCTTTTTGGATGAATCCAATGTTTCCTCTCCCTTGTAATTCCAGAAGAATGGGTAGAAGGTGTGTGTGAGAGAGAAAAAGGCATTTATTAAGCACTTACTATTTGTCGAGCATTATACTGATCACTTTACCAATATCATCTCTTTTGTTTCTCATAATATCTCCTGAAGGGTAGATACTATTATTATTCTGTTAATAGGTACTATTAATTTTATTAATATCCAGTTAATAGTTAATATTATGTTCAACTGAGAAAACTGAGGCAGAACAAAATTAAGTGATTTGTCTCGGGTCTTAACTCCAGGTTTGGTAGTCTGTCCTTCTACTCTATTCACTGCTTCCCCAGCAATTTCTATTCCTCCTCTCCTCTCCCTCCTAGTGGCAATGATAGCAACAACAGCATGGCAACAAAAACAGGGGCTTGTCTAGGAGAACTTGAATCTTTACCACTTGTTTTTGGATGTCAAAGTGAATGTCAAGGCAAATGTAAAACATCCATTCAATATTCCCACTGAGGGATTTAACTTTTTTTTGGTAGGGGTATGAGGGGAGGAGTATTAATACAATGGGCTAATTGAGATAAGTTTACATTTTTGTACTTTTCATGTATTCTTATGAGTGTTTTGTGCCAAGTATATTCAGTATTCAAGGAAACAAACTGCCATCCTATCCGGGACACCTGTGATGTTCAATGCTTACATTTTCTAAAAGTAACCTTGTGGGGATAGCTAAGTGGTGCAGTGGATAGAGTACCAGCCCTGAAGTCAGGAAGACCTGAGTTCAAATTTGATCTCATAGACTTAACACTTCCTAGCTGTATGATCCTAGGTAAGTCACTTAACCCCAATTGCCTCAGGGGGAGAAAGGGATTTATTAAAAGTAACCTTGTTTGTCCCTTTTGAGGCTAGGTGTTGTGTTAGAGATTTTCTCTGGAATCATTGTAGGGTGAGGGAGCAACAAGCTGGCACAGAGAGAAAAGTGATTGGAGGGGTGTGGTGGATCATGTCTACACTCAAAATGAGCTTGATTCTGTTTGATCCAATTGGGCATAGCATTTTGTGGTAAGGAACCTCCCTGAGGTGGGGATGCCATCATCACCATCATTTTCATCATCATTATAAATGAGATCATCATAGTGCTAATAATGATAATAACTGACATTCTTATAGCATTTTAAAATCTGAACATACTTCACATATATTAAATCACTTGATCCTCAAAACAAGCCTGTGGGAGAAATGTTATGGGCACCATTGTCTCAATTTTTAAAAAATTTAAAAACCAAGTATTTCTTAAGTGAGATGAAGTGATTTGTCCAAGGTCACTCAGTTAAAATAATGACTCAGGTAGAATAGAAACCAAGTCTTCTTGCCTGCAAGTTCACTTGCCCTATCCATGGTTTTCATTTGGATTCCCAGTGACTTGAATAGAAAACAAAGACAACAAGCAGGAGGGACACAGATGTCACCCAATAACTTGAAAAGTGGCTCCTTGTAAAGTCTTTATTCAACCTAAGAAGTCCCACTTAAGTGATTTATGTCCTATCTTTTATACATTATGTATACATTATATATTATGAGTGTTGGCCACAATGCTGTAAATAAACAATTTAGTGTATTATTTATACATGTCAATGAGAATCCCTGTATTACTGGAGCAGCTAACTATGGCCCATTGGTCAAATGTCCCTGATCCCTTTGGTACAGCAAAAGTTAAGAATTATTTATACATTTATGGCTACATTTAGCACTGGGTCTTAGTTTTCCGACTGACTCCTGTCCTAAGTTACCTCATGTTTATTTCCAAATGAACAAATAAAAAATATTAAGCACCCACCAACTGTATACCCCAAAACCACACTGTTTGCTGATTTAGAAGATATGCCATTGCCTTTGAAAAGTTTAAAGCTAGTTGGAAATAAGGGGAAAAAGCAGCTAGACACCCAAGCTATAATACAAGAATACAAAGATGTAGAAAATATTATTTATTATAAACACTGTAGAAATTTAGAAAAAGGAGATATTAATATGAATTTGAGAATAAGGAAGATTTTAGGAAGATAGTGAGATTTTTATAGAATCTTGAAGAAAATTTGGATTTCTGAAGATGTCATTCTAAGAGTTAATATGAAAAATACTTTCTCAGCCTGAGGGATGTTGCCTTTAGTTTTGCCTTGTTGATATAAGTATAGTGTGGCCTATAATGTTCTTATACAAAACTTCCCAACTTATTTACAATCAAACTCTAGATTTCTTATTTGAGTTTACCTAGTATTGATCCAAAACCAAGAGCATTCTCTTTGTCCCATGAACTTAATACATGAGCTGAGGCCAGATTGTAGTTGTTGAAAATGGAAGCATTTTGATGTGCATACATCATTAGAAGGGACAAACTTTTATTAAATATTTCTGATGATTGGTTCTATATGCTAAATACTTCAGAAAACAAATATAGAAAATAAGACAATACAAAAAATTCAAAATACAATGAGACACAAGATCTCTGCCTTTCAACAGTCTAGTAAAAGGATCAGGACATATATGTGAGCAGATATGGTGTGTTTTGCCCAGGTAGGTGTGTCCACATATGTCTGTCTAGTTATGGTTCACAGAGAGGAAGGAATAGCTGTTTCTAGAATCTCTTCTGTTTGCTTTTCTCCAAGTGAAACTGTGATTTTTCCAGGGGAGGAGGCAGAAAGATTGGCATCAGAGATTGGTTATTCTACTCTATTCAAAGAATTATACCTATCCACTCTACTAAATATTATAAGTCTTGTGGGGAAGGGGAAGAAATCATTTTTAGCTACTGATTACTGAGCTCCTAATCATTATCCCTTAAAAGGAAAGGGGTGCCTCAAGCTACAGACCCAGGGTCTTATTCCCTTTTTACTAAATACAGTTCTACCATAAACATACATAGCAAATCGCAAATGAACCCATTAATCTAAGATGATAGCAAACAGAAATTAAAGAAGGTATACAGATGAAAATATGTCAGATAACACACAGAGCAAATGGACTCTCTTTTGGGGAGTGAGATATCTGAGCTCAACCAAGAGAGAGTCCTAGAACTTACCCCAGAGAAAGTTTCCTGAAGTTTAGTTTAGTAAGCTGAGGAAAAGAACTTGATCAAGGTGCCAAATCCTCTTCATAATGGCTTCTCAAGTCCTTCTTTCCCTTTAAGGAACCTGAAGAGAGTATGGAACTACATGTCTTCTTTCTCAAAGCTGGAAACCAGAAGACCAGGATTTCTCTTCTCTTTCACACAGGTGAGGAGAATTGAGTAATCAGTTGCCAGTAGTGAGGAGAGTTCAAATGAGCTTTCAGCTGTGGATTACAAATATATAAAAAGACAAATAAATGAGCTTAAAAAAATTCAATGTTAACAAGGAATTCAATACTTTATAACTTAACTGTTTCTATTGTTAGACAATAAAATTGCTGGGAAATTCTTAGTTGAATTGAAATGTTTTTCTGTAACTTCTCTCTGTTGGACCTAATTCCTCTGGAGAAAGACAGAAAAAGATGATCTTTCAAGTATTTGAAAATAGCTATACCATTTCCTTTTGGTTTTCTTAAGGCTAAACACACTAGTTGCTTTAGTCATTCTTTATATGAAATGGTTTTCATCCAGCTCTTTCACCATCCTCTTTCTTAAGGGGTTCTTAATCTGAGCCCATTAACTATATATATATATATATATATATATATATATATATATATATACATACATACATACATCAACTATATATATATATATATACACACACACATATACACACAACTATATATTGATAATTATATTTCAATATAATTGGTTTCCTTTGTCAAATCAAATCAGTTATCATTTATTAAGCACCTACTATATGCCAGACACTGTGCCTGAATGCTAAGGACATAATCCTATATATTTTACACACTAAAAAAAATTAATCAACTGTACCAAGCCGAGAGCCTCTCCAAATATTATGGCTCCAAATCCTGAGCCAGGCAGCTCAAAATCAGGACTCTTTACATTATGACTAAATCATAACCATGATGTCACGAAACTCTACTATTAATGTCACGCTACCGATAACCTGAGACATGGCTCCTATATAATTATCTTTGGCAACAGCGTTTCACATAATGTAGACTTTTCATGGTATTTGTTTATCCCGTCGGTGGGTGGGGGTAGGTCTGAGCAACAGTAATACCAAAAGATCATTACAGACAGAAAATCCTAAAGGTGGTCAGATCACCATGCTTGATTATATTCTTTTCAGTTCTTGGTTATCCATGCTAATGGAGGAATCAATAATCCCAAACTGCCTACTTTCTTTTTTACTTTGGAATCTGTAACAAGATTATATCTGTTCTTTAAATTTGTCTTCCTAATTCTATTTTTGCACAGGTCAATATCAAAATGAGTTTTTGTCCTCTGAGCACAGATGGTAGGGAAAGACAGCCCAGATAAATAGGGAAGCCAGTTTGGGATTTAAGCATTTACTGTGGAAAATTCACATCTGACTAATCAAGGGTTAATCCCTTTCCCCTCTTTCTTTCCCCCCCCCTCCCCCTTGGATCCCTCCCATCTCTTTCCCTCTTCTCTTCTATCTCTCCCTCCCTCCTCCTTTCCCCTCTCCTTTCAATCAGACATTTTGTAGAATGTCAGCTAGCTTATGGAATGGCTAAAGGTAGGCAGCTGAGTACACAAAAACCTAAGTTTTGTAAAATGAAGGCCCTCAATAACCTTGATAATCAAGTTCAAATTCAAACAAGATCAATAGAAAAGAGAAAGCCCAAAACATTGCCCCTCTTCTCTAACCTACTCACCCTTGGGCAAAGTATAATCAACCCCACATACCTCTAGATAACCACATGCTTTACTTAACAAATAGCCCATAATACTTTTTTTTAAGTCTTTTTTTTTTTTCTGTTTTTCTGTCATGCCCATTTCCAAACGTCTCCTGCCCTGTTCCTCTCCCCAGCAATCTATCCCTTCCAGCAAAGATTTGATTTACAAGAGAACTAGAAAGCAGTTTAGCCAAACCAATCAACATAACAATTTGTGACTCAGTATTTATACTCTCTACACCTAATTCTCCCTCTCTGAAAAGAGAAAGGGGAGAAGCCATACCAGATTAGAATTACCCGGCACCCCCTCTCTTCTCTTTGCTCTCTCTCGAGTCCTGTCTCCATGTATGTTCTACTTTTACATGTGTAACAGTAGAAACTCAAACCAGTGGTGGTAACAACCCCTGGATAAATTTCAAGAATCCAGGGTTCTGTCTCCAACTATCTCCATGTGTCACCTTGGGAATGGCTTGGCCTCTGGGGCTCACTTTGCTCTAGAGGTGGGACTAGAGGGCCCCTTCTTGCTCTTAACTTCTGTTTTTTCCCCACTGCTTTTAGACCTTGCTGAGCTGTTTTGAACAATCTGTGTTTGGAGCGTAGTTTTGATCTTAGAAACTACACTCCATTGACAAGCAGGGCAATAAAAATTCACAGTGTATTTTTTTAACCTTTGCCTTCCCTTCTCCTCCCATCCTCCAGTCTCTCTCTGGTACATGTATGCATCTGGTTCTGGTCAAAGGAAAAGATGCTTTCCATTGTTCAGTTTACTACTGTATTTTTTTCTTGCTGATGGAACTTACATCTTTCTCCTTTCCAGATGTTCTAATGCACACTTCCCATCTGGAGCCGGAAAGGAAAAGGGCCTCCTTTAGACCAAGTCCTCAAGGTGGCTGACTGGGTGCATCCCCCCAAACCTCTCACTTTCAGCTGCCTGAAGTCTGAGAAAACTTTCCACTTTGATTCTGCAAAGGAACACCTCAGGAAGGAAGCCCTGGGGTCTGGAAAGGATCTGGGAACACCGAGGCAGAATCACCATGGTGATATGTCTCCCAGTTCTGTTCCTTTCCCACCTTTGCCCAAGCATCCAATTGCACTTTGTGGTTGAGGATGAGTGTGGGGGTGGCTCAGGAGGGGAGGCTCTTAGTGCTAAATCATTCCCTTAGAATGGGAGAGGTTGGGGGAAGGGAGTGAAGATGCTGGACAAACGTGAAGATCGAGGCTGTGGCTATCTACAGCCATTTGTTTTACTTCCTTGGGGGGGGGGCATTTTAGGGGGAATGGAGTAACTTAGCATTTTTTAGTAACTGTTTTTCCTCTTGTATAACTTTATTCAGTCATTTCAGTGTGCAACTCTTTGTGATCCCATTTGGGGTTTTCTTGGCAAAGATCCTGGAGTGATTTGCCTTTTTCTTCTCCTGTTCATTTTGCAGATGAGGAAACTGAGGCAAACGGAGTTTAGTGACTTGCTCAGGGTCACACAGCTAGAAAATGTTTGAAGCCAGCTTTGAATTCAGGAATATGAATCTCTATTCACTCCTCCACCGAGTTGCTCCCTTGTATAATTCTCTTGTGTATTAGTTTTACATGTTCCCTCTCCTTTCTACTCAGGAAGGGAAGATAATTAATCAGAAGTCTCTCACCCCTTCAAGGAAACAGTAGGTCCTGGGCTGGTAGTGGTCTTGTGTCTGTGACAGAGAGAAGGGAGAAAGGCAGGGAGATGCCTGAGACTTCTTCCAGCTTGTCTAGAAAAGGCAACATAGTCCCTTCCACACTGTGAGGGTTAGGGGTGGTTCAAAATCAGGTCTCTTTAAAAAGTCAAGTGATTTGATTAAGAAAAAGAAACCTGCATGCTCCTTGCCCCAAGGAAAACAGCCTAGTGTTGAGTTTAGAAGGAAATATACCTGAGGCCAAAGACCTATGGTAAACGTTGCTCCATCTTCCCAGCTTCCAGCTAGGAAAATGAACTAAGTATTGTCCCATAACAGGCCTTTCTTGGAGTCTGTTTTCTGGTGACTTAAAATTCTATGTCACGAGTGTGCTAATACTAAATATTGTTCATATGCATATGAACTTTCAGATCATCAAGATCTTGTGGAGAACCATGATACATTCATGTACACAAACATAAAAATACACACACAATATGTACAAACACATACATACCACCTCTAAGTAATTCTGCAAACCAAATATCACCGTAACTCTGGGAAGCTGTACTATGTTATTAATAGCACAAAAGGTCTTGCACTGTACAGGCGGGGTCCAGATTGTCTAGCCATTCTGCAAAACATCCAATTTTGAACCCTCCTCACAATACACATCCAGAAAACACATTACAGAAAACTGTAACATAATACGAGCATACGTTAAAGTGATCGCATAGATATGTATCTTGTTGTAAGTGGTCCTCTAAGAGTTGGCTTTCCTCCCCCCCCCCTTTCTCCTGGGGATACTTTAGAGTACTGAGTGTAGGGAGCATTATGTACAGTGATCTCTGGGAGAAAATAGATTTCCTTCCTTTTCTATCAAGAAAAAAAAAGAAACTAGAGAAATCAATCATTTTTAAAAGAGATTAAACTTGCAAGCTCACTGGTGACATTTGGGTAGTTCTAGAGAATTAAAAAGAATCAGAATGTCTTTCTGACATGCTTAGAGCTGGTTTAACAGCTCTGGAGACCATAGAAGAGGAGGTCAAGGTGTGGGGAAGGCTGTCCCTTCCTTAGCATCACACTTCCTTCAAACCTGAGTAGGGGGGAGCCAGTGGGATCCAGGATCCATAGCATCAGAAGCAGTGGTTTCTGTTCTTTATTCAGTGAGTGGACAAGTCTGTGGACTTGGGGCTGCTACTATAGCACCGTGTAGCTTAGTTTTTACCATCATTAAAATGCTCTTTTAAATCTATCAGCATGATGACATCTCATTGTTGTACAACATCCAGATCAAATCTATCGCTGGTGGAGCTTCCTAGGGTTGTGGCAACAATCTTGGTCTAATATTTTCACTCTGAAATCATCCCCTTTAGTCCTGCAACAGAAAACTTCGCTCCCACCCAAAAAAGGCAAAGCACATTTCATGAAATAACCCGTCCCAAAGAAATCAAGTGTTAGACTACAGAAGTAAGCCCATTCCCCTTTTTAGCCACAGGGACTGGAAGCAGTTCTAGTAGCTAACATGCTAAATGCTTGTTGCAAGACCCACCCCAAGACAAATGATGCAGTTAATCCTCATTGCTCAGGTGATCCCTTCTGCCTCCAGTGACCCATCTCTTCGGGTATACATGTACCCAGCCAACTCCTCAGGCTTCTCAGAGACAAGAATCCTCACCTCTTCTGAGCAACAATGGGGCTACCCTACCCAAGGGGAGAGTGGATGGACGCCCACAGCGTGCATATTCATAGTTAATTGAGTGTTATGAATATGGATGCCATTACCAATTTAATAATGTAGAGAGGTCTTAACCTGCCCTCTGTGAAGAGGGGCAGAGCCAAGGACTTTCCTCTCTCATCTTTGTCCATATTAGAAAGCCTTAAAGGGCTGTTAGGAACCTTGCTGTGGGTGTGGCCACTGATCCCATCCCTCTGAGCTGAGGAAACATTTATAATGGCCTCTTGCACTAGGTCTAAGTGGCCCTGCCTTCTATCAGCCATTATCAGTCATTTTAATTACCAGACAGGTATGTTCCCCAGCATCCAAATTGTAATCAGATTGAAATGTAGCTGCAATGATATCTGATCTGGGAATATATTCTGAAGCTTTCCTTTTCCACGATGGTTTTCATTTCCTGTAATTTAGCGCTGGAAGCATTTATGGAATATCACATGGTTTTAGTTTACACAGGAAACCAGCTGCAGTTGTGAGAAGATACTGACTTTATATTTTTTTAAGGGAGGGAGCAAGAAGAACTTGCAATGCTGGGGTTTTTTAGTTATTTTTGTTGTCCAGAACCTGTGTTTCTGCAGAGGGATCTGCGATTATGTAGAAACCAGCAGTTTATTTCGGATGTATGGTAATCAGTCTGCATGTGCAGAAAGCCTTGTTTGGGGAGAGGCCCCTGGGGAAAGCAAAGGTGAGAGGGGAAAGGGAGATTGCACATCTGGAATAAAAGATTCATATTTGGAGATGCGAGAGATAGTCTAAGGACCACGATGGCAACAGGGCTTAGAGAGACCAAACTGGATTAAAAACAGAAAGACATGTTTTTCTGACTTTCTTTTTGGCCAGAAACAGCTATCAGGATCTCATATTATCACAGTTCAAGGAGGAAACCAGGATCGGTTGGCAGAAGCTGCCCTACAATCAATCATGTTACCCCAAATCTTAAAACAAGAGTATCAACTCCTCCCTTTCCAAGTTCTCTGCCCACTCAAAATTTAGTATACATCCTCCCTCTTAGGAATTCTTAGTCACCCCTTTCTATACACATGTACAAACACTGAGAAATGGTTTTCATTGTGGGATTTTTTGAGTATTTTAATTTAGACCTTCAGGGCTAAAGAAAAAATAGATTCTGTGTCCTGCTTCTTGATCCTAACCAGCCAAGTATGGAAATCTTCTAGGTTACAAACACGTGATTTCCCAACATTCCTCACATGTGAATTTGGGGAGGTTAGTTTTCTGGCTCTCATCCCAACCTCCTCTACACATTGGAAAATAAAACAACCAAGCTGTCCTTGCCTAAAGACGCCATCTTATGGTCATCCCAGGGAGCCATTCGACTCAGTATTCCGTTCTTAGACCTCTAGTTCCCTTCTCCTATGAGAGATATTGAGGATTCATATGTTCCTTTTTCACCAATAATGGCTCTACTAATTCCATTTTATACAGCCTTTCTTGGATTATAGATTTAGAAGTTGAAGGAATCTCAGAGGCTTTTTTATTCATTTATATAAGTAATTAATAAATATATAAATATAAATAAATAGATATAAATATTCATTTAATAAATGAAACTGAGATTGATAGAGATTGAGAGACCTGCCCAAGATCACTCAGGACATATCTTAGTCAGGATTTAAACTCAGTTCTTTCTAAATCCCAGCCCAGCACTCTCTCCACTATACTACCTAATTATTTCTGCTACACATCTTCCTTAACTGCCCTCCCTTCTCCCCCTCCTCCAGTTCTTATTCCAAAGAAGATCTTTTCTTTACTTTTCTCACCAAAGAGCCTCAAATGATCCTAATTCTCACCGATAAATCAGACCTATAGGATTTTAAAGTTCAAAAGAACCTTTGAAGTCATTTAATCCAATCCCCACATTTTATAGGTCAGGAAACTGAGATCCAGAGTGGTTAAATGAGTTGCTTGTGGTCATATAGGTAGTCCAGTGCTAAAACTACCATTAGAACCTAGGCTTTAACTCCAATTCCAGGGCCTTTCACTTTGTCTTCATTTTAGAAATGGGTCAATGATATATAATTTAATCAAGGATATCACTTTATCGGGGAACAGTAAAGCCATAAATGAAGTTGGATAAAACAAAAACACGTTGTTATTGTAGAATGAATATTAGAAGAGATCCTAGAGATCATCTATTATATTCCAACTCTTTCATTTTGGGGAGGCAGAAACCAAGGCCAAGAGAAGTGAAATGACTTGTATGTAGTCACAGAGGCAGATCCCAGATCTCCTAGGACATAGAGAGAATTTAATAATTGGTGGATGATCAATAATCGATTGATGTCCGGTTCAGCACCCATTCCATTATACCATTGTTGCTTGTAGTCAGGAATGACTTTAGTTATGCTTGGATATGACTTTCAAAAGTTGACTGTTATATTTTCAGGGTGAATATTTAAACATCAGAAATTAGCAAAAGAAGTCAAACTGGAGCTTGGTTTATTGTTTTGCTAATTGTATAGACTTAAACAAAGTGATGTCGCAAACATTAATAATACAGATAAAATTTAAAGAATATGTCCTGCATACATTTTTCCCTCCTCCAGAGAGATGATTGTTAAACATTTACCAGCACATCCCTGCTTCTAAACCTCTTACTTTACATGGTTTCAAAAAGGGTAGTAAGGTTGCCTTAACAATGACAAATGACAACAACAAAAATTAAATCCAAAGTAAAATTATACACTCCATCAATGATGCATTTGTACTGGATACTCATCAATTTGAGAATGGCTAAATAACTTATGGCATATGAATGTAAAGGAATATTATTATTCTAGAGGAAATGATAAGCAGGTTGATTTCAGAAAAGCTTGGAAAAACTTACATGAATTGATGCTGATTTAAGTGAGCGGAACCAGGAGAACATCATATCCAGTAATAGCAAGATTATGTAATGATCAACTATGATAAACTTAGTTCTTCTCAGTAATACAGTGATCTAAGACAATTCCAATAGACTTGGGATGGAAAATGCCATCTGCATTCAGAGACAGAAACATGATGATTGAATGCAGATCAGAATACCCTATTTCCACCCTTTTTTTGATTTATTTTTTTCTCATGGTTTTTCGCCTTTTGTTCTGATTTTTCTTTCAAAGCATGACTAACATGTAAATATGTTTGAAATAATTGTAACTGTATAACCTATAATCAGATTGCTTACTGCCTTAGAAAGCAGGGAGGTAAGGGAAGAAGAGAAAAATATTTAGAACTCAAAAATCTTTCAAAAATTAATGGTGAAAACTATCTTTACATGTAATTGAAAAAATAAAGTACTATTGAGAATTTTTTTTAAAACAATGCATTTGCATCTGTAAAATTGTGTGGAGATATGTACATATATGTTTCTAAAGCAAATGTATGTGTATATATATATGTGTATGTATGTATGTATGTTTTGTGTATTCTACTAGATTCATGATACCTAGAATTATTTAATTAAAGCAGGTTCTTTAACTAGGGGAACCTGCACTTTTAAATATAATTTTGAAAACTGCATTTCAATATAATTGTTTTCCTTTGGAATTCTCTGTTTGGCTTTTTATGAATTTAAAAATATTATTTTGAGAAGGGATCTACAGGTTTCATCAGACTGAGTGACACACACAAAGACGTTAAGAAACCTAGAATTAGAGATTCATTTTTTACCTTAAAGCTTAATTTTCAGTTAATTTATCCCTGGAAAAACTTACAATTTAAGCCTCATTCATCATTCATTTAATAAGTTTACTAGATTTGCTTCTGAGATAAGATTTAGAGGTGGGGATTAAGGGACTTCCAAAGACATGAAGACACTGGATACCGTGAATGGGGAGAGGGCTGGAAAGGCACAGAAGGTGACTTCCAAGAAAAACTAGTTCCATATACCAGGCCTGTAAGAAAGCCTTTCATTGTCACCAAGATCCTGTTTGTTAAGTGGGATCACCACTTCTACTAATAAGCCTTAGACTGGACATGATGATAGTGACTGCTAACAATTTTTAGCTACCAGTACTGCCTCCCTTGTTTGGACAGGGTTCCTCAAATCCCATTCACTGTGAGTAAAGAAAGCTGACTTCCAAGGAGTCTTCTCTCTCTGCTCCCACAAAACAGCATCCTAAATATTTTAAAACACTGATCCCATCACATGGATGTTCCCTTTAATGGCTCAAGTCCCAACTCATCCAAGAATGACCATCCCATTGAGAACTTTTGAGTCTCATACAGCAGTGTATGGTTAACAAAACCCAGAAAATTACAGTGTTACATGGCCTTTTCAGACAATCCCCACCCTTCCATGTATCCTTTCTGGCCGACCACACCTTGCTTCTCTTAGTTCATTCCTCACAGTCAGCCCAGATAGGATTGGCCTGAAACCATTCCTGTGCTTCTATCTGTTTAAAGCTGAATGGACAATTCTAGCCTGACCTCAGACTCCATCCTCTTCAGAGAAAAAGTCACTGAAAATAGTTAGGGTCTTATAGCCCCCCCCAACCACCTCATTCCTTCCATCATGGAACTCAAACATGACTTTTGTATTCTTCCAAATGTGAGCCCTCTCAGGCTCCTCCCACCATGGTTCTTATCTCGGTCCTTATTCAATGCTCTGTTCTCATTAGTTAAATATTGCTGACAGGTAAGGAGCGAAGTTAAACTAGTATTCCTGCGGGGGGGCCCCCCCGGGGGGGCCCCCCCCATTCGCTTTAATACTTTCGCTTTGATTCTACTTTGATACTTTTGCTTTGATACTACTAGATTTCACATTGATTACAGAAAATATTTGGGAAATCACATGTTGATTTATCTCCCATAGCCCTCCTGCTAGTAGACAAGGCTGGTGTTCATCATCACATAAACTCTCTACAACATATTAGGGGTCAAGCTTTCTTGTAATCAGAGAGCTTTTGAAGGGTAAAGAGTTGGGGCTTTCCACGTCATGGCCTGAAGGTGAGAACTCTTTGCAAATTCCAGCTTGGAGCCTGACTAGGGCACTGGTACTGGCCCAGAGAGTGTTGCTCTAACTTCATCAAATGGGTCCAGGTCATCATATGTATCACAGGATGTCAGCTGGGCCTTCCAGCTCCATGAAAGGCTCCCTGTTCCTTCCCACAAAGGCATTGGGAATGTCTCAGAATCCCTTCTGTTTTTCTCCTAGGATTCTACATTGACTTCATGTCACTTATTACCTAATTGATGAACTATTTGAGTTTGTTTGGTGCTATTTTGAGATTTCTCTGCCCTGGCCCATAAGTAGGAATTATTTTGCGTTAAGGATACAGAGGAGAAGAATACATTTCACAGTGTAATGAATACTCTTGTTTAGCATGCTTGAAGATCTATTCTTTCCTCCCTCTGTTTCTGTTCCTTCCTTGTTCCTATATTCTTTCTCCATTCAAAGCAGGCAACATTAGTTAGCATAATAAGCAGAATCACAATCTTGACATCAAGAAGCTAATTTCAGATACTTATTAGCTATTAATCCTATAATCTCTCTCAGGTTCAGTGTCTTCATCTATAAGATGGAAATAAAAAATAGTACATCTGTTTCACAGGGTTGTTATAAAAATGAAATCGATCAAAAAGGAATCTATTAATCCCTGAACTATAAAGTCCTGTCCTAGGTACAAGGAACACAAAGATGACAAATGAAACAATCCCTAATCAAAAACTGATGAAGTGCTCATTGACAAGAGGACAGGTAGGGAATATTGTGATCTGTTTACTGGAATTGGTATTAGGAAAACACCCTGTTTTTAATCTTCCTTGGACACTTATCAGTTGTGTAATCCCAAGCAAGTCACGCCTCTTCCTCATGGATAAGATGAGGAGACTGAACTTCCTGCTAAGACACTTCTAACTCAAAGCCTAATCATATAAAATGTGTGTGTGTGAACACTTATCCCTTTCCTGTTGCACCTTTCCCCATCAGGTTTCAATATATCATGATTCAGCATAAGAAATTAAATAGGAATTCTGGGGAAGTTTTGCAGAAGCCACAGATGACATAGAAAAAATTCAAAAACTCAGAAATGCACAAAATTTGTGTATAGTATCACATCATATAAATATATTTTGCTTCTTAATACCATAATCATTCAAACATCTTCTCTGGTACAAAGAGAGGGCCAAAAAATTTATGTGAATTTTTCCTATCATGGGAGTGGATGATGTGGAAGGAATAACTCTGTATGTGTGTATATAAATATAAATTTATGTATATACATTTATACATGAATAAAGTACATATGGATATACGCATGCATGAATGCATACATATAGGCATATATAAACATATTACATATACACATAGATAGATAGATATGCATATATGTATTATATTTGTAAGTAATGTGTATGTATATGTATTTGTGTGTGTGTGTGTGTGTGTGTGTGTATCTGAGGCCATTTGAACTCAGGAAGACTGATCTTCCTGAGTTCAAATGTGGCTTCAGGCACTGATGAGCTGCGTGACCCTCATTTTCCTCATCTGTAAAGTGAGCTGGAGAAGGAAATGACAAACACTTCCATTTCTTTGTACAAGAAAACCCCACATGAAATCACAGAGTTGAACATGACTGAAAAATGACTGAGCTGAAAAAAATATTTATATATGTATGTGTGTATTTACATATGTATACCCATGTGTATAAACATAAAGATAATAAATCAAAAGTAGGAAAAGCAATAGGAACTGGGAATTAAGAAGTGAGGAAGAAGTGGGTTCCAGACATTGAACATAGCGGACTGAGGTAGAGAGAAGGAACATGGTCTATTGTGTGGAAGGAACAATGTGATAGCCTCTTTGGCTGGCCTGCAAGATGGATGACCAATGTACTCTCTGCCAGGGGGTCTCTCTTGCTCATTGGCTGGTTGGTCCAAAACCCTCCATTCAAGGGAGTTTCCCAGGGCAGCCTATTCTCTGGATATGTCCAACCCTTTTCCAGGTACTATGTTACCTTCATAGAAGACCACTGAGACTAAGAATTTAACTCACTTGCTTAAGGTCACATAGGGAAAGTCTGAAGCAGGATGCCAAGTTCATTGATCTATCCATTGCACTATTCTGCTTCTCCCAGACAAATGTCTCTTATGTAAAATAACTACCTGTGCAATCTTAAAGCTTAGCCCGTTAGGGACACCAGCATGTGATCTGGATTTGAAAGAAGATAGGCATTCTGCGCAAAGGTCAGAATAGGGAACAGCTAGCACACCTGGATGTCTGGAACAGAAAGCACATTGAGGAAAATGAGAGGAAATATAACTACAAAATATTGTGGCAGGGAGGGAGGGGATGAGCCAAATGGTAGAGGACTTTAAATGTCAGACTGAGAATTGTGTGTTATTTTAAGGGTAACAGGGAGCTCTTGAACATTTTAAAAGGGAAGAGTGACCTCATCAGATCTGTGTTTTGGGAGCATCCATTTGGCAGCAGTATGAAGGATAGATTGGTTAAAGGGGCAACTGGATATGTTATGCTTCAGGACTATAAGGGAGCCCTTTTGGGAAAACGTGGATTTTATTTGTTTGTTTGTTTG
Organism: Sarcophilus harrisii; assembly: GCF_902635505.1. Classification (NCBI taxonomy): domain Eukaryota; kingdom Metazoa; phylum Chordata; class Mammalia; order Dasyuromorphia; family Dasyuridae; genus Sarcophilus; species Sarcophilus harrisii. The sequence goes on from NC_045430.1 coordinate 224,253,232, forward strand.
AAAGGAGTATCCAAAGTTGAGCTCCCTGCCATCTGCTCTTAACTCCTGCTCTCTCCTGGGATGCCTGGCTAGAGTACTCCAAAAGGGCAGGAATTCTCTGCACAGATAGCGAGCCTTTGCCCAAAAGCCTGGCCTGGCTGCTGCCTGGGTCAGGAGAGAGCTCTATAAGCAAGTGTCTCTGGAGAGCTTCAGTTCTGTGCAGATGTATTCCCCATTCTGAAGTAGATTTTAAACAAACTGACATTTTAATATGCATTTATTCCAGTCGCAATAGGAAAAAAAATCCCTAACCAACCTGCTGGTAATATGCCAGAACGCAATCTATAATGATGGTGTTTAGCAGCAACTGTGTCATTTGGTGTTGTTGACAGCAAAATAAATTAACATAATAAACACAATTTGCTCCAAAACAGCTAAGTAAAAACAGATGGTTAAAATACTTGGGCAGGACCTGCTGGTCCAGGCTCCCGCGTCTGTTTAGACGTGCGCACGATGTGCAACATATGCTGTTTCACGGCATCCCGTGCGACGCGCCCACCGCGCAGGAGCCCAGGCACCTAGAGAGCATCCCTTAATGAGCCGGGGAGGTGAGCTTGCAAGCGCCTAATTAAGGAGAAGCTTGCCCGGGGCCCCGCTCCTCCCAGGAATGGCCGCAGTGACTCCGGGACAGATGCGAGGCAGAGGGCAGGAGTCACGGCGATCTGGGCAAAACAAACAGCCGCCAGGTGGGTCTGCCCGGCCCATTTGTATTCTGACCGTCGCGGCTCTATTATTGGCTGTCGTGGCTGGGCTGGACAAACAAGTGATTTGTTGTCGCCTCTCCTAACCAGATTACAGTGCGTTCTCCCCGCCAGCTCAAACATTGTGTGTGTGTGTGTGTGTGTGTGTGTGTGTGAGGGAGAGAGAGAGAGAGAGAGAGAGAGAGAGAGGGAGGGAGGGAGGGAGGAGGGAGAGGAAGAGAGAGGTGGGAGGGAGAGGGAGAGAGGTGGGAGGGAAAGGGAGAGGGGGGGGGAAAAGGAAGGGAGGAGGAGAGAAGAGGAGAGGGAGAGAGAGAAGGGGATGGAGGGAGGGAGAAGGTGAGAGAGAGGGATGGAGAAGGAGAGAGAAAAAGGGGCGGAGGGAGGGAAAGAGAGAAAAAAAGGGAAAGGGAGAATTCCTGCTAAGCTCTCTCATCAGCGAGCCTCGGCCACAATTAGCATTCACATCTTGCCTTCTACCTAACACCTACCCCTTTGTGTGTCCTGGAACAAGGGCCCTTTTCTTCCCGGGGAGAAAAAAAAAAGCGGAGGATGGGGGGAGAGAGGCCAGACTGCATCCTGGGACTCAGCAGAAGGGGCCCGCGCTCCTCATTGGCCAGCGCCTGGGGCCTGGCATGCCAACGTGGACACTGGGGCAGCGTTTGGGTGTATTTCGGGGCAGGTGCTTGTGTCAGCTTGAAGGCAGGCGGTGAAAAAAAGTGGCTCCTGAGTGCATTTAGGGTTAGGGTTTAACCCTAACTTGGTGCAATGTGTTAAACATCCATGTTAAAGATTTGGGAAAAGAGATCTCAGAGGGGCAGATTTCCATTTCTTCCCAAGCTCTAGAGCAGGAAGCGTTCCTTTGCTGTCAAAATCCCCTTTTGACAGAATGCTAAAGCTTTAGATTTCTTTTCAGAATAATGGTTTTAAATGCATAAAATAAAATGTATTGGATTACAAAAGAGAACAATTATTTTGAATTTTTTTAAAAGAGAAAATGCTAAAAACCAAACCAAGTCCCCCAAAAAATCAAGTTCATGGATCTCAGATTTAGAATGAGTTTACATGGATATGATGATATATCTGAAAGCCTGATCTGTTTTCTACATGGCCTTTTGGGATTCTGAATATGCTCTCTGCTTTCAGGAGTCATTTACCTCTTTTCTGTTCTTTCCCCCTGTCTCTTCCTCACCATTCCCATGCACTCCCCACCATTCCCCCAGTAATCTCCTCCACTTTTCCCTTTGCCCTTCCCCTACCCTTCACCTGCCATTCCCCTGTCCCTTCCCCATAATTCTTCATATAGCCTCCCCCACTATTCTCTGTCCCCCCACCATTCCCTTTGTTCCCTCCTCCACCATTCTTACTGTTCTCTCCCCACCATTCCTCTGGTACTCTTTCCTTCCTTTCTCCACTCCTAACTTTTCTTAATTTCAGTGCCTTCCCTCTGAGATTGAGTTCAATACAATTTATATAGATCTTATTGGTACCATTGGCCTGTGAGCTCCTGAAGACAAGAGATTTTTTTAAAATCCCCTTTGTCTCCCCTGTGCTTAGCTTAATACATGGCTTAACAAATGCTTGTGGCAGTAATTTGACTTAACTCCCCCCCAGAAACTGTCTTGTTTGATCTGGAATCAGGCATCATCAATGGTGAAGCTTGATTGTCTCTGAGTCTGTGCTCTTTCAAAATGAAACAGGATAGAAGCTAGTCAGAAATGGGATGGTTCAGGCTCTGATTCTGTTATTATTCGGTCATTTCAGTCATGTCTGACTTTGTGACCTCAAAGACACAAGGATGGTTTGCCATTTCCTTCTCCAGCTCATTTTACAGCAAGGAAACTGAGGCAAACAGGGCGAAGTGGTTTGCCCAGTGTTACAGACAGAATAGTCTTAAAAAGATAAGTCTTCCTGATTCCAGGCCTAGGGTTCTATCCATTGTGCTGCAAGCTCTACTAGGAAAATCCATTTCATCCCAGGCAGAGATAAAATTATACAGGAGGCTGGGAGACTCCTGACAAGAAGGAAACTTTATTTTCAAAGTTGCTAAAATTATAGAGTTATAAAGTCCCTGTGACAACTAAATTCTCACTAAGATATAGGACCCAAGCTAGGGACTGGGCTGACAGGCCTGAGTGGTCCAGAGAGCCTCCCACTGTTGCCTGGACCCCTGGAGGAAAACATATGTTTCGCTCAATCCCCCCTTCACCTGCCAAGCTGGATAGGAGGCAAAAGTGGGAGGTGTCAGAGGGACAGCAGAATCCTGCTATATTTTCAACTAAGACACAATAAAACTGGTGTTAAAAGTGATACACTTAGTGTATCACTAAGCCACTGGATTACAGAGGCTACAGTGGGTGGGTGAATTCTGTGAGTCCTAACTAAAATTTGGAACAAAGACATAATGTCTAAGGTTCGCCTCCATTGTTACCCAGCCTAGTTAATTTATTAATTACTATAGGAATAATTAATCTAAGAAGCTTCAAGATGATAGCCCCCACCATGGCAGCTCCAACAGAGATTTGTACCAGTGGTCCAGGATCCATGGCTCCCCATGCCATCCCTATTATTCAATTTAGAATATCCTTATCGCAGGCACAAATATTCTTGGCCATGGTTCTGAACTAGATTGTGGCTTTCTGAGAACAGGGATTGTATTTTATTCATTTTTTGTATCCCTACAATATTTAGAAATACCTCTCATACAGTATGTGTTCAACACATTTGTTGAGTGAATTAATGGTTCTATTGTAGTATGTGTTCAGTCAAATCCAACTCTTTGTGATCCCACTTGCGGTTTTCTTGGCAAAAAAGCAAGAGGAGTTTGCTATTTCCTTCTCTAGCTCATTTTACAAATGAGGAAACAGGTAGACAGGGTGAAGTGACTTGCTCAAGATCACACAGCTAGTAAGTGTCTGAGTCCATATTTGAACTCAGGTCTTCCTCCAGACTTAGGGCTCAAACCCTGTGTCACCTAGTTGCCCTTCTCTGTCATATAATACAATTTTAGAAACCTTTTCTATATTTTTCTCATTTTTATAACTGAGAAAATTTACCTTGGAGGAATATTAAAAATGGGGCCCTGGCGATCTGGTTAGCATTATGGAGGAAACAGGAATAGAACACAAATTTCCTGTCCAAGGGTCTTTCTTGTACGATTTGCTGTTATCTTCATTGTCTGTCTCAGAGATGGATTCACATGGTAGAAATATAACTCAGAAGGGAAACTTGTAGGAGCTACCCTTGGGCAAGCAGTGTTCCAGCACCCTTCCTGTATTCAGGATTCAGTTTTGTGTGACTTAGCACAAGCCCAGGTACATGGCAAGCACTTAATCGTTTCTTGACTGACTGCCTGACCTAGATGATAACCTGGGTGATGAGAGCTTCATCCCTGCAGCTCTGAGGAAGAAATGTTTGAAAGGGCAGCTCTCTAGGACTGTCCCCATTTCAGGGGCCATACTAGCTGAGCTCCCCTATCACCACCTGCATGGGCCACATTTCGGTCTCATTCCCCAAAATTATATTTTTGCCGTAAGGGATGGGCTATGTGAAAGAAAGGTGAGATAAAGTTACAAATTCCTTCTCACCACTTGCAAGTTTCAAAACAGATTTTTCTCATCAGTGCCCCACCTGGTAATCTTCTCCCCACACTGCCTAGAGAAACAGCAAATGCCAATTATACCCAGTCCTTTTGGCCTGGCAAAATAAGCCCTTCTAAGCAGAGTACATACTGTACGAAAAATCATCACCAAACTATTTACAAAAATCCTCTTCCCAAACTCAGGCTGTGGCAGCTGAGGCGCAGATGTTCAGGACAGCCGCTAACGTGTTATTGAGTTTCACTAAATACTTAATAGGTATGGGATATGAAATATGTGGTGACCACGCCAGCGATGATGATGATGATACAGAACAATCAGCAAGTGAACATTTTCTTTTTCATGTATGATTTTTCTTTCTTATGAACTTAATGATCATTAGCAAATGCCAACAAAGTAATATACAAACCCCCAAAAGAGTGATTCATAAACCTGAGTAGTATAAAAACCTTGTAACATAGTTCTTTTAAATGAATATTAAATTTAATTAAAGTAGTAATAAAACTGCCCCATTTTGTGAATCAATTTAGTATCTTCTTTTTTAAAAATTCAGTTTTTTCAAATGAAAATCCACTTTCTCTCCCCCTCATCTCATCCCTTTCTCCTTGAGAAAGCAAGAAAAACATCTCTGTTACATACTTATATAGTCAAGATCTGAACTGGTCACCCCCCAAAAAAAAAAAATCATGCCTCAATTTTCACCAGATCTATCATTTCTCTACTTGCAGTCCTCTGGAATCATAATTGACCATTGTAGTGCTCGAAGTTCCTAAGTCTTTCAAAGTTGCTCATCTTTATGATGTTGGCTGTTATTGTATCCCAATTCTTCTCACTTCACTTTTCATCAGTGAATAATAGTCTTCCCAGGTTTTTATGAAACGATCCCTTTCATCATTTCTTACAGCAAAATCATATTCCATTACACTGATATACCATAACTTATTCAGTCATTCTCCAGTTGATAGGCAAACCTGTTTCCAGTTCTTTGCCCCCCACAAACAGCTGCTATAAATAATTCTGCACATATGGGTTCTTTTCTTCTTTCTTTGATTTCTTTGGGTATTAGACTTGGTAATGGTACTGCTAGGTCAAAGGATATACACTGTTTAATAGGTTTGGGGGCATAGTTCCAAATTGCTTTCCAGAATGGCTGGACCAGTTTGTAGCTTCACCAGAGTGCATTAATGTACCTGTTTTCCCATAGCCCTTCCAACAGTTGTCATGTTTGTGGGGGTTTTTTTGTCAGCTCTCAACTCGAGCTGATCTTCAGAGCTGTTTTAATGTTCATTTCTCTAACTACTAGTGACTTAGTTTTTTTTTTTAATATGGATATGAGTAGCCTGAATTTCTTCTCATGAAAATGCCTGTTCATATTCTTTGAATATTTATCAGTTGAGGTTTCAAGTGAATATTTTTAAGACTAATCCTCCAAAATGAAAGATTACATTTAATACAGTGTTAATTAGGTGTCTGGGCCCTAGTGGGCCACAGGTTTCATCTGAGTGCTAGCTGGTCAAGTTGCTTGTGGATATTGGATGTTGCTCACATGCTAAACCAGGTCAACCCAATTTGTGTTCTCCCAATCAGGGAACCACTCTCTGGCATTTCTTTTAAACAGCTGCCTCCTCAGATTGTGCAGTCCTGGTGGAACTCTGAGGCTGCTCCAAACCAGCTGTGATCAGCTCCAGATGTTGTCAGCTGGTCACAGCCAATTTAAACAAAATAAATCCCAAACTACATATAAATCCCCTGGGGCACCCAGTTAGTGCCCCCCTTTATGTCTCAGTCAGAACAAGCTCATCTATCAGAAAATACAAATCAGGTAAACTTAATCTGACTCACAAAACTCACCCCAGGGGTTTCTGGAAAGGAAAATTATAGAGTTAACTTTTTAATCCATAGAAGCACAAAAAAGAAAGGGGTGAAACCAATTTCAATGTGTCACAGAATCATGGGATTTTAAACTGGGAAGGAAAGTAAGAAATCCTCTAGCCTGATTCCATTTTTTTCCAAATGAGGAAATGGAGTCCAGAGTTTAAGTGATTTGCTTATGGTCACAGAGTGATTACTGTGACAGAATCAGGTCTAGAACCCAGATCTGATTCTCCGCCAAAGTTCGCATTTCATTGCTTCATCTAGCACTCACATACCAAATATTAGCACTGAAACTTCAATTTAATCACGGCTTGATTGTTCGCCATTCATTTAAAATGGTTCTCATTTGGGGTTGTTTATTACAGGTAATTATGTAAATCATCGATTCAAGAGAAATTCTACCAGTAACGTCTAACATTAAAACAAATGCCAAGATATTGTCTTCTAATGTAAACATATTTTCAGGGGGTACTTAAGGAATTAGATTACTAGCTCAGGAAGCTGATTCCTTAAATTGCCTGTTGGGTCTGTGCAGCCAAGGGGGCAGAGACTTCTTGTGAGTTTTATAAGAGGGGCCTACAATTAAAGCACTGCCAGTTGGAAGCAAGGCTTTGGTCATTATGATGTAGCCAAGTATCGGGGCATGTGATTGGAGTTTGAGAGACAGAGACTGGACTTCTTGCAAGCACGAAGAAGATGGTAACCTGAGAAGTCCTCCTCCATATATATATATATATATATATACACACACACACACACACACACACACACACACAGATAGATACAGATATATCAATATATAGAGATATAGATATTATGGAAGGATTCACTTAGTTCAATAAGACATCTGGGAAATGCGATAAGGGCAAGAGTGTCTTGTCTGGAAAGCTAATTGTTCAATTTTTGTGAACTTTTATACATTAGAAATTGGCAAATAATGTTTTTTTTAAACATATATTGGATTACTTGCCATTGAGGGGAGGGGGTGGGGAAAAGGGGGGAATTTGGAACACAAGGGTGTTTTGCAAGGGTCAATGGTGAAAAATGATGCATGTATATGTTTTGAAAATAAAAAGCTTTAATAAAAAAAGATAAAAATTTAAAAGAAAAGAAATTGGCAAATATTACAAATTACTACTTAGATTTTATTATTTAGCTGATTGTCAAGACTTAAGAAAGTGATGGAAAAAAGTAAACATTGCAAATGAAACTTAAAAGTATGTCCTGAGTACAGCTTCCCTCTCAGAAAACCAGTTGTTAAACATTCACCCAAGGGAGGATGTCTCTGTACCTGTGTCCCTTGGGAGAATGGCCACTGGTACTCTGTAAGTAGTCTGTGCATCAAGTTCTCCAAATCCAATGGTAATAAGACTGTCTACCCACTGGCCTGCTTATGGGTTGAGGGATCTTAGGGCAACAAGGGCAGCAAAAGCCTCAGGCCTCCTGACAAAATGGCAAAAAACCAACTGGGTTTAAAGGAGCTGAGTTTGAGATCGGCTCTGCTCACGCTCTGTGTCATCTTGCCCCCAAGACCAAAGATACAGAGCTGAAAGCCCTCCTGTTCTACTTCTTCATTTTATAGATGGAAACCCGAGGTCCAAGGAGCTTTAGTTACTTGTCAGAAGTCACGGAGGTATCATTACTTGTCGGATTTGGATGACAACTTTCCAGTTCCTGGGTACTTTTCATTTAACCCCACTGCAACCCCTTATTTCTCTGCTCCTTAATTTCTTTTTCTGTAAGTGAAAGGCTCAGATGTGGGCAATCTAGGGTTTCATCCAGCTTTGCGGAGTTAAGCTCTCAGGTTTCCTGGGAGTAGTTCTTAGGTGTGGCTTTTTAAGGGGGAGAGCATCGCGTGGTAGGTTGGTGGCTATGGGATCACAGCAACACGGATTTAGCATTGGAAGGGATCTCAAAGGGCATCTCCTTATTCTGCAGGTGAGAGACTCAGATATACACACGTGTGTGTGTGAAGGCATTGTGCACTATATAATGTAGGCACTGTGCATGTTATACTGCTGCTGTATGTGATATACCATACACACATGGGCTTGTGTTATTTACCTGTTGTGCAGCAATATAATGCACATGTATGTACAAATACCCACAGATGCATACACACACACACACACACACACACACGTTTATTTTCACTAAATTCTGACATCACCCCGGAGACATATCTGGTCCTAGCCTGTTGCAACCCCTTCTCAACACACCCTTATTTTGAATTAAAACTCAGATTTGGTTCCAAACCTGTGAATTTAACACATGGTCGACAAGTTCCCTCCACTCATGCAAATCAATAGCTCCTCCGACTGAAACTCTGAGAGAGCTGGATGAGGTACCGGGAAGTTAAAGGGCTTTCCTGGGGAGTCACACAGCTGGAATGTGCCAGAGGAAAGCCTCGAGCTCCCACTGTCCCAACTTCAAGGATGGCCAGGCTCACTCTGCGTTACCTCGCCCAGCATCTCAGACTCCAGGTGGAGGCTTATGATGATCAATACTTTTCCCTTGTACAGAGCATTATCCCTTTGCCCAGGATCTCTTTTCCACACAGCTCTTTAGCTCTAAAGAAGAGAAAGCCCTCAGTCTGGTCCCAGCCTGGTAGAACAGCCAAGGGGGAGAGAAGTCTGGGTCAACGTCCAACAAATACGGCACCCATCGATTTCTCTCCTTTGGAGAAGTTGTCCGGCATTAATTATACCTGATCATTCTTGACAAGTCTTCTAAGGGATGCTGCTGTGGTAGTGACTGGCCTCCCTTGCCCATCCCCCAATCTGATATTAAATCTTTGCTGAAATGTGGAAATGAGGCTATTGGGAGTTTTGTTTTATTTTGTGTGTGAGAGAAAGAAAGAGAATTACAGGATTTGCAGTCAGGGAAGGGGCGATTATGCAAAGTTCCTGTTGTAGAAAGAAATCACATTCCAAAGAGGCTAAGTCCCCAGTGGCCGTGGGAAGGTGGTTCCTGGGCCCAGAGAACCCTGAGAGCAGAATCCCAACAGCCCTGAACTTCAAGGATTACACACACACACACACACACACACACACACACACACACACACACACACCAAAAGAAATAAATTTGGGGAATATATATATATATATATATATATATATATATATATATATATATATATTGATGTACATATATCAACTCTCTCTTTTCATCTCCTTACCTTTTCCTATTTTGGACCCAGCAGTCTTTAAATATAGAGCTCAAATAAGAGGGTTTTGAGGCTGATTGGAATGAAATGGATCTTTACTGAGAAATCAGGGAAGCTGAACAGTTCTGCTGTATCTTAGTGACACAAAGACTGAAAGGTCACTGTACCCAGTATGCAACCCCCTTCATTTGTCAGCAGCTGCATGGGAGGGAGTGCAGAGTGATAAGGAGAGGGAGGGAGGGAGGAGAGAGAGAGACAGAGAGAGACAGGGAAGGGGGGAGACAGAGAAACAGAGAGAGACAGAGGGAAGGGGAGAGACAGAAGGAGACAGACAGAGAAAAAGAGAGGAAGTGACAGAAAGACAGAGAGATAGAGACAGAGAGGTAGAGAGGAGAGAGACAAACAGAGATACAGAGAGACAGAGACAGAAAGAGACAAATTGCAGAGAGACACAGAGAGAGAGAGAGAGAAAACAGAGATAGAGACAGACAGAGAGAAAGTGAAAGAGGAAGTGACAGAGAGGAGAGATTCAAGGAGAGACAGAGAGAGTCTGTGTGACTTTGGCTAGGTAAATTACTCAACTTCTTTAGGTCTCAGTTTCTTTATCTGGAAAACTGAAAAGGCTGGACTAGAGGAGCTCTCTGATGCCTTCTAGCTACAGACTTAGGATCCCATGGTCCTGTCTTAGGGACAAGAAAGGGACTTATCAAGAGCAAAATCAGAATTCATTTTTTTTTAAAAAAAAGACCAGGAGTAATTGGTCAGTAGCACTGTGTTTCTACCATCAGGTAACCTGAGTAGAGGCCAAGATAAAAGATAAAGAAAGGGGGTCTAAGGTCACAGCATCCTGGATAATCTTTAGCGAACATTCTGCCAAGGGACTGTCAGGGGAAAGCTTCAGCTTTCAGGGGAAATAATGGAGCCAAAGCCATTGTTGCTGATAACATGTGGACTGGTAGCCTGTATGGAGCAGAGCATGATGGAGCAGAATCCATTCTGTCTGCCTGACCTTGACCCTTGCCTTTCCTGTGGTAAAGTATAAGTGTGTATACTATGTTAGCATCCACTTCTTAGACAGGCTGGGAACACTGGTAAGAATTAAGAAACTGTGAATATGTGGAGTTCAGAGAAAGACTAATAAGAACTGATGCAGATGGAAGAAAGCACAATCAGGAGAACAAAATACATAATTGATAATGGATGATGATAATGGAAATGAATGCAATAATGAAAGTTAGCTAACCCCTGATTAATTGTAATGACCACTGGTTTTTTTTCTTTTTAACTAGATAAAAGAGACCATTTTCTGCTTCATTTCTTACCCAGCCTTAATGACTGATTAGACATTGCCTCAGTCAAACTGAGAACTGTGAAAGACCATTGCTTGGTCTCCCACTGCATCCAGGGACATCTCCAGTCTTCCTGATCTTGCCACTGGATTCAGATGGCTCTGGAGGGGAAAGTGAGGCTGGTGACTTTGTACAATGCCTTCTCACTTAAATCCAATTCACTTGCAAGTCATCAAATCAATTCTCTGATGTCATGGTCCACTTTGAAAGGACAAACAACCACCTCTGGATTATGTGATAATAAATGAAGGTCAGGATTTCACAGAATCTGTGTTGAATCCAAATCATACCTGAACAAGAATCACCTCTCTCACACACTTGACAAGTAGCCAATAAATCTTTCTTTGAAGTCCTTTAGTAAGAAAGAACTTTTGTCTCCAAAGGAGCTCTCCTTTTTGGGACAGTAATCATCAGGAAGTTTTTCTTTATAACAAGCTTAACTCCTTTTCTTTAGAACTATTACCCACCATTCCTAGTTCTTCCCTTTAGAGCCAAATAAAAGAAATCAAATCCCTTTTCCAGATGTTTAAGGACAACTATCATGTCCACTTCTCCCATTCTATTCAAATCTTCTTTTCTCTAGACTTAACATCCATATATTTCTTTAATCAATCTTCACCAGACATAGTATCACAATCTTTCACTGCCTAGTTGGGAACCTTGCCAACTAGAACCTATGTAGAACCTAGATTGCCAATCTAGAATCAGACAAGTTAAAGTAACACAGGGTTATGGATGTCTTAGCTTTTCTAGATTCTCCAATTTTAGACTCTTAGAACGGGAGTTCTCCAGTTAAGAAATATCCCTCATCACTGAGTAACTGCTCAGTAACTGTACTCTACACTCAGACTTACAGAGGTCTGTCTATCGAATGAGATGAAGAAGTTAGTCAAGGTCATGCTATGGCAGAAATGAAATGAAGTTGAGAATCCAAGGCTCTTGACTCCCAAAATCTATCCACTACACTATGAAACCTCCCGATGGGCCAATTAGAGAATGGCACAGGAGGATTATAAACAAATATTAGAATGACAAAGACAAAGAACATAATGATAATGGATTTACTGCTTATCTCCTACATGATGGTGGAGAAGCCATTGCTCCTTTCTGATCCTTTCTTTTTAAAATTTAGTTTATTCTGAACTTGAGAAATAAAGCATTTCTATAAGTGTAACATAGAAAAAAGATGATTGTACATGAAACTGCAAATCTATTATATACAATTTGCTATTACTTATATAAAGTTTTCACATAACTTTATTTTTTCCTTTTCTTCCCTCTCCCTTCCCCTACCCTAGAAATGGCTACCTAGACACAAATGTGTGTCTAAAACCATTATATTTATACTAATAGTTATAAAGTCTCTCTAGATACAGATATGTCCTTTGTAATTAATTTGGGTATCTATAATAGTCAAAATGACTATCCACTCAAAGTTGCTCTTAAAACATTATTCTTGTTACTGTATACAATGTTCTCTTGGTTCTTCTCATTTTGCTCTTTGTTATTTTGTGCAAATCTATCCATGTTTTTCTAAGATCATTGAGCTCATCATTTCTCATAGCAATTGTGAGCAATATTGCATCACAATTAAATTAAATTTTTTTTGTACAAATAATACAAATGTGGCCCAAATCAGAAGGAAAGCAGAAACCTGAGGTGGGGGAGGATTTTATAAAGATTCTAAGATAATGATCTCATATCTCAAATACATAAAGAACATTGTCAAATTAAGAATATGAGTCATTCCCCAACTGACAATTTCTTTCCAATGAAGAAATCAAAACAACTTATGGTTATATGACAAAGTGCTGTAAATCATTATTGATTAAAAGGCTAATCTTTCTGGTGACCAGTCTTGGAGTGAAGAATACTTGGGTTCAATTCCTGCTTTGACAGTTAATTAGCATCTCTAGGAAAGTCACACCCTCTCTCCATTAGTTTTCTTATCTATAAAGTAGGGATAACAACATATGTGATACCTACTTTATAGGGTTCTTGTGAGAAGTAAATAAAATAGTCAGTGTAAAGTTCCTTGTAAATTTAAAGAACTCTTTTTTCAGTTATTATTATGTAGGGTATGGATTTTCTCCAAAGTCTAAGAACAAGCCTCATGAACATAAATAGTTATCCAGTCTACCTCCTCCCCTAGAAACTGATTCTTACTAGCTGTGTCACCTCAGGCAAGTTGGTAAACCTCCCTGAGCCTCAGTGTTCTCATATATAAAATAAGAAACGCATATTAGATTGCTTCTGATGTCTCTTCTAGCTCTAGCTCTATGATTCATTATCTATTTTCCAAAAGAGAAAAGGCAGAACCAAAAAAAGTCAGAGTTGGAAGGAGACCTTACAAGTCATATTTAATCCAGATTCCACATATTTTACATTTGAGGAAACTGTAACTATAACATTGTACATTGATCAACTGGGAATGATTTAGCCATTCTCAGCAATAAAATGATTCAAGGCAATTTCAAAGAACTCATGATGAAAGATTCTATTCCCCTTCAGAGAAAGAATTGATGGAGTTAAAATGCAGATTGAAGCAGCATACTTTTAAACACTTTATATTTATTTAAAATTTTTTGTTCTGTTCTCTTTTGCAATAAGGCTAAATGGAAATATATTTTTGCATAACTGCACATGTATAATCTATATCAAAGTACTTGCTTTTTTCATCTTGGGGAAGGGGAGGAGGGAGAGAATTTGGAATTCAAAAATTATTTTTAAAAGTAATGTTAAAGTTGTTATTACATGAAATTGAGAAAAATAAAATAAAAACATTCTTTAAAAAAAAGAAACACATTCTGCTATTCTTCGCCCTGACTTGACAGAAGTGGAAGACCAAACTTCATTCTTAGAGCTCTCAGAAAGCTACAAATCAGTTTGCAATGATCAGCTGGCAAAGTCAGGATCCCCAAAAGTGACCAGGAAAGATCGGTGAATTAAACTGCACATGATGAAATGTAAAAGGGGAAAACGCAGAAGATTGACAGTTGCATTAAAAACAATCATCTTCAAAAGTACAAAGTGGGAAAGGCACAGTTGGATATACATGGATGGTTATCAGTTCACCTAAAAATAGCATGGATACCTCCATGGAGAGGTTGATGTTATCCTGAGCTGCATGAAAAAAGGCAATGTCCAGAATAAGGACACCCCGGAATAAGGGTGGTGATTAGTCCTGTTGGGTACTTTGTCCTGGTCAGGCCACACCTGGGATACCATGTTCAGTCTTGAGCACTATATTTTCTGAAGGATATTGACATTGGCTCCAGAAATAGGTAGGTAACCAAGATGGTGAGAGGACTGGGAACCATGTCAGAGGAGGATTGCCTGAAGGAAATGCAGATGTTTATCCTAAAAAGGAGATTTGAGAGTGATGTGGCATCTGCCTTCAAGTATCTGAAAGACTATCATTTAAATGACAAAGGATTTAGATTTTTTTTTTCTGCTTTTGTTCCTGCCAACCTAGGAGCAAAGTGTAGAAGCTGCAAAGGAGTAAACTGAGTCCTGATATGTGGCAAAAGCAGCCTAATAGAAGTTATCTTTTCCACATCACGGAGGTTAGGGTTGCAACACTTCCATGATCTATATAAAGTCTATATAAAATTTTTTGACCCTCCCTTTGTATCAGAGAAGAAGTCTAGTTTTTTTTTTTTGGGGGGGAGGAATGTTTATAGTACCTTATTGTAAAATTTGAGTATATTTATAGTATTAAAAATTAAAATATATGGATATTATACAATACTATACATATATTTTCTGCACATCTGAGTTTCTAAACTTTTTCTGTGTCATCTGTGGCTTCCACAAAACTTCCAAAAAATTCCCATTTATTTTCTTATGCTGACCCACAATATATTGAAACCTTGATGGGGAAAATTGCAATGTGGAAAGGATAACTAATTATAGCTGTCCAAACAGGAAATAGACTGGCTAAGAAGGTAATGAATTTCCTTTCCCTCAAGTTTTCAAGCCTGGGCTCTGAGAACTACTAACCAGAGCTGTCATAAAGGATGTAAAGGTGGTGTTGTGAAGGGTAGGGCTACTTTATATTTATATGTTATATCACCTAGGCAGCCAGGTGCATTGTGGATAGAATGCAAATCTGATTGTGAAGAACAATAAGACTATTTCCAGTCTTCCTGATTATATCTGACCAGCAGACTCTGGAGGAGAAAGTGAGGCTGATGATTTTGCGTAGCCCTCTTTACTTCAGTCTAAATCACTTGCATGTCATGGCATCCCCTTCTTGATGTCATGTTCGTCTTCAAGAATGAAGGGCAAACAACTGCAAATCCTGCATCAAGTTAAATTCCCATCAACGTGTAAATGACTGATAGCAGATTTTTTTCCTTGGAGAAGATTAAAAAAAAAAAGGAAAACCAGAGAAGGCTTTGAGAAGACAGAGGGCACTGGACCACTGAAGAGTGGGGAGGAAGAAGAAAGGAGAATATACCAAAGAGATCATTATAAAAAGGGAAAGACCTACATTGCAAAAATATTTATAGCAGCTCTTTTTTTTGGTGGCAAAGAATTAGATATTGAGGGAATGTCCATCAATTAGGGAATGGTTGACCAAGTTGTGGCATATGAATGTAATGGGATACTATTGTACTAGAAGAAATGATGAGCAGGTGAATTTCAGAAAAACCTGGAAAGACTTATATGAACTGATGCTGAGTGAAATGAGCAGAATCAGGAGAACACTGTACACAGTAACAGCAACATTGTATAATGATCAACTATAAGTAACTTAGCTCTTCTCAGCAATACAACGATCTAAGATAATTCCAAAGGAATCATAATGAAAAACGCTATCCACTTCTAGAGAAAGAACTGACATAGTTTAAATGCATATTTTCACTTTGTTTTTTTTTTTGATAGTTTTCTCCTTTTGGTTTCTTCCCTTTCAATATGACTACTATGGAAATATTCTACACGATTGAACATATATTATCTATATTAAATTGCTTAACATTTTTGGGAAGGAGAAGTAACTATAAGGGAGGGAGGAAATTTGGAATTCAAAAAAATTTTTTTAAATGAATGTTAAAAATTGTCTGTAGATGTAATTGGAAAAAATAAAATACAGAGGAGAAGGAAGAGTATGAAAAGCAGAGACTTGGAGAATTCTGAGTTTATTTTCACTTACTTTAAATCTCACCTAGAGCTAATCCCTGCTTTCTATAGATTCAAAGCCTCATTGAGGAAACATGTATCCCTCTTCAGGAAGTAGCATCTCTTCTCCATATTAATGTGTGATTCCTAGATTCCTTTGCAGTGGATGCTTACTTAGCAAATGGGGTTACTAAATGAATGAAATGGGACTTCCTCCTTGGGATTCTCCTTTGTCATAGGATTCTGCCTTTTTCCTATTCCCAAAATCAGGATATGTTTCCATAGCTCCCTAGGCTGTCCCAGAATTTAAGAGGATTCCAATGAGTGATCAGAATTATCATTATCATAAAGAATCAATTGAGAACACAGAGCACTGGGCTAGGTACTTGGGATGTATTCCTTTATGCACCCCTTTCCTAGTGCTATATATATATATATATATATATATATATATATATATATATATATATATGTCCTTGGATCATGGGGGACCCCTTGGAGAGGGGAAAAAAGGGAACTTCACCCTAGTTCTGTTTGCTCAGTGCCTAATTGGATTCATGGGATAACATTCCTTCCTGACCACAGTAGAAAAACATGGGCTTGGAAACCTGCAATTAAAGTAGACCCACAAAGGATTTGTAATTTAACCCTAATTGGATGCAGTGGCTGCTGCTCAGCATTGCTCTGTTGGTTTCATAGCTTTTGCTCATTGCTGCCATGAATAGTTTCACTAGGCATAAGTCTGTGGAGCTTCCAGATTCTGGTTTCATTTGGGGTCATTAGCCAACATTCAAGCTCTTCTTCAGAAGAAGAATAGGCTCTGCCATGCTCTTTAAAATGCTCAAGCTTTCTATAAATTTTAGCACAGAGAAGCCCTTAATATGCTCAGCTACTGAAGTTTTGTTTTTTTTTTTTTTTTTTGGGGGGGGGAATCTCAGAAACTTCATGGTTTTTCTTTTACCTATTTCTTTCAGAGCTTTACCAGAACAGAATTTCTCTAAGAATTAGGAAATCTGAATTCTACATCTGTCTCTAGCCATGAGACCTTGAACTCTCTCTGGTCTTCAGTTTTCTCAGAAGTAAAATTAAAGGGTTACAACGGATGACCTTTAAGATCATCTTAAGCTCCAAGCTTTTGGATAATCGCTCTGCAAATATTGTAAAGGATTTCTGTTTAGGTTTGTACTGGCTTAGATGACCTTCAAAATCTCTTCCTACTCTGAAATTCTGGGGTTCCAAATGAGCCTCTGAGGTTAAATCAATTCATTTCTATTTGTATTTTGCTCCCCAAAAGTTTATGGGAATTTCCATGCTCACCACCCAGCATGCTTTTCTGCCTATGAGCTCTCCATCTAGAAGGCTGTCTCTTGGCTCATTATTATCAGATCATGTGCTCGCTTTCCCAACTTGACGGTGATGCCTTGGTTCATACTCCTACTTCCTCTCTATCTGTCAGACACCACTTTGAGCTGCATGCTGTGTCACAGCTAGGGCTTAGTTTAAGATTTAGCACTTGATTGGCAGTCAGAAGACCTGGGTTCAAATTACAATTCTGCCACTTTCCAGCTGACTTTGAGTCACTCTCCACCTCTGTGTGCCTCAGGTTACTCACCTGCAAAAGGGCGATAATGCTTACCTACTCAAGAATTAAGGATCAAATGACATCATATACACATACAGGCACTCATGATACTGTGGGATTATTTGTGCATGTCTGACTTCCTTGCCCAGAATAAGCTCTAAGGAAAAAGATCATATCTTGTGCCTCATTGTACCCCCTACAAGGTCAAGCATATACAGTCTTTGCTCAGTATGGGAGCAAAATAAATGTTGAATGCATTTTCCAGAGAAAAGCTTACTGGAATCCTACTAATTTGTTTCGTTTGAGCAATCAACCTCTCTCATTTAAATTGGGCAATTAAAGCAAAGTACAAACTCTCCTGGATCCTCTCTTGCCCTCCCCCAGTGCCTCCTCCCCGCCCCGCCCCCTAACCTCACAAAAACACAAACCTCATCTCTGTTTCCTTCCCCTCACTGTGGAACAGTTTCTGGCCCTGCACTCAAACAGTCATATACACCTTGTATGGGGATCTAAATAATTAGCTTGGCTGCATTCTTAGGGTTTACAGCCCAGATTTAAATGTAAATGAAAACACTGCAGGTTAACCCGTGGGGTCCACAAATAATCCGTCAGCACTTCAGTTAGAAAAAACCAAAGTCTGGACTCCCAGGGATTAACAAATCAACAGCATTGCAAGGGAAAAAATAAACAATAGCAGCAGTAATCAGATTCTGAGCTTCTGTGTTCTTTGCATAAATTCCTTGCCCTCCTCTGGGGATCTTAAAGCACATAAAAAGAGACAAAATGGTAAAGTGGAAAAAGCGCTGGAGTCAGGAGACCTGGATTTGGATTCTAATTCTGATTTAACCACTAACTAGTTAAGTAATCCTGAGAGATTGCTTCATTTCTCTGGGCTAGTAAGTGTAAGAAGGCTGAACCCTGTCTGGGGGGCAGACTGCTGAAGCCCGCTTCTCAGAATATTGTTATTAAATGCACATAGCAAAAAACTAGAATTGATTATAAAGGAAATCAATTATATTGAAGTAATTATATCTATCCATCTATCAACTGTCTATATAGCTATCTACATATCCGTCTATCTATCTATCTATCTATCTGCCTGTTAATCTATATTTATCTGTCTGCCTGTCTAGCTGCCTATCTGCTCCTCTGTCAGACTAGCTGCTTACCTTTCTGTCTGCCTATCTGCCTCTCTGCCTTTCTATTTATCCATCCATCCATCATCTGTCCATCCATCCATCCATCTGCCTATCTATCTGCCTGTTTGCCTGATTATCTATCTAAATTAAAAAACAAGTTCATGATCTCCAGGGAAGAATCTCTGGACTACATTGTCTATCTTTAAGGATGGTTCCAACAGAAGGCAACATCTCTGTCTAATAATAGACATGCTAAAGTCCTTATATATCATTCCCCCCCCCATGCAAATTTGTCTGAAAGTCTATCAACAATAATAACTTTATAGTAAGGGAGCTGAAAACCACTGGGAAGGAATATGGCTGGAGCCATGGCTGTTGAGGAACAGATTAGGGCAAAAGGGACTTCTAAGCTATCCCCGTATTATCTGCAAATACTGTCCAATAGGTAGTCACGTGCAGACACAGGGAACGAGCCACATTCTGTGACAGCGGCCTATAGTTCCACATAGAGAAACGAGATACGTCCTGGAACTATGCACACAGTCAGTCTCCTAATAGCCTTGCAATTTCTCGGATCCAGAACCAGGGCAGAGTAACTGGGGCTTTGCTCCATCCAGCCTGTTTCATTTAGAGGGTGCTACTAGCACTTGAAATCACAGGGCAGCTAGGGGTTAAAGAACAAAGGCCTCAGACTTGGGGGGGGATCCCATGGGCCTGTCATACTCTCAAGTACCACTGAATCAGATTAAAATGTACTTGAGAAACATTTAACAAAATAAAACAAATTACAATCAGACAAAATATTAATTTATATTTTTCTAAGTCAAGATAGGGATCCATATGTATGAGTTAGTGGCCTTGGCCCAGTAGAGCTAGTGAATAGAACATAGGGCCTGGGATCAGAAAGGATCAGAAAGATTTAAAGATTTTTTAAATCCAGCCTCAGACACTAACTGTGAGACCCTGGACAAGTCACTTAAGCTCTGCTTGCCTCAGTTTCCTCATCTGTAAAATGAGGATGATAATAGCACCTCCCTCCAGGGTTATTGTGAGGATCAAATGAGATAATTGTAAGGCACTAAACAATGCCCAGAACATAGTAAACACAATATTAGCTATCATCATCATCGTAGTCATTTCTATTTGAGTTTAACATCACAGTATAGAGGATAGCGTAATATACTTGGACTCAGGAAGATCTGAATCCAAATCCTGCCTTGAATACTTAACTAGTTGTGTGAACCTGGGTAAGTCTCCCTCAGTCTAACTTCCATCTATGAAATGGGAATGATAATAGTATCTACCTCATGGTGCTACTATAAAGATCAAATGAGATAACCTATGAAAATTCTATTATTGTATTCTTTAAAGCTCTCTATAAATGGTACATATTATTATCATCATAAGAGCTACACCTTTCTTTCACAAGAATTTTCAGAAAGTTAAAGTGGTCCAATACCTTCATTTATAGAGGAGCAAACTTCGATCCAGGGCAGCCAATTAATTTACCTTCAGTTGTATAAGGAGTGGGTATCTAGTGCTCCTTCCAGGTAGCCTGCTGTCTCCTCAACTAACATAAAGACAGTGGACCTTTGTGTGTAGTGGCAAGAATAATCTGTGGAAAATGGAAGCTATAACTCTTTTTGTCGTGGCAAGGAACTGGACTGAATGGATGCTCATTAGTTGGAGAATGATTGAATAAGTTATGATATATGAATGTGATGGAACATTATTGTTCTATGAGAAATGACCAGCAGGATGATTTCAGAAAGACTTACTTGAACTTATGCTAAGAGAAGTGAGCAGGACCGGGAGAGCATTGTATACGGCAAGAACAAGATTATACAATGATCAATTCTGACAGACATGGCTCTTAACAATGAGATGATTCAAGGCAATTCCAATAGACTTGTGATAGAGAAAGCCATCTGTACCCAGAGAGAATTTTGAAGACTAAATGTAGGTCAAAGCATAGTATTTTCACTTTTATTGTTTTGGGGGTTTTGGGGGCTTGTTTTTCCCCCTTTCTCATGTTTTTTTTCTTTTGATCTGATTTTTTTTGCTTAATATGATGAATATGGAAATGTGTTTAAAAGACTTGTATAACATTTAACTTAGAGCAGATTGCTTGCTCTCTTGGGGAGGGAGAAGAGAGGAGGAGAAGGAGAATAAAACTGAAACTTGTACAAAGTTTTGTGACGATGAATGTTAAAAACTATCTTTGTGTGTTTTTGGAAAAATAAAATACAATTCAAAATAAAATAAAGTAAGTGGAAGCTAGTAGATCAGTTGTCGAGGGTTAAGGACTTCTAGCAACAGCCCTCTTCTCAGTTGAGGTTGCACTTAATGGTACCTGCCCTGAACATATAAAGTCCTAATGATAGATCTGGGGTCTGCTTTTACTGGTAGCTTAAAAAATATCTAGGTTTTCTGTCTTCATTACAGCTTCAGATGGATGTCTCATGTTTTTATCCTAAAGAGTTATTCTTATTTTAAAAAATTGTGTTGAAATAAGGCAATCGGAATTTTACTATTGGGAGATGACTGCACAGTCTTATAAAAGTAAGAACTCTTTTCCCCCAGAAGTTCTTTTCTCCTGTTAAATGATTTATATTTGGGGTTTCAAAAGGGAAAAAAAGAAAGAAAACAGCCTTTAAATCACTTGGCCAAATTCATTATGTTGTCACATAATTATAATTGCCTCAAGTTAAACAATAAAAAGTTTTACTGTTTTTTACAATTCAGTTATAAGGGAGAAAATAGAGTAAAGCAGACCAATGTGAGTTTGGAAATAAGGTTCCTTTGGGTGTGAAAGCTGTTGTCAGGCCTTCAGTTGATAGCCACAACTGTGATTCTCTATTGTAGAAACATGACAACTGATTGCTAAGGCAACAAAGACTGAGAGAGGCTGGAAGGGAGAGGATGAGGGAGGAATGGAGGAGGGAAAGCCGACTCTCACTCGGTATGTGCGTAAGAATTGGCTGTGCGGCAAAGTCCTTATTTTTTCTGGATAATTTTTTCCTAAATGAGCCCAAGCCCTGCTAGAGAAATGTCAAGCATTTTCCTAGTGTCTTTCCAGGTAGAATCAGTCAATTTGCCATTCTGAGAAAGCACTTAGATCCCAAACTTTGGGATGTCAAGGTTTCTTGGATCTGTCTGGGTTCATTAAAGATGCAGGTGTCTGGCTGGTGTGAGGCAAAGTGCCTGGGCAAATAACTGGCACCGTTGGTAGGTCTAGCAACTCATCATTTCCCCCAAAACACATTAATGAAGGAGAGTTGGGGAAAGATGAGGCATAAATTTAAAAAATACATATTTCTTAATCAAAATTAGGTGTGAATTCCAGTCATAAACAGAGACTAATAATCCCAAACCACGGACGTTACTTCATTCTCATGTGTAATGTGAGTATCTGCCAGATATAACATTTGGGGCCAGAAATAGTGTCTCTCGTTGTTTCACAGGTATGAAGCTATCCTACCCTGCTTACTTCCCCTTTTCCCCTAATCCCTCAATATTCTCCCTTTACACTTAGAAGCTTCTGCTACTTTGAGTTATGGCTCATGGGAGTGTCCGGTCCATAAGGCCCTTTGCACTGACTGATCCCCATGCTTAGAATGCTTTCTCTCTTCATATCTTGCCCTAGAATAACAGGTGATGAAAAGGCTTGGTGAAGAATTTTCAGCAGAAAAATCAGGCCTCCTTGGACTCCTAGTCAAACTACATCTTAAAAAAAAATAAATAAAACAACACAATAAAAATTGCTTCTTCCTCGGTTTTAGTTTCCTGATCTGTAAAATGAAGAAACTGAACTAAATGATTCATAGGTCCCCTTTGAGATTCCATGAAGCTTTCAAAGTACATTTTAAAACCTCCCAGGAAGACTGAACCCTTTCCCCAATTTGTCTTCCTCATGGATAGAAAATGGAATACTACTTGGGACGAGCAAATGTAACATGGATGAAATCTAGATTCTGTCACAGATAAGATCTAGGGCAGAAGGGACTCTAGAGATTTTCTGTCCCCAAATCATTTTACAGATCAGTAAATAGAGGCTGAGAGAAGGAGAACAGTTTGTTCCAAAATCACAGGATTATCAGGATCTCATTCAAATTCAGTTTTTCTAATTGTTCTTTTCATAACATTTTTTTCAGTTAGTCAATAAATTATGTTATTTAAATATCTACTACATTTGTTAAGCACCTACAATGTTTCAGGCTCTGGGAATACAAAAAAGAGGCACAAGCCCAGTCCCTGTTCAAGAAACTTGAAATAAAATGGTGAAGACAACAAGTAAATATGTTCAAAGAGGTTACATACATAATAAATAAGAGAAGGAAGTATGAGAATTGAGAAGAGATAGGAAAGGCTTCCTATAGAAGAGGGGATTTTAGATGGGCCTTGAAGGGAGCCAGAAAAACCTGAAGGTAGAGAAGAGCAGACATGGGATACAGCCAGAAAAAAAGATGTCAATAGATTATTAGAATGCTGGAAGGAAAACACAAAAGGAAGCAGTTTTTCATTTCCAAGTGGAAACGCAGAATTTTGGCCCTTTCTCAATTCTTGTCAAAGAATGTGACCCAAAAAAAGTCTCACTTTTTAAAAAAGTGGAGCCATCACCTAATGAGAAAATGGTTCATGACACATCTCCACCCACTGCTTCATAATCCCACCTGCTTCTCAGGTGCTCTGGTGTGTCTGATTATTCATGAACTGCTAATGAGCTAAAAAGTGAAGTTAGAAAAAGTAGACCACACTCACTACTGCTGAACTTAAGATAAACTCTACTGGGATGGTCTGTGGTCTACTTTCTCTCAGGACCAAGATTCCATGATTTGTCTTGTTCTCCGAGGCTCCATCCTGCCCTGTAATCCCTGCTCAGGTCCCCCAAACCAACTTTAAGTATTTCCTCTTGGTATTGAAGGCTTCATCACAGGAAAGTTACTTTACCTTTGTGAATCCTCAATTTCCCCACCCAGAAAATGATGGGATTGAACTAAATAATTTCTAAAGTCCCTTACAGTTCTATGGGAGTTTTTAGGATACTTACTCAATGATTTTGTAAATTTATCTCATAACTTGGAAATCCTCATAGGCCTTCCTTGTGAAGTATCATGTTATGGGCAGGATGTTGAATTTGGAGATAGTTATATCTGGGTTTAAATCCCAATTCTGATAGTTATTAACTATATTACCACATAGCCCTGACCCATAGGGTCCCTTTTTATCATCTATAAAGAAGGAGAAGTTGCCACCATGATTTTCCTGAGGCTTAAGTCTGGCCATCTTATCCCTACCACTCAATAAATTCCAGTGGCTCCCTTTTGGGGCTCCCTTGAGGAACAAACATGAATGGTGCTAGTTGGCATTTAAAGTCCTTGATGGGCCATTTTCTCTTTATCCTCCAGTTTTCTTATACTTTATTCTCCTTCACATACTCCATAATCCACTCGTACTGCTTATTTATAATTCCTCTTACACAAACTTCCATCTGTCATCTCTGGGTACTGCCTGTCCCTCAAGCCCTGAATGTTTCCTCTCTTCCAAGTCTGCCTCTTAGAGGGTGCTTAAAAGGCTCCCTTCAACCCTTATAATTTCAAATATGGTGCTCCAGATATTTCCTTCCCCACGATGATTATCTTATAGCTATTTTGAGTGTGTCTTACGTACCTAATTACAACAATATGTCTCCTCTATTAGAATGAAAGCCCTTTGAGGGCAGGCTCAGTTTAACTTTTATCTCTGTATTCCCAAGTGCCAGATGCTTATTGAATACTTTTGATTGGTTGATTGATTCTTGAAGGTACAAATTAGATAAGGGCTGTAAAGTATTGTATACATTTTAAGAAACTATACAGATCAGTCATTATTTCAGGAATGCTCTGAGGCTCACTCTGTCAATCATATAAATCTGGCAATCACCCTACAAATTAATCTCCTCCCCTCTTGGGACACATTTCTGTGTGCAAATGTGAAAATTTTCTTAATTTTAATTAGTGAGATGCAGTTCTCAATTGGCACCCTTTTTTGACATGAGTATGACTTTATTAGTCTAATTAAGAAGATCCTAAAAGCGGTTGTCTATTTTTAAGCATGCAGCCTGGAGAATTTTAAGAAGAGCTCCTCCCTCTGGATTTTCTAAATCTCTCCTTCTGACCATCCTCGATCTGGCATTTCGCCAGGGGGCAAAGAGATTGAGATTCACAGCCTGGAGACAAGGTCTAGTTCAGACTTTGCCACTTACCAGCTATATGATCTCGTACAAGTTATTTAAATCTCCCAGGTCTTTTGTTTCTTCATCTGTTCAGTAGGGACAAGAATATTTGGCGTATCTCAGGGGGATTATGAGGCTCATATGAAATCAAATCCATGAATGTTGCATAATTTGAGGGGAATAATGCAAGGAGCAAAGTAAGACTAGAGAAAATCACCAGCAGCATATTGGGACAAGCAATGGAATTGGATGGTTTGGGATTAAAACCAATGCTGACTGACTACATGTCCATGAATAAATCACTTCACTTGTCAAGGAGTCTACATCTTCATCAGAGGGCAAGAACAGAAAATCTCTATGGTTCTTGCTGGCTCAAGATGCTTTGAGCATCACAAAAATTTACCAACAACTAGATCTATCTAAAAGTGGATTAGACTCGGTTTCCCATTCTGGGAGGTTTTCAGAAGTTTGATGACCACTTGCTGGGGTACATTGTAAGGGAGATAATTGTTCCAGTTTGTGTTGGACTGGATCAGAGTGTCACACAGGCCATACTCCTGACTGCTGCCCTCACAGTTTAGTTAAGTTGGGAAATACTGTTCAAAATAAAATTCCAATAGAACATAGATAATGTTAACATGTGGTTTTCTAAGTTGATAAGCAACTGCTTAAATTTGTTTTGTGGTTCTGATTCTCTCTAATTTTGACTCCACAGGACTAAATGACCCCTGAATCCCTTCAATTATGAGGTGCTATGAGCTTGTGATTAAAATCATCTGTGGCTGCTATTATCATGATTATATCTTACATTCTGCCATTCTAAATTTGCAACAAAGATATCGTATATTTTTGTGATAAATAGGACAAACGAATGCATATTTTCAATTGTTCCCCAACCCCACATCAAGCTTCCTGATTTACATGCATTGCTTAGATTTGCCCAGTGTTTTGCTTTCTTGGTTTTCCACTTGACCCCATGGGGTCATTTACCAAAGGGTTTCCTTTTTGTTTTTAATCCTAGGGTGAATGGGGAGGAATTAATGAATGTGGGATATGTTAGAAGCAGATATGTGCTGGAACTATGTTGAGAGAGGTAATTTTTAATTTTCATTATGAGCATTTACATCTCAGAAATCAGCAAAAGCTACAACCGGATCTTTTTTTTTTTTTTTAATTATTGCTTTGTGGATTACCTAAACTTAAAATAATGGAGGAAATGTCAATAATGCAGATTAAATTTAAAAGTGTGTTAGCTTGTACATTTTTTTTAATCAGACAGCTCGGTGTTAACCATTGATTGGGAACTACTAGTTAAAGGACTTATTCTGTAACCTTGATTCCTCAATATTTTATGAATTCTCCAAAGATAGGAGAATCAGAACCAAAGTTCTACCTTGCATCCTCAAGTCTTTTTGTACTTTCTTTCTGTCAATAAATTTCCCATTTACTCTGCATAGAAATTGTACGTACTAGTTTGCTTCTTATTGATGTCATTTGATTGTAAGCCTCTTGTGAGTAAAAATTGTCTTTTACCTTTCTTGGTATCTCTAGCATTTGGCAAAATGTCTGACATATAGTAAGCATTTAATACCTGTTTTTGACTGATAGTGTACATGTCATATTCTTCTTCTCCTTAATCCATTACACTGTAAATCCCTTAAAGACTTGGATTTAGCCATTTTTTGCCTCCCCTGGACACTGCAGAATGCCTTGAACATATCAAGTATTGAAAATTGTGTTGAACGGAATTCTTAAAATGGAAATGTTTAAAAAATGAAGGCGGCCCATACAAAGCATTTTTTTTTCACAGACAATAATCACATGTCAAAGTAATAGGGCCGCATATTCTATACATTTTGGGCAAAATGTTGGTCTTCTTTCAGGAATTCCAAGGCTATTCCTTTTGTCCCATACTAATTGCATCTGAGTTTGCTGCTTTGGACCCTGTGGAATAGAACTGAGATGTCTTTAATTATTGGGAACAGAAGCAAATGTTTAAAATTGTTTCCTATGTAATTAGGGAAAAACAAAATATTATTTTAAATATTTGAGGCAGGAACTGGGTCTGGAGTTAGGAAAATCTGAATTTAACTCCAGACTCAAATACTTACCAGTATATCACCCTAAGTGTGTCATTTAAGCTCTGCCTCAGTTTTCCCATCTGTAAAATGGAATTCACAGGGTTGTTGTGAGGATCAGTTGAGACAATATTTAGTACTTAGTACCAAGATAATAAATATAATATATATGATTATATATGTAATATAATTATATATATATTATAATTAAAGTAATATAAATAAATAATAAATATAAAAATAATACTTAGATAATAAAAAGCACTTAGCAAAGTGCTAGGCACATAGTAGGTGCCAAATAGATGCTATTATTATTATTTGAAAGATGGTCATGAGGAAGAATGATTTGATATAATCTGCTTGGCTCTGTAGAGCAGAGCTAAAAGTGGTGGTAGAGAAGTGGTCTTGATGTAAGGAATAACTTCCTAACAATGTTAACCAAAGGCCAAGGGGGCTTTCTCTGCAGGGTGGTACGCGCCTTTTCACTGGTGTTGGAGCAAAGGCTGGATGACTACTTGTTGGGCACGTTATTAAGGGTATTCTTGTTGGGCTGTAGATTTGTTTAGATGAACTTTAAGGTTTTTCTACTCAGATTCTGTAATTCTTCAATTCTTATTATTTTGATTTCACTTGATCCCGTTTCTTGATTCATTTTGGCCACTATTATCATTCACCTCACTCCCATAAGATGGATTCTCTTTCCCAATTAAAGCCTATGAAACTCACCTCTGGTTCAACTGCCCATTAAAAAGAAGCAATGTAAAGATCACTAAGTTTTAAGTCAGATTTGAGCTCTGATGCTATCTCTCCAGGTGTCAAATAAGCGGTTAGATCAATGATCTCCAAGGGCCTGGGCAGCCTGAAATCTTGTGATCTTCACATTTAGGATCTGGATGTTGTCAACAAGTTGGGGGAATTGGAGGGAATTCTTAGTGAGGGAATTCTTTGTCCTTTTCTGCAGCTTAGACTGAGTTTTAGAAAGATATCAGAGGCAGGATTTAAATTCAACTCTCTGACTTCAAGGTTGGCTCTCTACTATACGACACTATTAACAAGTAAACATTTTCTCCTGTTGTGTGAATAATAAATCACATGGGGGAAAGAATTTCCTAGGAGGAATAATGCAGTGATAAAAAGATGGTGGAGTATTGTGCTTAAAAAAAATCTACACCCTGGAGAGATTCGTTATAATAATCCCTTAGAAATGGGCCATCTAGTCTAGAGATTCTTAACCTGGAGTTCACAAAAGAATCTAGGGAATCTTAACTTGGGGTTCATGACCTTTTTTCAGACATAGATCGATAAATTTATATCTGTGTGTTTATGTATATACATATATAAAAACTATTTTAATATAACTTTTTATATTTAAAGCAAAAATTTCTTAAATTTGGTTTCCATGAACTTAAAAAAATAGTATGACTATTTCAATATAATTATATCTTTTAATTTTCTATGTATTTTATTTTCAGTTTTTGAATTCAATAAATTTGTGTGTGTATGTATGAGTGTATACATTTACATATAACTATTTCAATATAATTTTATAAGCCTTTAAAGCAAAATTTCTTAACTTGGTTTCCATGAACTTAAAATAACATTATGATAACTCTATTTCAATATAATTATACCCTTTGGTTTTCTCTATATTTTGTTTTCAGTTTTTGAAAACTTTATTCTAAGAAAGGGGTCCTTATGCTTTACCTGACTATTTCCACAAGGACTCACAACATAAAAAAAGTTAAGAATCCTTTTTTTCTTTCCAGAGGCTATTTAATTTGTCCGTTTCCCATAGTTTCCCTGGAATATAAACAATGATCATTAAAAATCAATCTGGGGGATTGAGCTTCTAGCCAAGAGTTCAGGGTTGTGACCCCATCATTCACAGATCTGGGCAATATTAACAATACGGGAGAGGTTCTAAGTAAGATCAGGTTGGCTCATTGGGAACCAGTAGTCGTGGAGAACTCTGGCGAAGTAATTTGAAAACCGTCCTTTGGGGGTCATATATTTTAATGTCAAGATCTTAATACATGAGAAAGTTTGTTTAATAAGGAACAGCCATGGGAGATACTGAATTCCACTGAGCTAAGGAAAATTGTCCACTTTGCCAACTAAACCAACTTTGTATACAAAATACTCAGTGTGGTTCAGGGGCTGTGTATGTTGGGTCCAGAAGAAAGCATGTGACAGCTTTACTGCTTGCTTTGGGTATGTATAATTGGCAGTGGGAGGGGAGGAGGGGATGCTTGCTTCTGCTTTCACTCAGCTTGATTGATTTTTATTTCCCTCCATAATTATTAAAAACCTCATGTGAGCATTTTAGAAATTCTGGGGCTCAAGACTGTAGAATATGAAAACCCTTGAAGACTGAGTAGGGAATCCTTCCCTCCATTCTCCTCTCCCCAAGCAATTATTTGTCCCCATGAGGGATGAGCTTCTAGATGTGGCTGTAAGGGAGCAGGCAAGCCCACGGTAGTTAGAGTAAAAATAGACCAAACCAGATTGTGTTTATGTTGGCAAAGAGAACAGGAAAACCTCAGAGATGGCAAGAAAGGATGGCAGTGGGGGAATGTGAGCAGAATTTTCATCCCCATGGCTAATTACAAAGTAGAGTAGTTCACTTAAAATAATGTTCATAGGATCTTAAGTATAAAAGTTACAACCCAACCAAAAGCCACTATCTTTGACCTTTGAAAGCCAACTGGAAGGCAGTTTCCAATAGCAATCCCAACCTCAAGAGGTCTCCAAAGTAGACATATGGCAAAGATCTGTATGTGTCTGTCTCTATGTCTTCACTTTTAGCATTCATTCTTTGGCAAACTAATCATTCAGAAAACAGCCTATTTCTCGGTTATTACTTCAATCTTATACCTTAAGTATTTCAAGTAGAGATTCTATGACTCTTTTAGAGTTGGAAAATTCTATGACCCTTTTATGGAATCAGAAAGATGTCAGCTTGAAGACAATGCTTTGTACCCATTTTGTGGATAACCCTAGTTCTTAATTGACTGCTGGCAGATCTTGCTGGGAATGTAGGATTGAGACTATAATCCTCAACCATTCTCAAAATGGACACACTCAAAATGGCAAGTTCCTTGTTCCTCAAAATTTCTGAGTGGGTGGAGGGCTTGGCCAGTGACAGGATAACTAGTGACTTAAGGACCATATTTAGTAGGGATTAATATGCAAAGAATAGTGACCAGCTGTTCCCTATTTGCACCAAGAGCTAACTAAATAAGCAGTAACGGACTTAAGATTCAGCATTAGTGCTTTCAGACAAAAAACAAGAGGTGACTCCCATGCATATATTAAATTCATATAAAACTACTCAAAAGAACTGAAATAACTTTGTTCAGTAACCCATTGATTATTGATATTAAATGAGACATTAAAAAAGACATATATTTTTGAACCGTGTCAGTCACTGTCATGGAAGGTGCTTGGTCCAAAGTACAAGTTGAAGGTTCCCTAAAGATATTAAGCTGCTTTCAGATGCTCCTATTTTTGCAAATGACACCGTGGTGATTTCATCATAGTCCCAAATGCTCCAGAACTTCCTAAAGAAGAGTCATTACTGTACTAATCTCTAAGTAAAATTTAATATTTCCTTCAATTACTTAAAAATATCATTCTGAGAAAGGGTCCATAGTCTTCATTAGACAACTAAACAGTCCACAAGTGTTAAGAACCCCTGAATTTGGTGGACAATGCACAGAGCTTGTTTATCAGTATGTCTGTATGAATGTAATTGCATCTATTTATTTAAAATTAGATCTAGAAGATGGACAATGAACTAGGCCCATAATTGTAGAAGCAGAGAAGAAAGAACAAGATAACTTCAGGAATATTGAACAATTATTTTATGACCCTCAGGCTTCTCCCTGGAACAAAATCCCAGCTTTATAAACACAGGCATCCATTCTCCCAGTAATGTGTGCCTGTGAGTCATGGATTATTACAGTCTCTGAAGAATTGATATTGAGCTTAAATCAAAGGGCACTGGAGAAGTGCATGATGGATATGAGCAGGTTGCAAGACATTACAAACAAGAAAATGTATAGGAAAAACCATATAAAGATGTTATCAGAGAAATGTATGACTAGAAACAAAAAAGATGGGCTGGTTATGTAGCGAGAGTAAGGGATTACTGATGGACTGTCTGTGTTTCTCTGGTATCCACATCCTGTCAATAGAATGAGCAAAAGGCCCCCAGAATGCTGGCTAGATTCTTCTTTTTAGAGGACAGAAGTTTCACAGAATGGACACGTGGATGGAATACAGTCCGCATCATGGGTGGGAATCCTTACAGTAGAAAGATCATAGGGTCATCAGAATATTATAGAAGATCTTTAGAAGGACTGGAATTTAAGAATATTTGGAAGGACCAATCTGCTCAAAGGACCAATGAATCTGCATGAACTAGAATGGTTGGATGAACAATGTTCATAAGTTATATCTACTTGTAATTATTTGTATGTAAGGTGCATTTGTACAGATAAGAGAAATTGTAATAAGTTACATAGTAAGTAGGGTAAGTTGTCAAGTTCCCAAATCATGGTTTCACTGTCATATTTTTAAATTTTTGCAAAAATTGACACAATTACTTGGTCTATTTAATTTAAATATTAAGACCACTGAGGAAGGTCTTAAAATTCCTTCCTAGGAGAAAGCTCAAATCCTACTTTGAAGAGATATTCTCTGAAATCCAATTTCACTCACTTATTCATTCAATCAATAAACACTTAGTAAGTGCCTGCTCTATGCAATGTATTGTAACAGGAATAGGGTTAATATGATGAAAAGTTAGATACAGGCTCAATTGTTAAAATGCTTATAGTCTATCCAGGGAAACAAACATGTGTATGAAAGGACTATGAAGATTGTTAGGAACAAGAAATCAGGTCCAGTAAAGGGGGGAAAGGAAGAACCACCAAGAAAAGAAGGTGTCCCTGAAAGCTGTGTAAGATGTCAGTAGATATCCATGACATAGAAACAACATGGGCAGATGTAGAAAGCAGCATAAACAAAGGCACAGGAGATCTCTTATCATCTAGTTGTTCTGAAGTATAGAATGTTATGGGAGATAGCATAAAAGAGTGGGTGTCTACCTCCTCCCTCACATTTCTCTCCATCCCATATTATTGAATCAGATTATAAATGACCTTGATCGTTAGGCTTCAGAGTTTTGATCTTATAAAGGAAGCAGCAGGGACTCATTGAAGGTTTTTGAGCAGGGGAGTGCAGTGGTGTAGTGTGGAAGTAAAAGAGCCTAGAAAATGAGAGTGGAAAGATCTTGAGAGGTGTAATGTGGAAGGGGAGGAGAGCCTGGAAAATGAGAGTGGAAAGATCTTGAGAGGTATAATGTGGAAGGAGGAGACCTTGGAAAATGAGAGTGGAAAAATCTTGAAAAATCATCTGATTGTACTTATGGCATTTATTGTCTCATATTGTAGTTGTTTGCATAACTGCTTTGACTGGCCCTTAAGCTCTAAGTTCCTAGTAAATAGGAACTTCATTTATGCTTCTTTGTGTTCCTGTACTGAATTTTGAACATAAATATTTGTTGAATGGATTTCCTTAAGGCTTGAGAGCTAATGACTCATACTCAAAATTGTGCTCATGCCTTCTGTTTCACATGCATAATTAATAAAGGAATTATTCTGAGGACAAAACTAAACTCAAAACAAGGAAATTCTCAGACTTCTGCTAAGCTGATGAGTCTAATCACATGAAAAGAATTAACAGAAAAACACAAAAAGATAGAACCCAATATGATACTATCCCCAGAGAAAACATTAATATTTTTGGAAATAAAAATATCTTCTCAAATTCCCAAGTTATGGTTTCAATGTCATATTGTCTTGTTGGACTAACAACAAAGACCTTCCCCATGGTTTGTATTCATGTTTTGGTGAGTATCAATCAACAAACACTTAAAGGGGGACTATGTCCCAGGCACTATGTAATAACAATTATCCAAATGACAGTCCAACTATGTCGACTCATCCCGTGGGACTCACTCTGACCTGCGTATAAGAAATTGGCAGAGATGGGACTTTAACAGACTGAGCACTGCCAGTAAATACAAATCCTGACCTCCAAGGGGTGCCAAGGGGTGATTTAGGGAACATGGGTGGAATTCATTCAGTGGCATCTTACAATTATGAGGCTGATACCTGTCTCAGAAGAGGGGAGGGATCCCAAGTGTGATTGTGTTGGTTGTCACAGTGAAGGTGGGAGGCAATCTGCCTTTCCCTCTTCTGTATGGTTGATCATACAGTTCTTAGGGTCAGGGCAGGGAAAGCCAGAATACATTTAGAGCATCAATAGACTGCACATGGGTATAGCTTTTGGTATTGTGGTATAGCTTTTACACGTGTGGCTCTTTTCTCCCTAAGTGATAGCAATATCACATTTATGCAGGACTTCAGGGTTTACAAAATACTCTCCTCGCTCCAGTCCCGGGAGGTGGAGATTGCAAGTGTTATTAATCCGCATAATATATGTGAGGGATCTAGATGATAAGGTACTCAAAAGGCTAGAACCCATGTCTTCATCTTTTTTTGGATCCAATCTCAGACATGGACCACAAATGAACCCTCACTCTGGCAGGAGAATCAGGACTTTGTCCCAGAGCACTGAAATTATAGCAGAGGGTCCACCCAAATTTAAAATATTTATCTTAAAAGGTTTAAAAGAAAAATGTGAATTTGTTACATTTATGTTCTAACAGTAATTATATTTCTTTATCAATGTAGAAATGACTGTTAGTAAAAAATAATTAGTTAAAACAGTTGTTTGCTTAGTCAAGCACTCTTTCATACAATGGAGTTCCTTTCTCCCCTTTCCATCCCAGATTTTTTTCCCCCAATGGGCGCCATCAGGTTTTCTTCCCACCTAGAGGTGACATTTCAGGGTCTATTCTATCTTGTGTACTAGTACTCCCATAATTGTATATGTTGTAGAAACTTTTTATAATTATTTTCACATGACAAATTACAAAGTTAGTTTGAGGGCGTGTTTCATTTCTCTTGCCCCAGGCACCAGAATTTCTAATTATTGGTCTGCACAGCTACCATAAGGGAACAGTGACTCTTAATCATAATTAATTATATGCCTTTTTTTAATCAACTCTTATGACTGACAGCAGGTGTTAGATGCTCTTTAGCCTTTAGATAGCAGTTTATATTTCCTAATAGAATGTTTAATACCAATGTTTTTAGAACACAGAATGAACTGTGATTAATCTTTTGGTTGTTCTGACAACTTCTAAGCATGAGCCATAACAAGCTACATAAAAGCATAGAAATACAATTATTAATTATTCAGGATAGCTAGGAGGCACAGTGGTTAGAGTCCCAGCACTGGAGTCAGGAAGCCCTGGTTTCAAATCTGGCTTCAGACACTTCCTAGCTGTAAGACAGCTTGCCCTAGCTGGGCAAGTCACTTCACTATTTGCCTCAGTTTCCTCATCTGTAAAACAAACTGGAGAAGGAAATGGCCAACCACTCCAGTATCTTTGCCAAGAGAACCCCATATAGAGACACAAAGAATCAGACATGACTGAAACTGACTGAGCAACAATGTAATTAAGTGAGCAGAAATATAGTTATGGTACATTGGGAATTCCCTTAAAGGAATAAGTATTATACAATCCTCCTGCATGCTCCGTCCAAGCCCTTCGCTTCTCCCACCAACTTAAATGAAATGGCTTTGTTCCTGAGCATGGCTACAAAAGTTTATCTTCTCTCTGTGGCTAGGCTCCCGGCAAGATTCTTCTTGGTTTTCTCTGGTCCAGAGTTGCAGGATCTGAACCAAGCTGGTGGGACTTCAGTCCTTTCAGAGGCAGAGTTCAGGATATACTGGGATTTTGAGTGACTGGCAGAATTCTTGGAGGTCATAAAGCCCAAGGCCTGCTAATGGACCATCACTTTGTGGAAGTTCTAATTTTGTCATTTTGGAAAGCAATGAAACATAGAAGCAAAGCTGTTCTAGTCCTGTCTCTGACACATACTGGTTGTGGGACCCTGGGCACACCTCCCAGTGCTTTAGGTAGTTATCTAAGGCAAGTGGCTCTCTGGAGCAGTAGAATGCATTTCCTTGCCTTGCTGTTTTTCAGTCATTTTTCAGGCATGTCCAATTCTTCTTAATTCTCTTTGGGGTTTTCTTGGTAAAGATACTGTGCTTTGCCATTTCCCTCTCTAGCTTATTTTACAGATGAGGAAATTGAGACCACACTAAATGGCTTGCCCAGGGTGACACAACTAGTGTTTGAGGTGAGATATGAACTCAGGATGATGAATCTTTCTGACTCCAGGCCCTCCCTCTATTCACTGCACTACCTGGCTGCCTTCATTTCTTCACTAAGAGTTCCCTACACCAGTGAAATAATAAATCCAATTCAAAATTTCCTCATAAAAATACAAAGAATATTTGTTATGGTTATTTCTTTTGTTGGTGAGCATAGTCCTTAGAAATATCAGAAAATGTTAATCCATATTTCACAAACTTGATATCTCATCCATGTAGTTATATATACCAACAACACAGAGTGTTATCTCTTACCCTCTCAAAAGTCTGCCACAGAAGCATAACCCAACATGAAGGCAGACTTCCTCCATCATATGACAAATAATGTTATTTTTACTGGATCCAAATTTCATTGGGATATTCCTTAGGAGGTGATACCTGCCCCAGAACCTCTAATAATCTTAGAGAATTGGCTAAATCACCAAGAAGTTAAGTGATTTGCTCAGTTTACAGCTAAAATCCTTGAATTCAGATTTTTTTGCCGTCGCAGCTTTTTCTTATGATACTACATCAACTCATATGAGTTGAAGAAAATTATCACAATAAAAGAATCTATGTTACTACTCTTAGGCAGTCAAGTGCTCAATGATGAGAAGGATTTTGTTTCAGTTCAGTCAAAAATTTTAAAACAAAGATTCTTTGGAGATCATTTTATCCCATATCTTTAATTCACATTTGAGGAAACAGATTCATAGGGATTAAGTGAACTGCTCAAGGACATGCATCTGTTTAATAGCAGAGACAGGACTAGAAATCAGTTTTTTCTGAGTCCTTGCCCTGAGCTTTTTCCTCCTTTCCTAATTAAGATAATTAAAAACCATCACTGAGCTAAACAAAATAAACAAGACTTTGCTTTCAACATCAAAGCATCCTACTTGTCCTCCAAAGTCATGAAAGTTCTCAAAGTTTGAATACCACACAAGTATTCAATGAGTTCACAGTTTATTCTGCTGATTGTGCTCGAGAATCCAAGACATAGGGTGGAAGAGCTAGAAGGGACCTTGGAGAACTTACAAGACCTTGCTTTCAACATCAAAGCATCCTACTTGTCCTTCAAAGTCATGAAAGTTCTCAAAGTTTGAATACCACACAAGTATTCAATGAGTTCACAGTTTATTCTGCTGATTGTGCTTGAGAATCCAAGACATAGGATGGAAGAGCTAGAAGGGACCTTGGAGAACTTACAGACTAGGTCTCTCATTTTACAGATATGTACAAGTGGGAGTGGAGTGGTGAAAGGTCTGGGAAATGGATCAGAACTCTCCCCATGGAACCAATTGAGGAACCAGCTCCATGGGGGAGTTTCATAGATAAGGAAAATTGTCATTTGCATCACCATTTGCAAAATCATCAAGAGTGCTTTTTAAGCTGAAAGTAAATGAGGTATCATTTAAACAGGTAATGGTTGAGCAAATTATGGCATATGAATAAAATGGAATATAACTGGCACAAGAAATGGAAAATGCATTTATATAGTATTTATATAACACTTCCTATGTGCCATGCACTGTGCTAAACAGTTTATAAATATCTGAATTGGTCCTCACAAAAATCCTGGGAGCTAGGTGATATTATTATTCCAGTTTTATAGTTGAGAAATCTGAGGCAGAATTCCCTACACCTAGGAAATCAGGTCCATACCAAAAGCAAAAAAAAAAAAAAAAAAAAATCCAAAAAACTAAACTAAACTAAACCTTCCTCTTTCTGTCCAGAGCACTACCTCCCAAATTTGCAACCAAAGAGTCATCCTTGACTCTTCCCTCCCTCCCCACCCTAGAGCCAACCAGTTGTCATCTGCCCCCACAACATTTCTCACATCTCTTTCTGTCCACTCCCACTTCTGACTTTTAGCACCTGTTGCCAGGACTGGTTCAGTAACCTCCAAATTAGTCTTCTACTCTCCCCTATTCAATCCATTCTCCACATAGTTGCCATAATTATTTCCTTACAGCAAAGATCTGAATCTGTCACTCCTCTACTCAAAAACTTTCAGGGGCTCCCTATTGCCTAAAAAACAAAATATAGTCTCCAAAGTCTGGAATTCCAGACTCTCTATAATTTGTAAATAAATTCTATCTGTTTTTCTAGTTAAAAAGCATTTATCAAGTATGTTCTGTGTGCCAGGAAATATGCTGAGTATTTGGGATACAAAAAGACGCAAAAGACAATTCCTTCTTGTAAGGAATTCTCAGTTTGAGGTAGGGAGACAACATGTACAAACAATATAGAGACAGGATAAATTGGATGGAAGGCCCTAAGATTAAGAAGGACCCAGGAAAGCTCTTACAGAAGATCTTTCTCTTTCACCCCAGCCCACTTAAAACTGGCCTTCCTCCCTAGAACATATTCCCTCCTTATCTCTACCCTTCCAAGTCTAAGCTCAGTCACCACCTTCTGAGAAGCTTTCCTTGATTCTACCTTTCCCCATTCCCTAATTTTTAGCACTTTCTTCCTCCTCAATTCTTGTACTAGATACTTATTTGTACTCTTGAAGGCGGGGTCTTCATATGATCACATATATCATTTTCTGCACAGCAAGAGTTTAATTAATAAATAAAGAAAAGAAAAATAAGTGCTGGTTTTGCTCCATTAAGTTGAGCCCCAGCATCTAGTCTGGAAGAAATAGGTTCTCCCAGGCGGGCCACCCTGGTGCTTTCCCCAAATCTTAAGCAGGCTGGCACCGCAGGCAGGACAAAATCAGCCCCACATGGGAGCCGTGAGGTATGCTGGCCGGCCCCTGGCTGGAAACTGCTGTGATGTCAGCCGCAGGCCAGCTCCATCAGGCCCACACCTTCATACACATGAATGTTCTCCTGGCTTCTTTGGAAAGTAATTTTATACCAGTCCATCCAAGCCCAGTGATGGAGTTGAAATGTTAATCCAGGTCCTTTGGGAAATAGTGGGGAGGAAAGATCAAACGGCCTGGGATAATATACTTTTTACCTATTCCAATGTTGATTACATGGCCCACAGCTGAGATGTGTAGTGTGTCTCGGGCAGTGTACCCTCAAACAGCTGGAACTTATAATGGATAACATTTTAACCCATTGGCTCCAGGAGTTGGGATTTCCTGACCCAAAACACTAATTACTGCAAATTTTTTACCTTTCCTTTCTGCCTTTTAAGGGAATAGGGAGTATGTGTGGGCAGGGAGTCGGCTTGGGAAAGAGTAGATTGAGGCTCCATTTGCTTCCTGCCGTGAACTCAGAAGGCAGGAGAGAAAGGAAAATACAATTTAAATAGCCCATTTGTTTATTGTTCCTGGCAGGTATGTGTGGTTGCCATTACAACAGAGGCCACCATTGGCTTGTCCAGTCCAAGACTTTGCCTCCAGCCTTCCAAAAACAAAACTCTGAATAACATCGGTCCTCCCGCCCCACACAGAACCTGCCCAAATAAACATGAGTGTCGTGAGGTGAAGGGAGAAAATTCCTGCCTTCCCAGGAGGGCTGGTGAAGAAGTAGGGCAACAGAGGGCTAAGCGGGGAGCCTCCAAGGTATCTACAAGGACAGCCTATAAGTCAAGACCCCAGGAAGCAGATAATCCGACCTTACCGGTTCCTAGAGCCAAACCATAATTCTGAGCAGGCAAAGATGCCTGGCGAACAGCCGGCCAACTTCTGCACTTTCTGTCCATTAGCTTACTCCTTTTGTCTCCATTTCAGAGACCAAACTGTTGAATTGATTCCCCTCTGGCTGCTAAGCTTGTAGAGCAAAGAAGTCTGGGAAAGAAATCCCAGATGAATTGAATTGGAATTCTCAGCAGGTTAAAACTGTCTCTGGTAGCCTCTCCAAGCTCAGGGGATAGCCAGGAGCCTTCCAGGCTTATACAGGCTTTAGACAAAGGCTTATGGCTCCTTAGTACTACTAATATTAACACTAATGTCACCGTCACCACCGTCACCACCACCCCACCCCCAGGTATTGAGCACCTTTTTTTGTGAAAAGTCCTTTGCTTGAA
The DNA here is from genome assembly GCF_902635505.1 of Sarcophilus harrisii. NCBI lineage: Eukaryota > Metazoa > Chordata > Mammalia > Dasyuromorphia > Dasyuridae > Sarcophilus > Sarcophilus harrisii. The sequence continues at coordinate 224,292,371 of NC_045430.1, forward strand.
GACTGAAGGAGAGAAACCAATAAATCAATCACAAGACCTACCTTCAAGGACCTATAATCAGGGCCATGCAAGTCACCATTGTTTAGTTCTGATTCTTCCTTTGCAGGAAAGCTCTTCAAAGGCTAAAGGGTGGCTAGATGTGCCCCCAACACTTCTCTTATCCAGGCTAAACATCCTTAGTTGCTTCAGTGGACTCTCTCAAGCCATGATCTCCAAGTCATTGGGAGGCAATAGGGCATTGGAGTTGGCCTTTGGAAGATCTGGATTCAAACCTTACTATACTATTTTACATATATATGTATGTATATATGTACACATATATGTATGTGTATATATACTATACTTACTATATAAACTATATAAAGCATATAAAATATGCTTATTATACTATACTATATTATACAAACAGATACACACTAGTTGTGTGACTCCAAACAAGTTCCCAGAAGCCCCCTCTCAGTTTCTTCACTTCCATAAATGAGGGGGGTCCCTCTAGGAACCCTCTGTTCCTACAGCTGCTTTCGTTCCTGGCTTTTTCCTGGGCATGTACTTGTTTTTCAAATAAGCAAAACACCCCTAAAATAAGACACCCCAAAATAGGACACGGTACTCCAGATGGGCAGAATACACCAGATTATCACCTCTCATTCCTTTTTATTTTTCCGACAACAACAAAGAAGGACCAGCAATTTGGGGAATTTTAGTTTGGGACTTTTAAGATTTAGGCCACATGAATGAGTGATGACTCCTGGCCAGAAGGATCTTAGAATCATGGATTTAAAGCTGGAAGTCATAACCCCTTCATTTTATAGATGAAGTTACCGAGGCACAGAAAGCTTGTGCCTTGATGTCCAAGTGAGTATCTGAGATGGAATCTTGAGTCCTGGTTACATCTCTAGGGAGCGCGCCAACATACCTGCCATCTCGGCGGGCCACCTGGCATGTATGTAAGTAATTGGGACGGGGAGGGACCTTCCAGTTGGGATGGGAGCATCCCCGAGGTGGGGAATTACAGTCTCTGTCTGAGGATGAAGAGAGATTTGAATATGGTGGGAAGTCCATGAGGCAGCTCAGAGGGGAAGGTGAGGGCATGTGGAAGGAAGAACAGCATCAAAGGCAAATACATTTGGGAGGAAGCTGGAGAATGAGGAAAAGCACATGAAAAGCGGTTTGGCTGGCCACTGACAGCAATATTTTTAGCTTTTGGACCATGATGCACTCTGGGTACATAGTGTCAGAGAGTTTCTCTGTGATTTACTATGCAGGAATGGGAGATTTTTGTTTGATCAGTGCCTGAAATCCTAACATTCTTGATCTGTTCCTATCATCTTGAAAATAAAAATATCTCTGGGAGGAGGAATCCCCTTGATCCAATGTGTGAATTAATTCTATTGGTCCCCTTTTTAAAGCATAAAGCTAAGTGTGATGGGAACAGGACTTGAGGGAGGGAAAAAGGCAGGATTCATTAATTTCCCATCCAACATTTTGCCTAGAATAGGGTCTTGAAACTCAGGGCAATAGCTAGGAATTCTTGAGACAAGGAGGTCAGTACTACTAGAAGTGCAGTCATACAGAAAGAGGGGGTGATCAGTCTCCCACAGAGCCCAGTCTGTTCCTTCTTGGAGTTTGGGAGATGGGTCCCAGAAGAGGAAGGGAGAGGATTCACAGAGATTGGATCCTGGGTTGGTGGCCCAGGGCACGGTGGTGAAGAAGTACTGAGCCTGGCATGGCTCCATGGCAGAAAAACCTGAGTTGAAATCTCTCTCAAACTTCTTAGTTGGATAACTCTGGGTAAGTCCCTTAACCCCAATTTCCTCGCCAAAAATAAATAAACAAGTGAATGAATGCATGAATGAACAAATAAATGATAAAATAAAATGGGGGTGTGTGTTAAAAGATGGTCTCTGTGGTCCCTTCTAGCTAAAATTATGAACCTAGGTTAAGATAAAAATATTGTTTTAAAAGGGCCAAGTCACTTTATGAAAGGACGTTTTAGGTAGAAAAGTTGTACCTTTTGAAAGCTAAATAATGAAGTGAGGAGCCAGAGTGGAAATTCAGGCTCTGCATCAAGAGCTGGGAGATTTGCCTGGAAAACAAATGCAGACTGAAGTAATCTCTGCAAGGCCTACAGTATCACAGGAGACAAAGTCAAAAAGCAAGGCAGGAAGGTCAGTGTGATGATGGAGAGAGACACACAAATGCCAACAAATTAAAAACCAAATCTGGGCTACCTCTTACAAGGTCTCAGTGAGTGGCTATAACTTCTAAAATATTACAAGCTTTATGGGCCTGCTGCGCCAAGGAGATATCTTGATCTTCCACAGAGAAGAGAGGTAGGGAATATTGAATTTCTGATTAGACCCGCTGCCTGGCGCTTATTGGGCCAGCTCAGATTCCTCCAGTGGGCCTGGCTGGCATAGAAATGACTGTTAGGTATACATAACCACACTCCTCCCGAAGGATTTGACCCGCTGACAGGGCTGGGCAGGTGGGCTGACCAGCCATTTTGCCTTTTGGAGCAATTCCTGAGCAGTAGATATCACCAGAGCTCATGTGAGTGGGTGCAGTGGTACCCGTGAGCACCTTTGGGGAAGGCCCTTACGTACTACAGGTGCTGCTGGGGCCTGGAACTTTATGGCCTCCAGCTGACCTATGGAGGATCCTAAGATCTGATTTGGAGAGATACGAACACATATACATCTTTTGGGGCACAGCAAGGGGGAATGTCTGCATTTTTTAAAAAAGCTTTTTTATTTTTAAAACATATGCATAGTTTTCAACATTCACCCTTACAAAACCTTGTGTTCCAAATTTTTCCCTCCCTGCCTCCTGCCTCCTCCCTTAGACAGCAAGTAATGCAATATATATCGAACATGTGCAATTCTTCTATACATATTTCCACAATCATCATGCTGCCCAAGAAAAATCAGATCAAAAGGGAAAAATGAGAAAGAAAACAAAAATCAAGCAATTAACAACAAAAAAGGTGAAAATACTATGCCATAATCCACACTCAGATTCCACAGTTTCTCTCTGGGTGTAGCTGATTCTCTTCATCACAAAATCATTGGAATTGGGCTGAATCACCTCATTGTTGAAGAGAGCTGCATCCATCAGAATTGATCATCGTATAATCTTGCTGTTGCTGTGTACAATGTTCTCCTGGTTCTGCTCACGTCACTCAGCATCAGTTCACGTAAGTCTCTCCAGGTCTTTCTGAAATCATCCTGCTCATTCTTTCTTATGGAACAATGACATTTCTTCTCCCTAACCCGGGAGAGCAGCTCTTCAGGCAAAAGAGATGGATGATATTCGCCACAGGTAAGGTGTCTACAATCCAAAACTTGGTGCCTTGGTGAAAGGCTTCTAATGGCTTTAAAGGTGGCTCCCAGATCTGACCACAATGTGAAGGCAGGCTGGAAAAATGGATTAATAAAATGAGGGGTTTTGTTTTTTTAAGGGACTTTCTGAATAATATGCTATTGAATACATAGCCTTCTTCCCTTAACTTACAATGCTTGTTTCGTTTGTTTGCTTGTTTTTGGTTTATTTTGTTCTGGTCTTGTAATTTGCATAAATATAGAAATTATCTCCACAGATGCAGGTAAACAACTCAGCTGTTGACTCAATCTTACTGTACACACCGAGTTAGACTTGTCCTTGATCACACTTAGCTATTATGTGTATAGAATTTGAATCCAGATCTTGTTGCCTGTGAGATGTGATTTTATTTTTTTATTTATGCTGAGACAATTGGGGTTCAGTGACTTGCCTAGAGTCGCACAGGTAGAAGTATTAAGTGTCTGAAGTCGGATTTGAAATCGGGTCCTCCTGACTTTGGGGCTGGTGCTCTATCCACTGTGCATCTAGCTGCCCCTGATGTGCAATTTTAAATTTACCTGGAGAAAAGAGAGATTTGATGATCTGTTTTAGTGTTGGAAATGGACTAGAATCCCTGTGTTTAACAATAGCTAACATTTATGTAGTATTTACTACATTCCAGGCACAATATTTCCAAATGTTATTTCATTGGTCCTCACAACTACCTTGGGAGGTAAGTACTCTAATGATCCCCATTTTACAGATGAGGAAACTGAGGCAAACAGGGTTTAAATGATTTGCTTAGGGTCACGTAGCCTCTAAGTGTCTGAAGCCAGACTGGAACTCCCGGTCTTCTGGCCTCTGAGCTGGTCCCAATGATCTCTCTCTCTCTCTCTCTCTTTTTTCCCCCTCCCTTTCTTCTGCTTTTTTCACTTTTTGGTTTTATTTATTTTATTTTTTGATGTCTCCTTTTAAACCCGCTTATTACATAAGGGGAGAACAACGGCCGGAGTCCCCCTTCGGTTTATGACCTCCAAGCGCACCATCTGAAGCGGGAAGCTCGCACCCTTCCTTTCTTTATTGGGCTCGTTTCTGCCGGGCCCAGGTTGCTTTGCAGCCGGAGCCACAGGAAGGAAGAGGTGCCAATACTGACCAAATGCAGCAAACATCTGGGATGAGGTCACATTCCATTTGTCTCTGGGCTCCTCGCTGAGCGCAGCCCAGGGGAAGCTTCCAGGCTCGGCCGCCCTCCTCCCTCGCTCCTTCCCACTCCGCCAATGACTCCTCATTGTGAAATCAGTGACCCAGCAATCAATTAATTGGATGAAGTCAGCAGAAAAGTTGCCAACTTGCCGGGCGCTCCTGGAACCCCTTTCTTTCCCCACCCAGGAGCACGTGGTTCGGGGGCTTTCGGGAGGAGGGACTACACGGCCGGATCCTCAGCCCTTCCTCGGAGGGAGATTGGCAGTGAAGCCCGAGGGAGGCAAGGCTGCAGGCTCCCCCTCCCGCCTCCGTCCTCCCTCCCCCCCCCCCCCCCCCCCGGCCGGGCATCTCTGACCGCGCTGTGCCCAATCAAAATCAATACTAACTAGCTCAGAGCCAGGCTCGCTCCCGCTCCCTGCCCACCTCTCCCTCCATCAGCGTCTTGCCGTTTTCTTCCTCTGGCTTCGAGGCTCGGGCAGCGCCGGCCACTTTCCATTGTGTGGGTCATAACGGGGGTCTCTGGGCGTCCCCCGGCCAAGTAGTTTTCTGATCAACTCGATCCCTTCTCCCGCTTTGTGGAAGGGCTGGAGCAGGCGGGCCATTACTCGGGCTCTGTGAGCGGCCGGCCGCCTCCTTAATTAGCCTGAGGCACCATCTGCTGGTGGGAATTGTGAGCATAGGGTCCCCAAAGTTACTTGACTTTTTATTTAAAAAAACAAGGTGTCCCCCAAATAAGCGAAAGATGGACAGGAAGGTGGACAGGGTGTTCCTAAGGGAGATGGCACAACTTGGTAAAAGCAGAGAAACAGTTGGACTTTGGGAGACCCGGCAAGTGCTGAATGATGGCAGAAGTCCGCTCAGAGGACCTGGGTTCCAAATTCAAAATGGAAACCACACTGGGATTTGATCGGTAACCTTTCACCTTATCGTACCAGGATCCAAGTCTCTCTATTAATTCCTTTGGGTGTCTCCATGCCAACCCATTATCTCTACTTTCTTCCTGCCAGAACATTAGACTCTGCTTTTGGAGACATCCTGAGTCCTATTTAGTGAGTTTTCCCTTTATTTTGCCTAGGTCTTAGGTCTTCACCTCACTTCTTCCACCTTCCCTTCTCCCATTAGAATGTAAGTTTTTGGAGGACAGGAATTGTCTTGAACCTTATTTGCTTGTATTTATATCTTCAATTTTTAGCTTGGCACATAGTAAATATTAATAACTGTTTTTATCTAACTAGTGCATCTGTTTATCTCCATCTACCTATTTACATACTGATGTATGTATCTACCTCTCTCCCTATCTCTCTCTACCTATTTATCTATTTACTTATCCACCTCTCCATCTATCTATCCATTCATTTATCTATCTATCCATCTGTTTATCTGTTGATCCCTCCATCCATCTATCTATTCATTTATCTATCTATACATCTATCCATCCATCTGTTTATCCATCTATTTATCTATCTATCCATCTGTTTATCCATCTATCTATACATCCATTTATCTATTTGTACATCCATCCATCTATCTGTCTATCTATCCATCCATCTATCCATTCTTTTATCTATCTATCCATCTGTTTATCCATCCATTTATATATCCATCTGTTTATCTATATATCTATCCATCCATCCATCTGTCCATCTGTCTATCCATCCATCCATCCATCTATCTGTTTTTCTATCCATCTATCCATCTGTTCATCCATCCATCTATTTATCTAGCATGAATATATCACAATCTCCATAGGCTTCTTTCTTCAGCTGTAAAATGAGGAAATGTTCCAGATGGTCTGGCAGTTCTTCCCATAATCTTGCTTATGTTTTCTGTGAGCACTGGGCAGCTTTGCCTTTGGGCACAGTTTGGTCTCTATCTACTGCCTCCAGGGCACTTGATTGAAGTTCCAGAAGATCAGACTTATTACAACTCCCTTTCATTCCAGCCCCCCACTTATCACCTCTCCCAGCCCACAATTCCCTCATGGAAAAGTCGATGAAGTTCTAGCTTCAGAATCACAAAATTCCAGTCTCATCTCTGACACTTACTAGCAATGGGAGAGAGTTGGCTTTTAACCCCTGTAGGCCTGACTTGTGAAACAGATTCAATAATACCCCGACTATTTCCCCCACAGTTTTGTTGGGAAGCTACATAAACTTCGAAGAATTATATAAAATGTCAATTTTTGCAAGTGTCCAAAGTAGAGATTGTCCCACAAGTCACCAGATAAATGCTCGGTTGCCTGCTGGGTAATGTGACCTTGTGCCTCTGATCTTTACTAGTAGCTTACAATGTAGAATCACTGATTTAGAGCCTATGAGAGGTTTTTTTTTTTTTTTTGCATTTTGCAGATAAGGAGACTGAGACCTGGGGTAACTCAGACAGTAAGTGACAGAAGTGAGATTTGAAGTCCCTGACTTCAAAGCCAATCTTCTTTCCAATGTACCACAATGCTTCTCTTTATTTAAAATATAATTTTCTTCTTCTGACCTTCCTCCATTGAAATTTTTTTAATCAACATGAATTGTCAAATAAAACTAATTTCCACATTGGCTGTATCCAAAAAAAAAATTAGGTCTCATTTTGTACCATGAGTCTATTGCCTCTCTGTCAGGAGCAAAGTGACCCTTTTCTCTTTACAAGTGGTTTGCTTAAGGGATGGGGGTGAGGTTGCCCAGATCTCATTATCCTTATTTTACAAATAAAAAGATAGTAACTCATAGGAGTTAAGGTTGGTTTGCCCAAGACAAAGCAGTTGCTAAGTGGTGCAGCTGGGACTCACCCTTGGGTTTCCTAAGGTCGGTCTCAGTTCTTTCCATTAACCCCCACTTGCCTGACCTTTGTGGGCAGCTGGAGCCCATGTCCGAGCTGGGAGATGGAAAAGCTGTTCCACAAAAAGACATTACATGTATCCCCAAAGGCTTCCCAGGAACCAAACACTCAAGGACCAAACCAGACAAAATGACCAGAGCTACCTTTCAAAAGAAGACACTGAATTTACTCAGGCTGGGGAAAGCACAAAACAATGACTAGGAGCCATTCACACCAGGAAATCCTGACTTTTCCCAACAGTGAGACAGATGAAAGCAAATTCCACCTGTTATAGAAGCACTTAAGAGGAGAAATATGTAATTAGCAAAGAGGCTCCTTTGTCTAGTAATTTTGGCTGCTACCGATGATAATGCAGCATTGCTAGTGCCCATCATGGGCAGAAAAGACAAAGCTGTCGTCTCTGGCGGGTGCTGGGAACGGAATTTGGAGAACTGCTGGGATAAAGTGCCCTCAAAACTTTGAGGTGTCATAGAAAAGGAATCCCTCAAAACTAGTGCTGGGGGTACTGGCTCGTAGGGCAGATCCAAAGGGGAAAACTCCTTCTCCCTTCCCCTGGTTATATCCAAATCACTTTATATGTATGTGTGTGTGTGTGTGTGTCTGTGATTTCCTTAGTAGGATATAAACTCCTTTGTTTTTGCTTTGATTTCTCCAGTGCCTTGAATAGCGTAACATCAAGTAGTCACTTATAAAATGCTTATTGATTGGTGATACACATCCTATAAATGAATCAACCAAACAAGAACATGCAGGCATATTCCAAATATGGGGTTTGTTCATAGCATTTTCTTTGTGATGATCTTGGTTGCTGGAAGGTATGGCAAAAATCACTGATTCCCTTGATCTTAGATGTGGGGGTACTACAGCCATAGTGCACTTAAAATTGTTCTGGCTAATATCATTTCACAAAAATGACAGCATATTACTAGTCCTAAACCCTACTTCACATCAGAGAAGTTGCCCCATCTTCCACCCACAACATTCAGCCAATAGTCTACTTAGCAAAATTATTCCCATGGAAATTGCAACCCTGTAACATTTTTTTTATCCAACAATGTTTTTTTTTAACAGAATTAATTAATGATTTTAGCTAGATTACACTCATTATATTCTTTGATAAAGGCCTCATTTCTCAAATATGTAGGAACTGAGCCACATTTATAAAAATAAGAGCCATTCCCCAGTTGATGAATGATAAAAGGTTACGAACACATAGTTTTCAGAAGGAATCAAAACAATCAATAGCTATATTAAAACATGCTCTAAATCATTATTGATTAGAAAAATACAAATTAAAACATCTCTGAGGTATTACTTCATACCTACCAGGTTGGCTAATATGACAGAAAAAGAAAAAGACAAATGCTGGAAAAATTGGGACACTCATGCAGGGCTGGTGGAGTCGTGAACTTATCCAACCACTCTGCTCCAAAGCTCTATGGGAGAGCAAAAACAACAGTTACCCAAGCACAATATTGGCTAGACTCAGAAGAGTGATAGTCAAGCAAATCAACCCAACACTTGCTGGGAAACCATGGTTTTCATGCAATAGCTTCATGTAAAACTTCTAGGATTATGCTCCCAAATGTAATGGGAAGGGGTTTGGGGACCCTTTGGGAGTAAAAGGACAGGTCAAAAAAGTGTCAGAGCCATCCCAGTGCAGCTGACAAGGTAATCAAGGTCAAATGAACTAAGAAGACTCATGGGCATGTCTCTTCTATTTTTAAAGCATTAGGAACAAGTCAAATTGTAAAGGCTTGTCCGTTGTGGCCCAGCTAGCTATTAGACAAATAATTGCTTGTCTCTATTCATCATTTCCCTTTTTGTTTGCTCTGTTTGCAAAATAAATCTAACATTTGTCTTGGGAGAATATCTGCAAAACTGTCCAAGATACCCTTATGAAATGGATGATGGGAATAGCCCTCAGCAGACCTATGTGCATTTTGTTTGAGTCTCTAAGACTAACAGAATTAACAAAACTCAGTGTTTGAATTACACTTAGGCAGTAACCTAGTCCTTTAGCTAGGAAAAAACATCAGTCCAATGAGAGAATAATATATTGTCCAATCCCTTATAAATAAAATAAGCCAGATCAGTTTCTCTTCTGCCTATGAGTGATGACCAATTTATCAAATACACAAGCAACAATGATTTTCCATGGAGACAGCATCTCTTAGGATAAGTGTTTCTGTACTTGCTACATTATTATAAACAACATCCAATTTATGGAGTTAGGGAGCATCTGCATTTCTCAGTCATGTGTTACCATTATCTAGAATGGGCAATAAAAATTTAGGATGTTTTATTTTTTCTGGCTTCAAACTTTAAACAATTAATATTCTTATAAGGTCATTTCAGCCACAAGCACAATTTAGAAATTACTTGTTCAATATGATGATTAAATTCCTGAGCTGGAAGCAGAGATTTTTGGACAAACTTCCCATAACTTAAAAAAAAAAGAATGGATGTAAGGCAGTTGGATAGAAACATTTTAAAGGCGACTCCTTCACCTTAAAAGACAGTTGTATTCACTCTCAGTCATATGGAAGATGAGATTCATCATCATTTCCCTATATTCAAATACATTAGGAGTCCCAAAACTCTGAGTCAGCCTCAGTGATTGAAGACAGACCTGATTCCTGTTTAGAACCAGAATGTTACCTCAATGGACTGCAAGAAGTTTGAACCATTCCTCACCACCTGAGGGACTGAAATGAGTCAGGTTGCCCTTTAATTATAAATAAATCTTAGAGAGATTCTTAAGACTTTGGAATATTAGGTGACTTGCTCATTGTCACAGAGCTATTTAAGTGAAGAGATGGGATTTGAATCCAAGTTTTCTTGCCTGCTACTTAGTTGGTTCTTAATAAATGCTTGTTGATTAATTAATTCCTGAGTTCAAATTCTTGATACAATTTTGTCTCATTGTAATGTCAACAAAATTTTAAAATAGATTAGTTGGCACAGTTAAATAGAGCACCAGCCCCGAAGTCAGGAGGATCTGAGTTCAAATCCAGCCTCAGACACTTACTACTTTCTAGTTGTATGATCCTGGGCAAGTCACTAACTCCAATTGCCTCACCAATATATATATATATATATATATATATATATATATATATATATATATATATATCAGCCAAAAAAATAAAAATAATAAATAAATAAAATGTAATAATAAAATAAATATAAAAATAAAAAATAAAATGATAATAACAATAAATAAAATAAGATAAAACAGTCATGGACAAATCAAGATATGGAATAACAAAACTCTACTCCTTATGTTTCCCTATGTTTCCTAGAATCCTTCAATACCAGCTGAAGCAGTATGATGAGAGTAAGAAAGAATAGAGAAATTCAGTCAAGAGGCAGAGCCACAATCTAAATCCTTTTCATGTGTCAATAAAAACACTAACATCCAAAGCTGTAGTAGGCCTAAATCTATTGCAACTTTCCTTTCATTTTTTCACTCAAACTTGTTGAGGTAGTTCCCTCTGTCATTTTCAAAAGGCTGCCCTTTGGGTCTCCATAAGTTGTTGAAGGATGATAAGATATCATTCTGGGATTTGAATACTGGATAAGTATTCTGACCTTGAGAAAGAGTCTTTTAAAGGCATTAAAAGAGTCATTTTTATTTTTTAATATCTTCATTAGCAGTAGCAACAGATATTTATTGAAATGTCTGTTTTATGGGTCAATGAGCTCTTGAAGGATACCACAAGTAGAATGAAGAGCCATACTATAGTGGTCTAGATATAAAGCTACCCCAAGGATAAAACATTCCCTTAAGATGAGATTTTTTTATAAGGGAAATAAAATGTAGGCATACATTAAAAATAATAATAGTATTTATGTAATGAATGATTGTTCACTGACTACTACAGAAGCATTTTAGAATTGTGCATAAAGTAAACATACCTAGGTTCTGAGAGTTTCTTTCATAAGCAAATATGTTTTCTAGTTCCTAGCTTCTTAAATTGTGGTTTGTGACCCCCTTTGGGATCTCAGAGCTGAAAGGGAAGGTTACAAAATTATGATTTATTATCAGTAAATGTTTTACTGGTATACCTGTTTTATATACCCATATACCCAGCATCACTTAAAAATTTGTTGTGTGCAAAGGGGTTGCGAGTGGGAAAAGTTTAAGAAGCCCTGGTCTAGTGTGATGAATGATGATGTCATTGGAGGACTGTTTAGTTATCTCTTTTTAGTGATTTCACATCTCTGTTCTTTAGGAGGAGATTGCTAGAAAGATAAGTTCCAGATAGGTAGTGGTTTCTGTACTTAGAAAATGGAACTAATTAAGAGAGTGACTAGAAAAAGATTCTAGATTATAAAAGGCAATTTAATTTCTTGTTAATTAATAATACTTATTTTTCTTACATAATGGAAATATATCTTTATTTCTTAAGTCCATCTTTAAATTCTGAACTGGAAAAGTAGAGTGTCTAATTACTTAGTGTGAACAAGACCCCAAAGAAATCAAAATTAATCTAATGAAAAAAATTTGACAGAGGGCCCAAAAGAAATGTGATAGATTTTAGTCCATTCCCCTTTCATTTAGTTTCCTTTGACAATAGTGTTGATAATGGTGTTTTGAATAAGAACACTTGTTCTTTTAGGTTAGTTGTGTGTGTGTGTGTGTGTGTGTGTGTGTTTTATTTTTGCAAAAGGGAGAGGGTGATACTGATAAATCAAAGGATGGTTAATGCACAAGTAGACTAAAATTTTTGTAGTCTAATTTGGAAAAATATTTGCAATGCAGAAAAAATGTCTGTCTTAGAAGATGGGGATATTGAATTCTGGCCTAACTCAGTCCCAGTGGTTCTGAAGGATTTTGGAATAAACATCATATTATTAATCAAATGCCAGCACTGCATTGAGATATGATTGGCAATGAACGGGGCCCAGAATTGGATGAGAGGAAGATGTTGGTCTGAATTACATTTGGGAAATTACACAAGGCTGTTAACAATCTCAAGGCTATTGCCCGACACAAAAAGCCATCCTCTGAATGTGAATGTTATCCCAGGGATGCTGTTGCGTGGTGAATCTTGAAATGCTACAATAGCCCAAGAATCGAAGGTGGCTAACTCAAAGGTAAATGCAGAGATGCATGGAAGGGTGCAAGAAGGCTGGAGGCTTTTTCTAGTGATGACTTATGGGTGAGAAATGGAATCAAAGATCCAGGAGATGCATAATTGATAAAGGAGGTGGGTATCAAGGTATATAGTGAGGAATAGAACAAATGGCTATGGTATTCCTGAAATTAAAGAAAAAAAAACAACTATTTAGATTTCTTGCTTGAGGGACAGATTCTTTTTGGAGGATCTGTAATAAAATATGGAAGGGAATCCCATAGGATGAGAAGGCAGCTCAAAACGACTTGTTTTTTAAGGAGAAAACAGATGAGTTTCTACTCAGGATCCCAAGTGATAAAAACAGTGTAATTTGCACTAATGGAATGAGTACTTACATTAATGACATCATGATCCACTGAGGTATTAATTAATTGAACATAAGCATCTATATGCCAGGCATTATGCTGAGTGCTAGGGACACAGACCCCAGTCACAAGAGTGAAACCGGTCCTGCCCCAAAGGACCTTGTATTCTAATAGGGTGAATTACATACATATATAATTTTAAGAGCAGGGTAGAACCCCTATTTCAATTAATTTAATCAGAAAAGGCCCAGATGCCTCAATTAAATCAATTACCTTTTAAACTAGACATTAAGGAATTTTCCTACAACCTGACCGTAATGTATGAATAAGTCATTCATCAGTTTGAGAGGATTGTAGGGTTTTAGCCATTGTATGAAGGTAGATGACATCATGCTGAAAACATGTTGTGATTCGCTGAAAGAATCAGATACACTGCTGCACCCTTATATAAACTAGCAGCCAATAGGAACCAGTTCCACAATGGACTAAGTCTGGGGGTTGAAGATTCCAAAATTGGAGATGGGCTGCTGAGAAGGAAGGATGGGGAAATGGGAGGAGTCTGTCTGTCTCTATTTCTATTTCTCTGTCTTTTCACACACATGCAGAGTCTCTCAGTCTCTTTCTTTGTTTTCTTTCCTTCCTCCCTTCCTTCCTTCCTTCTCCCTCCCTAATTACCATATCTTTAGAAAGATAGGGCTGCTTCCTGCTAGTGAATGGGAGACTGGATGAGTAAAAGAAAACATTTCTAGCCAGGAACAAAGTGGTACAAGGAGGACAAACAGAGGTAGAATGCTATTCATTCATTTTTTTTATTTATTCATTTATTTATTTTTATTAAAGCTTTTTATTTTCGAAACATATGCCTGGATAATTTTTCAATATTGACTTTGCAAAAAACGTTGTTCCAAATCCCTCCCCCCTTCCTCCTACTCCCTCCATTAGATGGCAAGTAATCCAGTATATGTTAAACATGTTAAAAATATATGTTAAATATTTAACATGTTTTGGTCAACCTGCCATCGGAGGGAGCGGATGGGGGAAAGGAGGGAAAAATTTGGAACAAAAGGTTTGGCAATTGTCAATGCTGTAAAATTACCCATGCATATAACTTGTAAATAAAAGGCTATAATAATAAAAAAAAGAAACAAACAAAAATATGTTAAATCGAATATATGTATCCATATTTATACAATTCTCTTGCTGAACAAGAAAAATCGGATCAAAAAGGAAAGAAAATGAGTAAGAAAATAAAATGCAAGCGAACAACAAAAAGAGTGAAAATGGTATGTTGAGATCTATAATCACTTCCCACAGGCCTCTCTCTGGGTATAAATGGCTCTCTTCATCACAAGATCATTAGAACTGGCCTAGAACACCATTTATCGAAGGAGGGAGGTAACTTTAAGGAATATGTACCCTTGGACCAGAGAAGGAGATCAGATAGTAATTCAAGATAGATTTCTAGGCCACAATGTGCCAGGAATTAAGTTTCTCTTTTGCCCCAAATGTATTTTGCATTAAGTACCTTACTACCATTGTGTTATATATTTAAGCCCACTTTTCCTATAGACATGTAGTTTTGTGCAAAACTATACCTTAGTCTTTTTAGGAAGTGTTTTGTACCATTTGCTCTTACTTTGTCATTTTAGGAAATACCTTTGCTGGAGATTACAAGAAAGTCATCCTCAGGATAATTACACTATGACCAAGTAAGATTTATACCAGGAATGCAGGGCTGATTCAGTATTAGGAAAACTATTAGCATAATTGATTATATCAATAACCAAATTAACAAAAATCATATGATTATCTCAATAGATGCAGAAAAAGCATTTGATAAAAAACAATATTCATTCCTATTAAAAACCTTTGAGAGTATAAGAATAAATGGATCAGTAGCATTTATTTTAAAACATCAGCAAACATCATATGTAAAGGGGACAAACTAGAACCATTCCCTATAAGATCAGGGGTGAAATAAGATTGCCAACTCTCACTATTACTATTCAATATTGTATTAGAAATGCTAGCTTTGGCAATAAGAAAAGAAAAAAGAGATTAAAGGAATTAGAGTAGATAATAAGGAAAATTATCATTCTTTGCAGATGATATGATGGTATACTTAGAGAACCCTAGAGAATTAACTAAAAAATTATTAGAAATAATCTACGACTTTAGCAAAGTTGCAGATTACAAAAGAAATCCACATAAGTCATCAGCATTCTTATATGTTACCAACAAAATCCAGCAGCAAGCGATACAAAGAGAAATTCCATTTCAAATAACTGTCAGTAATGTAAAGTATTTGCGAGTTTATCTGCCAAGGCAAAGTCAGGAACTTTATGAACACAACTATAAAACACTTTGAACACAAATAAAGTCAGATATAATCAGTTGAAAAAATATCAAGTGCTCATGGGTAGGCCAAGTGAATATTATAACAATGACAATACTATCAAAATTAATCTACTTAGTGCCACACCAATCAAACTCCCAAGAAATTATTTTACAGATTAAAAAAAAACAACAATAAAATTCATTTGGAAGAACAAAAGGTCAAAAATGTCAAGGGAATTAATGAAAAAAAAAATCAAATGAAGGTAGCCTAACTGTACCTGATCTAAAACTATATTGTAAAGCAGTGGTCATCAAAACCATTTGGTATTGGCTAAGAAATAGACTAGTTGATCAGTGGAACAAGTTTGGCTCACAGAACAAAATAGTCAATAACTATAATGATCTAGTATTTGACAAACCCAATGACCCCAGCTTTTGGGAAGAACTCACTATTTGACAAAAACTGCTGGGAAAATTGGAAATTAGTGTGGAAGAAACTAGGCATTGACCCACACCTAACACCATGCATTAAGATAAGATCAAAATGGGTTCATGATCTAGGCATAAAGAATGAGATTATAAATAAATTAGAGAAACATAGGATGGTTTACCTCTCAGATCTGTGGAGGAGGAAGGAATTTGTGATCAGGGTAGAACTGGAGTTCATTATTGATCACAAAATAGATAATTTTGATTATATTAACTTAAAAAGTTTTTGTACAAACAAAATCAAGGCAGATAAGATAAGAAGGGAAGCAATAAATTGGGAAATCATTTTTCCATTTAAGGATTCTGATAAAGTCCTCATTAGAAATGAGAGAATTGACTCAAATTAAAAATAATTCAAACCATCCTCCAACTGATGAATGGTCAAAGGATATGAAAAAAACAATTTTCAGATGAAAAAATTTAAACTTTGTAATCATATGAAAAGATGCTCCAAATCACTATTGATCAGAGAAATGCAAATTAAGAAGACTCTGAGGTACCACCACACACCTCTCAGGCTAAGATGACAGGAAAAGATAATGATGAATGTTGGAGGGGATGTGGGAAAATTGGCACATTAATATATTGCTGGTAGAACTGTGAAGGGATTCAGCCATTCTGGAGAGCAATTTGGAACTATGCTCAAAGAGTTATCAAACTGTGCATACCCTTTGATCCAGAAGTGTCACTACTGGGCTTATATCCCAAAGAGATACTAAAGAAGGGAAAGGGACCTGTATGTGCCAAAATGCTTGTGGCATCCCTGTTTGTAGTGGCAAGAAACTGGAAAGTGAGAGGATGTCCATCAGTTGGAGAATGGTTGGGTAAATTGGGGTATATGAATGTTATGGAATATTATTGATGTGTAAGAAACGACCTGCAGGACGATTTCAGAGAGGCCTGGACTTACATGAACTGATGCTGAATGAAATGAGCAGAACTAGGAGATCATTGTACACAGAAACAATAAGATTATACAAAGGACGTGGCTCTTCTCAATAATGAGATTATCCAAGCCAGTTACAATGATCTTGTTATGAAGAGAGCCATCTGCATTCAGAGAGGACTGTGGAACTAAGTGTGGATCACAACATAACATTTTCACTTCTTTTGTTGTTGTTTGCTTGAATTTTATATTTTCTCATTTTTTCTATTGATCTAATTTTTCTTGTGCAGCATGATAATTATATAAATATGAATACCCATATTGAATTTACATATATTTTTACCTGGTTTAATATATATATTGGATTACTTGCTATCTGGGGAAGGGGATGGGGGAAAGCGGGAAAAATTGCAACACAAAGTTTTGCAAAGGTTAATGCTGAAAAATTATTCTTGCATATGTTTGTAAAATAAAAAGCTTCAATTAAAAAAAAAAGGAAATACCTTTGGTAAAGATGATTGAATCTGGCTGAATAACTGTTAATGAAAAGCATACCAGTTGGGGCTTGAGTGACAATACTAGAAACCTATGGAGCAGTTAGGTAGTACAGTAGATGGATAGAATGCTGAGAATAGAATCAGGACAAATCATCTTCCTGAGCTCAAATCTGACACTATCTGAGTGATTCTGGGCATATCATTTAGTCCTGTTTTCCTCCTTTGTAAAATGAACTGGAGAAGGACATGGTGAACCTCTCCAATATCTTTACCAAGAAAATCTCAAATGGGATCACAGAAAGTTGGACACAACTGAAATGACTGAACAACTAGAAAGTTAAGTCTCTAGCCCTAAATAGGGTGCTACATAATCAATGAATCCACAGGCATTTAAGTCCTCTATGCTAGAAACTATGGTAGACTCTGAGCATACAAACAGAAAAAAATGAAGTAAACTAATGCTAAGTAATTTGGGGAGAGGAGGTACTAGAAGCATTGAAGTTCAGGAGAACAACTAAGGATTCCTGCAGATCCTCTCTCCTACCTGGCTTCCATTTCTTCCTCATGTTTGCCTTGGAGAATCTTTCTCTTTCTTCAAATCCTAAAGTCATTTTAAAAAAATTCTCTGTATCCCTACTTAGTGCTTATTATAATATCTTGAATATGTTCTTAATAACTGTTTAATTGAATTGAGCTATATGAATCACATTCTCATAGGAAGAAGTCAGGGGGAGGGACTCCTCTTAGTTTCAGTTTCCCCCAGCAAACATCCCATCAAAGAAATGGAAATAGGAACTTATTCCCAGAAACTTCCCAGAGCCAAATGGCAGTTTAAATCCTCATTTAAATCAGGCAGGCTTCATGGGCCAAGAAATGGCTGAGGGGTTGGTTCAATTCAGGTGTTTATGATAGAACAAAGGGATGAGGTGGATATTTCTCCCCAGTCTTACTATATCTGAATCTAACAGGAATCAGGTCTAGGGGGTGATAGAATGATTTCTGATTTGGGGTATTGTGCAAGGCAAAGTCTAGGTTGATTTCTACAGATTTCCAAAAATAAGAGACAAAGACTCGTATTAGGATGAGCTAACTCTGAGGCTTATTGATAATATGTAAAAATAACAAAAAAATGGAAGAGAGGAAGGAACCTCTGTTCATTTGGTTCAGCTCATGTATCCAAGCATCTCCACATAGGTAGTGACCCATCTCTCGCTTATGCTCAGAATCCCCAAATCCATATCTCTGTCAGAAGTGATGCAATCCTATTATACCACAATCCCCAAACAATTTGGGGATTATATAGTTGATTATATGTGATTATATTTCCCAGCAATGAATTCTAAAATTCTGAAAACCCTCACATGCAGATTAGCTGCTGGGAAACTACATTGTAGCCAGTATAATCAATCAGGACTTTTGTCTTTGTATTGCTTTCCCTCTGGTCCTCTCAGGATTTTTATCTGAGGGATTATTTTCTCTCAGGTTCTTTCATCATCATTTGCATTTCTTCAAACTGTTTTTCTCTGTTCCACAAAAAAAAAAAAATGTCCTTTTCATGCCCTTTTCCACAGTTAAAGTGTCCCTATAAGAAAGCAGTAATATCTTCCATAAATGTCTATCATTATTATTCTCCTTTCACTCTCTCCCTGTCTCAAATCCACTCTCTACTCAGCTACCAAATGAAAATTTTTCAGTCTGACCATGCCCCTCTCCAGTACAAATCTCATCAATTGCCTCTAGGATAAAATCTTTAAGTCCCCAGCCTCAATCCCACCCATGTTTCTAGAATCATTTCTTATTACTCACCTTCACGAATACTTCATTCCTGACAAATTGATCTAGTGGCTATTCCCTGAGCATGCTGGGATTGCATTTCCCCCTCAGTTCAAGGATCAATTCAGGTGTCCCCTCCTTCAAGCTTTTGCTATGCCTTGCGTTTGCCACAGATGATGGTATTTTCTCGATTCTCTTATTTCCTTATCTCTATCCTCCAGTATAAGATAAACTTCTCTTGGACTGGGGAAGGAGTGGGGGGGGGGTTCATTTTTTGTATCCCCAGCACCTAGCTTCAAATCTTACATTTTGTATGTTTTTTTTTAATATTTGTGGAATTCAATGGGGAACTTCAGGGTAAAGCAAACTTATTTTGTCTCCTGCTGGCAGGCTGCAGCAGGAAGATTCATTTAAAGTAAAACACCCGATCGAGATGAAAACAATTAACCAAGAAATAGAATCAACACCCTCCATTTGTACTCAGCAGATTCAAATCTCTTCACTGAGGAATAACAGGGGAAACTCTGGGGACACATTCCCCAGAAAGGCCGGCTTTCTTCAGTCTATGGTGCAGCCGAGCAGTACGTCTCCTGTGGTCCTTGACCCTCTGACTATTAGTTATCTCATTCAGCTCAGGATATTGTCTGTCTCTCAGCTCCTTAGTTTATTTTTAATAACAAGCAATCAGCTCCCAGCATCCTGTACCGCGCTGCCGTGAAAGCTGCTTTCATGAAACTCTGCTTCTAATCATGTCTCCCTCCACAACGAGAATCCTGGGCTTCTAACACCTGCATCTAGGTACCCAGTCCCCTGCAAAAAGGAAGTCCTGGAAGTACCTCCCAGTGATCATTGTGCTCTCTGGGAGCAGACGTTATGGAACAAGCAATCAGATCATCTTTTCATTGGTCCATGGACTTGCCATTTTAATGGATACCAAGTATGGTGTCACTATACAGCGATTTGCTTTAGTCAGTCTTTGTTTTCTCCCTTCTTCTAAATTATATTGTTATTTGTCACACTGAATTTTTGCATTTAATCATATACTTGCCCTATCTTGTTAGGGGTTTCTGGGTGTTTGCCCTACCTTCCCAGATAGACTATAAACTTTGTTGGGGTTTTTTTTTGGGGGGGTGCTTTTTCTCTTTTTTGAAGCAAAACAAGTTAAATGACTTGCTTAGGATCACATAGCTATTAAGTATCTAAAGACTGGATTTGAACTCAGATCCTCCTACTCCAAGGTTACTGCTCTATCTACTGTGCCATTTAGCTACCTCTAGGCTACAAGCTTCTTCAGAGGCAGAGACTATAACTCCTACTTCCTTATTATTCTACCTAGTATATACCCTATATACCCTATATACTATATACCCTAGAATATATAATAAATACTCAATACTTTAAAAAATATATATATATACTTTTTTCTTTTTTCCAATAACATGTAAGAACAAATTTTAATATTCACTTTAAAAAAGTTTTCAATTCAAAATTTTCTCCCTTCTTCTCTCATATCTCCCTTCCCTAAAACAATTTGATATAGATTATATATATTGAACATATGTAATGTTCAATCATGTAAAATATATTTTCACTTCAATCATTTTGTAAGAGAAGAAATGAACCAAAAGAAAAGAACCATGAAAAAAAGAAAGTGGAAATAGCATGTTTCATGCATTTGGACTCCATCAGTTCTTTCTCTGGATATGGATAGCATTTGAATCCTGCTCTGCTAGCTGCAAGACCTTACCTGTGTGTCGTTTAGTTCAATCCTTTTCAATCTTCTCTGACTCTTCATGATCCCATTTGGGGTTTTCTTGGCAAAAGATTCTGGAGTGGTTTGTCATTTCCTTCTCCCGCTTATTTTATGGATGAGGAAACTGAGGCAGACTGGGTGAAGTGACTTGTCCAGAGTCACACAACTAGTGAGTGGCTAAGTCAGCTGAGCTGTATAGAATACTGCATTCTCCCAGTAGAATGCAAGAGCTTTGAGGGCAGAGACTATCTCACTTTTTGTGTTTGTATTTCCAGAACTTCATACAATATTTGGTAAATAGTAATCGCATAATTATTGCTTTTTGGTTGATCAACTGATTTAAGTGCTTTCTGTGTGCCAGCCAGCTAGACAGCTCAATGGGTGTATCAGGCTTGGAGTCAAGAAGACCTCAAATATGGCCTCAGAGACTCACTTAAGCTCTGCTTGCCTTAATTCACTGGAGAAGGAAATGGCCAACCCCTCCATTATCTTTGCCAAGAAAATCCCATGGACAGCCTCAGACACAATTAAACAACTGAACAACTACGTGCCTTCTAGCACTATGTGAGTTGCTGCTGATACAAATACAAAAATGAAAAGACCCTTGTCCTCAAGGTGCCCCCTTCTGAAGGGGGTCAGGGGCAACAGGAATATATGTTTATATAAACTATATCTGGGGATTAAAAAGGCTTCATGTAGAAAGTGAAACTTGGGCTGAGTCTTTTTTTTTCCCTCAGTAGTATTTTATTTTTCCAGTTATACACTGTATTGCTGAGAAGAGCTAAATCTGTCATAGTTGGTCATCATACAATCTTGCTGTTATTGTGTACAAAATGTTCTCCTGGTTCTGCTCACTTCACTCAGCATCAGTTCATGTGAGTCTCTCCAGGCTTTTCTGAAATCAGCCTGCTTATCATTTCTTATAGAACAATAATATGATTGTTATGATATGATATTATGTTCTATATGAATATATAACATATATATTATGGTATGATATTAAGTGTTAGAAGTAATATTATATATTTATATAATATAGTCATATAACATAACTTATTCAGCCATTCCCCAATAAATGAACATCCATTCAATTTCTAATTCTCTATTGGGCTGAATCTTGATGAAAAGGAGGATTTACAAGATGTTTCAGCCCAGAGCAATGAAAGTAATGATAGTTAACGTTTATATAGTTCTTTGTAGAGAGATAAGAGAGTCTATTCCCGTGAGATAGGTGATGGAATCTCTGTGGATGAAAAAACAATGAGTGTGACTATATGTAAAAGGGAGTAAGTAAGGATCTAAAAAGATTAGGAAGGCAGGAAGGGGCCAGATTATGAAGAAATTGAAATACTTCTTGACTGGTTCCTAGATAGAAGAAATCCCTGATTAGAAACTCTATGTCATCATCTAAGGGGCAGACTGACATCACAGCATAGTAGGGAGTTAATCTTCTCTTTCCTGCTTTTCCTACCACCCAAACCGGCGTCAGACTACTCTCAGAATCCCCAGCAAGTTCTTTCAGTTGATTTCCTAGCTTAACTTTCCCTACCATGCTCATAAATTGTATTCATGATAATATTCAAAAGTTAATAACAGAAATGCTTCATTTGAGCTCAGAAATGCCCTGTGTGCTTGATACACAAGACTCTGTATATGGTATAAGCCTCTGCCTTCAGAGGAGAGCACAGCAAATGGGGCTTAGAGCCCTGAACCAGGAGATAACCAGTTTAGGGGCTGTTGTTGCCTTTGCTTCTGGCTCATGGAAATGTCTTGAAATTACCTTCCAGTCTGTGTTTGTGTGGTACCCTACACCTGAGAAGAGCACCCGGATGGCTCCCAGACATGACCTCATCTCTCTTCACGACATCCCCAGGGGCTGAGGGGCCAGACATTGGTCAGGCAGGAAAGTGAGGGGACTGGGGTACAGTGGGGATGAGAAAGTAGTTGCCAAACTGGAAGAGTGAGTCAGTGACATAGCATAAAAGGCCCCTGCCATTCACATTGGCACAGGCTTCTTTTTTCCACCAGACATTGCTACCCAGCTGTGAATAAATTCCTAAGAGGGGGTAGAATCCACATGGGACAGATGACGTCTGGGTGCCTGGAATTAGATTGGGGGCCTTTGTGAGGTCCCTCAGCCTTGGGTGACACATGGAAAGTTTTTTTTTTCTCTTTTCTTCAATCTTGGGAATTCTTTTTTTTTTTAAACAAAGCTTTTTATTTTCAAAATATGCACATGAATAATTTTTAACATTCATCCTTTCAAACCCTTGTGGTCTAATTTTTTCCCCTCCCTTCCTCCCCCCCTAGATGGCAGACACATGGAAAGTTTTAAAAGCCTAATTCCCCAATCATGGCCATGTATTCTATGAAAATCTCTGCCTGTCATAAGGTAGATGCAATCGATTTATTCCTCCTGATGGGTTATTCAATAGCTCAATAGGAGATATAGTGTTGATGAACCATCCCCAAATCCGGCTAATTAAACGTTGGATAAACAGAATTGCGCACTTTTCATCTGCAGAGAGCTTTACAGACAATTAATTAATTCTAAAGTTCTGAAATAGGCGTGTTCTCCATTTTGTAGATGGCAAAGCTGGCAGTAAGATGGGTTCAATTAAGGAAAGCCAGGGCAGGGAGGGGAGAAGGAGCTTCCAGGAAGGGGATGATGTGGAGCCCGCAGCGTGCACAAACCCTTGGCCAGTTTCACCTGCTCATGCAAATGGTTGCTGCGCCTCTCCCCGCAATGCAGAGGCCTCTGGGATGAAGCATTACCCGTGATTCAGCTCCCGGAGCTGCACTTCCCAGCTTAAGGTAAGCAGAGAGGAACAGCCTCCTGTGCAGGACTGCGGCAGGATTTAATCACCTCTCTTGGAGGTGAGCCAGAAAAACCAGAATCACTGCTCCCTTCTCCCAAAGCCAATCTGAAAGGAAAAGGGTGCCCGGGACCCCAGGCGCCCAGGCTCGCTCAGCAAAGCCGGGCCTGGGGGGGGGGGGGCTGCCCGCCGTCCCAGACACTCGCCTCACCTCTTAGGGGCTTGGCGGAAAGGCCGCCGTGGGGGCCCGAGAATGCGGCAGATCCGGGGATCTGTCTCCCACCCGGGAGGGGATGGAGGCGCAAGCTGGCGTCGGCCGCCAACGGCCGCATCCTCCGTCTAATGGGCTTGCTGGAAGGGGCGAGCAGCCCAGATGCGAGCTGGGGTGGGGGGAAGAAGGGAAGTCTGCTTGTGGAAGACCTTGAGCTCTACATGAAGACAACCGTGGGCATAATAAGAGAGACCCTTATTGGAGGTGTTAGCCAGCGGGATGAAGATGGCGCTTGGGCCAACTGGCCCGATCCCCTTCGGAAGCACCTGCTAAAATGTAGCGTGACATTTCAGCCCTTCACGGCCCCGCCGGCTTCGGGAGCTTCCTCTCCTCCGGTCTCACAATCCCGCAAGGCTCCCTTGCTTCTTGCCCACACGCGTCACCCCATCTCTCTCTGACTCAGTCCCTTCCTTCATGCTCTAAACGCTTCCCTGTTCACCTCAAGGCTCACTTCAAAACTCATCTTCTGTAAGACTTCTCCCAGCCCCGCCAAGCTGGAACCTTCCCTCTAAAACTAGCTTAGGTACAAGTAGGTACTGTGTGTATAATATATATATTATATATGTGTATATAATATATATAATGTGTATTACAGGTGTGTATATACACATATATGCAAACATACACAAATGGTAGTGGATAGAGCACCAGCCCTGAAGTCAGTAGGACCCCGAATTCAAATCTGGCCTCAGACACTTAACACTTCCTGGCTGTGTGATCCTGGGCAAGTCATTTAATCCCAATTACCTCAGCAAAAACAAACAAAAAAACATACACACATGGGCATATATACATACATGTGTATATAAAATATAAGTGCACATTTTATATATGTATATTTATTCATATTATATGTACACATGTATATGTATAATATGTGTATTGCATAATATATATATGTTTGTATATATAACATATACATATTTATATACATTGTGTGTGTGTGTGTGTGTGTGTGTGTGTGTATCACTTAGGTGATATAATGAATAGAATGTTGAGTCTAGGGTTATTAGGAAGGCCTGAGTTCAAATTGTTCCTCAGACACTTATTACCTGTGTGATTCTGGACAAGTTTTCTCATCTGTAAAATGATTGGAGAAGGAAACGGCCAATCATTTCAGTATCTTTGCCAAGAAAACCCCAAATGGGGTTATAAAGACTCAGACATAACTGGAAAATGAATGGACAA
The DNA here is from genome assembly GCF_902635505.1 of Sarcophilus harrisii. NCBI lineage: Eukaryota > Metazoa > Chordata > Mammalia > Dasyuromorphia > Dasyuridae > Sarcophilus > Sarcophilus harrisii. Next base: position 224,317,183 of record NC_045430.1, read on the forward strand.
CAAGATAAATACATACATATAGATTTATGTATGCATTTATAGAAAGACTATGACATCTAGACTATAATTACATATAATATATGTATATTTATGTATATTAATAGGTATATTTAGAAACTATTATATATAATATATGCATATTATGCATATATGCATGCAGTCTCTAAATATGTATGTCCATAGAAATGTAAATATTTATGTACATACATAAATATGTATGTAATATATGCATGCATATATATGCATGCAGTCTCTAAATATGTATGTCCATAGAAATGTAAATATTTATGTACATACATAAATATGTATGTAAATATGTATGTACATAGTCTCTAAATATGTATATACATTATGATCTATGAACTTCAAATATTAGAAATAATATATATTTATGCATATTAATATCTATTTAGAAATTATTATATAGAATATATATGTATTCTATATAATAGTCTCTAAATATTTGTGTATGTATGCAGAGAGACTGATATATATAGACTACAATTATTATATATGTATATTTATACATATTAATACGTGTATTTAGAAACTATGATTATTAAAAAGAATATACATGTGTTATATGTAATTGTAGTCTCTAAATATGTATGTATATTTAGACTAAGATATATATAGGCTGCAATTATTAGATATGATATATGTACATTTATATATATTAATAAGTATATTTAGAAACTATGATTATATATATATAATATGTACATATTATATATAATTGTAGTCTCTATGTATGTATATATAGAGACTACAATTATTAGATATGATATATTAACATTTATACATATTAATAAGTATATTTAGAAACTATGATTATTATATATAATTGTCTTTAAATATGTATGTATATAGAGAGACTATGATATAGACTGAAAATATTAGATATGATATGCTTATACATAATAATTATATTTAGAAACTGTGATTATTATATATAACATACACATTATATACAATTATATATAACATATAAGGCATATATATGTATGCATGTAGATCTATATAAACATAGCTATGTGTATACACATAGCTATGTATATAGAGCCAAATATATGGTATCTGTAGTATATAAATATATATATAATATCTATATATGTATAAATAAATAGATCAATATCTAGTTATAGTAATGTATATAGAGATGTGAATGGATGTAGACAGTTGTTTGCCATTAGGTCTTCCTCCATCCTCCTCCTACTCAGGTTCTTGATGTTTTTCTGTTTCAATTCATCCAAGAAAGTGCGTCCCAAATTCATTCGCCCTTAGGCACTTGTGACAGAGTGGAAAGAGGAGGCAGACAGAAGGTGTAATCCCGGATTGATCACTGGTGCTGAAGTCAGGAAGTCTGAATCCTGCCTCAGACATTTAGTAGTTATGTAACCCTGGGTGAGTCATTTAACCTGTCAGCCTCATAAATGGGCTAATAAATGAAAGACTTGAAATTGGGGATAATAAATAAAATGGGGTTACCAACACCACCTGCCATCCAGGGTTGGGAGGGTCAAATGGGATAATATATGCCTCATAAATCTTAAATGCCAGTAACTTAAAGAAATTCCCCTGGAAGGCAAAGAAAATGAGAGAGAAGGGAAACTCCCGTAGCAGGGGGCAAATTGGTATAGAGTTGTATTTTTAGGGAGGCAGAGGCCTTCTCAATACCCTCCCGATGACATCTTAAGTTGATGAAGGAGGATCATCAGTGGACACTTTTTGAATTTCTTATCCTACTGCTAACTTGAGACCTGTTCTCCGTTTCCCAAGTTTCCTAGACAGGTGTATTTTTGGTCCATAACTTCATCATCAGCTCCCTTCCCAGACTCCCTTCCCTTTGCCACAGAGAGAGCAAAGTCACCATAAGCCACATTCTGGCGCTCCGTTAGGGAACACAGGATGTTAGTGGAATTTTACACATATGGTACAGCTGACCGAGTCAGTTCCCAGCTCAGGGGCAGCCTCATGGCTACAGGCCAGCCAGCCCGCCAGCCTCGATGAGCCAGCCTCAGCCACAGAGGTCAGAGAATCTATAAAACTTGACTAAAAGAAGAGAAACAAAAGAGCAAAACAATTTCCAAAGAGAGAGCGGGTTGAAGTTCCAATTTTCCTTTTCACCTAGCAAGGAATGATTGTCACAGCTGGCAAGGTTAAGCCAGGAAGGGAGCTGTAGGGAAGCTGCTGTTGCCTCTCTGGCTTGCCTCCGTCTGTGCCATATGTGCCACCCAGGGTCGGGTGAGTCAGGATGGCATTCGGAGTCAGCTGGCAGAGGCCGGCCATCTCACAAGAATGGGCTTGTTGTGGCGTGCAGATGACGGGAAAGCTGGGCCAGCTCTCTCATCAGGGACGGGGGGCTGGCGCAAGAAGGCGGCTGTCATCTCAAGCTGGAGAAAGCCTCCTTGTCCAATCCGTTTCTACACGGATTCTTCCATTGCAATTCAAGTTGGTCCCTGGTTATTGATTTTAAGCTGAGTTTGAATACTGACTTTTTGCAGCTGGTGAGCAATCATCTTGAAGACCAGTGATCACTCCCTGAGACCACTGTTCCTGATTCTTCTTTTAGTAGATTTGAGGAATTAAAAAAAAAATAAAAAATAGTTTACCCCCACTTACATGTAAAGATAATTTTTAATATTCATTCAAAAAATTTTTGAGTTCTAAATTTTCTCTCTCCTTCTTTCATCTCCCTCCCTGAAACAGTAAGCATCTGTTATAGGTAATACATGTTCAGTCATGCAAAACATATTACCATATTAGTCCTTTTGTAAAAGAAGATATAGACCCAAAAGAAAAAAAATGTAAAAAGTGAAAAATAGTGTGCTTAGATATGCACTCAGATTCTACCAGTTCTTTCTCTGGAGCCGGGTAGCATTTTTCATCTTAAGTCCATTGCAGTTGTCCTAGACACTGTATAAGTGAGAAAAACTGAGTTAATCCTAGCTGGCATCACACAATGCTGCTGTTACTATAATGTTCTCCTAGATCTACTCACTTGACTTTGCATCTGTTTGTGTTCAGACTGCTCACTATTTCTTATAGCACGGTAATATTCCATTTCAGTCATATGCCACAACCTGTCCAATAATTTCCCAACTGATAGACAACCTCTCAATTCCAATTCTTTGCCACCATAAAAAATTACTATAAATGTTTTTGTACAAATAGATCCTTTCTGCTCCCCCCTCCTTTTCAAAAAACATCTTTTTGGGATATAGACTTGGTAGTAATATTTCTGGATCAAAGGATATACAGAGTTTGATTGCCCTTTGGACATAGTTCCAAATTGTTTTCTAGAATAGTTAGATCAGTTCACAACTCCACTAACAGAGTATTCCTGTTCCAGTTTTCCTGAGAGCTAGAGTTCTTGACTGCTTTGTAGCATAGGACATCTGGGCAGTTTAGGGAAACCTATGGACCTCTTCTCTAAATAATATTTTAAAAGGCATAAAATGAAATACAGAGGTTTACAAATGAAATCAATGACATCGAAATAATTATGAAAACCTTAAAAAAAGTTCATTGACTCTAGGTTAAAGAACTTTTTTCTTTTTTAAATATTAGCTTTTTCTTTTCAAAGTACATGCAAAGAAAAATAACTCTATTTTAGGAACTCCTGATGCAGTAGATCTCAAAATTCAGTTTCCAACTGCTAGATTTGGATTCCTCTCTGTAAAATGGTGATATTACCTGCCCCACTGCCCTCAGTCATCAACGAAGGCTAAATGAAACATATGAAGGTGTTTTTATAAATGACCAATGACAAAGCCCAATACAAATCATAATATCATCTATTTAGTGGTCTGGTATGTGTGGATCTTGAGAAGTGCTTTTTCTTTGGAGCTGGCTGATCTGGGCATGAAAATATACTTGGTGTGCCCTGGTATCCTTACTTCAGTTCCCCCACCTGTAAAATACATGAAGATAATAATATTTTCTCCATTTGCTTTGAAAAGTTAACATGAGGTAAACATTTGTAAATTTGAGTTATTTCCTTATGTACCAGGGAATCTCCCCTATTCCTCCCTGTGGATGGTCCCTCATCCTAGAAACACTTCAGTTTTCTTGCTTCCCATCAAATCTGTCAGGTGCAGATATTATTCTGGAATTAAAAGCCTCTTGATTTGTGGCTCAACACAAAAGTGCTTTCTTTTGTTTAGTTACTACCCAGATCTGCACGTATCATTATAGGCTGTACAGTGAAAGGGTGCCATTAGATTGAAGCTGTTTGATAATCTAGCAAGATTTAATAATTGCTAAATATCCATATACAGTACATTTGGAAGATAACTGGAACTTCAGCTATTATTAATTTTCAAGACTGGGAAAACCAGATGCTCCAGATACAGTTTTCTGCTTTTATAGTTGACTTTCTGAGGAGTTGTCTTTGGGCATTATTGTACAAGAGGGTTCAAAAGAAAGCTGGACAGAGCATGGTATTGTGTACTTATAAAACAAGTCAGCAGAGAGGCTTAGGCTGGTGGATCTCTTGAGCTTGGGAACTCAGACCTGAGATGGGCTAGACTATTGGGGGTCTGCACTAATTCTAACAACATAGAATGAGCCCCTGGTGGGGTTTGGGAGAATAAGGGTGGGCTAGGGTGCAAGGTTATCTGAGGAGGGGAGAGATGATCTAGATTTGAAATGAAACAGGTCAAAATGTTGATCAATAATGGGTTTGAGCCTATGAATAGTCTTAGCACTTCTAGGCTGGATGGGATGGAGAGATCCAGACTTTATTTAAAAATAAGTAAACAAATAAATAAAAAGATGGCAATTTGTTATTACAGAGGATGGTTCCGATCTTCTGAAGTTAAGGGTCCAGACCCTTCAGCTGATGAAGTGATTGGGTTGGATCAGGCTCTTCAGCTATCATCCAAAACCTTGTTTCTCTCAAATGGTTCCTACAATTAGGACTTGCTGGAATCTACCTAAAGTGGAATAAAGGAACTACAGTCTATGCTTCTGAATTTTTATCATTTGGTCATTTCTGACTCTTCATGACCCCATCCGGGTCTCCTCAAAATAGACCATCCTGGTGAGGGCTTTGTATTTGAATGTTATTAAGTGCCTATTATATATCAGGCACTATGCTAAGGACTAGGGGTACAAAAAGAGCAAAAGACAGTCCCTATTCTTAAGGAACTTCCAATTAATTCCTAAAGCAGCAAACACTCCCATGTTAAAATCAAGTACCCAAAATAGTCTTGGTTTCTGGGATGCATTTCTGTTTTGGTGTTTATGAAGAATGAGGCTGCAGGATAAGAAAGGAAAGGGTGGATAGTATTAGAGGTAACTTGAGGAACAGGGGAAAATAGCAGCTCTGTTACTCCTCCTTAAGTTGGTTATGGGGACCTAAGGGATTTGGAATAGCCAAGTGTCCAAATATCCTCCCCAGGAAGTCAACAGCTTTCCATTTTTTGTGTTGCTTGTGAGAGGACAGAGTAAAAAGAATTCTACTCCCCACCCTCTGAAGTTATTTTAAAATGAACCAGCCAAGTGCTTAGAATACATACAAAGTCTGATCTCCGGAAAGACATTGCTCAGCAACTTTAATGGAGATGCCGTTCCCTAAATGTCCATTCTCCCTTTTATCAGTGAAGGAAGGATTCTTAGTTCCCCAAATTCCAAAGTTCCAAAATAGCAAGCCTAAGAAATATCAGTGACTCGATGTTTGTTGTTCAAAGAGCTCTCTAAATGTGGTTACTCTGGGAAATGACTCCGAGCAGAGAAAGGGAGATATCTTAGGGGTTGATATATTCATAATTGGCTAAGTTTTTAGAATTTGCCAAATTCAGCAAGCGATGCTCTTTGTGGTTGGCTGAGACCTTTCACAGCAGCGCAGAATAAATAGCAACTAAAGAAAGGATAAGTATCAGCAGAGAATAGAAAAATAAGACCCACAGTTAGAATACTTGTGTTCTTTCCTTTACAAACTGCTTAGAAAGAAGCCAGCCCAATAAGTTAACTAGTCCAGCACCAGTATTTCTAATTCTACTTTTTCCCCAGAATCAAATCTCGCTATTTTGGAATCCATGATTCCTTTTGCACTACTTATGAGAGAAGGTTTGGGAGCAAAAGGGAATGAAGGAAAGAGAGGAAGGCAGGGAAAAAAGAATGGATAGGAAGAAAAAGTGGGGGAAGGAAAGATGGAAGAAATGAAAGGTGGAAGGGAAAGAAGAAAGAAAAGATGAGGTAAGGAAGGTAAAGATAGGGAGGAAAAAGGAAAGAAGGGATGAAAAGAAAGGAAGGAAAGGTGGGAGAAGAAAGGTAGGCAGGAAGAAAGGAAGAAAAGATGAAGAAAGGAAGGGAAAGGGAGAAGGAAAAAAGAAAAGAAGGGAAAGATAAAAAGGAAGAAAGAAAATGGAAAGATGGAAGAACAAGGGAAAAGGAAGAGGAAGGAATATTTGACACTTGAATTTTCTTGGTTCTCTTCTCTTTCTCCCTCATGAAGCCTTCTTTTCTCTTTTCTTTTAGCTATGGGCCCCAAGTTCTTGACCTTCTGCTCTTTTCACATTTATTTCCTTAAAGAGCTTAAACACAATGTGGACCACAACATAGCATTTTCACGCTTTCTGTTATTGTTTGCTTGCATTTTGTTTTCCTTCTCAGGTTTTTTCTTTCTAGATGAGATTTTTCTTGTGCAGCAAGATAACTATATAGATATGTATACATATATTGGATTTACCATATATTTTATCATATTTAACATATATTGGACTACCTGCTGTCTAGGGGTTGGGGTGGGGGGAGAAGGAGGGGAAAATTTGGAACAGAAGGTTTTGCAAGGGTCAATGTTGAAAAATTACCCATGCATATATCTTGTAAAAAAAAAAAAAACTTTATTAAAAAAAGAGAGAGCTTAAACACAATCCTAGCTTTGACCATCATCTCAGAATGGATGACTTCCCAATCTAAATGTTTCTTTTCTTTTCTCCTGTTCATATTCCTGGTTGCATAATTATCATTATATGTACCTTTATAACATGTTTACGGTTTTTCAAGGAATTTTTTTCTTGACCTGTACAGTGTCCCTGTGAGGTAGACAAAGAAAGCTTTGTCCTTATTTTGTTGATGAGGAAACAGGTGCAGAGATGAGCTTGCCCCCAGAATTACACAACTAACAAACGATGGAAGCAATGGAACTGAGTCGGGTCCTTGAGATAGCTGTCGTTTCAGCCTCTGTGCAATGAAGAGAAAAGATCATGATTTTGTTTTATTTGTGCATGGGTCTGAAATATCCAGTGTGGAAAAGTGCAATGGGAGCCTGCACTAATGCTGCAGGAGCTCGTGTACCACCTAGAATATAAGCACTGGCACCCAACCTGAAAACCTGATGAACCTGTATAACCATTCCCACATGTTCTTAGAAAATTTGGCAGTAAATTCTCTCTCTCCCCCTCACCTCATTTCTCTGTGCCAGGTCCCCTAAAAAGTGAAAGCTATAATAGTTAACTGTGGGATGTTGGTATCATGGGGCACTTAAACACAAGGAAGGACATTTCAGAAGCGTATTTTCTTGTAATTAAACAAAGGCCAAACAACTCATTGCCAAAGTTTTATTCTGAAGCTCTTACTTTGGAATCTTATATCACAAAAAGATGTGTTTACAAGTATTATAAACTGAGATGTTTTGTTTTTTTTTTAAACCTCGATCATCGTAAAGTAAAATTGTAGATACTGTTCCAAACCATCTTCAAAAACGCAGACCCAAACTTTTTTGTATATAAACTGTACACAAAACAAGGCACTATACATGTTTTTGTTTGTTTTTGGATATTAAGGTATGAAGGTCACAGAGTTTCTCCAGAGTCTCCAGCCCTAAGTATAAAAGTTTTGTTCCTTTAAGCACCGGCGGTACTCCTTAGAATAGCCCCTTGCCCATTGCCAAAGGAAACGTTTCAGAACGTGTATAAGATACATAGACTGTGGGATAGATAATTCAGTAGAAGCAACTCCATCTACTTCTCGGTATTGTTTTGACACCAAAAAAAAATTTTTTTTTAAGTGAATACATATTTTGTTTTGTTAAATACATACTTGAACTATATGGTGTTTATATAAATATAATTTTTTTTTTAATAATCCACAAGCTAACAAAATAACACTTTACAAAGAGAGCATCTTCAAAAAAGAATAGGCAAAGGCTGGATGGAGTCAGGAGGGCTGAGCAGCAGCTATGAGGTGCTACTGCTTTAAGTGCACGGGAGAGCCAAGTTTACAAACAGGAAATACCCTCTGAGTTGGGGGGGAGAAAGTTTTCAGAGAGTTCTCTTACACATTTACAAAATTACACAACTCCAGCTCAGGCAGTATCTAATAACTTCAAATCATTTCTACTTTGACTTTTAAACAATTTGAAGACCAGGACACATAGATGTCCATCTTCCTGGCCCAACGGTATTGAAAGTGACCACAGAGATTTCTCCAGCCTCATCTTCCACTGGCAGCATCGATGCTTAGAAGAGCCCTTTCGCTTTCTTCAGGTTCACCTGTTTCCAAGATGGCAGCATGTTATATTCTTCTCTGGTCATCTCTAGTGCAATCTGAATGAAAGAAAGAGAAAAAACCAATTCAGAATAAGAAAATCTTGTCTGGTTTTACAAAACTTGGCTAAAACATCTTCCACAAGAATTTTCTGATTAAAAACTTCTGCATCCTGGAGAAGAAAGGAGAATGGGAAAAAAAAATGTTTTTGAGCATATAAAAAAGGAAAAGTCAAGAACCAAAGCTTAAAATAAAAGCTGCTGCAGGGCCTGCCCTATGGGCGAAGACATTCCAAGTACCCACATCAGTTCCTTTCTTTCATTTGCTGGGACACCCCAAAGTAGTCATCCAACTTTGCAATGGATTCCAGGAGACACAGTGTGTCTGTATTCTCTTTCTGCTGAGGGCACTCTTAGACTTCTCATTTAGGTTTGCAACCTCAAAGGGTCCAAGCATCCAAATTTTGTCATTTCAATCTCTATAACTTCCCTCCAGATGGTCACATAGATAACATCCCAGTTCAGTCCTTTATGAACTCTTGCTTGGACTATTATTGCAAGAAGTTACTTTTTGGACAACCTTTCTTCCTCTCTCTCTCTTCCCCAAGCCTTTTTCCACTCTAGTCTGTCATCCATGTAGCTGCCCAAGTGATTTTCCTGAAGCAGAAGTCTCACCATGTTTCCCTCACCCTCCATAAATTCTGATGGCTCCCCATCACCTTTTATAATCAAATACAAATACTTGTGTGTTTGGCATTTAAAACTTTAAAATGTAGTCCTTGGCAATCTTTTCTGCGTTATTGTCTGTCTGCATATGCACTAGACGAATAAAACTGGCCATTTTGTTATTTCTCATTTGGGATGTTTCATCCCAAATCTCTACCCTTACAAAGCCAGCAAAATTCCTCTCTCTCCTCCTCTCTATTTCTTGGACCCCTGGTTTTCAGTTCAAGGGACTGAGGTCCCTCTACCCCTCCTCCAAGTACTATGTAGATTTTTAATGCATATTCTCTCTCCCATTTAAGCTCACTGAGAGCAGAGATGGTATTATGTATCTCTCCAAACACTGAAGCCGATTCTTTGTTGTTAATCAGTCATTTTCCAGTTATATCTGATTCCTCATGACCCCATTTGGGATTTTCTTGGCAGAGATAGTGGAGCAGGTCGCCATTTCCTTCTCCAGTTCATTTATACACATGGGGAAACGGAGGCAAACAGAGTTGAGTGACTTGCCCAAGGTCACACAGCTACTAAACATCTGAGATGAGATACTTTGAAGTCATAAAGATGAGTCTTCCTGCCTCTGGACCAGTGCTCTGTGCACCAGGCTGCCCACTGGCACTCAGTATATACTTAAACGCTTGTCGACCTACTTACTTCAAAGTCTTCGTCAGTAAGGTAGATTTCAAGCTTCAGAGGATCCACTCCTTCAGGGAGGGGCCTGGCTAAGAGATCAGCCAACGGATAAACGGTTTTACAAAGCTTGGCTAACACGTCTTCCACAAGAATTATCTGATTAGAAACTTCTGCATCCTGGGGAAGAAAGGAAAATGGAAAAAAATGCTTTTGAGTATATAAAAAGGAAAAATCAAGAACCAAAGCTTAAACTAAAAGCTGCTGCAGGGCCTGCCCTATGGGCGAGGACATTCCAAGTGCCCACATCAGTTCCTTTCTCTCATTTGCTGGGACACCCCAAAATAGTCATCCAACTTTGCAACGGATTCTAGGAGACACAGTGTGTGATAGACTGTGATAAATGCTGGGATTTTAGCTAGGTTAGCCACTTATATAATGATGTATATGTGTAACATGTATATATTTATGATACACACATAAGTATATTCCTGTACATACATGTGTGTAAATAAGTATAAGTACAGATATTCAGACATATAGGTGATCAGAGAAGAAAATATAGCTAGATTCACTGTGTGGAGACCCCGATAAGGTGGGAATAGGTTTCATTTCATACAAAATTTTGGGGGGTAGTGGGGAGGACAAGGGCCTGATGGGTTTTTCAGTGGTACAGAGAACTTCTTACATCATTGGCAAAAGCCACTTATCATTTGCCAGGGCACTGAGAGGTTAAATGATGTGTCTCCAGCATCCCACCATGTCAGAAATAGGAGCTAGATGGGAATCTCCTTGCTTCTCAGGCCAACCCACTATCCAGGAGATTTTCCACTGACCCTCCCAGTTTCAAAATGCAGCCCAGTGAGTTCCACTGAAAAAAAACTTGCAGTGGCAGATGGGTACAGACAGTAAACACTGCAGTTTTGCTGGCCTGTGTCTACCTTGGTCAACTGGTATATAGGTATATGCATAGGTAAATGACAATAAATGATGTTTGTTCAGTGCTTTTTAAAGTCTGCCAAGGGCAAGATATATAAGCGCAAAGAGTCAAGATAATAGAGAGAACCCTCGGAATTGCTGAGCTCTCCCCAGTTTCCCTTAGAAACAACATTAAATCAAGCCTCTAAATGGGATTCTGAAGTGACAGAATTCACAAAAAGACTGAGGGTGGAGAAAAAAAAACCACACAATGTGACTGTTAGTGTGTACAACATTCTCCAGGTTCTGCTCAAAATCACTCAGTAATAGTTCATTGCTCTCCAGAATGGCTGGATCAGTTTACAATTTCACCAACAATGCATTAGTGTTCAAATTTTCCCACAGCTTCTCTAACATTTATCATTTTCCATTTCTGTTATGTTAACCAAACTGATAGTGCATTTCTTTAATCAATAGTGATTTAGAGTATTTTTTACTATGCCTAGAGATAGATTGAATTTCTTCATTTGAAAACTGCCTATTCATAAGCTTTAACCATTTATTTATCAATTGGGAAATGATTTGTATTTATAAATTTGACTCAGTTCTCTATGTATTTAAGAATTAGGTAGGACCTTTCATCAGAACACCATCCCAACTTTCTGCTTTCCTTCTGATCTTGATTGCACTGATTTTGTTTGTGCAAAATCTTTTTCAAATTTAATATAACCATAATAATCTATTTTACATTTATTTCTCTCTCTCTCTTATATAGTCACAAATTCTTTCTTTCTCCATGTATCTGGTAGATAAACCATTCTTTGTTTTCATAATTTGCTTATTGTATCACACTTTATGTCTGAATCATTTTGACCTTTTCTGGGTATAAAATGTGATATGTTCGTCTATGCCATACGATTTTCCACTTTTTTGAGTTCTTTATCCCAAAAGCTGGAGTCTGTGGGTTTATCAAATAGGTGATTTTTAAAGTCATTAACTATTGTCTCATATAATTAACCTATTTCACAGTTACACCACTCTATTTCTCAGCCAGAAGCAGACTGTTTTGATGATTCTTGCTTTAAAACAGTTTTAGATCAGATATGGCTAGACTACTTTCCTTTGCATTTTTTTTCATTACTTCCCTTGATACACTTGACCTTTTGTTCTTCCAGATGAATTTTGCGATTATTTTTTTCTAGCTCTATAAAATAATTTCTGGTAGCTTGATTGGTATGGCACTGAATAAAATAATCTAGGTAAAATTGTCATTTTTATTGTATTAACTCAAACAACTACTCACGAGCAACTGACATCTTTTCAATTGTTTAGATCTGACTTTATTTAGGTGAAGTGTACAGAATTGTTTGCAATTGTACAGAACGGCCTGTACATTTTTGGAAAAAGTAGGAAAGTGAAAATTTGTTTGTTTGACTATGTAAAATTGTTTACAAAGGTGTGTATTTTTTTTTTTTTTTGATGGGGAGGGCATGTAGGGAGAAAAAATAAATGCTTATAAATTGGAAAAAAAAACTATCTCAAATGTTAAAGTCAAGAGTGTAAAAATCAAACCAAACACTTTCTTATATAGACTTCTTTTACATTTTTTTCAATCTAATTTTCCTCAGTAAGTGGCCTATAGGTATAGAAACCAATATATCACAGATTTCCCAGATATTTTTCTGATTTCGAATATTTTGTTCCATTCACAAATCAGGTGAAGATGCCCTTTATCAGACCAGGTGTCCTGACTTTTTGTTTAGAAAATATGGTGACTGTGTCTATGGCCATCCTGAAGAAAGTTAGAGAGAAAATTCAACAGAATAATTGGTATTTTCAGCTGGGATTAATATTCTCTTAGAGGGGAGTCTTGAGGGAACAGGATTGGGTTCTCAATTCCCTGTGTCAGATTTAGAGTAAACTGAAGCATCTTATATGTTATCAGCCTCTTTCAAAGTATATTATCTCCTCCTATCAGAACAGAAACTCCTAGAGGGAAGGGATTATCTTTGTTTTTGAATTTTTATCCTTAGTGCTTGCCATAGTGTTTCATACAATAGGAGTATAATAAATGCTTTTCATTGTTTCATCCATCCATCCATTCATTCCGTGAGCCACCACACTTCCTAGAGAGCCTTATTTTCATATTCAATATGATTTGGAAATGAAACAGCAAAATCTAGAAAATGTGAATGGAACTTCATTCTTGTAGAACTATTTTTTTTTTTAAACTTTTGGTAAGCAGGTGAAAAGAACCTTAATATTCAAAAGAATCTCTATAAATTTTTTAAAATAATCAGGCTTTCTGGGTTCTAGGAAGCTGAGTTACAATTGAAAATGAAGATGATAAAAATGATAAACATTTAAAAAAATTAATTCAGTATCATCCCTATGGGCTTTAAGATTTTTTTTCTGCAGAAGTTTTGTGTAAAGGACTGCCTCTGTAAACAATAAGTGTCACTAAAAATGGACCTCTTCTCTTTGAACTAAAAATTCACCCCTTACTCTTCAAACTTCCCCATTCCCAAGCCTCCTCCTCCTTCCCTGTGAACAACATCCCCAACCCTCATAAAGGGAAAGTACACATACCATTTCTGTGATTTCAGCAATGTCTTCTCTATGTTCCCAACTTGGAAACATATTGGTGAAGGTCAGAGGTTCTAACCCAGCATGAAGAAGGTAGGACTTGGGGGGTTTCTTAACATTTTTTCCTGTAATGACCAAAGACAAAAATGTTAGTAGATACTTCACAGAGTAAAAAGCATTTGTTTACTTAGTCATTTATTCTTAATCACTGTTGCTCATTAATGAAATATTTAAGGGAAAAAAGAACACCTTCAGATATGGGATTCCCGCCAAATGTCCATTGCTGTGTACTTTCTAGCTATTTCTCTAAATAGGGTATTAGCTGAGTCTCTGACTTTTCTGCCCCACAAAATCTAACATGCTCTTGGGCCTGATGGAGCCATGAAAGGGAGAAGGTTTCTGTTACATTCTCCAGTGCTTTTATAAATCTGGGAAGGGTTTCCTGTTATTCTCATCTAGACCCTGAGATTTAAGCTGTCCATTAAGGACTAAAATAAATGATAATGCTGCACAAATGCTTCTTGCATTTGAAACATGGAGTGATAATCAAATGAGTTCACTGATGTGGATCTCCTAGGAAGGAGAAATCACAATGAACAATGCAAATCAAAAGATCTTTGAGAGACTACCTCTTTTCCAACTCTACATAAAGGACAATGAAATGAGAAACATCTTACATCTTAGGTCAGCGGTCCTCAAACTACCGCCCCTCACCCAGGGCTATGAAGTTTCTTTATTTAAAGGCCTACAAAACAAAATTTTTGTTTTTACTACAGTCCGGCCCTCCAAAAATAGTCTGAGGGACAGTGAATTGGCCCCCTATTTAAAAAGTTTGAGTGTACTGGATCTCAGGTCAAGGAAACCTGAGTTCAAATTTGACTCTAGATACTAACTTGTATGACCCTGGACAAGTACCAACTTTTCTGCCTTAGTTTTCATATCTATAAAATAGGACAGTAATATTATATACCTATTTCCCAGGGTTGTGATGAGGATAAAATGAGATTTTTGTAAAGTTTTTTTGCAAACTCTGAAACTCTACTGAGACACTATTATTATTGTTGATGTTGACGGTTTAATTGTCACATAGATGATTTAATCCTGAATGCACAAAGGTCTTGACCACTTCAGAATACCTTACCATATGGATTTTGAATCTCTAATATTACAAATTGGATGCCCTCATTCCACACAAGAATAAATTTAAAATTCACAATCATGCTGGAAATATGGAATTCTCTAATCTCAAGAGAAATAAGCCTTAAAAAATGTAACAGAAAAAGTATTTTTTTTTTTTTATCATCAACTGTCAGATCTTATCAATGGTCTAACAGATTTATCCTCAAAGGAACTGAATAAGCCAATGAGAAGGAAGTTGATACTATGGACTGGTACCATGACCCAACGTTCCATAGAGCTGTTCTGGGATATTAACCAATAATTTTCACAGCTGAAGCATCGTTTCAGAAAGGAGCCCACCTTTGCAGTAGCGAAGCACCGTCTCCATGGCACACTTTCGGTCGTTGGCCCAGCGAATCCTGGCAGACCCCGTTATCTTGTTCTCAATTGGCCACCACCCTTGCCAGAGATACACTTCATGGTGGTTGTCGACGAGGAAAAGTGCTGTGGAGGAGACAAAAGGTCACCTAATGCATTTTTGAGGGTACAATTGATTTGCTTCCTCCCAAAATATATGATGGTTGAGAAGGAGAAGAGCATCCCCTTAGCAATGAGCGACAGAGGAGCCTCCTATGACAGGGTACAGCTTTTGCAGGGGTCAGGTAACTTAAAATTACTGGTGGCAGTCTATCAGTCCCCACCATTACTGCCGGCCTCTCCTCTGTTTCTTCCTTCTTCATCCAGTCTTTTCCTCTTTTTTTAACTGTGCTTTAGCCCTGTCAGTGGTAACCATGAGCAGTGCCAATCTACATTGATGGCATTCAGGGTTAAAGGAATTGCTGACTCCAGTTCTAATACATGACAGGGCCATTAAGATTTATATTCTGGGCTATTCTTAAGCAGTCTCTTTTTTTCCTTTTTAAACAAGATTGAGACCATGCAGGCCAAAGATATATTTTCAAAAAATAGTCTTTATCTTGCCCATCCCTTCCTTGCCAAAAACCTCCTCTCTCATTTCTCCTCTCCTTGCCCTCCCCTCCCCTTTCCATTAACAAGCTACTGAACTAAAAACTTTGCCTTTTCATTTTTTAGACAAAGAAAAGAGCTTATTCTTGTTGGTTCTGTACTTCAGGGATCTGAATACAGCTCACTTAGGATAATAGGTGTAGGGTTAGAATGGAACTCAAAGGAGAGCTGGTTTTCCTCTCTTGTCAGTCCAGACTGGGGAAATCATTTGTCCCAAATCACACAGGGAAGATGGGGCAAAGGTAAGTTCTGAATCCAAATGTTCTACCTTCACTACTTTGTGACTGGCTCACTTAGAATTTAGTTCTCCCTTAGATTTTTTTTTTTTTTTTTTTGCTTTGGATTGATTTTTAGTGATCTCTCCTAGGTCCAAAATCCATCCTGAAGAAAAAGAACAGATTTGGGAGGGGAGGGAGCGTAAAGTCTTTTTCTTTTTTGGACCCTCAATCCAAAGCAGGATTGGGAGGGTACCTTCTACTCACTATCTTACAGAGGTTCAATGTGTTAATGCTTCTGAAGAGTAGGGTGTGGGTCTATTTATGGATGTAACTTTGGGGAATGGGAGTGGAGAAGCGGCATGAGGTGGAGATCAGAGGAAAAGAAGTTCTTCCTGCCCCTTCCAGGAAAATAAGACTGTCCAGTTCCAACCAGATCCCAGGATGTCCCACCTTGTGGCTCTGTGACTGCCTGGACTTTTTTCTTTCCTATTGCTCTTCACAAATAGGTGGAGTTCCCACATTATCGTACCTGGCTGAGGGGCACTGTACAGGTCTTCCTGTAAGAAGGGCATGGAATTGACCACAGAAGGATCCCGGGCAGGATACATGAATTCCGTGGCTGAGAAATCTCCAGATGAACTACTGAGGATGAACAGGCGGGGCGTGAAATTAAACTTCCCAGGATCTTTGAAAGGAAAAGAACAACAAATGAATTAAAGATGAGAGATAGATATTGACCATTTCTGACTAATTTTCCCCCATCAGGGGACACCAGAGAGAGCCTAAGGCAAGAGGAACTGGCTCAGGCTGGCAGATCAAAGTGGAATCAGGTTTGTGAGAAGCCCCTGCATTCCAACTTGGGCAAGATGGGGGGGGGGCAGTTTTAATAAAATAAAATAAAAGGAAATGATTTACATTTCCTTTGAGTTTCAATAATCCTGCAAAGGAATTACTATACATTTTATCATGTCCATCTTGAGTAATGAGTAAACTAGGGTTCAGGAAGATTAAATGACTTGACTCAGGTGGACTTGAACCCAGCTTCTCCTAAATCCATATCTGATTCTCTGACCCTTAAGTTGATTCTTTTATGACATGGCTGATGTTCTTGAAAATATCATGTGAGCAAATGGGAAAAGCTCCACAAAGCCAAGTTGAATGATGAGCCTTAACAGAGTATCAGTGGTCCTAGAAGGCTCAGGGCATGAAGAACTCTACTCAAGCCCTTCAGGGGGTCCTGTCTGCTTGAATCTTTTGGCAATAATGAAAAATTATTGTGATAGATGGTAAGACTTGGGGCAAGGCTGAAAGTAATAGGAGTAAGAGTTTGGGTCAACTGCTTTATTTTGCTTTATTGTGTAATGCCACCCAAATTTTCCATTCTTGTTTCACAATCAATTACAACGCTGGGCACAGGAGGGGGCAGGAATACTGCCATCTTTGCTGCTGCTACTACTTCACCTAAAAGACTTTTCTTGCAGACAAGCCCGAGAGGTAGGGAGAGAAGGCTCTCCCCAGTTTGCTGACCCGGACACTGAGGATGCACTACCTTGTAGCATGCAGTCGTAGGCCTTCCGATCTTTCCTGCCTAATGCATCCCAGAATCCCAACGGCTCTGACCCTTCATCACACTCATGGATCGTCACCTTGCTGCTACTGTGCAATCCTGCTTCCAAGGGACATCTGTGGGGGGAAAAACCAACACAATTTTTATATTCCTTGTATGTATCAATAGCACCAATAATCCCCAAGTCCAAACCTGAGTTTGGTTTGACTACATCCTGGTCAGTCACATGATCCAGTTTTCCCTGACGAAAGGAATTATTGATCTATTTTGAGCTAACACTGGCTCTTGGACTTCAGCTTAGAAACGATGGTGAAACCTAAGGGAGTCTTTGGAGTATTTTATTCAAACCCTTCTCACTTACTTTAAAAAAAAACATTTTTTTTTAATTAAAGCTTTTTATTTTCAAAACATTTGCAGAGATCGTTTTTCAACATTGATCCTTGCAAAACCTTGGATTCAAAATTTTCTCCTCCTTCCCGCCACCCCCTCCCCTAGATGGCAGGTAGTCCAATACTTTTGATCACTTTCACTAAGAGATAGGGTTATAAGATAGAATAAGGTGTTAAAATGAAATATTTAGGGAAAACGTGTTTCATTCCATGTGACACCCTGAAAGAACAACAGCTTTAATCCTTCTCTCCCAAACCTGTCCCATGGAAAGCTAAGCTGCTTAGGTGTTCCTGGAAGAATGAAGCGGATCAGTCTCCTGCAGAGCAGGGTAATTTGGAAGCCTCCCCACTATCCTTTGGTCTGTAAAATCCTCTGGGTTCCTCAGCAGGTGACCATGACTCATCCTGGTTGATCCTTATTTGGAGTCAACCCTAATTGCCGTGCCTCTGTTCTTTTAGCCAGAAAAAGCAATTTTTTTCTTGGAAAAGGTTCATCTTACTGCCTGACAAATAAACTAGTTGCTTCATACTCTCTAGTGGGTGAAATACTTTCATGGCCCTGCTGCCTGAGAAAAGCTAGACGTTTTAAGGGCCTGAGCAAAAATCTTAGAATGTGATCTTTTCACCTCACTAAAAAAATAAATAAATCTCCAGTACTGGAAATGGGCATCCAAATGGGAATGGGTCTTACTCAAAAGACTAATCCCCAGAAAAGGTTTACTCTTTGTAAGTTCAGAGTGGAAGTTCTTTGCCTTTCTTTTGTGTGTGTATCGTGGAACCCTGTGTAAGTCTGGTAAGGCAAATGGACTGCTTCAGAAACTGCTGCTACAACTCCTACATCACTACCACAACAATATCTACTAACTCATATTGCTGCTGCTGCTGCTACTAGCATTCCTCTTCCTACTCCTACTAACTACTACTACTGTTATTACTATTCCTCCTCCTAAAACTAACAACTCTTCCTTCTCCTTCTCTTACAACTGACTACTCCTGGTCCTCCTCCTCTTCCTCCTATTACTACTATTACTAACTACCACTACTAATATCAATAACTACTACAACTATTCCTCTTTCTCTTCCTCCTCCTACTAACTACTACTACTACTACTACCACCACTAACTACCACTACTACTACCACTATTATTACTACCACCATTAACTACTACTACTACTATCACTATTCCTCTTTCTACTCCTCTATAGAAGTAGAAACTCCTACTATTACCACCATTAACTACTACTACCACCACTAACTCCTACTACTACCCCCATTAACTACCACTACTATTACCACTAACTACTACTACTAACTTCTACTACAACCACCACTACTATTACTACTACCACTATTCCTCTTTCTACTCCTCCTCCTACTAACTCCTACTACTACCACCATTAACTACTACTACTAACTCTTCCTCCTACTACCATTAACTACCACTACTACTATCACTAACTACTACTAACTCCTACTACTACCACTACCATTATTACTACAATCACTATTCCTCTTCCTCCTCCTCCTCCTCCTAACTCCTACTACTACCACCATTATCTACTATTACTACTAACTACTACTACTGCTACCACTACCACTATTCCTCTTTCTCCTCCTCCTACCAACTCCTCCTCCTCCTCCTGCTATTACTATTACTAACTACTCCTCCAGCTGCTACCAGAGCTTACCATCCATATGCCAGGCAACAACCTAAGCCTTTTATAGATAGTGTCTCATTTGATCCTCATAATTATCCTGGAAAAAAGGTGCTATTATCTCCATTTTTAAGATGAGGAACCTGAGGCACTCAGAAGTTAAGTGCCTTGTACAGGCTCAGAAAGCTAGTAAATGAGATCAACTTTGATCTCAGGTGCACGGCATTACCAGGATGCCCAATATTATTCAAATTCATGAAATAGAATACATAAGACCACAAAAGAAAATAACTGTAAAGACACATTGCTATCAAAATATGAAAAAGTTCAAAGACCCCAGGTCAAGAATCCTTTGTTTAATGGCTACAAATGAACCCTATATTGTTCTTAAAATGTAGGATTTTACTGAATTGCACAGGTCTTTGAAAGCACGCTGTCAATGTCCCTTGTTGAATATAAAAATAAACCCCCCCAAAATAAAAACTAAATTTGCAAGCAGAGAGGTACCAGCTACATCAATCTGAACCTGGGAATGTTGAGCCTGAAGAAGAGAAGCCTTTGAAGACCATGAAAGCTGTTTCTCTAAGGATCATTAGAACTATTATGGGAAAAAAAGGATTAGGCTTATTCTGAGACCTGACCTCAGAAAACTGAACCAGGAATAGTGGTTAGCAGTTGCAGGGAGGCAAATTTTTTCCTGATGTCAGGGAAGACTTTCTAATAATTAAGGCATCCATAAGAAGAATGGTCTATTCCAGGAGGTAAGAGATTGCCCATCATTGGAAATCTTCAGATGCGAGAGGACCTCGATGGGGATATTTTTTCAAGTGTGATTAGACAGCTTCAGAGGTATTTTTAACCCTGAAATTCTGAACTAGCATGGGTGTACCCATCAAAGTCTGTGGGCTCTCAGGTTGTTTTCTTGGGAACCCCCTCTTCCTCTCCTCCCTGCCCCAGGTTCAGGCCCACTAAGGCAACAGTTAAGCCTAGATACTCCACCAAGACTTTCATTTGGATAGATTCCTTCCCTCTCTCTCCTTCTCTCCCTCCCTCCCTCCTTCCTTCCTTCCTTCCTTCCTTCCCTCCCTCCCCCCTCCCCACTTCCCCTCTCTCCTCCCTTCCCTCCCTCCCCCCCTCCTTCCTTTCTTCCTTCCTTCCTTCCTTCATCTCCTCTCCTCTCCTCTAAAATGAAGTTATTAATTACTTACTGTTCTTTGATTTTATTTGCAGCAGTTCTCCCAACATCCTTTGTGTGGGCCTGTGCTTTGCACCCATGCCAAAGGTACATGAGTGCTTTATTGACACTAAGAACAATCATGGAAGTCCTGGATCTCAGGCTGCTACAGTGACAGGCAACTTCAAGCAAATTTCCTTCAATGGGAACTTCTCCTCGGACACAGTACAATCTCCAGTCACCTGTAGGGGACACCATCAATACCAAGTTAGCACTGGCAAAGTAATGAGTCCCAATCCAATCTCTACTAGGAGGTCAGCAGGAAATAACCATGGGCAAAGATGACAACTAACTGATGAAAGGGAATGTGGGACTAGGACTGGGCTCCTGTGCCTTTAGCTCATCTGGGGCTCTGAGGTTCTGTGTTCTCATTGGTCACCTGGCCAACGACTATCACTTTCTGGGGCTCCAAACAAAAAAAACCATAAAACGGAGAAACCATACTCATCCAAAAATGCTTAAAGGCATAGTATAATATATCATAAGTTTTTTTTTTTTTTTTTAAAGTACCTAAAATCTAAACAAAAAAAGGTAGAATGAAACGGAACTCTCATAGTAGTTGTTGGGTTTTGGGGAGAGAAGTCTAAAAAGGTATTGGTAAAGTAACTTTCTTACATCACTAAGCCCATTCCCAAACTTCACCTTCCCATGTAAACTTTCAGGAGAATGTCAAGTTTCCCATAAAGATGATTTTAAAGCCAAATTTTGTGAGATTTTCCATGGCAAGCAGGATGTTCCAAAATTCTTAGGGTAGTTTTAAGCTTTAATAGCTTAAGACTTGCCCTCAAGTCTCCCTTTCTTATAAAAAAAAGCTTCCAAGAGAAAAAAAAATCTGATTTCTAACAGTAAAAATGATTTACTTTGTGCATTTTCTTCTTCTTCTTCTCGCTTCCCTGCGTGTACAACCATTCCTCCTTGAAAGCACTGCAGAAAACATGGTGGCTCCTTTCCCTGAAGCACTTGAACCTGAAAATTAAATAAATTCTTTAACAACAACAAAAGAAGCCCTCAATAATTAGAATGACTGACTGCTAATTTAACAATTTTAGGGGAAAAAAAGTTTCTGTATTCATCACTCCAGAGGCCTGCATGCAACCGTATATCATCCACAAGGCTGCCTTTCCTTGCCTGTTAATGCAGTCCCTTCGATCAGGCATTAGCAGCACCATATATAATGTTCAGCTTGAGTCAATTCATTCGTGATTTTTGGCAAGGCTCTGCACACTTAAGGAGAAAATTGTTTATTGAGCCTGGGGGGCCTGGGAACCCTAAGATGGAGGAAGCATTTCTCACTCTGTGGTGGCTTATCAATTGCTTGCACCATTTTGCATAATCTAATGCTACTCTGTGGCAGTATTTAATATATCTGAAGTCTGATTCCCAATTCATGTAATTTATCAAAAACTAACACCCAAACTACAGTTTCGCATTCAAAATGTAAAAAAACAAAACAAAACCAAAAAACCAGTTAAAATGATGAAGTTGAGGGCATAAGTAAAATATTCAATTCTATTTCTCCCCAATACAAATCACCATCATCATCATAGCTAACATTAAGGTTTGTAAAATGCTTTACATACATTATCTCATTTAATCCTCACAGCAGTCCTGATCATAAATACAGTCACTCTTTAACACTATGATCAAAACCCTCCAGTGCAGGGAACAAATTCAAATGCAAACCCCTGCTAAAAACTATTTTTCACATACATTTTCTCAGTGGGAAATTCTCATCATTTTCAGCTTTCAGGGCACTATAACTTGCACATATGACTGCTGTAATCTAATGATGGTTAGGAGAGATATTCTTGGCTAGATCTAAGCCTTTAGAAGACAGGATGTACTTGCTAATCTACCTTGGTGGAAAATTCCTTTTCCCTCTTATTTCCCAGAAATGCCCTTCACTTGGCTACATATCTGTGATAGGAAAAAACATTTGTTTCATATTTTCCAATATATATATATAGGATTCACTTATAGGATACATACATATATGGATACACACATATATATGTATATATATAGAGGATGGAGATATATATATATATACATATATATATATATATGTATATGAAGTTGTTTTTTTTTTTTTTTTTTACTAGCACTAATGGTTGTGACTATTCCAAAGGGCATTTTTACTTGATTTTGCAACATATTCTGTGACTGAGGTCCCTTACAGCTCTAGTTCTGTGATCCTACTTTGGAGATTGATTTATTTCTCTATATTTATAACAGAAAATATGGATCACACATGGATAACAACATTAGCTTTACACATGGCTTGAAGTGTCCAGTTTGATCCTCCCAAAGTGGTATTCTCTTCCCCATTTTAGAAATGAGAAAATTGAACCCAAGAGAGGTTAAGTCACATAGTAAGAGTCTGGGAAAGGGATGAGGGGGTGGGCATCCCCCATACTGCCTTACCACAGTGATGTCAGTATTAAAGAGAGGAATCCTCTCCATGTGGAAAAGCTGGGTCACAGTCAAGTTAACAAGCATTGATTAAAGCTGTTATTATGTGCCAGGACTGTGCTGATCCTGGGACAGCTAACGCAGCTAATCGCAGGGGTATCCCGGGTGGGCTATGGGTAGCTGGTCCTTTGGGCAGACCCTTTGGGGGGTTTTTAGGGAAAGGCGCCGTAGGTTCCCAGGGGACGGGGCAGAGGAGAATAGAAGAGAAGAAGAGAACACTTTATGTGTCACTTTAGCATCAGGGCAGGTAGAAATCATCCTGGGGGCTCACCTGGGCCCCCCTCTCCTCGTCTAATTCCACAGTCATCAGCGCCGACGTCCCTTTCTCACTCACAGTCGAATGTCTGCCCTGCCAGAAAAAGTAGACGCACTTCTCCTTGCCGGCCGTCCTGACCGGGTGCTCGCCTTTCTGCCGACTCCCCACTGCAAATACACAGAGCAGAAGAAGTTCAGATTCTCAGCTGGCTGCCGAGGAAAGGGGAGCAAATCAATCGCCCCCGTCTCCGGGAACAGGAACTGATGACAAAGCCTTCAGACCCAGAGCTGGGGAGAATTCATTTACAACTGGAGGGAACTGTCTCTATGCCCAAGAGAGAGTATAAATCATAGTGTGGGGGGAAAAGCACCTTTTTTCTTGCTAAGTCACCCAGAGCCTCTAAACCCAAGAAAAATGATTTGGATGGCTTTCCTAATAGTCAAAGAAAAAGACCTGACATCACTTGAGGGGATCAGCACATGTACAAAATCCAGGCTCTTACCACAGCTCCAGCACTGTCCAAATAGATAGTCTTATACCCCCCTCTGGCAAAAGCTAAGCTAGCATCCAAATAACACTAGGAAGAACAAAAGCTGGGATGGTTAGAAGCCCAAAGGAACATCATCTATCCTTGAAGATGATATTAATAAAAGCCAAAACCAGAAGAAGTTTCCAAGTTCTCATCAAGAGGGAACAGTTATATTACTGATGCCATGATTTCATTAAAAGGTCCAGGATCCTTCCTTTGTAATAATGTGATTTTAAAAAATTACACAAGTAGCATTTAAACATTCATTTGAAATGGCAGTCATTACAACTTCACCACTTAGCAGTTAGTAAGAGGCTGCTGAGAATATATATATGTATATCTAGATATCTATATATATTCTATATATAGATATCTATATCTATCTATCTATCTATCTATCTATCTATATCTCAGCATTTCAGGCCTCCAGATCCCTCATTTTAATGAGGTCTTTAACTGTGCATTCCTTCTCCTTGGTGACACAGCTTCCTCCTCTCTCTTATTCAAGATCCAACCCCTGACAATAGAGGGGTGGGGGGGATGGGAAAGGAGACTCAAGCCATGTCCCTTCCCCTTACTACTCCCCACCCCGGAAATGTTCCCCTTTCTCATCTCTGCATCTTGGATACTGTGGCTCTCTTCCTTTGCATCTCCTACAAATGGCCTTTCCAGATTTCCTCAACCACTAATTCTGCATTTATTTTGTGGCTATCCTGTTTTTACTTACTGCTGGACGCATAATCTCTCAGGTAAAATGTAAGCTTCTCCAGGGCAGGGATCATCACTTTTGCATTCAGATTTCTAATGTCTAGCAAAGCTCTTAACACATACAAAGTACACAATCAATGCTTGTTGATCAAAGGATTGACAGACTGGTAAATGGTAGAGCAAGAAGATGATTGCATCTATGTGTTTCCATTATAAAACTAATAATGAAAAGTTATTTTTTTCATGCTCTCTTGTTATAATATTTGTACTTCTTCCCACCAATAAAAATGCTGAAATAGTTAAATATGCTATCTCTGTTGAGTTTTCGGTGAGAAAGTGAAGAGAAGTCCCATTTTACTGTAGGCTCCTAAAAAGCATATATCACAAGGGCTATCTATAAACTGGTGCTTCATAAATGATCAGAATGATGCTTTCTCAGAGCACTTAAAGCATGAATGAAAGATTAAGTAGTGCCAAGTGTCAAGAATCATCGGGGGGAATATGTCGATTTTTGTAGGCCAGATGAAACAAACAGCCCAGCAAAGAACTGACAAGACGTATTGCTGACTCTTAATAACCTGTATTTACTTCACTTGTTTGTCATTTCTGAATGCTTGGGTGGGGCTGTGCTAAAGTTGATTTAGCAAACTGTCTATTTATAAAGTTGGAAAATTGAGAATGTGTCAACAATACTGATATGGGGGTATTCAAAACAGGATTTTTCAATCGACCTCAAAATTCCAGAAGCAGTCATATTATCATTATCTTCATCATCATAAATATCTCTCATGTCAAAAGCCCTTTCATTGGCTCACATTTCTATAGCATTTTGGGTTTTTCAAAGGTTCCTCCTCCACATTTCTCTGAGAGGTAGGCGGGACAAACTTTATTATCTACTTTATCTGTCTGCTTATATCTGCATCTGTTTTATATATAGATGAAGAGACAAAAACTCTAAGAAAGAGCTAAGTGACTTGCCCCAGATGACAGGGCAAATACTGAATATATTTGGGACCGCAGTCTAAGTCCTAAAAACTTCAATTCCAGGGCTCTTTCCACTGTATATAATACAAGGGCCTTATGCCCAGGAATAGTTGGTTTGCTAAGTAAGGAGAGCATTAGAATTGGAATCAGGAGAATTCTGTCTCCCAACCATAGCAAATCACTTAATCTCTGTGAACCTCAGTTTCCACATCTGAAAACCAGAGATAATAATGTAGTACCTTACCCTCTGAGTTTGCTGTGGGAATCGAAGTAATGTATAGCTAGGGTTCAAAATGCCAGCTACTCCTTGGAGGAAGCTTGCCAGAGTGGGCATCTGACAGACATTGAACTTAGGAACAGGAATACCTAGATTCAAAGCCTGCCTGTAATGCTTATTAGTTGGGTAAACATGGGAAAGGCAGCTTTACCAGGCTCATCTATAAAACAGAGATGCTAATGCTTGAAGGATTTACACCTCACAGAGCTCCAAAGGAGACGAATGATGTATATGTATTGTCCTGCAAACCTTGAAGTATTATGTGAATGTATATTATTATTGTTGTTATTGTTAATAAATTAAAATGATTTTTATTACTATTCAGTGATACTTTATTAGCTTAGTTTGAGTTACTGAAATAAAAGTACTTTAAAAGGAAGCTTCTATAATTCAGAATTTTCAGTACTTCTAAATTGCTTCTCTCTCAAACACAACAAAACTTAGAGCTCAGTGTGAATTTATTCCTGATGGTTATATTTAAATATGTCTAATTTTATCAAATTCTTCAGAGGCAGACCTCCAGGATGCTCAAGATCCTTTATGGCAGGTTTTTAGTAGGATAGGAACCTTTAGTGGGGTATAGGATCCCTTTAGGGATCCCTGTAAGGAGGATCCTCATGGATGAAATCACAATTCCATGGAGGACATATGTAGGACTGAGCAAAACTGAATTTTAAAAGTTTTATTTTTTTTTTTAAATTAGGAAGTCATAACAATTACCATCTTTCCCAATTCTTTAGCACTTTAGGATTCACAAAGTCACATTTTCTATAATCTTGGGCCATAGGAAGGCAAAGTAGTATTATCCCCATTTTATAGAGGAGAAAACTGAGGCTTAGAAAGGCAGTGTCTTTTTGTCCATAATCACAATACTGGGAAGTGTGTATCAGGACCAAAATTCAACACCTTCCCTCTGGCACTCAATACCTTACTTCTCAAGAGTTTCAGAAAGGCTCAAATGATAGCAAAAAATAGTTACCAGTAATTTAAGCTATCCAAAAGGGAAAGGGGCTGCCTCAGGATAAAGTGGGCTCCCCTCCTCCAAAGATCATCAGGGGTATGTGGAGAGCATCTTCCGAGAAATAGAAATTGGTCTTGGAGGTCCTTTCTGTGGCTCTATGGATGTCCAGGGACACCCAGAGCACATTTTTAAACATGGATTAGAAGAGACAGCCTTTGAGGTCCCTTCCCACTTTGGGATTCTCTGATCATCCCAAAGCCATCGAGAACTGTAGGACAAACTTTATGGCAACAATCACATGTGTACTTGCAGGCTTTCAAATCATCATATGCATTTTCAAAATGTCTTCTGGGAAGTTTGATAATAATGGTAGAAAAACAGAAGCAACAGAAAGAGATGATGAATTACCTAGAGAGGTAATTTAGGAAGGTTTTAGGAAGGTCCTGGTAAACTGGAATTGTGTCCAGAGAAGGGTCACTAGGATGTTGAAGGAACTGCAGAACATTGGATAAGATCAGTTAAAAGGCACACACAAAAATCCCTTTTCTCCCAGCCCCCAAATCTTCCTAATGGTCCAAACAGAAATGTTTGGCCTGGAGAAGACTTGGGAAAGGAGAGAGGTTGCATGCTTGCTGTCTTCAAATATTTGAAGGGCTGTTGCACAAAAGAAGGATTAGATTTTTTCTGCTTAGCCCCAGGGATAGGAATGAGGGACACTGGGTAGTAGGGATGCACAGAAGCAGGTTTAAGTTCCTGCTTCAAAGCGGGATGGATTCTGAAGGAAGCTGTGGGTTCCGCTTCATTAAAGATCTTTGGGGTAAGAAGCAGATGGCTGCTTATCAGGGCTGTTGGAGAACATAGGTTTTTAACCAGGGATTGGTGAATTTGTTGTAAAAGATATTCTGACAAATGTATTTTTCAGTATAATTGGTTTCCTTTTAATTCTTTATATGTTACTTTATGCATTTAAGAACATCCTGAGAAGCTTGTTCTTCTAAGTTTCACTAAACTGCCAAAGAAGTTCATTTAAAAAATAAAAAAAGTGTAGTAGTATAGTAGAAATTCTCTAGTGTAGCAGAAATTCCTGTTCAGGGATAGAACAGATGAGACTAGATGGTATCTGAACTTTCTTCTCAGGCCTGAAATTTTCTGTGACCTGGGGAGTGGCAGAATTTGGCTATAATATTCCTGGGAGTTTTCATTTGGGGGTCTCTTTCAGGAAGTGATTGGTGAATTATTTCTATTTTACCTTCTGGTTTCAGAATATCAGGATAATTTTCCTTGATAACTTCTTGAAAGATGATGTCCAGGTTCTTTTTTGTTTTTGATCATGACTTTCAAATAGATCAATAATTTTAAAATTATCTCTCTTGGATCTATTTTTCAGGTCAGTTGTTTTTTCCAGTGAGATATTTTATTACTTTTTTCTCCCATTTTTTTGATTTTGCCCTGAAATTCTTTAATTATCTTCTACTGCTCCATTTGACCAACTTCTACCTTGCTGGAACAAGGAATCCTATTATCTCTTAGAGGAACCTAATGTCAGCTGTATTTTTTGCTATGTATTTCATTTAGTAAAAGAATAGTATCCCCCTGGATCCCTTTGAAAGAATATTGAACTTCCAATGAAGTGCCTTTGGCAGTGAGTGGATGATCCAATTATACCCTCTCCTTCCCCCTCAGATCCTAATGGCCAATATCAGCCCAAATGGATGGAGTGGAAGAACAACTGCTGCTTTCTGCTGACCCCTAGCAGAATTCTGTTCTCCCAGAAGTTACTAGAGTAGAAAGATATTGCTAGAACCATCTCCAATTGCCTCCACATGAGGGAGAGAGTCGATCCAGTGAATCAGGATTCCCCTGATGGTGAAATAGTCTGCAAATGCCATATAGTTGAATTTTGCTGTCCCCCAAAGGCACTTGTGGAAATCTGGATGCTTCTTGTTCCAAGTGAGTTCTCTAGCACCTGGAAATTTTCAAACTTGTTTACTGCTATGCAAAAGGATTTTTTTCAGACCTGGCTCTTTATAGGTGGACATCTGGTCCACTGAGAGGTGATAAAACTGGTCTGGGATGGAGCAGGTGGGATAATCAATATGGTTTCAGGTTGGTCCCCAACTGAATTGCTCTGATGGTCTGTGGTTATGCTGGAGAGCTTAGCTCCTTTCCTCCTCATCTGTCTCTACCGGGTAAGAGAATCACTACACATCTACTTATATTGCCCATTTATTTCTTTGTCATGCTTGTATTTATACAAACCCCCCCACACACATATAAATTTTATATTTGAGATTTACTCATTTGCATGGTGTATTCTTTAGTTTCCCATGCATCTTATAGCTCCAAGAGTCACCCATTACTTTCACATTTCCCCTATTTTCTTTCACTTCAGCAGACCAGCACAGAACACAATCTAAGATGAATCTCTATTTGGATAAGGGTTTGTTTACTTTGCTTAGCACCAGACAAAGCTGATGGGTTTTCAATGGCTGTCAATGGGTCCCCCAAGGCCCATCTGGCCAAGGGAAGAAGGGCATGTTTGCAAATGAACAGCTTTCTCTACACGGGTTGTAAGGAATATATTACTAGAAATCACATTCCCAACCTGCAGGACCTGGAGATTAAATAGAACTCAAACCTAATCTCTCTTAAGTAAATTGTCAAGTGAAATTATGTGTTCTAAAGTCAATGGGAGAGAGGCATCATATCCACATTTCTTTCTTTTTCTCCTCTTAGGCCTCAGATTTCTGTTTTCCCCCAGACTTGGGGAAGTTTTAGATATTTCACTTTAGATTTTCATTTAGATATGTGAAGTAGGGGGTCCAAAGAGGACAATAACTGAGGTGACATAAAAAGATTTAATCTTCTCTTCATAAAATTCTAAGTTTGGATTTTGTTACTATAGCTTTTTTTACTGGTTTCTCAAAAAATTATTAAAGCATGTATTCTTGGAGATGATCGCAACTAAGTAAAAGCAGTCATTGTACAAAGAATTATGATACCTAATTCCATATAAAAGCACCCCTAAAGAGAAAATTCAGTGTAAGTCTTCTTCCTTATTGCTATTTGTAGAACATAAACTTCACTCCGTACCTCCATTGCTTTTCTTCTTCCAAAGTCTGGGATTCCATTTCAACCTCACCCTCTGTATTTTGTTATTATTATCTACACATTTCCAGGCCCTTATCCCAACTTTTTCTGACCCCTGGACCTCAAGTCTTCCCCTCTCTCTATCCCAATCCCTGCCATCATCCTTACTGCTAGAAAAAGGCATGAATTCAAGCAAATTTTAACCACCATGAATTTATGTCACAGCACAGTGGATGGTGAACTGAGCTCCAAGTTAAGATGAGCTGGGTTCACCTGCTACCATTGACATCACTGGCTGAGCAACTGGTCACTCATCTTCTCAGTTCCCTCAAATCTCTAAGACTATAAGTTAAAGATCAGCTGCACATATGGATTGGTAGAAGATATTTTCTTCCTCACTGGGAACCTCCCTACAATGATGAAATGACAGGTCTGGGCGAGATAAATAAATTACATTTGTAACTTCATCTGGACCTTCTTGGATGCCCTGCAATCACCTTCAGGCAAGCGGACACAACCTCTGGCAACTCTCTGGCTCTGAGATTTTTAGCAGCAGCAGCCATTCTCTCCTCCTCTCCTTCTTCCTCAGAAAGGGGTATCTCTATACCTTTTAGGTAGCTTTCTAAGGCTAACTCACTTTTAGTTGTACTGTAAGATCTAATCCTCTGTTACCTCCTTCTAATCCTTGCTGTTGTAATTTTTACATAACCTCAACTTCTTTTTTTCTGTTGACTTCTTCTTTTCTACCTGGAAATGTTCTCAAGGTATAAAGCATTTAACATTGGCAAACAGTAGGTACTTGATAAATGCTGACACTGATTCCCTTTTTCCCTTCAAGTCTCTCCAATGCTTTAAAAAAGTTCCGTCTTTATCTTTTTACTCCATTCAGATGCTAATTTTCTATTTCTCATTTTTTCTTCTTTATTGAACTTCTTGTAAAAGCTGTTGACACTTGGGATTGCCCCTTCACCAATCATTCTTTCCTCAGAAAGTCACTTGCTGGTTTTGTTGCCCCCCACTATTTAGGTTGTTCTTTGGAGGTAACCCATGAGCCAGCCCTGAAGGCCACACACACTGGTCCTCATCCTTCTGAACACCTCAGAAATATTTGACACTGTTTATCCATCCCTTGCTTCTGAATACTCCCTCCTAATTTGGCTCCCATGTTTCTTCCACAATGGGACTCTGACCCAGCTGTTTCTCTTATGTCTCTGTTGGTTCTTTCTTCACTTTCCAAGGCTCTGAGGTCATCCACAATTAGATACCACCTTATACTTCCAACCATATTTCCTATTATGCTCTTCCATTCATTCTACACTACAACCAGATCTGACTTTTCTTTGCCCTAAGAATATGTCCCATACTGTCCCTGCGTGTCTATATTTTTTCCTCTTACTTTTCCTAAATCTGGAATGTCCTCTGTCTGTTTAATTCCTACTCAGTTCAACTCAACTTCCACCTCTTCCATGAAGCCTTTCTTCATCATTCCTTCTGCCATTCCACCCCAGTCCATAACCTTAGTCCTTCCATAGCAATTTGTTTCACACTTCTTTGATGCACACATCCTGAGCTATTACATATTATGGCTATGAGAGGTAGTGTCTCATTCTTTAACTAGATTGCAAGCACCAGGGCAAGGACCATGTCTCAAATCAACTTTGTGTTTCTTCTAGTATCTACCCCAGGAGGCATTCAATACATGTTTCCATTAAATGAAAGAAATAAAATGGGGAAAGATGACAAAAGTTTCAAATAATTGCTTCTGATGGCCATGAGCAAGTTACTTAACACTGAGCCTCAGCTTCTTTAGCGGTAAAATGGGGATAATATCTATAGAATTTATACCTCATGGGGTTATTGTGAGATTCAACTTAGATAATATACATGAAACATTTTGTGAACTTCAACTTGCTAATAATTGGCAGCAATTTTTATTGTTATTATTTATGTTTATTATTTTATTATAAAAATAACTATTTAGCAAAGCAACAAAATGTTGATATTATATCTCATCCTGAGAAAGGAAAATAGCACTATTATCCTTTTTATAATAACAACAATAAAACAAACTAGAAGTTATCATTATGCATATCTATATATATAGAAATGTGTGTAGTGCATGTACATACATATATGTATATATACATATACACACATGTTTATAAAAACACGCCATATAAGCATGTATTTATCCCTAGGTTTTTCTTTCACACATATTATTTCATTTGTTCCTTACAATTCTGAAAGTGAGATAATGAAAATACTGTTTCTGCTTTATAGATGGAGAACCTGAGTAAGTGATCACACAGGTAGGAAGTAGTAAGTTAGGACTTGAACCCAGAACCAAATCCCATGCTTGCTTTCCCATCCTCCTGTAGTCTTCTTCATCTGCCATGTTACCTTGCTCACAATATAGTTTCAATTTAAAATGACTTGAGTTTGATTTATCTCATTATGCTCTAAAATCTTTCTAGTAACAAACATGTAGCCACAAAATAAAATTCAATGATACATAATTTAAACCACATACAGAAATCCAGTGTTAAACAGAAACAAGAGGAGAGCCAAATACACAAGCTGAATTCTGCTTCAAGAGGGGCTTTGGAATAAGATCTTTGGCTCTGCCAAACTGCTGGAAATTTCACCTTCTCTGCTTTTAAGAGGTGAGGGAATGGCTCTCTACACAAATGGTAGGATTGTTACCCAGGATCTATCCAGTTTGGGATAGGATATCACACAAATCAGAAATTTCACACCCAAAGGTGCTATTTTCAACATCCGTGTTAGAGTGAGGGGACTTGAACAAGATGGGACAATTCACTAACCTGCAGTGCTCACCATGTACTTCCACTTCACCACATACGTATCTCCCTCGTGGAACTGCCCGATGCTCTGTTTGGGGAGCCTACTGTAGTCAAATTCCAAGATGTGCCAGACGTCCACAGAAACACTGGCAATCTCGAACTGCCTCCTGTCATCTCCTTCGATAAACCCATAGCCACGGCCGACGTTGACTCCATCCAAGATGGTGCCGACGGTCACTTGGGGCACGGGGACCATCAGCATGATATCGTAAGCCTTAACCTCAGACCTTGGCTCTTCCTGCAAGAGCAGAGACATTTACTTTCCTTTGTCCACATTTCTACAGAAAGTCACACTCAATACCATTTCACCTATTCTTATGCCAGTGTCTGAAGACATTTTCATACTTCATTCTAATATATCTGTTGTGCTACCTTGGTCTTTAATGAGGGAAAGCCTGGAGATGCATCCAACTACTAAAGTGCAAAGAGATAAAGCTCCTGAAGCAGTTTTCTCATTATAAGCTGAGAGAGCCCAGCAAGGAAACAGATTTCATCTCCTAGAATATGTACATAATTAGGAGCTGTTCTGCAGTTCTACAAGGATGGTCTGAGAAGGAACATTTTCAGCTTCAGTGCCCTCCCTTCCGCAATGCCAAGTGAGGACAAATGGAATACCTTCTGTGGGGTGAGTTCACTTGAGTTCTTTTCACAAGGCTTCTTCATTTCAGTCCAATCAAGAAATTTTTCTTTGAAGAGAATAGTCTCATTGTGCTCAGTAAGTCTCCCAAATATTGCCCAATCAGGTCGCCCTTGTCCTTTTCTGTGTAAGGAAGACAAAAAATGATGGTATGGGAGGAGGGAAAGAGGAAGAGAGGGAGAAAGGGAGGGAGGGAAGGAGGGAGGAAGAAAGAAAGAGGGAGGAAGAGAGAGAGAAAGAAAGAGAGGGAGGAAAGGAGGGAGCGAGAGAGAGGGAGGAAGGGAGAGAGGAGAGGGAGGAAGAGAGGAGGGAAAGAGGGAGAAAGAGAATATTCACTTAAAATACAGATTAAAGAAATCTTTATACCAATAATCCCACATCTGGATAATAAAAGCAGTCATACCCATATATAAACAACATTCTAAGTGTATATTTTCAAGACCCTATTCTACAAAATAAGAATTTGCTAAGCTACCATGTTTAACTTTTGAGTTTCTATAGAACAGTGACTACATGAAAGGCAGATGTCTTTTCCAGGAAGGGGGCCCTTTGGTTATAACCTAAAAATAGATCCAGTTTATAATAAATTCCATTTTCTATCATATTATACTTTAGTGATTCTCCAATGTACTTAAGACTCTAAAGTCTTTCCTTGCAGCTCTAATGCACTGTTTCACATTTTACAAAATGGACTTTTAAGGATTAAAATATTAATTTTAAAGGTCACAAGAAAGGCAATTTAAACAATAAGAATAGAGAGTTAAAACTAAGAAGAAAAAAAAAGATGGAAGTGAATTTGGGCAATTATAGCTTTCTTGGCATTTAAAAATTTGTTTTTCTTTACTTTCTTACCTTAACATGGGAAAGAGTCAGGCTGGGAAAATAAGCACTAACTCTCTCTTGAAAGTAGTAATTTTCCCAGTCTGATTCTCCCACATTAGAGCAAGAATGTAGATAAAGGACTGAAATATATGATGTGATAATGTGCACACTGGGTGATTTTCATGGCAAAATCAATGACCTGGCTTTAAAAAATTAGAAAGTCAATTATAGATATTTCTAATTCTTTTTTTTTTTTTTTTTTGGCTGAGGCAATTGGGTTTAAGTGACTTGCCCAGGGTCACACAGCTAGGAAGTGTTAAGTGACTGAGATCACATTTGAACTCAGGTCCTCCTGAGTGCTCTATCCACTGAGCTACCTAGCTGCCTCCATATTTCTAATTCTTAAAGCCAGGTCTTTGCTTAAGGCAAAAAGTGACACCTGCCTGTCTTCAATTCTTCAAAAGAGCTGGGATTTTATCCACTGAGTCAGATCTTAATCTCTCATCTTGGTAGATGGTTGCATGAATTCCCTTAGATATCAATAACCTGGTGACCAGGCTTCTGGTGAGGAGTTCTCTTCCCTTAGCTAGGCTGGCCTTCTCAAAGCAGGTTAAAATTTAACATTTTAAATAATATCTCATAAGCCCATATTCTCGAGACTTTCCAGCTTGATAAGGTTTATCAGATCTTATTTTTCTTTGGAATTCCTTTGAAATTTTTCCTTTGAAAACCTGGAGTCTCTAATTTTCACTATCTCACAAGTATAACTAATATCATATTGCTTGCTTTCTTGATGGATGGGGAAGGGAGTGGAAAGAGGGAGAGAATTTGGAACTCAATATTAAAAATAAACTATTAAAAAAAAAAAAAAAGAAAAACAGAAACCAATCCCAGAACATAATAAGGGGCTTCTGGAGAGGACTTAAGGGGACATCACTGATTCTGATGGTCTGTTTGAGATGGCTTGTGTCGCTACTGTGATATGGCATGATCAGTTTCCATTTGTTTCCAAACCTAATTTTCACATTCTTAGTGAATGGAGGAGACAAGTCGACACACATCAAGTTACCTGGGAAAAGAAGTCTTCAGAAGGAACCATAACTCATGTGTGTGGGCAAAAACAAGAATGCCAGAAGGGCTATTTTTTCATTGTAGTAATGTCCTTCAAATTTAAGATGTTCTGCAGACTTGTTAGATTGGCTCACTTTTTTAAAAAAAAGTGGCAAAGTTGTTTCTTAATATTTATTTCTCAAAGTTCTGCACTTGAAGCAGGGAAGAAATCACATGGTATGGTAGAATGACCCATTACAAGGAAAGAAATCTGGGTTTCAGTCTCAAACTTGCCAATAGTTAGATCTGTAACTTGGAGCAAGTCACTTAAGTTTTCTTCTTAGTTTCCTCATTCATCAAATGAAAGATTTTTATTAAATAATTTCTAAAAGTCCATCCTAAAAATGATATGTGTAACGGAAAAATTCAAGGTTAATTTTATTTGTAATTATAAACACAGTTTATACTGAAGGAGCCTACTTCTTTAATACTCCAAATGACTTTTACCCATAGGTTCATCACTTTAGGATATATAAACCATCATTTATTTTGTAATCCAAATTTTAATCTTGGGGGGAATAAAATCATAGTCTATACATTTAAATTAGGTCTCAATGTGATGCATGGATCACAGTTATAGGAATCAGATAACAGTGTATAAATAAGGAAAGTTGCAGATACATCTGTCACAATTTATCATCTTATTGTTGGGGTGATAGCACAAAAATAAGCAGCAAAAATAGAATGGTGAGTAATGTGTTGCGATGGAAAAATTGCTTCATGAACCCTTCTGAAATGACCTATGGAAATGGAGACTGGGGAACATGAAGTCACTTGATTCACAGACAAATTTAGTTTTTTCTTTAAAATAAAGTTAAGAGGAGTCATCTGACTCCTCCTATGCAAAGAGTAGGGTCCCTAAAAGTTTCTTCTTAGTTTACATAGCAAAAATGGAAATTATATTGGCAAACATAAGGCACAGCACTTATTGGTTATACACTGATGGATCTGTATAATCTTATTCTCTCTTAATGCAGGTAAAAGTCAGTTTATAACTTCTTGAATGAGGTTCATCTGTTACTTTTCACTATGGAGAATCCCCCTAACATAGTGGAAGCTGATACCTGGATCTCTTACAGGGGGTCTCTGAAAGTCTTATCATAATTTTAGGCTTTAGTAGCTTAAAATTATTAAAGTATTAAAACCACTAGATTTTAACCTGTATTCCGTGGATTCCAGTGTGGCATTCAAGCGAGTAGCACTGGCTATTTTTCCTTTTTCAGTCTTACTGTCCTTGATAATGTGCTTTTTGAAAGCCATTTTTCATGAGTCTATTAGCAATAGTCTCATTCTGCAGCTTCCATTGCCCTTTGGAAAAACTGAGATTTACTTCTCTAGGAGTGAGGTTTTCTATGATTTCTAGCCATATGATTCCACCAGGAGAATTCTGGTGGGTAAAACCCAAGGAGCAATGCTGGCCACTGAAAGTCCTTCAAAGTTCTCCACGTGGTATTTTAGTTAATTCTCCTCTCAATCCTATTTAATTTTGAGCTTACTGATCATTTTCAGTTCTAGATTATGCTCTATTTTTTTTCTCCAGGTGTACATTGTCTTTCTCCAGTGAGGCTGTAAGTATCTGAAAGGCAGGAAGCATCTACAAGAGCCAGTTTCTTTTGTGCTCCCAATTTAGGCTCACTAAAATACTTAAGTGGCATCACCTGCTGCTCCACGCTCTTTGGAACTTAGCTAGCACTTCTCAGTCCTCTACAGAGCTGTGATGCAAATGCCATTGGTGGAAATCATAAGTGTCCAGTCCTATGGCAATTTTCTTCAGGTTTTCATAGAGAATTCAAAACAAACAAAAATTTAACATTTTAAATAATATCTCTTAGGGGGAAAACCTCAATCTCTTGCAGTCTCAATTCATTACATATGGACACATGTGCATCTTCACACATACTTCTCTAGGTGCCAAATTTAAGAGTACATTTCAGCTGCTAAAGATGTAAAATCCTTGACTAACTTGACTAACTTTAGAAGACAATTTCCTCTTTAACACAATCTGGACAGCAAATGGGACAGATATGTATACTGAAAATAAAAATATACTTTACTTGATTTACTTGCTTATACCACATGCAAGTCTTATTTTTTTTTAAAGATCAAAAATATAGATGAAAGACATTAGAGGAACCCAGAGAAATCAGAGACCTAAAAGGTGGTCCCAGCTATCTATCTGTATTATCGTGAGAAAATTGTACCCATTCTCTGGTTCTCAGTGTTCTCATCTAAAATAAGAAGTTGGATTAGATCAACAATAATATTTTTCCTCCTCCTGCACCAAAATTTTATGGTTCTAAAAAACTTTGTTTTTTCCCTTTAAGATGGTATAAATTAGCACCATGAGGAGTAAATAAACTTGGGGGGAAAGAGTGATATGAAAGTAATATCTTGAGATAAATTAAAAAGAATATGTTTAAGAGGAAATTTACTTTTAAATTATAATACTTTAATTAAAATGATGTGTTGAGATAAATTGTTCTGAGATCAGAGCTAGAATTCTATAGAGGCAACAGAAGCAAAGTAAGAGAATGCAATTGGAAGTCTGAGAGCAAAAGGCTCAACGTGGTGTGGGAATCATGTGTACAACTCAAGGTACAAATGAAGCAAAGTTAGAAAATACTACAGAGTATGTAGTAGTGTGGAATAGTCAGTGACCGACAGTCCATCCCA
Source organism: Sarcophilus harrisii (assembly GCF_902635505.1). Classification (NCBI taxonomy): domain Eukaryota; kingdom Metazoa; phylum Chordata; class Mammalia; order Dasyuromorphia; family Dasyuridae; genus Sarcophilus; species Sarcophilus harrisii. The sequence goes on from NC_045430.1 coordinate 224,355,125, forward strand.
TTATAAGAATCAGGCAAAGACTGTGGCTGGCAGTGTTAAAGGAATTTCCTTGCTCACTAAGCTGAGGGCTTTGTAGCTGCAGGCTGGGGCAGATCGGCTCATCCAAATGGCTTTCTACTGTCCAGTGTTCACCAAGACAGAAAATGGTACTACTGTAAAACCAAAATAACTCATGGTCAGAAGGTCACTTGGTTACACTGAATCTTAAGTATACGAACAGGCCAGCTCTCTAGCTTTGAAGGCAGAAAGAATATTGTTAAACTCTCTCCTCTCTCTTTCCTTTTTATTCTGTTATCAAGGGTGACTTTGAAGGAGAGGGGAGGAGGAGAACACAGTAGAAAATGTCGATGATCATCTCATGTGAATAAAAAAATATGCATAAAGATTTTTTAAAAGGAATTAGAGAGAATCTTGACTTAGAGTAGCTTGTACTTCAGATAAAGAAGTCACAGTCACTGAATCCCAGATGCTGGAACATTTTCTTATCAGATGTGTTTAACCAGTACTATTCCCCGGCCTTCTTGACATCTGGAAAGCTGCAGGTGGGAAAGGCTGGTTCATTTCAACAGACTGAAAAGAGGTCATTAAACATCTTCCAGAAAACAATGAGAAATGATTGCCTGAAAACAGTGTTAGTTTTTAAAATCTCAAAACAATGCTGCCGCATAGTGATCAGGCTGTGATTTGCATACCACCTCCTGACCAATTGTGGGAAGGGATTGATGCAGAAAAATGGAACCCACTCATGACTGCATGCCCCTCTATAGCCAAGTCACCATGCTGCCACAGTACCTGGGTATACGAGGATTGCACTCTCCAGGATCTAAAGGATTTATGTCACAATTGGCATAGTCGAAGGTTCCATTCCACAAGTGTTTTGCCAATTGGAATGCTATTTTTCTCTGTGCTAATGTGACTTCCTTTCCATGCCATACATAAACTTCACTGCCAAAATCAAATACTAAGACCTGTGAAAATGAAACAGAAGATTCTGTTGACCCCTTCAGAGGACTCACTCATTCAGAGCTAAACCAATCATTTTCATTGTGTAATGAGACATAGTCTGGATGAACAGTCTAAACAAAACCCTAACTACTGAGAGCTGTTGTTGTGGGGCTAAGCTTATTCCCTCCAATGCACCCTATGTTTTCTTCTGACTCATCCCTTTACTCTCTCCTCCCACATTTACAAGTCATCTTCTCTTTTTTCAACCCCTATTTGACTTCACTTTGTTGCATCATGCTGATGGATGCATATGTATTTTTACTTTTTATCAGTTTATTTGTATTATTCTTTTTTCCTACTAGATAGGTCAGGAACCAGATCTTAATTTATCTTTGGATTTAGTAGAAGTGTTAGTTTGATGAATGAATAATGTATAAGTGAGTGAATGAATGAAAGAAATAACATGTGAATTGACATCTCTGTTCTACAGACTCATCCTATAAGCTCTTTTCTCTTCTGACATTACATACCCTCTTTCATTTTTAACAGTCTAAACTTTGCCCTTTATCATACTCTGTTCAAGCTACATTTCCTCTTGGACACTATTCCTGACTACTATAAATCACCCTGAGTATTCCGTTCTTTAACTCCTTAAGGTATCTGTATAATCAGGTCCCAATTAGTGTGAATAATGAATCCCATGAAGTGATTGCATGCATTTGGATTTGTACTATTGGAAATCATAATTTTTGCAAAATATGGTCATTCATTCTGGTCCAGTGGAAATATGCAGTGTGATTCTGAATAATATGACCACTTCATAGGATTCATTATTTGCATTAATTGGGAGCTTGCTACATCCTCCCCATATTAACTGACTTATCTTGTTTCTTAGCTCTTAACTTATCTAACTTCTGTATTCCTTCACTATATTTAAGGTTTTTGAGGGAAGGGACTGTGTATTCTCTAATAGATATCTGTTGATATGAAGGGGAAAAAAAGAGGAAAGTTGATAAATCAATTGGTCACACACATACACACACCTGCACATATACATATATTCACATATATGTGTATAAACAGGAGAGGCACTAGGTCACAGTACATTGAAAGCTGACCCTGAAATCAGGAAGAACTTGATTCAAGATGTGTCCCTGACTGGGATCAGCTGTATGATCATGGGCAGATCATTTAAACTGTTGCCCCAGGCAACAGTGTGAGATTAGAAGTTACAAATAGTTAGCCTTATATAGCACTTGAAGGTTTATAAAAGGCATTCCATATGTTATCCCACATGTTGATCCTCATAGCAACCTTATGGCACAACTGCTGTCATTAACACCATTTTAAAATCAAGGAAACTGAAGCAGAAATAGGTTAAATTAACTTGCCCAGGGTCACACAGCTAAGCTAGTAAAACAGAATTCAAGGTCTTCCTCATTCCAAGCACAACACTCTATGTACTATGCCACGTGCATCAGTGGACACTGTTTCAATATTAAATTTTCTACACTGATGAATGATCAGTGTGGCTGCTACCTCCCCAATAAATACATACATATAAAAATAAATATATATAATAAAATATATGTTAATAAGATGTATTTGTGTATATATTTAGTGCATGTATATGTATGTGTGTATATATGCACATGATATGTTTTCTGCCATTTTCTATTGAATAAAATATACTTTAGAAAATATTATATAAGCTGATAGCTAAAACAAGGAGCTAAGCTGACACATAATTAAGTCTTAGCTGAGTCAGAAAAGGAAAACAATTTCTCTTCTACTTCCCTGCAAAATAATATTCTTGGTTTCCTCTGCATTGGTTGTTAGAATCCAGAGGAAAACAATTCTGTAAGAAGTTTAAACATCATTTTACAAGCTGCTGATCTGGCCTATACAGATGGCCCGGTATTACTCCCTGTACCTCTTTTGGCTGCAGAAGAGAACATTTTGGTATTTTGCCCCAGTAGTAGTCATCAGGAACAAGTTTATCTTCCACTAAGCGATAAACACAATTAGTTTCTGTGATGGCAGTTTCATACAATTCATCTTCTTCTGGATTTCCGGCAGCTTTAGAAGGAGAACACATCATTGAATGGTAAATTTCAAATAAGAGTTATTTCAAAGAGAAGTTTGGGAGGATTACTGGGTGGCAGAAGGGGGAGGAGGAGAGAAGGGATTCCAGTCTGGTTAGAGTCTAAAATAGAATTAACACTTACACTGGTAACTTGTCTGGCCACCCAGGAGTTTCCAGAAGTCTTTTGCTGCATGGGTATGCGTATTTATTCCTTCTTCTATGGTCTGAATATAAGTAGCTCTACAGCCGAGTTCTCTCCTCGTCTGAATTAGAGTTGCAAGCTCTGATGCCTAAGAGATTAACATAATTATCCTGATAGAATAGGTCATTCCTATGGGTAATTGTACACACTGAGATCAGACCAAAGGCGAGCGTGTGAAAGGGCAATCTTGAGAGCAGAGAGGCCCTAAGAATGTTGGTCATTTAAAGCTATTTTCACTCAATACAACAAAAACTGGAGGGGTGGGGGGAGAAGTACCAGGTGTCCCAATTCTTTGGATTGATAGACATGCGTATTTCTCTTTTACACTGCAGTAAAGAGGAAACCCTACAATTCAGAATCCTACCTTTGGCATGAATGTGGAACATTTTTTGGAGGATGTCCTATTTATCTTATAACATTCCAGCTTTCATGCCTCATGGAAAGGGTTCAGGGAAACAGAACTTATCAAGCCTTTTCTGACTTAATGGGCCACTTTGTATCCTGGAAGCATTCTCATGATCCTACAAGGGCCAGACAATTCTACCTATATAAAAGAGATGCTTTGTTAGGATACTAACCTTAGCTTTCTCGATGACATTTGCAAATTCTCCTACCCACAAGAAGCAATAATGGGGAGTTAACAGGAGAAAGCAATCGCCGCCATTCAACGAGGAAGCTCGTGGCTCCACTAATCTTGTCTGCACGTTTCTTCTTCCTAAACATGAATTCAAAGTTCACTGTGCCTTCATAAAACAATATATCTTTGCAACGAAAGCATTCCTGATTATAAACATTCTTAGTTTTTTCATTGCCCATTAGTCATTGCCTCCCCCCACTCTCCACTAGAGGAGTGGAAACATGATTATATTAAAATGGCAGCAAGGTAGAATTGCAGTTACACTACATTATGTTCACCTGCGCCTACTCTATCATATGCTCATTTTTATGAATATCAGCATTTCTCTTCTGGAACATGACAGGAACATCATTTATGGGACAGTGCCATTTTCAATGGAGGTACCAGTCTGGCAGAGAAAGCCTCCGACTGTCTTCTCCGTTAAGGTTTTTGCTTCCTTTCTTTTGCAATTCTTTTAGTTGCCCCTCCATCACCACCTTTCCCTCAAGAAAACAAGCACAAAGTCTCTTTTCTTTCAGGGACAATGTAGCATATACTATCAGCAGTTAAGAGAATTGTTTTAAGAAGGAGGGGTCTGAGATGCACTGAACATAGAATCCCACATTCCTCTCAATTGTGAAGTTTCTCAGGAAGTGCTACTAAAGTATCAACTTCAGCAAGAAAGTAATTTCAAATCTCACTTCCTGAGCACAGTTAGTGTTTTGGCAAGAGTCAGGAGCTGCCTTCTCCAGGAAGCCCAGCTCCTTAATCAGCAATAGAACTGTTCCCTTCTCAAATTTCTCAAAGCACCTTGAACTTCTTCTTTTTAATTTTGCCTTGATTTATGGTTATGTGAGTAACTGCTTAAAGTTATAGTGAATGGATGTTTTACCCCTCTTTTTACTTTGTAATATCCTCAAGAGGAAGGACTGTTGAGATTTTTCTTCTAATCCCAAATATCTTGTATACAATAGATTTTAAATAAATACTTGTTTGATTAAAAATGATCAAATCTTAATTTTAAAAATAGTAAAAATTATGCTAATAATTTTAGGAGCAGGAACTCAGGAACAAAAGTCCCCTATCAAGGGCTGTCATCATGTCAGTTAGGCAAACCAAGGTGATGGTAATTGGGAAGAAAACAGAACCATTATAGATAACAACAATAATAATAGAGTATAATATATTTATCACATATATTATGTCATATTTATCATTTATCACAAATATATAAAATCTATCATATTTAATAAAGGTGATAGCTAACTGCCTATTTCTAGTAGCTAAAATTTCATGCTTTGTGGTTTGCAAAATGCTCTCTCTACAGATTATAGGAGATGATTTGGTGGAAAGAGGCCTGGACTTGGGGCCAAGAAGATCTGAATTTGAATTTTCACACTCTAAAGATACTTTCAAGTATCCTGGGCAAGTTGCATATCCCTTTCCATCTAAATTTCCTTATCTATAAAATGGGATTAATACTAGCACCTATCTTACATGATTATTTGGAGAAACAAATAAAGATGTAATATTGATGTCCCAGTTTAAGTTTTACAAAGTGCTTCATGTGCAATCTCATTTGATTCTCATAACAATCCTAGGAGACAAAGGATTGTCTCATCCTCATTTTATAAACCGAAAGGTGACTTGTCTGGAGTCACATAGCTACCAAGAATCATGGGGATAATTCAGACTCTAAGTGAGTCCCTCCATCCACAGCATCAGCTACTTCATGACATAACCATTCTAGACCCCTTTGGAAACCTTGAAATCTTATAGAAATGTTAGACATTAACTTATTTTTACCCTGTGTCCAACTGGGGGGAAAAAACCCCCAGACAAATCTTTGTGAGGCATTGGATAAACAAATATGCAAAGTATTTTACTTTATATTAGGTATGATGTTCTTCAACAGAGAGTATTTTTTCCCCATGATTTCCCTACTTCTTCAAATAATACTCTAAGAAGACTTTAAAGATTACAATCCTACTGACAGAAATACCCTTAAGGTACACCTCAGATTCCACAGCAACTACCAACGTTTTCTTTGCTATTGATAGTAGAATACTTTGGTCCTTCCTTTCCCTATTCTGCCATTTTACTATAATGACTAATACTTCCTATCCCCTTGCTGTGCCTTTCTCCAGATACTAGAACAGCCATTTGAAGAGAAGAGCCATCTAAATCTCCCTGGAAATTCAATCAATATTTGCTGACCTGGATGACAGCTCCTGCCTTGTTACAGATGAGAAGTAACTTCCTGAGGGCAGGCAAAGATTTGTAATACGTAGGAAGACTGACAATACAATTATCTTTCCAGGCTCACCATAGATACCTAGGTCCACCTACCTTTAATTTGTAGCAACATAAGTTTCTTGTAGGGCACAGCACTATTGTTGGAGTTTTGCTCTGTTAGGTTGACACTCCGTAGATTGACGCTGCTGAAATTTTCTTTACTAGCTAAACCAGCGAGGGCCACTTCTGAGAAATTTGAGTTGGCAGACACTGGAGGTGGAACATTAAAGAGGACAAAATGAAGCAAGGTTGGTGGTGGGTAGGTGGGGACGGGGCCATTTACATTTTAAAATCAAGTTAACATTTAGAAATGGTTCCCATTTAAGTCACTGCCTTTTTCTTTGAGTGTTGTCTCTGAAAAGCTGCCATCTCCATCTGATGGACTCTCTATTCTGATGTTCGACTATTAAGTTAAGAACTAAATAAGGTTATGAAAGCCTATGCTGCTGGTTGACAAGCATAACACTTCACCGTGTACGGTCAAAATCGAGTGCCGTTATTGGCCAATCACTACAACATAAAGTGGAGAGGGGCTAAAACTAATCTGCTCCAATTTCCCTGAAAGCTGTCATAACCATTGCTAATGGCTTTTAGATGTTGGAACAACATCTACAGGAAAGCTGTTGAATCTTTTTCACTGGAAGGCTTTTTTAATAGGAATTGTATCGGACAGTTTACTTGTGCTCTTTCCCAGAGGCAAAAGAATAGAATGATTTACCTTTTGAGGTCCTTTGTAATCAGACCCGAAATTTTAGTTTATAAGATGCTGAATTTTCTAGTGGAAACCAACACATTTACATGCCAGATATCACAGAGCAAGGGCTTATTTTAATCTTTTTTTTTTTTCCCTTAATGTACAGAATGGGTGCCAAGAACGCCTTGATTTCCCAACTCAGCATCATTGAGAATGACTTTTCCAATGTGTAATTCAGAAAAATACTTCCCTGGGATTCATGTCTAAAATTGAGGGAATATAGTAGTACTTGGCAAACAATCTATAGCACAAGCAGTTTTGAAATTGGCTTTCTATGCAGTTTAAAGAGAAATCTCAGCTCTTTCTCCTAATAATTTATTCTATGAAAAGCTTCATAAAACCAGGCATGTGAGCTTCAGAAAAATACATATACATCGAGAACACAGGCATGATGGGATGTGGTCCCCTCATTCTCTCCACCTGGACTGCCCATCCCACACCCCACCCAACAAACTTTCTCTAACCTTTAAGAACTAGCTCAAGTCCCACCTTACTGAGCATTATAGCTAGGAACAATCTTCTAAATTCTGAAGCCAAATATTTCTTTTTTTTCAAATATTTCTTATGTCAATTACTTTTGTACTGATTCGAGAAAGGAAATAATGTATTTTCATGCCTATCTCTTTTATCTCCCTGAATGCAATCTATTTATAATCAGGAATCATTTCTTAGCAAGTCTTAGCACACCTACCAGAGTACCTTGCATATAGTAAATAGTTGGTTGTTTTATGATTTTTTTTTGGTGGCAAATTTAAGTTCCAAGCTGGTTTCCCTTCCTTGCTCCCTTGGCAAGTTTATACCTATTTCATCCTTGCCCTATTATCAGTTAATATGTACTTACAGAATGCAAACTCCTAATCATAACAATGCTAAGAAAAGGCTATGCATATGTTCAGATGGCCAATAGATGAAAAACTGTATTCTATATAAGAAAAGGTAACCCATATTATCCTTCTATTCCCAGATGGTCAATAGATGACAATTGTATTCTATATAAGAAAAATCCTTTTACTCCATTTATCAAATAACTAAGACTATTAACTACAATAACCTGTTTCTCAAAAAGAAGCAGAAGTTGCATTTTTGTCTAAAGAGGCCCTCCTCCTTGCTAAAAGTTAGCTTCCCCACTTATGTGTTCAATTGCACCCCCTTCAGTCTTTTCTGACTGTTTCTACCCAATGTTCATTTCCCTTCTGTCTCACCTATTTCTCCCTCGCTACTTATTTTCTGCTTTGCAGCAAGTGCTTTTCTCTTTTATCCTAAAAATTCCTTCCCTTGAGATCCTGTCACTATAAATAGTAATTGACACTACTTTGAATTCATCACCATCTTCTTTAATTCTTCAAAATCTTACTTTCAGATCCACTATTCTATTCAAACAATTCTCATATTCAAACATCTTTGGCTGCTTTATTGGTATATATAATAGCATTTTTTTTTTCTCTTTCTTCATCCTCTTTCATCTCATGATGGTAACAACACTAAACAATCACATTTCTCTGGCTACTCCCTCTGCTTTTGGCCTTTTCTGTTCTGTCCTTCCTTTGCTAAGTACCATAATTCAGTACCTAAACTTTTCTCATTGCCAATTTAATAAAAAAAATTCTTCAGTGGTCTCCAGTCAATCCCATCTATGTTCGGCACTCATAGACTTGCAAACGTCATTTTCCTAATGTACCACCCATGATCACTCTTTTGAAAAACCTTGGCCCTCATTACCTAATTCCTGACCCCCATATTCAGGGCCCTCTACTACTTAGTTCCACCTAAGTGGAACTTCTTCTTACTTCTCTCTTACTATTCTCCTATCTCTTACTGGTTTGCTTTATGGCCAAATTGTACCACTCCCTGCTTACTCTTAACTTTCAGTCTACCTTCTTGCCACCTAGCTGCTGAAACCTCTTCTTTTAATTAAACTTGGTCAGTCAATTAAAGTGCTCAATCATTTCCTTGTTAAAGTATATTCTCTCAGGCCAGGACAAAATGTCCTATTACATCTTGAGTTTCTTATTCTACTTCACTTGCTCCTTTCACATTTTACCTCATACCACATGGATTCGTGTATTTTTCATATCCCCTTCTAATAGATCATGAACTGTACATCAGTTTTGAGCCATATTGTGCCATTTTTTTTCCACTTCTGTAACTCCATCATGTAATGGGGTACCTTAAAAATGGAAATTTAAGGAATGATTGTCGCATTGAATTAAACAATGTCAGTCAGCTACTTACTTTTTTCAACTTTCATCCGTTTTGACTCCATGAAAGCAACATTTAATCTCTGTTCAGTATATTCTTGAAGAATATCTTCTCTTGCTGCCAGCATTTTCAAGGGATTTCTTGAAGACTGAACCCTGCGCATAGGTCTAACAGCACGTTTGTGCTCTGCCACAGAAGATGTCAGCCTAAGAAGCAGAGGAGATGGAGCTATTTTGTTTGCAAACTACTATCACCCTCAATTTTTAATCAGGAAAACAATCTATTGAGGGTTAATGGCTTTACAAGTGGTATGTGTCTACCCTTTTGCTTCCTATCTTTCTTTTATAATTCCTACAATTTGGCTATTTTCCTGGAGCCATTTTATGAAGTAGTAGGATTATGGCATCATAAGTCTAAGCTACCAACCAATGTAGGAAAACCTTCCCTGTCAATCTTGATAACTAGTTCTTCATGTTCTGCTTGAATACAGCTGGTGAAAAGGAAAATACTATCTCACGAAGCAGACATGTTACTGTTGAACAAATTGGGATGAATATCCTTCTATCTTCCATGGGAATTATATTACTTCTTATGCTTAGGAGTCTGGGTTCTGATAGCTTGAGATTTATTTTAGATCTGGAACTACAAGACTCTAGCTCATAACTGAATAAGGAATTCTTTAAGGATTTCTAATTACTTGATTAAATCTGGTTTCATGAAATCCACTTTTTTCCTCTCCTACAAACAGAGACAGCATAGACTAGTGGGTAAATGGGTAGTGTCAGAAAGGCTTTGATCATATCCTGCCTCAGACCCATATTGACTGTGTGACCCTGAGAAAATCTCAAGATCCCTGGTTCTGAGGCTTTAGGTTATAGGCAAGTTGCTGATCTGCATTGGTAATGGGAATATCCATACTGGGAGTTCCTATCACTGATGAAATCACAGCATACAATATATCAACTGAAGATACCTTCAGAAAACTGTTTATTCCCAACCCCAATCTGAAAATAAACAACAAAGATCCCACAACTATGTGAATAATATTAGAAAGAACTCCCTTCTTCTGTTGATTGGTGCCAAGGAATGGGACTACTCTCCCTGGCTATCCTAAGTTAGGTAATATAAGGCTTTTTTTTGGCGTGTAGTTTTGTTTTGCCCATGCTATTATCACATACCAAGAAATAGAAAGCCATGTTACTAAAAGATCCTATTCTACTTAAAAGATTATCTTTTGATATGGTTATTTAAAATTCTTCATCCAGGGGAAGGGGCAAGAATGTGAAGAAGGGATAAAGAGGAGGAAGAGACAGAAAGAATGAAACTCACTTGGGAGCATAAGGATCAAAAATTGCATCAAAATCCTCATCCAACTCCACTCTTCCTAGAGGCACAGAATCCACGCTGCGGTAAAATTTGGAAAAGGTCTCATAGTCATCCAGTTTCATCACCTCTTTCACAGTTTTTCCAGTAACAGTGAGAATGGTTTCTTGCATACCACCGACTAAAAAGGCAAGAGTGGAAGTAGAGTTGATAAAGCGTAGAAGAACCAAAATATTGTTGGTTTAAAATTTTAAAGACTTTTTCCCCCTAAGATAAAGAAAAAAATGGATGTATGAAACCAATAACTAGCATTTATAGAGTACAGTATAATAAAGATATTATTATCTCACTTGGTCCTCACAGCAATTCTGAGAGGTAGATGCTATCTTTACCCCTATTTAACAGATGAGGAAACCGAGGCAGGCAGAGGTTAAATGTCTTATTTAAGATCACACAGCTAGATCTGAAGTTTACTTGCACCCCCTGAAACCTCAGATGGGGACAGATATGGGAGTGAAAGCTAAGGGCTTCCCACTGAACCTCTTTTACTCACCTTTGTTATTCAGTCTCCCCAGAAATGATTCTAACCTATCTAGCTTCAGATCCGACTCTAACTGCATATCGGGTTTGGCTTCTATATCTGAGAAAGGAAGAAGAAGGCACAGGTAAGAAAATATTCTTTGGCTGGCATTTTCATTTTTAAAAAAATCAGCAAATTTTGGTTCCTTACCTTCAAGGGGTTTGGAGATCGGTGTAGTGCCCTTCATTCGACTGCTAAAGGGGGAGCTTACTGGAGTTATGGCAGTAGGTGATGCTAAACCTAGTAAACAAGCAAATATCATTTTAATTTGATTAGCTTGATTCTTAGGAACTTATATGCATCAGTGACCTAATGGCCTGAGGCTGGATTGGAAGTCAGGTCCTCTGGATTATCCACTGTCCAGAAAGCAGCAGTGTGGTATGAGGAAAAGAGTGCTGAAGTCAGGAGACCTTATTTGTATCCTGGGTCCGGCACCTATTCCCTGGGTTAGCTTGGGTATGTCACTGAACTGTGAAGAATGAGGGGGTTAGTTCAATGATCACTAAGGTCTTTACTATCTATGTCTCCAACATACAAGTCGGCTTTTCCTCAGCAGAGACATGACAACATATAGAGAAAGATTAGTAGCATATACACAGAGAATATGTCTATATATATAGACATACATATACATCTATAGGGAATAGACTTTTAAGAACTTCAAGGGTCACAAAGATTCATAACCAAAATAAATGCAATTTATATAATTAAATAAAGGGCTATATGGATGGAGCTCATCTGCAAATGTAGCACTGTTTATACTTCATAAATGGCACTTACTTTTAAAATATTTAAAAAAGAGAAAACAGCCCCTCAAATGATTTCTAGTTCTTTATTGGACTGAAACCTACCATCAGCTGCTCTCATTTTATCCCTCCCTGACAATCCGGAGAGCACATTCCACAATTCAACTGATGTAAAGATGATTTCTGTTTAAAGGTTTTGTTCGCCCTCTCATGAAAGCATTTCTTCACATGTAAATATGTTCATCTGATATATTCAATACAAATCTAAAACAATACAAACCTTTTCCAAGTTCTAAGAAGTGTAAAGTACTTAGTTTACTTGGGGGGAGGCTGGGGGCAGGGGGAGAGAAGCTTTCTGGAAGGACAGGAAGGACCAGGGACCTTTAGAACTCTAGACCTGTCATATCCTGTAAATCTCTATGCCCCACGAGGAGGAAGTTTAGAAGATAATCAAAAGTGTTAATTAACGGGAAGATCATTAGCTTTGCAAATTGATAGAGAGGGTTGAGTTGAAAAGCAGATTTCCAGAGCAGCTGGAGAAATCTGTTCATTCTGAACTTGTATGGGATGAGAGAAAGTAAATCTAAACTGCTGATCTACCTCCCCCTACTGTCCAACTCACAAGGAAGCAGCTAGAAGGCACCAGCTGGTGGGTGTAGCCTGCTTTTCCAGCTGGAGATGAGAATTTTGTAGACAAGGGATAAAGATTAAAATTGTAGGATTTTTTTTTAAGAGAACAATAGCACAGATTAATAAGTCTTTAAACACCCCCCCCCCCCCCACACACACACACATACTGGTCTCTAACTTGTAGCATTTCCACACATTGTCTTATTTTAAAACCTCTCTTTATCCTTACAAATTCTGGTACACCTCCTCTCCCCTGCCCACTCTGTGTAAAGACTTTGGTCCCTATTTTACTGAGAAGATGTCTCCTACCCAGTGAATAATCACCAATGGTTGCTGTACCTGCCCATTCATATCTGACCTACCTTTACTACACTATAAGCCTCTTAAGTGTCTTATTTATGTCTTCTGTAGTGCTTCTAACACCTTATTACTCATGGTCAGTGCCAAAAAAATGAGTGGAAATTTTCTACTCTCATACTTCAAAACCTTCCCTCTTCTATACCTTATGTATTTCCTATTACATCATCTGTACTTCCTTCCTGTCTTATAGGAAGAGAGAACTCTTCTTCTAGCCCAAATAACCTCCTCTTTATTTGTTCCTAACTCACCCCTTTCAGTTCCCACAAGAGGTGCTTTATCAACAATCCCTTTGTTTTCTTGTAAAGTCAATCTCTTCTTCACTAGCCATTCACTAGTTGCTTTGCTTTCATTTACAAATATCCTTAGGTCTCTCCTAACCTAACTTTCACTTAACTCTAGCACTTTCTTAAGCTACTGTACCAATTTTTTCTCCTCTTATTCACTGTTAATTTTCAAAAAAGAGTAGTCTATATTCATTGCCAGTTCTTCCTCACTACCATCTTAGCATCAGTCTTTTGCAATATAATTTAACACTTCAATGAAATTGCTTCTTGACCTCTTTTTCTTTAAACACAGTTTCTAAATACCTGATTCTCTTCTTTTGAATGCTTCTCCTTTGTCTCCTATGCTAACTCCACTTATTTAGACCCCTAGCTGACCGTTATCCCTATACATTCTGTTTTGATAATATCATTTACTCCCAAAGATTGTATCCACCAACTCTAGGCAAATTATACAAAAATATACAAATATACAAATATTATCTATCTATCTATCTATCTATCTAAATATAAACACCAACTCCATCTGTTGTGCTGAAGGACCACATTTCTAACTATTTACTAGATCTCTCCTTACCTGGAGAGCCTGTGGCAATCCCAAACTCAACATGTCCAGGCCTGAATTCATTATCCTCTTCACAAAACACAGTATTCCTTTTCATTTTTCTGTTTTTGAAAGTAGTATCATCTGTCTCAGAAGCATGCAGGTTCAAACCTCAATGGTCTTTGAATCCTTATGTTCTACTGATGCTTCACAATTTGACTAAATAGTCATCAATTCCAACTTTATAAAATCTCTGTCGTTAATAAGTATTAATTGTATCCCAGTGCTTAGTATAATGCCTCCCATATCATAACCACTTAATAAATGTTTATTACACTGAGTATTTCTAGCTCTCATTTCCAATCTGTTGCCACAATAGTTAGGCTCTCATGATCTGTAGAGAAAGGGGGTAGGGAATCAGCATTCATTAAGCACTCACTATATGCAAGGCATTATGCTAAGTGCTCTACATTATTTTATTTGCCCTAATGGAGACTTCTGAATGAACTGCTATAATCTGTCTTGTATCTAGTCAGTCTCTCTTTCAATTCATCCTACAAACTGTTGTTAAATTAGTTTCCCAACATAAAGCCCTGATCACGACATATCTGCTAAAACAAAAACCCTCCAAGTGATGCTCATTGCTTACCAAATACAATCCAAATGGCTTTACCTTGCAAAATTGCAACAGTTTTTCTCACCACCTAGCATATTTCCCTCCCTCACATACTATAAATTCTAGCCAAATGGGACTATTCCTGGTTCTCTGAATATTTTCTCCATTTCTGAAAATTCTGATGTATGTGCCATAGTGACCTCCTTCAGAGGAAAGAGGAAGGTAACAGGGAACACTGAAGGTGAAACATTTCTCTGCACTGCTATGATGTTCAGAGAAGCTGGTTCTATCATTTATTTAGAAATAGGGCATGAATGATCAGTACATCACAATTACTCAATATAAGCAAATGTAGAAATAACCCACACATCCCACAAATGCACACAGTATCCAGGCGGAAGAGTAAGCATATATTTATTAGAAACATGGCAGGAAGATCCATCATCTGATGATGGACATCTTGCCAAACAATGAGGGGTTATGGCAAAGATCTTGATCAAATCTGAAATTGTGGAATATAGCACTGTTTCTAAACGGGCATCTTTTTTTCCCCTTTTCTTTAGAGGGACTTAATTCCATCTCGTGTGTTGATTCCAAAACTAATTAAACTTTCATTCAGAACTGGTTTTCAGGAGCCAATTCACTGATACAATCTAGATTACATTTATGTAGCTTTAGTTATGGGAAGTGGGAAAAAAGGAATTTATTTGAATGAACAAAGGGCTTCCTTCCCCACTGACCTTTCTTTACCATCCTGCCAGCAACGGTAAACTGGGTGGAATCATTGGCTGCTCCTTTTCCTCTGGTCTTCCAGGCTTCTTCTCTTACAGTAATAAGATGTTTCCTCTCTTCAATTGTCATTTGGCTTTCATGACTTTCTGCCATCCTCTGCTTAAGAGTTGTAAGAGGAAAAGGAAAAGGAAGAAAAATGAGTGCCCATACCAGCCTATAGAGTTAGCTCCCTAAAGCCATTCCCAACAAGGGTAGACATCTGGATATGGGGTTAGATTATGGAACTAGACCACTAGTAAAAGTGCAATGTCCTATTAAACCTTTGCTCTGCTTCTTACAGCTTTCTTCTAATTCTATTAGATTAGCTTTATCAAAGAGATCCTAAAATATTCAATGGATCTGCAATCTCAATGTGGAGGATTCTTGCTTCCCATGATGAAAGATCACAACCTAGCTCTGACCCAAAATGGAAGGGGCCACCTTTATGAAGTCTTCATGTTGTTTGGGCTATTCACTGGTTGGTCCTCATTCTTGATTGATTTAAGGCTGGTTCATGTATGAAGAAGCGTATCACAGAATTGAATTCATGATCCCATGTTACTCTTAGCAACTTTGTAAGTTTAGACACTGAAGATTTTTTTTTAACCATCCTAACCTAACCTAACCTGGTTAAGTTTGGCATTAATTTACTCCAGCCCAAGATAGGGAATGGATAAGATTAGACTTCGGATTCCATTACTATAGAGAACTCCCTGGTGAACAAACTCCTAACAGTGCAGGCTGGCACTGTCTCTGCAACAACAGTTACTTAGAGGATTATTGAGCTTTTTCCACTCATGACCCCTTTTTGTTGAGCTTTTTCTACTCATGACCTCTTATCACCTGAGAAATTTCTACATGATCCCATATATGTAAAATAGGTATACAAATAAAACAAGTACTGATAAAAAGTCATAATTTCACAAATCTCACATTCAGTTACACGACTCTATGTTGGGTTGCAACCCACATGTTTAGAAGCTTTAACTCAAGGTCCTCAAACTTTTTAAATAGAGGGCCAGTTCACTGCCCCTCAGACTGTTGGAGGGTCGGACTATAGTAAAAACAAAAACTTTGTTTTGTGGGCCTTTAAATAAAAAAACTTCATAGCCCTGGGTGAAGAGGATAATCGTCCTCAGCTGCTGCATCTGGCCCACGGGCTGTAGTTTGAGGACCCCTGCCTAATGCAGTTAAATATTAAGTGGTCTGTTCAGATTAATACTGCCAGTATGTGTAAGGGCAGAACTTGAACCCAGATTTTTCTGGTTTATTCAAGGCAGCTTGGCTGCCACACTGACTTCTCAGCATCATTTAGAAAGAATTCAAAGCATCAGTAATCTCTAAATTACAAAAAGTGCAAATTTTAAAGTTCTGTAGATCAGTTGTTTGGAATTAATGAAACATTTTCCCACATAAACAATGCCCCAATGGTGATTAGGGTCCTTGGTCAGCCCACAAAAACTTATTTATCCAAATGTATCGGGAAGGAACATGTTTTCTCCTCCCAGCTCCTAGGTAGCTCCAGCAGCAAGAAAAGGGCTGTTCTAGTTCAGTTACATGGTCTTATGGCCTGGGCAAAGGACCTGGCTAGGTAGGGACTAAAGAACCCAGCTTTTAGGATGAGGGCTCTGGGACAGAAAGAGGATAAGGGACTCTGGGATCAGGAGTAAAGAGTAGAGGGGGAAAAGGGGGTGAATGGTAAGTAAGATAAGCAGTGATGAAGGGAAGTGATAAGAGCTGGTGTGGAGGAGAACCCAAGACAAGAACTATAGGGATAGTAAAGGATTCCAGAAATGGGAAAGGGGGAGGTGGGAAGCATCAGGGGAAGACTTGAGACATCCATAGTTCACCACTCTCCCTCTGTGTCTTTCAGTTCCAATGGTCATGGAGAAAAGCAAATTAATTAGGGTACCAAGTATGGGATGTGCTCTCTTTTTGTCCCTATGCCTTTAAATGGGGGTAGGGTATACATGGGTAAGAAAAAAGGTGGCTCAGGGTGACTGTCCACAAATGACCTCTATCATTTTGGTGGAAAGATGAGTTGGCAAGAATGGCACTGAGACAAAATGAGACATGGAGACTTGGTAGTAGACTTAATGGGACAGAGGGAGCTGAAAACCCCAAAGCAGTAATACAGTTCTGAAGGAAATCATTCGTATTTAAAAGATATTGGATAAATTAGATGTACCCAAGTCAGGGTCTTGGGCAGCTAAATGACTCAGTAGATACAAGTACCAGCTGGAATCACAAATATCTGAGTTCAAACCTGGCTCAGACACTTACCAGCTATGAGACTCTGGGCAAGCCACTTAACCTTGTCTGCCATAAGCCACTGGACAAGGAAGGAAATTGCAAAACTCTTTAGTATTTTTGCCAAGAAAACTCCACTGAGTCTGCCGCATGGGGTCACAGACTCAGACAGGACCAAATAAATTCTAGCTCTGCCCATCCCCAATTGAGTCTCTATTCTTTGTCCTGCCCAACCTCTTCCTGAGCCCATAGCTTCCAGGCTTTCCACTCAGGAGCAGTTTTGTCTAGAACAGGTTCCTCGGAGCACCAACTGCTGCAGGAGATAGAATGTTGGACTTGCAAATCTTCCAAACCTGCCCCTGACACTTACTAGCTATGTGACAGCCATTTCCCCTCCTTTAGCCTCAGTTGTCTCATCTGTAAAAAAGCTTGACCCTCCCAGGGTTACTGGAGGATCAAATGAGATAAGATACATATCTTATATCTATATCTTTCAAACCAGAAAGCAGTATTTAAATGCTAGCTATTATTGTTGTTTTTGTTATTTTGGAGGTATTATAGTTTGTCTTTTTCTTTCAGCCATTATGAAAATGCTCCCAGTTTTTTATTCCTTTTATGTCTCATTTTTCTTTGGATGAAGGCAAATCTAAGAGTAATACTCAGTACTGAGTCAAATGATTAAAATGCCTTGGAGTCACACAATGAAAAGGAGGGAAATTCAGCGGCTACTGGGATGCCTGTGGTCCTTTTCCTTCCTAATATACCACCCTGCTGAGTCAAGCTAATTTCCCCAAATTAACTGAACAGGAAATGGAATTGAGATTTCTGGATGTGTATTTCATGAAACACAAAAGAACAACGGGACTAAAAGGTGGGGCAGAAGTTTTTTTGTTTTGGTTTTTTTTTTTCTTTTTAAAAGAGAAAGGCATTGTCTACTGATTTTTCTAAGTCTACAGGAAAAGGGTGGCTTGAAGAAGGTCCACCTAAGGTCAAGAATTTGGAATATCCCAACTCTTGCAACCTATAAATCTGCCTTTTACAGCTTCCTTCTACCCACTCCCATTTTGAGCATTCCATCTAAAAGCATAACAAGATGATATATCAGCCAGACATTCTTCATATACTGAGAGAGTCTTGGCAATTCTGATAGAGTCCAAATTTTGCCTTGCTACCCATTACAAGTGAATGGATCCTTTTCATTTCAAAACTACCCAGGATCTGTACACTTTGAAGCATGGGACCCCCTAGACACAATGCAGGAGAATCATCTTAGGGGATGGGGATGGCAGTGGTGTGGGCAGTTTGAAAATATACATCTAAGTTTGTAGTAAGTTAAAAAAAAAAAAAAGGTCTTTTCTCACTGACTTTTAGGGATTCAACTTAAAATCCAAGAAAAATTCAGATTCCTCTATCCCATTAACCCCACTACCAATGTCTAAAGTTCATCACAAAAGATCAAGATGTTTATTCTTTTTTGTTATGTAAAAAGTAATATTAATGAGTATCATGTCTCCCAGGTCCTAAGTGGGATGGTTATTGTGGTTGATGACTAAGAAAAATGACATCTATGGAGGCACAAATGTCCTTTTCTGGAGCAGGTGGATTTCCCCAGAGTTCTTCCATATGGACATGACCAAGTCTGAAGATATGTAGGTGACAAGTTAACATCAAATGATATTTAAGTATCCTGACTATAAAGAGAATCCAGAATTTTTAGGAACATCAGGTCTGACAGGGAATTGATCCATTTTAAGAGGGAAAAGTGTTTTGTTTTCCCTCAAGTAACCAGCTAAAATTAACTTTTAGACCACATTAAGATTCTTTTTTTCATTATTTTGCTCCTTTCTAACTTGTGATTTTATCCACATGAAGCATTTCTGCTAAGAAATGCCCTTTTCCAATCCAGAGCTGATATGTTTCTCAGGTTTTAGAGAACCTCTGGAAAATTTTACAGGCTAAGTGATTTACTCATGGTCACACAGCGAGTTTGTATCATCTTCCTGACCTCAAAACCAATTATCTATTCATTATGCAACCCTAATGTTGTTTATTATTATTTTGTTACCATCTGTTTTTCACCTGGAACTGTAATTTCTTTCATCCATGTGGGAAGAATTCCTTGGTCCACTAGGTCAACATTTCAAATATTCCTCTGGTAGATTGTAAGCTCCTTGAGGGCAAGAATTGTCTAGTTTTTGTCTTTGCCTCCCAAAACTGAGGATAGTTTCTAATATGTAGTGGTTGTTTAACAAATATTTATTGAATTAAATTGGGCAAATTTCTTTCTAGGAGAAAGTTTCAGGCCATACAATCCTAAAAAGCATTCTTCTAGAAATATAAAAACCTTGACAGTTTCCCCAAAATGCTTTAGCAAAAATCAAATGAATAATTTATCCACCAGCATAAAGTGCCATGTATTTTTTTTTTTTTTTTTGCCAATCTAAATCTATTATTATATTAGCATAGGGCCTTTCCTATGAAGATGCTCCTACCAATGGAGATCTGGAATTGCTATGTATTTATAGGTTTAGGGGGTTACCTGAGGCACATAGAGTAAATGATTTACTCAAGCCACATAACTGGTATGTATTTCAGGCAGTACTTGAATCCAGGACCTGTGCCTCCAGGTCTACCTATTGCCCTTCAAGTTCACAGGTGATGAATACAACCTATTGTTGCATCTAAGTAGACACAACAGTATGATGAAACCTCAAAGCAAATATAATTTGTATTTTTTATAAACCATGAGCATCTATGATAGAAAGAAAAAATGTGGGGGAGTTTATGAACATCTTGGGGTACAGACAGCAAGTATGGAATATTCTTTAGATACAGGGGTCCTCAAACTACGGCCCGTGGGTCAGATGCAGCAGCTGAGGATGATTATTCCCCTCACCCAGGGCTAAGAAGTTTCTATATTTAAAGGCCCATAAAACAAAGTGTTTGTTTTTACTATAGTCCGGCCCTCCAACAGTCTGAGGGACAGTGAACTGGTCCCCTATTTAAAAAGTTTGAGGACCCCTGCAGAATGTTCTTGCTTAGCACTATATGCACTAGAAACTATATATTTTCTTCTTCAAGGTTCACAATGGTGTTTTCTTAATAAGCTAATATTACCATAGAAAAGAAAGCAAGCTTTGTGTTCCTCTTGCACAAATTGACAATGTACAATCAAATGGGTTTTATCAAGATGACATATGTGAACAAAGTGTTTTGTAAATTTAAAGCACTATATGCTTATTATTATTAACAATAATAATAACTAGGTAAATTATTAAGGAAAATATTAACTTCTTTATGAGGGAAAATTTTTGTTTTGAAATTCTTGACAAATTGGAATAGATTTTATGACAATCCTCACAGAAGCCATAAGAAATTGTTTTTCCTGACAATTTTTTTAAAGTTGGGTAATTTGAAGTTTTTTTTAAACTTAATTTGCCTCTTTGGTATTCAAACTGGACTTTTACATATGATTTTATCTTCTATCTTTCAAGGATGACACTTCTAAGAAATCAGAGGATCTCTGTCCCTCAGTTAGTACTATTGACTCCATTAGAATGGCAACAAAAAGCAAAAGTCAAAGAAATCTCTGTGGGGCAGAGAATGAGGAAAGGAAATAGTTCACTAAGTTACCTTTCAGAAAGTTATGTAGGAATACTGAAGAGGAAACACAATGGGAAGGAAATAGCACCAAATCCATATGTGTCACAGAGCTGATCTTTTAAAAGCCCTCATCATTCATCCAAAAGTTCTATAATTTCTGCTTTTAGGACAGAACTTTTGACTTATTGAAACTATTTCTTGGACCATGAATTTGTTAATAAGCTGTTAATTCCTTGCTATATTAAACAATGTTAAGTCCTATTGGTGGGACACAATGGCTTTTACTTAACCTAAAAAGCTGAGTGATTAACATGGGGAAAAAAAACTGATAAAAAGTTCAGTACATACAAGTTATATTACCATCCTGCTGAAAGTTTTAGAAATAAATGAAGAGAAATAAATGGAGGCCAGAATACACCGGCAGAACTCTCACCCGAAATATCTGTGGAGCAGATCTCAAGAAAGAACAAACAACAAAGGAGAATCGCTTCTCCAAGTAAAAGAAAAAGAGCTTTCCTACTGGTCAGAAATTGCAATGAGATTTGTTGAGTGCGTGTCAGTTTTTCCTCACCTGATTAATGGGTACAAAAGACTGGTATTTATGGACAGCAGGCATAGCAGGAAAATAAGTAGAAGCGTATACGGGTTCCTATAGAGCAAAGCAAGAGGATTAGAGGTGAAAAAAGAAAAGAAGCAAAGGAAGAAAATCAGTTATTTTCTATCAGGAAGTTAATTTACTCATTGCAATTCCCATCCTCTTTCCAGGAAAGAGTTCTTCATGTTTAGGGAGAGAAAAAAAGAAACAGCTAAAAATAATTCCACACAAGCAGCCCAAATTTACCTGAGTGAGTATGTATAGTGATTAAGTGAGTTAAAGTCACTAATATTGCAATTTAATCATACAGTCAAATGGCAGAGAAAGAAAGGAAAAAAAAAAAAAGACTGGCATTGAACTGTTCAAGATGTTAAAAGTAGAACAATCTTGCTCTGAATGAAGGGGAATCTAGCAATGGTGTAAGATTGGCTCCTTATCACCACTGCTCTGGGGCTGGAAGGGACCTCCAGAGCCAATGAACTGAGCTTCTCGTTGGACAGATCAGGAATCTGAAGGTGAGGTCATGAGACTTGCCAGCGGATTCATTGATAATGAGCCATCAGAAGGAGGATTTGAACCAAGAGCAGCTGCTTAGGGGAGGCAACTAATCCTGCTTCCACCTTCCTGGGAAGCTGCCCTCCTCCAAGCATCAGCCCCAAACAGGAAAGGATTTGAAAGGGAAAAAACGAATGCACAGGATGTGAAAGGGAAATGGGGGACCTTTTGGCTAAAGCCTACAATTAACACCTCGGTTAGAGTTAGGCTTACCCAAAGCAGATTAGAAATGGCATTATCATCTGTAAATCCTCCTTCTTCCTACAGGTTAAAACAAATGGGAAACATTGCAGAGGGTTGGAAAAGAATAGTTCAGTTAGAGCATTGCATTCAATCTCTTCATTCACCAGTGCCTGGGGTCAATTAGCAATGAGCACAAGCAAGTACCCAGCAGGGTGGCTGGAACAAAGATTTGCAAAGGCTAGTCTCCCAAGAGTACTCTACCATTTTAATTAGAGGTCAACCACCCACCATTCTCCTCTCCTCCTCCCTTTGCTTCTCTCCTGTCTCCCTCTCTCTTCATTCCCTTCTCTCCTTTCTTCCTCTTCTCCTCTCTCCCTCTCCTGATTTTATCTCCTTCTTCTCTTTCTCAGTCCCATGTATGTCTCATCCTTCTCCCCTTTCCTTCCTTCTTCTTCTCTTCTCCTTTCCCTCTCTCCTCCTCCTTTGCCCTTCCTCCCTTTTTTAGGCCCTCTCCTATCCTCCCACCTCCACTGCTCTAAGCCATTTTACACGTACCACCCTCAGAACAATTCGGAATCTCAGGGACAGTGGGCAGTCCCAGCATGAACACAACAGATGTGCTGTCCTGTCCTTGAATTTATAGGCGCTTGCTGTGGGAATGTCATGGTGCTCAGCTTGATTCACTCTCCTAATGGCATTGCAGCACAGCTGGGGATCAGACACTAATCTGGGAGTCATAAGTAGGTTCGGGTTTTTAATGGCAAACCCTGTTAAGGGCTGATGCATTTGGTGACCGTCTTAACTAGAAAGAATGTGAGTCACTCGATATGCTCAATATGCATGAAAGCAAAGCAACTCATGCTTTCATGCAGAAGAAGCAAACGCCGGGAGAGGAACTTAAAGACTGGAGTGGGGTTCAAGGAAGCAGCAAATCCAGTAGCCACAGGCAGGCAGCTGGGAAGTTGCTGATGGCAGACATCCCTTCCTTTCTTGTCTGTCTCACTGACCCTTCTGAAGGAAATCCTAGGACCAGAGCTCATGCACCGAGGCACCGAATGTAGCACAGCACGTACCAAACTGACAGACTCAACAGCATCCCTTTGTGACTACTTTGGGGAGCTAAGAGGCTATTCTATCAAAAAAAAAAAAAAAAAAAAATCAAATGCTTCCCATTTTTGGCATATCTCTAAACAATAAAAGAAAGAAAGAAAGAAGCCCAGACTGTTATTCCAAGGGAATGCTATTAAGACAGCTGGACAAATGATTAGTCGTGTCCTTAAGCCCCAAATCCTCAATCCTACATTTAAAAAATGAAACTGGAAAGCAAACAGCTACCACCACATTACACATTCTCTTTAAAGTGATAGATCTCTTAATACTTGAATGGAAAATCTAACTTTGGTTCCAAAAATGTACTCATGATCCACAGAACTTTTTTCTTCTCCCCTGGACTGAAACTGAGGCTTGTCAAAGGAACATATTTTATTTGGAGTTGGGCTAGCTTCCTTGCCAAGATTTTTCTTTTTCTTTTTTTTTTTTTTCAATGCTATATCAGATTTCCTTAGTTCTCTTGGTGAACTCATAATGATTATAAAAGCTTAAGCAAACCCCAAAATTAGCTGCAGTGTTAATGATATCCCCTCAATTTCCCAAGGGTGTTTGGTGTTTGCTACCTTTCACATGATAGATGCTCTTTACCTACAAAGAATAATAAAATTCAGCTGATAAATAAGATATTATCACATTTCAAGGACTTAACCTTATCTATACCAGCAACATGAAGTATGGATGAGAAGTAACAGTGCTAATATACGGTTGTTGTTTTTTTTCAGGATTTATTCTGCCAACTTTGATGGCACTGGTTCATAATAACTAATGATAATATTTTAAAGTAGTTCCCTCATCTATTTGTTTATGTTAGTATATGTGATTATTCCTTATGGAATAATCCCATATCACAGTAATTCTATATAATGAAAATGACCTTTCCTCTAATTCTACATCTAAGAACTTCCTATTTAAGCACTGAGTATGGGGTTAGTAAGGAGCTATATGATTCCAGACCAAATCTGAACTTTCCATGTTCGATGTTTGTCAGATACTCGTCATGATAATTTATGTGGGCTGCTGGTGTTTGACTGACTTTTATTCTTTCTTTTCCTTCATCTCACTAGTATCTTGTATAATCAATTAACTATCATTTATTAAGCACTACTATATGCCCAATACTGTGCCTCCTGTTCTATAGAGGGAACATATAAACTGACAAAGATTTCATGATTTTTCACTTTAGATTTTCAGGTAATCACCAAGATCATAGGTTCCCAAACAGGAAACTTAACACCCTCTGGGCATTATATGGGCTCTTAAAGTACTGTGACCTGGAGTTGGAATTTTCATTCCTGGCTATTTCCAAGTTTTCATAAGTGGTCAAAATGGAAAAGTATGGGACCCTGTTTCCTAAATAAGAAAATGTGAAGGAAGGCATGAGGCAGCAAAAAAAAGCTTGGGGCTCCGGATGGGGTTTGGAAATGGTGGATCAGATAGCAAACCAACTCTTAATCCCTCGACTGGGAAGCCGGGCTATCTGTTCTGGAAAATGACGCGTCCCAGCCAGCACCTGTTGTGGGGAACAGCTTGCCATCCACTGGTGTAGCTCCCATGGAGTCCCCAGCAATGGCCAACACTCTCGTTTGGAGGGATCGTATATCACAAATATCATTTCTTTTGCTGGATAAATGGGGCCAGGTTTGTTATGTCCCAGCATGGGATGACAACTAAGTCCTTCTTAGGTGTTTCTCCTTCGGGGTTTGCTGGGGAAAGCCCAGATATAAGCATCTTCACAGGTCCTGTCTCAGTCCACAGTACGGCTGCCACAGGTCCTTCTGAAAGCACCGTGCCCATCTGGCAAGGGTGCCCGTGCCCGGGCAGGTGCCATCAGTTAGCTCCTTGTCCTCATAAGAACCTAACAACTTCCAATGGCTCCTACAATTGACCAAAATAGCTCAGCCTATTTTAACTTCAAAGCAGGGTTAGACTGAGTGGGGTCCACGTGAATGAGGTCTCTAATGAGCGGTAGGAATGGTGTGTTCACTATTGCTACAGAGTTAGGTCAGACGTTCCTGCCCTCGTGGATATAAAGCCCTGCTGTCCTGTCTGGCCTGAGTTGTCTCTGTGCCCCCGCCACTCCTTTCTCCCCATTTAACCTGATTCTCTCCATCTACCTAGAAATCTTAGCCCTTCTCCTGAAGTCACCTTGAGCCATTCCCAGCCAACATGTCCTTAGGTAACCTTGCACCCTTCTCGATTTCCTGGAGTAGTTTTCATTTGCTGAGATATTTTTCACTATGTAAGTAATGACTGGTGGGGGTCTTTCCTAGTTGTTTTAAGGCCACAGGGCTATAGAAACAGACACTTTAATCTCAGAGGCTACATTGGCCAACCACCTCATTTTACAGATGTGGAAACTGAGGCCAAAAGTAGCATGTGGCAGAACCCAGGCGTCGGATCTCTTCAGAGCCATTCTTTCTCCATCTCTTGTCCTGTCCTTCCCAGGGCTGCAACCAGCACACATCCCACCTCCCACAGGTGGGTACAACACTATCTTACACACAGCTAACTGCTATCTTGTGATGAATGGACTGAGCACATGGCAGATATTTGCTTTTACTAAAGTCTTGCCACTAAAATCCTGCTCCTGAGGAAGTGGAGGTGAGCCCTAAATTCTTCAAGTCAATGGGGTTCTATCAGGAGGGAATGACAGAAGGAGTATACCTGTCGGCTGTTGCTGAGCCGAGTCTAGTCTGAGCTCATCTATAGGCTAGGCTGGTTGCAGGTGATGAGTTCTTTAGCTATAGCTACTCACAAATTATGGAAGGGCTGTGAGCGGCATCAGTGAGGGAGAATGCAAGATAATGAAATCAGTAACTTGAGATACAAAATATTGGAAAGACAGAGATGTCAAGAAAGTGTCTTGGGAATAAGGAAATTTAACTCAAAAGCCTTAAATTACTTTCCCTAGGTGGCAAAAGGAGTGGGGAACCTGACAATCAGAAGAATCCCACATTTGATTTCATTATTGATAGAATGCTAATTCTATTTGAGAACAATTGAGTTAACTTAAAAAAAAAGTTCATACCTTTGGCAAAACTTGCACATGATGACTCAAAACACTTTTCTTTATAAATTTGTTGAATTTCCAATTTTATCAAATGGTTGACAATTCTATGTGAGAACTATTGAATTAACTCAAAAAATTATAGCTAGCCTTTATAAAAGCAATTTAAGATTTGTAGAGTGCTTATATGTTACCTTATTTGATCACAACAACCTTGATGAGCTAGGAACTATTATTATTCCTCTTTTGTAGATGGGGGAAACAAAAAAGGGGATAAGTGACTACCCTAGGGTCACACAGTTAGGTTGTGCAGTGAATAGAGTTGCAGGCCTGGAATCAAGAAAATGTGACTTCAAACCCAGTTTCAGACACTTGCTGACTGTGGGACTCTGGGCAAGTCACTTAACCCCATTTGCCTCAGTTTCCTCCTCTGCAAAATGAACTGGAAGAAGGAAATAGGAAATCCCTCCATTATCTTTGCCAAGAAAACTCCCAAAAGGGGTCATGAAGAATCAGACGTGACTAAAATGACTAAACAATAACAACACAGGAAACTGTCTGAGGCAGGATATGAATTCAGGTTTCCCAGACTCCAGGTCTATCACTATAGCTATGGGACCACTTACAGCTCAGACATGTTAGCCATTATCTTTGATCCTGTACATTGCTAAATGGACCTTCTCAGGCTAAAAGTTACCTTCCCAATTTACTAGTGAAGATACTGAAGATCTTGGCAATTGTTTTCTCTATGAATTTTCCTGATGCAGAATAGTTGCTTTCATACCTATCCCTTCATTGAATAATTTTTTTTTATTTGTTATAAGAACTAGAAGAGACTGTTGAGGTATCACTGCAATTGGAAATACATCCATGATCTTTTGTCTTAGAAAACTTATTTTTCCATATTCTCTCTCTCTCATCTCATATCAAATAATTGCCTCAGTTAGGAGACTAAATCGCTCCTTGGTGCTGAAGGTAGCCATGAAATATTAAAAAGCACAAGTGAATGATTAGTCTAATTTAAGCTTGTGGGAAACTGCCTCCACTGATGAAGAAAAGACTTCATAGTTTTCAAGAATTTCCTTAGCACAGAGACTAAGTGATTGGAAGGGTCATACAGTTGAACAAGCTAATTAACCATACAGTATTTAAAAAAAAAAAAAAAAAAAAAAAAAAAACTTGGAAAAAACTATAAAGAAGCTGTGATTAGTTGCTGAGTAAAATATATTTATATCCAGGTTTCTCTGACTCCAAGTCTGGACCACAACTCACAACTCCAGGTTGTCTATTTTCATAACATGTGAAAATGTTGCCTCTAAAATACTTACAGGTGTTGACATCTATGTACCGGTCCACTTCAAAATAACTTTATAGACATTTCACAAATCTCAGTACAAGGTAGGAATATAACTGACTACCCAGGAAGAAACCCATTAAAGATCGAGCTAAGTACTAACTGATGACAACTTTCTTATCTTGCAAGCTTTAAACTCAGGAGAAGAATTCCAAGTCCAAAGCTTTGGTAAAAGGTGCACATGATGACTCACTAACACTTTTCCTTATAAATAATTTATTGAAATTCCAAAGCTAGCCTTTTATGAAACAGATGCCGAACATCAAGGCCATTTTGAAAACTTCCAAGCTTGCTGAAGCGTGATACGATGCTCATACGGAATCCAGAAAACCTTAATGAGGCTACCTTTCTAGCTTAGTCAAAAATAGCTATTGTTGGCAGCCGGTGACAAAGTTGTGCTTTTCCACATGGGGCCCCAAAGCCAAGATGATGTGAATGCTTCTCAGAGCAGCAATTAGTGAGATTAGGCGTGCTTGTCTGCTTGATGCATTTCCAAGCACAGTCCAAAGCAGAATGCCTTTCCTAACTTGGACAACTTACCTTCTTCTTGAAGGACTGCTCTGCCTCTTGCAGCCGCGTGCTTCGTTCGGTGACACACACTTTGTTGTAGTCTTGCTTTTTGCTAATCCGGGTTTTCCAGTCTTCTTCTCCACTCTTTTTCAACAGTGCCAACCTAAGAGAAAATATACCATCTATGAGACTTCAACAGAAATTTTTTTGAAAAATTTTTTTTGAATTTTTGAAATTTTTGAAAATTTGAAAAAAAAAACACCTCACTCTATTTGCCCAATTATCAGTTACCCAATATTCCCCTCATTCTCCTAACATATATATATATATATATATATATATATACATCATAATTATCCTGTTTATACTTTGGACACAGGATACTGAAAAAGGTAAATCTTAAACTCAAACATCTTCTGTCCTACAGCCAGATATACATTTGCAAACACTTTGTAAACTCTCCATTTTTCTCCATTTTCTACCCCACTTCCCCCATTTTCTGAAAATGGGAAGATAAGAAATTAGGGAATGCATAATCCTATCCCCAACATGCATTACAAGATTTTTAAAATTTTTGAAAAAAAGAAAAGCTGGAGCTTGTTTGATGCACTTTTCCAGTTGTATCATAGAATTAGGCAAATCGTTAAGTTCTTTCATTGGCTGTAGGATGCAAATAGGGTGGAGGAAGTTAAAGTCTCCCCTAGGAGCGATGAAGTCCTTTAGTGACCCCTTCTGGCCAAGGAATGACACATGGTTAGGAAGCAAAGGCACGGTTTTCTGTTTAGCAGAGAATGCTACACAAATGAACTAATAAAGGAGGAATTCTTTCCATTTTTTTTACTAGTAGATAGCTATTAATGCTTCCTCTAATATTAATATTATCATTAAAAAATCATCACCTTTTAAGATTGTATTTTTCTTTCTGACCCCAGTCCATCTGTAGCCCTTCTGCCATTACCTACAAATATTGGTCTTTCATATTGATCTTTTCTCTATTAAAATCATTCTCCATAAATCCCCCTTTTTGTAAATAGTACCATGAAAAATATCTGTAGGAAAATCCACTGAGATGATCACAAGATCCACTTTGATCTAAAGTGGACAAATATATATTTGCATATAGGTAATGACAAACCAATCAACTGACAAAATAATTTTAAAGGTATTTTTATTAGCTATACTTTGTATTGACTAAACAACCAAAAAAAGCAGAGATTAAAAATTAAAGAAACTCAAGAAAGTCTTAGGCAGGAAGTTAAGCTCATTGACTCAAATCTCATCTAAATCAGGGCTTGAAATATTGATAGGGGAAAATATTTAAAACTGAAATTTTCTCCTTCATACCAAGTCTGTATGTTCATATTTGATAATGTCTTTATATGAACTTCATGCATTTTTAATTTATGAGCAGCTTCTTGGAGTAAAAAGATGAAAGGGTGAGGAAATTAAGAAAGTAGACGCTATTCTTAGGGTTTGTCGCTGACTAGATAGATGATTTAGAACTAATCACTGACTCAGTTACCTCATCTGTAAACTAAAGAAGTTGTAAGTAAGTGATCTTTCAGGCCAAAGAGTCTTTGATTCTATGTTTGAATGTGAATGGAACTTAGACTGGAATTTATTTTTATCCTATGATAACAACAGTGTTAATAGAAAAACAAAAATGTACAAATAAGATTTCAGGGGGTAACTTTTGCTTATTCAAAAAAGCAAAACATTTGTAAACTCTTAAAAAAGTATGCATTTATCCACTCACATGAAAACTTACAAATCATTTTTCCTTAGTCCCAAGGCTTTATAATACAATGTTAAGAGCCTCCTGCAAGGGGCAGAAGACCTGAGCAATAGTTTGATCTACCAGCTTAATATTGGTTACCTGATCCTGGACAAATCACAAAAAGCCTCTGGGACTGAACTTCATTATCAGTAAAATAAAATAGGGACTCAGATTCACTCTTTAAAATTCTATGATTTCTGTGACTCATTAGTTGGGAAATTAGAATTTGAGAAAATCACCAAACAACTTTGCAAAGGCGACATGATCTTGATGTCTTTCCCTCTTTGAGCATTTTAACCAAGACTGTTAGCTAGAAGGGAGTCATGCAAATAAAAATTTGGAAAGATTTTCATTCCTTTGAAAGCATTTATTTTATGTTTCTGACTTTTACTAATGCAGACTAACCTTCCCTTCAGTTAATTTGAATTAATAAAGCTTAATTCTTAGGTAGAAAAAAGAAGGGAAGAGCCTTTGAAAAGCACATAGTGAGTCATCATTGCTTGACAGTACTTTTCAGATTTAGAAGCCTTTTCTCATGGGAGGTATAATAATGCTTAAAAAAATGTTTTCTAGTTCCAAGTTTTAAAAGTCATTTCTAGTTTTTAAATGAATCTAAATGAGTATTGCTAATTAAGGTTACCATACCATGCGAAATTATAACCTTGTTCCAATGGTACTGCCCTTACTCCAAACCTACTTAAAACACTTTTAGGAGGCACAAAAAAATTGGCTTTAATATTCCTTTAGATCTATCCAATCTTGTGTGTGTATACACATGTACACACAGACACACATGTATGAATGTATGTTTTTGTGTTTAACTAGTGTTACATAGCTTGATAACTTACTTCATCAAATTGGCCTAAAAATGAAATTTTGGTTATTAAAAAGAAAAAGAAAATAACAAATTTTTCTCATTTGGGGAAAATGGAGGTATGTATGTTCAAGAACAATCCAAAGTATTTCCAAAAGACTTTTAAAATCATTCTAAAAGAGGAATTTTCTTTAAGGGAATCAGGGTTAAGTGATTTGCCCAGGGTCACACAGGGTCTGAGGCTGGATTTGAATCCTAGCTGCCCCATGACAACTTTTTGTGAAGATAACATGTATTTAAATAAAGAAGTTCTGACATGTAGTTTGATGTCTACATTTAGTCACATCTTAGTGGTAATAGTGTTTGATTTTCTAATACCCCATAATAGATTTTAAGTAATTTAACCAAAATTACATAGCAAGTGGTAGAGATGTAATTAGAATTCAAGTCTCCTGATTTCCACAATATGCTTGAGAAACTTTATGGCAAGGTGAAAAAGTTTTGGCCACAAACCCAGCAAAGTCCTGAGTTGAAATTCTGCCATTGTTACTTGTAATTTGTTTGAACATGTTCAAATCACTTTAGCATTTTTAAATGCTAAATCCAATTTTCTCATTTGTAAAACCAGGATAATACTGATAGTGTTTGCCTTTAAGATCAAATGAGATAATAAAGTGTTTTACAAACCTCAAAGTACCACGTAAATGTTGGTTATTATTGTTAAGACCATATTTTGTATTTTGTCCATTAGCAGTTATAATGTTCTGATTAGTTCATGTTTATAGATTAAACCAATTCTCAATGTAAGACTTGTTTCAGCCGGCTGACTTCCCCTCCCTCCTTTTTCTTGGAACGGCTTTCAAAGAATGCAACCCTTCCAAATGTTTTAAACATTCACTTGTGAATGTTCTAGCTAGGTTGTCACCACAGACTTCTAGGGCTATATCATAACTAAAATAACGTGGGGGAAACAGTGCAGAAATTATTAAACCCACATGGTTCTTTTTTCATCTATTTCTCACTAGCAGTCCCAACATGCAAGTGCAAATGAGGAGTTATTTTAAAATAACATGCACAGAAAACCCTAAATGTATTATTGCTGTCCCTTTAAATTTCCTACTTGTGGTTGAACAAGACAAGAAGAGGGCAGATCTTTCCAAATGTATTCATTCTTCTTATGATCTCCCTCCCTCCCCTCACCACAAACAGGAGAGGGGTGAGAACATCTCTCCCCACACATGAGATCCATTACTGCCCCTGCAATCCCAGCAACTGTCAGGGTAGTTGAGCCAGGCCAAATTTAAGTACTTGTTTGTGCATCTTGGGGTTAGTGAAAAGGCTGACTTGTCTGGGGCTGGGAGCGCCAGTGAATGACCTCTGAAAATCATGTCTAGAAAAGGGCTAACATCTCCTATCCCTTGTGTCTAATCAGGGATTAACTGGGCCTTTTTAAAATTTTATTTTTAAAATAACTATCCTCATCATTCTCATCATACTAGCATTTATATGACCCTTTAAGTTTTGCAAAGTGCTTTTCATTTTGTCCTTATAACAACTCTGGGCAGTGGATGTTATAATTATTTCCATTTTACTGAGGCAGATGTTGTGCCTTCCCTGGAGTTACAGAGTGCTACTATATGTCTGGAGCAGGATTTTAACCTGTGTCTCTCAAACTTGTAGTCCAGGGCTTTAATCACTATGCCATTTCACAGGCTCTGACGCATTTCTGCACCTGTTGATAGTTTACAAAACCTTTTCTTCACAACACCTTTGAGAGGCAGGTGGCAGAATTACATATCTTATTCTAAAGATGAGGAAATCAAGGATCAAAGAGACACTGAACATAGCTAATAATGGTTGAAGCTGGGATTTCAAATGCAGTCCCTCCTGAGTAGTGCACAGTTTTTCCCTGGCTCTTTGACAGTATATGAGAAACATTAAAGGGATAGAGAGAAGAGGTACCTTCAAAGAAAAAGAATGTTTTTATTTTCTTTGCTTTTCATCCTACTTCTGTGGAATATGTTCTTCTACTATCAGAAAAGGAGAAATGCTATGCTGCTAAGAAGGGTTGGCCCTCAGCATAGGGAAGTCAGTATGATTTATTCTCAGTTCTATCTATCTATCTAATATTTGTCTTTTTATCAGCCTGTAATTTTCCAGTTAAAAAACTACACAATCACCTGTCTGAAGGCTCTGTTTGAGCTTTAGTCCAATCATTGGAATATGCTTGCATATCAAGACTAGGTCAAGTGTGTGGTAAGTAAAACTCTTCAGTTAAACACCATTCCTTTATCTTTCCCCTTTCAAAATGTCCTAGGATCCCATTCAACAAAGGGTTCAGTTGGGACTGCAAAGCCTTGAATTTTATCTTAGCTTTGGGTGCTTTGGGGAGGAGGGAACAGGTGGTAGTGGGATGATTTAGTGTCAGTTCATGAAATAGAGAATGAAATTGGGCTCTAATTTATTATTATGCTAATATGGGGCCCTCTAGTGGCAGAAGGATCCAGTTGTATTACAATTCCTAGAAGCCCTATTTTATTCTAAGGTCATGTCCTCTTTCTTGATTCTAGGGTGTAAAGGGAGAAAGAGAGTTATAAAACCCAAAGTATTATCCAGAATTCCAATCTGTATCTATCATTTTGAATCCCATAGGTTTCCAAGAGCTAAGGTCAGAATGAGGATATAAGGGAACTTGAAAAAAGTTCTCTCTTATCCCAACTTTCCCTCCTAAAAAAAAGGATAGGTACATTGTCTCTTCTGTCCATTTAAAAAACTAGAAATGCAACTGTTTTTGGAGTCTTGAAGTTTCTTAAAAGCCTATTGTAACTTTAAAAATACTTTGAACACTGTCCAACATTAAATAAGTTAGAAATGTTTTCTTATATTATAGTGTAGATATCCTGGGATGGTCTACATTTAGGAAAAGAAAAAGGATTTTTAATATAGTTAAGCAAAAGAGACTTTATCAGATCATGGGCCCTGACTTTGGGTTTTAAAAATGTGATTTTCCTAGATATTTTTCAAAAAGTGTCCTATTTGAATTCTTACACACACACACACACAATTTGAAGAAATGAGAACTTAAAAAGGTTTTTAAAAATGATTATTCATTCAAGGGAAACAAAGTTAGTTATTTTCTAGCTGAAATTATGTGCCAGAAGTTGTTATTGTCTAAAGGTGAAAAATGAATAAAAAGGGACTATTGTTGGAAAATTACTAACACACAGCAAAAAGTGCAATTTATTGGACCTAAGTGGTAGATAGGAGGCAAGGGCTGGAGTCAGGAAGATCTGAGTTCAAATCCAGTCTCAGACACTTACTTACTAGCTTTGTGACCCTAGGCACATCATTTACTTATGTTTGCCTCAGTTTCCTCATTTGTAAAATGAGATGGAGAAGGAAATGGGAAACTACCCCAATATTTTTGGCAAAACCCCCCGAGGAGTCATGAAGAGTTGGACATGACTGAAAATAACTAAACAACAAAAAATTAGTAGATTCACATTTATCAGGTAACAGGAAGCTAAACCCAGACAGTTAACTCCATCTAAGGGCAGCAAATTGATCAGAATAGGGAAGAGGAGCAAAACTGAGCAAGTACTGATCAAGCAGTGAAGCCCAATAAGTTAGCATCATGGCTGCTCTCTTAGAAATTTGGGACCTGTAAGAAGGAAGTGCTACCAGGTCATTTGAAGACCTGATCACAGTCAGTGGGTTTTTCCACCATGCAAAATTCTCAGAAAACACTACCTGCAAAAAGTGATGTTGGGAGTTCACTTCCCAAATTCCGAATTTACTTCGTTCTCACCACTGACCTTTAAATTCACAAAAGGTAACTTCTAGAAAATTATAGTTTATTCTGCCTTTGATTACACATCCAAAATCCATCATCATTTCATTCTAATGCTTGTTTGGGGAACATTGGACTGAGAGGAGAAAGGCTCCAGTCTTAACTCTGCATAAATCAGTGCCTCATAGATAGGGGGCAAGGGGAAAGAATGAAGAATTGTTACTTTCAAGTATGCACACATAATACCATAGAAGGAGGAAAAGCTGGCTTCAGTAAAATAGGTAAGAATTAATGGCCACCCATATCAACAAATGTTTATTAAATGTCTATAGTTGACAAAGTACTGCCCTAGGCTAAGAGATATAAAGTATAATTAAGTCAGGGTTGATTAAACGCTTAATGTAACAGAAACACAATTATAATTAGAATCAGAAACTGTGGGTTCAAAATTCAAGTTTATGTCACTGCTACCCATGTGATCTTAATGAAGTAATTTCTCTCTAGGCATTTGTTCCTCATTCATAAAATATGGGCCTGGATTAGATGAGTTTTTAAGGTATTTTTCAACTCTAGACTTTATAATAGTGTGATTGGCCAAGGAGATTTATTATTGTCAGCTTTTAGGGGTCTGAATTGATATGCTTTTATTTGGAGAGGAGAAGAAAAAATGGCTTCTATTTGATGTTTTTGTGTATCTGATGTTAAAAGAAAAAAAGACCCATGAAGAAAGAGGTTTTCCTACCTTTTGAAAAATATGAACAAAAAGAAAAAAAAAGAAAGAAAAATAAGACCAGGGCAATCTGAAATCTGTCTAAAAGAAAGGAAAAGAGACCAACATGATTGACAGAGCCAATGAAAAATTCTGAATGGTGGGCTGTGATAAGAAAGTGTCCAGACTGGCAGAGCCATGGGAACAGAGGATTGAAGTATTTCTGATAATCACACAGCGAAATTAACTTGACCTTCTTTCACCCAGTACTTTTATCGCTATTAAATCTTCTGCTGTTTAATTCTACTGTAGCTGGAGGTTAAAAAAGGAAATATATCCAGAAAATGTTTAGCTCATTGTTCTCGATAACTGCCACCTTTAAATATATCCTCCTCAATCCCATTTTATTCTTCTGAATAAAATGAGGGTTTTGCACTTTTGCCACTTAAATGTAATCCTTCAGAGCTGTTGCCTGGAATAAATTGTCACTGTACACTACAGAAACTCATTCGCTCTACTGGCCCCCAAAATAAACAAAACTGAGGGTCTGATCCTATGTGCTGCATTTCTCATTAAGGATATAGAGTCACTGCCCTTTTATGCACACATACTTTCCATAGAATGAAAACAAAGCAGTGGGCGAATCCAGAATTCAAGCACCTTCCACCAGTATTTATTTAAGTGCTTACCACGTGCCAGGCAATGTGCTAAACTGTGCAACTTGGCTGTATTTTTGAAATATGCAAAAAAATTAAATTAAAATAAACAGTATTTAAATCACACAAAAATAGTAAGTCTTTATTGAACAAATTGTGCCCCTCTTTCCTGCATCAGACTCTTTCTAGGTCTGGCACTCAACATGTGGTTATTAGATCTACCATTGGGTAAATGTGGTTCGCCACTGAATAACCCCATCTCCTTAAAACATGCTAATATGACACCACATTTTTTTAAGTGATTTAATTGGTTATTTTAAACAATACCTCTTCATGAAGACAATCCAAGTAAATAAGCTCCAAACTTCTCAAAGGGTGGAGAGGGATGGGAGAAGGGAAGAGAATGGCTAAATCAGTAGATTGTTACCTTTCTTTGATGGACATGGTTTTGCTAGATGCATCAAGGGCATCCTCCGATAGTTTGCTCTCTCCACCAGCAAACATCCTACATGGATTCTTGGAAAGTCTTTCCTCCGACTGCTCTGAAGACTCTCGTCTACTGGAGACCAGGGCTGTGGTCTGAGAAACAGTTTTTGTAGCTATCGTGCCAGGAAGTTCGGACGTGGGCTCAGCAGGCTCTGCTCATTGAAAAGGAGAATGCAGCATTAGCACTTATGTCTTCAGGCTGGCATTCTCAGACCCATTAACTCTGTAACAATCAAGGGTGGCAAACTCAGACCACAGACATCACGTGGGAGACTGCCCAGCCAACTTTAGGAACTGATCATTTAATTCCACAAGTACTTATTAAGCTCCTACCATGTACTAGGCATTCAGAGACAAAAATGCAAAAGTCCCTGCTTTTAAAAGTTTCCATTCTACTGTGGAGAAAACAAAAGAGAAATAAATATAAAGTCAGTGGGTAGTTAAGGAGGGAGTGTGCACAAATCCCAGAAAGGGCTTCATAGGAAGTAGGACCCGAGTTAAACCCTTAAGGGCATTCAGGATCCCCAGAGGCCACAGTGAGAAACTACTTAGCATCAGGAGCTGTTTCTGTAGTAAAAATATTAATATAAAGCTTAAAGGTTTGCAAAGTGCTTCTTATACATGATCTCATTGCTTCCATGATCAGAGGTTTCTGTTTCTGGAGACATGTGATTTCACTGGTGAAGGACGCTCTCAGGAAGAAACTCTTGTTACCAGAGTAAATCAGCACCTCTGCTGCACCTAATAGTCTTAGAGAGTTTGGGGAGAGGGGAGAGGGGCAGTGCAGAGGGGCAGGAGGAGATGGGAAGGTGGTGCTAGCGGTGGGCTTGACGGGTGAAGGGAGAATCTGCCATATCTGGTCATAAAGCCTAGTTGCCAGGATGTCTCTTATTAAGGCAGGTCACATGGGATTATTATTCTTATTTTGGCATACAGGAAATTGAAATTTGGAGAAATGAAAAGATTGGTTCAGGATCACATAGCTAATAAATATCAGAAAAGGACTAGAACTCTAAGTCCAGCATTCTATCTACCACATCAAGCAGTCAGCTCTGTCTATGTTGAGCTCTATGAAAATATGCAGCCAATCAGGTTTTAAAAGCACAAATAAACTGCAGGACAAATACTTAATGACAATTGATACTATCCTCATAGATAGCATACAGGAAGTTAAAGTTAACTCTGGACCCTTTTAGATTTTCCAGGAGCAACTCTTTTGGCTTTGTAATTGATAATGTCAGCAAATGGGGCCATGTAACAACTAACAATAATAACAGCAATTAAATATGCCTTTGTTGTTTTGTGGTATTGCTTGAAAGGAAGAAAATCGCCAAGTGAAGGGGGAGTTTGAAGATAGGGACTCTTGAGCTCAAACTCTTGCTCTACTGGACTAAATAGAGTCAGTCAAGCTGTTATTTTTTTAGAATGGCTATTTTTTTTTTAAATAAAAAAAGATAAATAGCCTGCCCTCTGATTCATAGAATATTAAAAGGAGAAGAATAACAATGTAGTAAAATACTGACTAAAATTAGGAAATACCTTGTGGAATTTCCAGTATTAGTTTAAGAACACAAAGTTTTGCTTTTTAATACATT
Source organism: Sarcophilus harrisii (assembly GCF_902635505.1). NCBI lineage: Eukaryota > Metazoa > Chordata > Mammalia > Dasyuromorphia > Dasyuridae > Sarcophilus > Sarcophilus harrisii. The sequence goes on from NC_045430.1 coordinate 224,393,067, forward strand.
GAAAAATTGGGAATAAAAAGGAGAAATCTGAGTTGTCAAATCTGTTATACAGATTTTTAAAATCTCTGCTAGTTATAAGTACTTGTGATTTAAGAGGCAAACATAGCAAATCAAGTGAAAAACAATTGAACAACAACTAGTTTATAAAAGTAGAGGAGGAAAACCAAGTTTATAAAAATCCATTTTACCTCGTAGCATGAACCTGCTTTTTGCAACATTCTCCAAATCCATCTTTTCCTCCAAGGCTTGCATTTCCTTCAGGTCCTGTTTGCTCTGTCCAGTGCTTTTGGAGACTGAAAACTCCCGTATTTCTTCATGACATGGCACTAGGAGGTCAGCATGTTCCATGCTGCCTTTTCTTGGAGTATATTTTCTTTGGTTGTCCCTTTCCCCTGTTTTATTTAGGAAAAGGCAGGAACTCCCTTCTTCCTCAAAGGACCTGTTCTTTCTCATCTCCCTCTCCTCTTGAGCTAAGACTCTCTCAGTTTCCATCTCCCCAAATTCCCTTGATCCTCGCTTGCTTCTGATATCCTCCCCCAAAGGTTGCCACCCTTGTGGCTTTAGGATGCTCTTCACTGAACAGTCTGTATTTTCCATTGGTGAATGGAATCCAAGGTCAGCAGCACCTGCATTTTCTTCCACCGATGGCTTTGTTCGTAGATCCCCTGCATACATTGGAGCAACTGTCGATGCCACAGTAGATACAGATGTGTTAATAGTAAGAGAGAAAGGAGTGAGTTTTCCACTCTGAACCTATAAATGATTAAAAAAATACAGCTCACATAAGTCCAATGTACATATTCATACAAAAAGCCTTCATTCAGTAATAGCTTTCACAAGTCTTGACGAGAGGATAGAAAGAGTGTTTAAGGACTGGTAAAAACTACTTAATATAGTTACATAAAGTCTTCTTAAACAGAAAAAGGAAAGTTAAAGTTAAAGTTAAAAGAAAGGACATCCTTTTGTCCCTCTACAATGGGAAATTCTCTAATTTATTTTTGAAGAATAAAGAGAATAAATAAAAAGGAACTATAACTGGCGGCCTTCTTTCTTGGGATAAAATCACGGAAAGACCGACATTTAGAGGTAGGTCACCTAAACTCTCTAAATTAATAGCCAAAAGAAAACATTGAGCTCCTTTGTATTGTGTCTAAGGACAATCAGGGCACGTACACACCTGTTCCACTTCTCCAAGGGTGACTGGTTGAGTTTGGTAACGAGAATTCATCCTCCTCTGCCTAGCGTCCACTCTGTTTCGGGTAGAAATCGCTTTTGAGACTGGCTGGGACAATTTGTTAAACAAGGCCAGCTTCTCTGCTAAGCTCAGAGTGGAGGAATCAGGTTCACCTTGTTCAGCAGAATCTTTGGCCTCATTTGCCTGCTCTCTAGCTAGTGCCTTTTGGTGTGCCGATGCCTGCAAACTGAAAATAACACAAAGTCAGGTAAGAAACAGAAGGGGAAAACCCAACATGCCCACCTGTTTATGTTTAATGCCCCCAAATCACTGGTGTAAAAAAAAAAATTTAAGCATTTGCCATTTTCTTTTTGGTCACTAAACAAAGAAAGGGCAGGGGTAACTGTATGTAGTCATTCAGCAACTAAGTAGAACAGCCAGTGAAACAGTGATGAAGCTGACTTCTTCAGAACTCCAGGGCAACCCCAGGTAGACAGCAGAATTATCAAGTCAATGAAGAGCCCGGAGTGAGTTATGACATGATTTGTCCTTAAAACAATAAACAAAGAAACAATTCACTATCAAAAAAGGTAAAGGATGCTTGGGCTGCCCAGTCTTGTTTATAAGAAAAATTTGCATATTTCTAAGTGTCAGTAGCAAATTAGGACAAAGAAAACATTTTGTAAAATGCACACATTATAATTAACTTTTCCTCCCCCAGTTTATTAAAGAATGGACAACAGAGTAGTCTTGTTAAATATGGCCTCGTCTTCAACACCACAGACATGAGGATATTCACTAGGATGGCTCAAATGGATTTAGTTTAGCGGTTCTTCTCAGCTCTTCATCAGAATAATTTCTCCTTATAGTTTCTGTTAATATTCAGAATTTACATATATTTGAAAGGTCCAGTAAATGCTTAAAGAAGTTTTTAAGGAAGTAACATATTTATTTCATTTCTACCTGAGAATGGGGATTTATGATTTACATAATCACCCTCAATTCAGGAGTGTGTTCATAAAAGTGTTTGCCTCCTCTGCAAGACATTATCCCTTGACTATAATTAGTACAACTTGGCACAGATTAAATTAACAACAAAATCCTAAAGTGCCCAGACCCCAAAGCACTATCTCTGTTCTTAGTGAAGAATCCAGCCATTAATGGGAGTGTTGTGACACGTCTTTTTGGTTCAGGATGGCTCTAACTAGAGTCTTCAATACCCAAAGGGAGTCCTGATTCTGTACAGGTTACACCAGTTACATTTCTGTATCAGCATTTCACATTCTTTGATTGTTCTTTCCTCTGACTTTTACCATATTCTACTATCATGTGTTAACTGAAACGAGGAGACCATTTACAAAAACTTGAAAGTCATAGAATACAGTTTGGAAAACAGTTAAGGGTAAAAGCTGCCTATCTGCCTGTGGTTAGTATCACAGGTCATTCTGTCATATTGCAAGAGGTTATGAATTGGAAATATACAACAATCAATATATATATATGCTACCTGAAAAGGAAAGAGCTACTTTTTGGATTCAAGATCAAAAACAAAATAAAAATCAGGTGTTGCCATTAAAAAAAAAAAAAAAAAAAAAAAAAAGCAATCATGCAAGATTGTTAATTCCCTTTATTTCTGGGGAAGATACCAATGCAATTCTTTTGCACTGGGTTTCTTTATGGGAAACAAAAATGGTAAGTGAAGTTAGAATGATCCTAAGCCCAACAGTTAACATAAGCAAACAGGCTAAACTTCCTCATGCAAGACAAAATGAAGTTACCCGTACCTTACATTAGAACAAAACAAAATGCCACACGTTTCTAGAATTACTCATTGCACTGACTTGACAAGCATATGAAAGACATTCAAGATTTGAAAGCTGTGTCTGTTGCCCAGCACTTTGCATTCAAAGCCACATGCGGGTATTTCTCTCCAGTACCTGGTAGGTTGCACAGGGCTCTTAACTACAGTGGGATTAGGAATTCTTGCCATGACATTGTGGCTGGTCACAGAATGTGAAGCAGGGATAGATTCCCTTTAAAAGCAATTGCCAAAGATGGAAAATTCACAAGGAGAGAGAAGAAAAGAAGCATTAAGGAAAGCATGATTTTATGCACAGAAAAGATAAAACAAATAAACAGTTTTACAAAGCTATTTGCTAAGAACTTTTGTAAAATTACAACAGAATTTGAAAAGAAATAAATTGAAGACACAAACCCACAGATATGGAATTTACTTAAAAGTTATACTGCTGTAAACCACATTATTTGTAGAGATTCTTAGTCAGTCAGCCTGTCAACAAACATCTATCAAGCACTTACCATGTGCCAGGCACTGTGCTAGACAGTGATGATACGAAGAAAAGCAACAAACAGTCCCTACCCAATAGGAGCATACATCGGAATGGGAATGGGAACATTCTAACAGTTAAAGTCCACGAACCGCCAAATATCAATCATCAATTAAATAAATACCAGTGAATTAATATATTGTATCCTGGTCAACAGTTTTCTTTATCTAACATAACTTATAAGTCACTGCTTTATTAACTACATGGTAGAGGAATAGCAAAAGAAATGTTTCTCAAATCTTCTCTCTTTGATCTTTTATGCTTGAATTTACTTTTTCTTTCCAGAACTAATACCTGATTATTATTATTATTATTTTCAATACAAACCACAACATGTAAGAGAGTTTGAAGATAACTTAGTCCAAGACCACATAATTTTAATATATGGAAAAATAGGGGTATTATGATTGTCTCATTTTATGGCCATGAAGTTCATTGACTAACACATGACAAGAACCATTTAAATGTATCATTCACTCAAGTGTTCTATACTTCTATACACCAAATATCAAGAATGGTTTGCATAGGGGGCTAAAGTGGACAAATTTACAAGAGGCAACAACAACAACAACAACAAAAACCCATAAAATATTTTCTCAGGAAAAAATAACTCCTGAATGAATTAAAATTGTTGCTGCTGTTGTTAAATTAAGGCTAAATATAAGATCAGAAAATACTTCAAATTTTCAAGATCTGTTTTTTCATCATGGGTGGGAGCCTCCCTTCACCGATGCAGATCACACTTCCAATCCTTATTCAATTGCTCTCATGACCAAAAAAGTTTCCTCAGTGTCCAACCTTCTGATGAGTATATCTAGAATTGGTTAGTCTGGTTACACCATCCATTGCTATCCTCTCACTTTAAGCCCTTCCCACTTGGGAGGGCCTGCCAGAGTTTGACAGGATCTTCAGGTAACACAATGTTAAAGTTAAGAATTTAGTGAAGGAAGATCTGGTGACTGAAAAAACAAACAAACCAAAAAACAAAACACCATCCTTGAAGGAAATGAAATTGAAATTAAAGCCAATTTCTTGTATGCTGGGGTACAAATTACCTCAAGATTTAGGACCAAATCCCAAATTTTCCATTATACAAGAAGATTCCTGCGGGGTAATATTTCAGGTTTTAAATCCCTTTGGAAAAAAGTGCTATATTTTAAAAGTCATGGAGTAGAGAAAAGAAAGTCATTGGCTAAGCCATAAACTTTTACTTGATGATCTTCCTCACTGGCTCTTCCCTTCCAAAACAGGATCTTAAACCAAGTCCGACACAGGAGGGAGACTTACGTTGCTGCAATGACCACTTCCTCAGTGGTGATGGGCTGTGTGTGAGATCTGTCCTGCAAACGGCGCAGGCGTCGGTCCACGGCTGCATTTCTGGAACGTGGCTTTGGAATATTTTTTTCATCAAATGATTTTTCCATTTCCTAGGAATAGAAATATGTTTGAATGTCTGACCTGGGGAGGGAGGGATGGGGGGAAGAAGAAGACTGCCCTAATAAAAAATGTGTCTGTCGAGTTTCTCCCTGGTGTTTGTCTTCTTGAGATGTAGTCCTCATTACCAATGACATACTTTCACTGTGAAAACTGGCACCACAGAGGGAGTAAAAATATAGCCCCTGAAAACTCTTCATGGGGCACAGTTGGAACGTTAGAAAAAGACAGGGCTGCTTTTGAAATCTTGCATTTGACATTAATTGTAGACACCCATAAGCTGTAAATGGAAGGCTAAGTAGTGCTTTTAATTAAAGGAACTCAAACAGGGCCTGAATGTTGCAGATGGGGATTTATGCTTGGGGTATATGTTCGCCTGGATCACCCCGAAACCTCTTCTAATGGTAACATCTGTGAACTCTCTGTACTAAGATTTTTAGAAACATGCCCAGGCCTGGACACTTACCCTGAAAAGGAGCCTTTTGGCAGCAACACTCAGCTTGGCGCGTTCATCCAATTTTTCTTCATCTGCAAAAAGCAATGAATTAAAAATCATATTAAGTTTTACATTTAAGATATTTGGTCCTTTTAAACTACAATACTGTTTACTGAGAAAAATAACAATCAGTAACATTTTCATCTGGAATCAAACTTCAACAAAGACATTTTTATTTAAACTACAATACTGTTTACTGAGAAAAATAACAATCAGTAACATTTTCAACTGGAATCAAACTTCAATAAAGACATTTTTATTTAAACTACAATACTGTTTACTGAGAAAAATAACAATCAGTAACATTTTCAACTGGAATCAAGCTTTAATAAAGACATTTTTATTGCTGTCACAAGGAATAATAATACTTTTCTGGCTTTCTTAGTTTTCCTCTAAATGACTCTGAATAATTGTGCTTTAAGGATGGATACATTTTCCCAGAGGTACCAAAAATATTTATAACAGCAACTTTTGTAATTTGGAAGAACTGGTAACAAAGTAAATGTCCATTGACTAGGGAATGAGTAAATAAGTTGCAGTACATGTAATGAAAAATCAATATGGCATAAGATGTGGTGAATATATAATGACTACAAAATAACAAAACAAGAGTTTTATGAACAGATGCAACATGAAGGAAGCAGAACCAGGAAAATATACACAATGACGACAAAAGAAAGAACAATGACAAAACAACTGAATCCTGGAAAATTATGACCAAGCTTCCAAAAAATAGTTTTAAGAAGGTGCCTATCCCAATCCTCTTTGCAAAGGTGGGAAATTATGAATGTGGAACACTATGACAATGTTCCTTTTTTCTAGGATGTTGATTAATTTGGCTGTTTTTCCCCCTTTTTAAATTCTTTGCCAAAAGGGATGTTTCCCTGGAAGAGACATGGGAAATAGCACATTGGGAAATGTAAGTGATAAAAATCAGAATACATCAACAAAATTTTACTTTTGAAAAGAGAGATGAGCTTTATGAAAAGGACTGATAAATGCATTAATCACTTTCTTTTTTTTTTTTTACATCAACAAGAAAAACATCTCTTTTGTGTTTAAATCACCTTTTCTATACTGCTCACTAAAAATACTTCTGAAAACCCATGTCTAAGAATTCAGTGTGGGGAAGGGAATCCAAATCATTCTAAGTCTGGCAACTTAATTCTTCATTGTGCTGAAATATGTATCTGATAAAGAAAGCAGATAGGTACCTAAAGTCATGTGACAGTTTGTAATTATCATTTGTTCTAAAACTCAAATACTTTTTTTAATCTAAAGTTCAAAAAGAAAACATTATTATCAGTAACAGTATTATAGACATTCTTACCCTCAGCAGTTGGCATTTCTGAATTTGAAGTGGATCTAAAATAATAATAATGAAAATTAATTAGTTGGGAGTGGATGATACAAATGAATCACCATTTTAAAGTAAAAAGAAAAAGATTGTATTCTGATGAGGGAAATAATCCTGGCAGCATTTGGGTTGTGAGCAACTCATTTGCAGTCACTGTTGATACAGCAGCATATGTGGAAGCAGTTACAGCAAAACACAAAATTTGTGAAGGAAAATGAGGACCGAGTGCAACTTTTGAAACGTGATTAACATTTCAGGTGGGGGCCAATTCTCACCATTTCTGTCCAGCAGACTGAGGATATAACAACAATTTATTCGTTAAAAAAACTCATCAAAATACTACTAATGGCAATAGCTTCAATAAGCTGTGTTTTACTTTAAATGGAATAAAAGGTTTGACTATGACTGAGTTTATGTTATTTTTATAAAAGCATTACTGTCAAAAATTTTTACAATCCTAAGTAACTTCAGAATTGTATAATTTGTATTATTATTTTACTAAAAGAAACACTCAATCTGGAGCCCAACTTTCTTAAAGAAACATATTTAACATATCAAACAAATTTCACTCAAATTTTGTTTTGTTGGTTTTACTGGCTATAGAGTTAATAGAAACAATCAAAATTCTGTTTAAGTGATTTGGGACTATTGCTATTTGCACAATGAACTAAAATTTTCCCTGTTATCTCAATAAAACTCCACACACACATGCCTACCTATCCATCTCCTTTCGTTCTGCTGAAGTTATAGGTTGAGTTCTAAATCTCTCAGAAGTTTTTCTACTTTCGCCAGGAGAAATATACCGTCTTGGCTTCCGGGACCCTCTCTCCTGTTCCGTTTTGGTAGGCAAATCAATCCCTGTGGTTGACCGCTCAACCCGTGATTGACTTTTACAGTCAAAGGACAGAAAATGCACGGAAAAAGGAAAACAGGAAGAAAGAGAAATAGAATAAAAGCACAGACATATCATCCATTGATACTGTTAATTCACTCTGCATGCCTCTATCATGCGTAGAAATAAGGTAAAAAAGAAAACCACCAATTCCAGCTGATCAATATTATATTTGTTCCATTAGCAAGCAGAAGCAAAAGAGTAGGTTTGGGGCTACTTCCTTATCCAATTTGCCCTATATGTGTCTGTGAGCTAAGCTATATGCTTCAATGCAGGACACAACAGATGTTGAGATTGTGGGGGGAAAACTGCCAAGAACGTGCAAGTGACACACCAGGAATATTTTTCAAACGTCACCTACAGTTCAGATTTCTTGTTGGCACTGACAGACTCCAGAAAGGCATTTCGGAGCTGGGCAACAGAGACCTTTGTGTTCACTGTGCCAACTTCTCCAGGCAGTACCTCATCTCCTGCATGCTGAAATGGCAGCTCTTTCTTTGAAACAGTTTCCATACATTTGAAGACTTCTGGTTTGGGGTCCCCGGTGTGATCAGAGAGCGATCGAGTGAGGAGTTTGTGTTTCATTGTGGACACTTCCTGCTTCTGATGTTTGGATGAAGCAGCCTCAGAAACAGGTCGATTTTGCACATACATCACTGTTTCGTTTCTTCCAATTTTCTCAGGGGGCTGGTACTGGGCTTCAGATAGTTGGGCTTGGCTCTCGAGGTTCTGCCAAGGTTCCAAGGCACTGGTTCTCTGCTTGCTTGTGATAACGGAGCTAACTGTTAGCCTCCTTTGGTTACTGCTTTCTGAAGAGTCTTCATCATTCTTCACCTGTTCTTGAGCCTCAGGGTAGATTTTCCTGATTTTCCCAAATGCTTCTGTTCTAAAGGTATCTTCCTTGGTGTCAGATTCATAGATATGAAGCTCAAGGTTCTCATCCCTTCCTCCCTCTGCTATGGCACTAGGTACGGGAAATTTTGTTAAGTCAGGAGCGGCTGGTTCCACCTGGGTGCTGCCACAGAAACTCTCTAGTTTTTCAGAGGCTACCAGCTTAGCAGTGTGAGTGTGACCAGCCGGCTGAATGTAGCCATGGATTGGCTGGCGGGTGGAACTGACCGGCTTGCTCATCACCCTGTCAAAAGCAGATGTTTCTGACTGCAGAGACATGCAATGGCCTGAAGTTGGCTGGTGTTTCCTCTGAGTGAAAGGATCTGAGGCAATTTCAGGGCTGCTGCGAGCACTTTCCTCCTTCACCAATTTCTCTCTAACTTTTACTCTTTAAGAAAGAAAAAGGGTGAAAACCGTAAAACACAGTCACTCTTGGAGGGAGAAAAAACATGCATCAATTGTGGACCATAAAGTTCAAGAAAACCAACCCAATATTTTATGCTTCTGAATTTGAAGACATAAAGGGTAAAAAACACAACAGGCTGAATCAAAGGAACCTATTAAACTTCCAAGTTATTATATACTTCACTCCAGTGACATGTTTCCCAATTTCCCAGTAACCCATGCAAAATATTTTGTTTTGTTTCTGAATCTTTATAACAAAAATCCAGAAGTGAGGGTCAACAATTCTAAGTGTAATTCCAGGGTGCAGAGATCAGCATGCCTTTAGACATGCATGGTCTTAGCATAGGTGTTAACCAACATTTTTATACCAACACAAACTTCAAATAAACAAAATCATTGTCATTTAGAAAAAGATCCTAAATTTCAGGACTATTTTCAGGACAAAACAGCAAAGAGGGAAAAACTAAATTGTCTTTGGGAACTGCTTTTGCATGAGCTAACTGTTCATATTTTTCAAAGGATGCATGCTAAGTTTTAATCATTTCTAAAATAGGGACATAAAAATTCCTCTTCTCCAATGGGAATTGAAGGCAATAAAAAGCACAAGCACTCAGAGCGTGAGAGCTGCCATTTTGGTTTTGAGTGAAAAAATGAGAAAGGAAAATGATTTAAAAGACTATTGCTATATGATGGCACTGGGTGAAGAGAGCTATCATCAACTCTGCCACTAAATAGCTGTATGATGGGTCTCTGTTTCCTTGTAGGAAAAAGGAAAGGTTTGACGAGAATCTCTCTGTAGAATACATACTTGTGGGTTCTGATAAACTAAGAGTAGGAAAGAGAGGTAGTGTGTTGTAGTGGCAGCAACAATTTAAATGTCAGGCTGAGACAATCAGACACTTAACCCAATTGTGACACTTGTTGCTGATCTTTAAAGAAGTAGAAAAAAAGTGGCATTACAGTTGGCAAGAAAAAAACTCAATTAAAACAATAACAATAACAACAATAACAAACCTTTTGAAATATACCACCAATTTCTATGTTTCAAAATCTACTGAGGGTATGGCTACAATTTCTTTTGTTGTTGTTGAGGCAATTGGGGTTAAGTGACTTGCCCAGGGTCACACAGCTAGGAAGTGTTAAATGTCTGAGACCAGATTTGAATTCTGATCGTCCTGACTTCAGGGCTGATGGTCTATCCACTGCACCACCTAGCAGCCCCTACAATTTCTGAAATCATTTAAATGACCTGGAACAGTACAAAACTATTTTCTAAAAGTTACTAAAATCACTTCAAGTCTATCCTTTGTTCAAATATTCTGCATTAAACCAGAAGGAACACATACACATATGCATACATATACATCTACAAATAGGTAGAAAACATGCTTAGTTGCTTGATATTGATTTATTTTTTAAATGAAGAATTGGGATGACAAGGGAAAAAGTAATTTTAAAAAACAAATGGAAGAATTCATCAATATCAAGATTAATGAGCAAGGCCACTTTCAATTGCAACACATATGTTAAAAAATAGATTTTGTCTCAATAACCTGATTTTCCCAGCTGTGATTTTTTTTTGGACACAGGATGTGAAATGCCCATGATTACAATGTGCCTCTTCATTTTTAAAAAGCAAAGGCACACACAAAAGGCTATTTATTCCCCAAAGCCTTGGAAACAAGCACGGTCAGCTATTATTTCCTCCTAGAAAAATAGGCAATGTTGGAGGTTTTCATATTCATAACATTTGTTAATCAAAAAATGGCTGCAATGGGGCTTAAACTTCCCAGTGGAATGTGTGCTTCTAATTAGGGATAATTTGGATGCTGTCACCAGACTAGAGCATAGAGATTGCTTGAAATTTTGTATATGGGAGCTTTGTCTTTCTTACTCCTTCTCCTAACTTAAAATGGAATGATAGTGGATTTTAAAAATCTGTTTTTCAAACCACACCTTGAATTTGTCATTTCGAAGAGCTACTGAAAACAAACTGTTAGTTTGAATGGCAGAGGAAATGCAAACAGGTTAAGTTTGGGGTAGACAAGATGAGAAACATTAGTTAGTCTCAAGGGAAAACAACAAGGAGGGGGAAAAACCATTTAAAATGGTATTTAGTTCTTCACTAAACATGCAAGTACTTTATTAAATATTAGAGGGAGAAGGAGAGGAGGAACAGAAAAGGAACAACAGAAATAAAAAAGGAGAGAGGGAAGGGGGAAGAGAGAGAAAGGGAAAGAGGAAAGAAGAGGAGAGAAGAAAGAGGAGAGAGGAGAAAAGAGAGAGAGGAGAGGAGAGAGAAAAGAAGGATCAAGCAGACTTTTATGGAATGACTTCTTGAAGCCATTTATTAAACACACACTTTTCTAGAGCACAGACATTGAAGAACAGGAAAATTATGGGTGAGAAGAACCAGAAGCAACAACTAATCACACAGTTTCAAACTGAGAGATACCTGGAAGGCCAGTTGATAAGTGAAGGTGTGTCTCCTTCTGAATCTTTCTGGAGAAACCACTCATGTTTGGGTTTCCCTAGGCTACCATATACAAAAAACAAAACTTCAGATCATTTTCTATTAACAATTTTGAAAAACAACACAAAGATTTAAAACTTAATTGCCCTCCTCCCAGACAAACAAATAACAGTCCATAGATTTCAGTGAAGAAGAGAATTCCTAATTTTTGAAAAAAGGAAGAACTTTTCAGCTGGGTTGGTGCTGACATCAGCAGGGATTCCTGAAATAGAATCATCAGTTCCTAATCCCTAACAGCAGATTTAAGGAGCAAACGTCTTTGTTCCACATACAAATAATTACAAGAACCCCCCAAAATTCTACTAGAGGCACTGCTTGCCATCAGACATTAGGTATATCCCGAATATTTTTATGGTTAGAAAGCAGAAATATTAGCTACAGATAAATATATCTGGAAACTTGCATTATTCATTTTGCCAAGTTGAATAGGCAAACATCAAACTACTTTACACATGAAAGAAGTATGACTAATTTCTAGAAAGTGAAAATGATATTAAAACAAGTGGCAGAAATCCATAAGGCCATTCATTATCTGCTATGGTAGATTCTTGAGAGATTTTTTTCGATCTATAGAATTTTGGTGCTGGAAGGACTATTAGTAATCATTTAATATGAGCTCCTCATTTTGCAGATGAGTAGATTTAAGTTGGGAGGGAGAATAAGTGACTTGACGAGAGTCACATAATTAGTTAGATGCAGAATAGGATTAAAATTCACATCAGTAGGTATCCCAGCTAATACTCTTTCTCCCACATTTATTTTCCACCAGAATACTTTTTTCATTTACAAGTGGAAAAAGGATTATAATTTTTTTTTTAGTTCTACAGAAAAAGACGAAGACTAATGGATGGAAGCCCAAAGAGACAGATTTTGGTTTGATGAAAAGAAAAACTTGGAAATGATTAGAAATAGGCAAAAGGGAATTATATAGACCCAGCAATCAGGAGCCTCTCCCTTCACTAGAGGTTTTTGTTTGTTTGTTTCTTTTTGTTGAGGCAATTGGGGTTAAGTAACTTGCCCAGAATCATACAGCTAGAAAGTGTTAAGTGTCTGCAACCAGATTCGAATTCAGGTTCTCCTGACTTCAGGACTGGTGCTCTATCTACCACACCATCCAGCTGCCCCTCACTAGAGGTTTTTAAGGAAAGACTGGATGACTATTTTGTCAGGTCTATTCAAGAAAAGATCCTTTTAAAGAACTGCTTGGACTGCTGAGGTCATTTCTAAATTCCCAACTCTAAGATGTTGGTTAGTTCTATAATAAGGTATCAAGAAGGCACAGCATGAGACTAAGTGGGAAATGGGGAGGGGTAAAAGAACTGCATACTTCACATTATACTCAATTCAATACCCCCTTTATTAAAGACCTACTATGTGCCAGGCCAGATCCTAGGGATGCAAAGGCAGGAAAGGAATGGTCTCTTCCCTCGAGGAGTCTCCCATGAATTTTCTACCTAATATGATTTAGTCTTTTAAAGAGAAAATACAGCCAAGATCTTGTCAGCAAACAAATAATCAGTATGATCTTAATCCCAGAGTTCCTAGGACTGCTTAAAATCACCTTATTCTAAAAGTCTGGATTAACAACACTTCCAAAAAACTGGTAGAGATTTAGAACAGTTGTTCCCAAAGTTAGCTTGTATAGTCCTGAAGATTATCTGTGGGCTGGTCCAAAATGCATGGGAAGGTGTCTGGGACATGGGAGGAGTCTATTTATTTTAACTGTCTCCATCACAAGGAACCAAACCAGTGTACCATGAAATGATGGAACTTGGCTAAGAGGCATCTCTTGACTCTAGACCAAAGGAGGTAAGTTTATAAAAGCCTGCAATATTTGAGCTCCACCCTTTCTCTCTCAATTCCTTAAATGACTATTCACTGAGAATCCACAATGCCATCCCTGAGTTACTGGTTATCCCTATGCCTGGAAGTAAATCTCTCCTCATTTCTGCCTCTCTGAACCCTTAGTCTCTACAATCCAAGCACCACCTTCAACAGAAAGCCATTCTTGATCTCAGCTATAAGTGGTTTCCTCTCTAATTCACCTTCTGTTTACTATATACATTATATATATATATATATATATATATATATATATATATATATATATATATATATATAGAGAGAGAGAGAGAGAGAGAGAGAGAGAGAGAGAGAGAGAGAGAGAGACAGACAGACAGACACAGACACAGACACTCAGGTGGGCATCCTGTCAAGCTTGGTTAGACTGCAAAGTTCCCAAATGCAGAAAACTTTTCCCCTTTTTAAAAAAATCTGGCACATAGTAGGCATTTAATAAATGCCTGTTGATTGAAAGATTGAACTTTGATTTGAAATACCACATCTATTGGGCTCACAGCTCAAAAAGGAGAGGATTAAGTAGGACAAGGATAGTTTTGGTGAAAGTGTTAATTCTACAGAGAAGTTGTCCTTGCTTTGATGGGTGGGAACCAATGGCATACTTTGGAGGTCCATGGTATTTTTGGCCCCAAGGAAGTGGCTAACAAACAACCCAAAAGAAACAGTGGGAAGGGGAAAATTCATAAGAAACAAACTATAGGCTGAATAAACCAAATAGTTTTGTATTTTCATCTGTCCCTTTGATCCTATGTAAGGCAAAACTCATTTTATTGTGCTTCACTTTATTGTACTCCATAGATAATGCTAAAAAAAAAAACAAAAACAAAACAAAAAACAACAATTGAAGATTTGTGGCAACCATGCATTTAGTACATCTATCAGCACCATTTTTCAAATAGCATATCCTCACAACATAGCTCTTTGTCACATTTTGGCAATTCTCACCCTATTTCAAACATCTTCACTCTTATTATATCTGTTTTGATGAGCTGTGACCAGTGATCTTTAATGTTACCATTATAATTAGTTTGGAATGCCACAAACCGTATCCATATTAAACAGAGAACTTAATTGACAAATGTGTGTGTATTGACTACTCAGTAATCAGCCGTTTCCCATTTTTCTCCCTCTTGTTGGACCTCCAAATTTCAAGACGTATATTATTGAAATTAGGACAATTAATAATCCTATAATGGCCTCTAAATGTTCAAGTGAAAAGAAAAGTCAATCAATGTGGCCAACTTGATTGCTGTTTTAGTTTAAGAAATTGCCACAGTCACCCCAACTTTCAGCAACCATCACTCTGATCACTCAGTACCCATGAACAGTGAAGCCAGACCCTCCATAAGCAAAAATATTACAGTTTACTGAAAGCTCAGATGACTAATGTTAGCATTTCTTAGCACTAGAGTACTTCTTAATTAAGGCATGTACACTGTTTTTTAGACATAATACTATTGCATATTCAATAGACAAGAGTATAGTGTAAGCATGATTTAATATGCTTTATATGCACTGGGAACCCAAAAATGTGTGTGACTTGCTTTATTGCTATATTTTCTTTATTGCAGTGGTCTGGAACTGTACCCAGAATATCTCCAAGGTATGACTGTATTTGAACACTGCATGGGAAATGCTGTCGATGCGCTAAGGCAAGAAGAAAACATTTTGGTTGGTCTACCTGATAGTCTTGCATTTTGCACAGAAAAGGGGATAATGCAAAATGTGTAATGCATTTAGCAGTCTTGTAGTCTACCTGCCATTTCAGGAAAATTACACGGCCTCCAGGATGAGGGATTTTTCCTTCCAAGTTCACAATTCATAAATTGTCAATTGTTTATAACTCTGGCCCTCCTATTGTGATCACTATATTACCACAGGAAAAAAAAAAAAGAACAGGGTGGAAGATGGGTGAACCTTAGCCCAGGCGCTAATTGTTGATTAAAACACTGCAAAACTCTTAATCTAGTGTCTAAAAAAGCATTAAGAAGTTCAAAAAGAAAGAACAATATCATTATCTAGTCTATCCTGACTATTCCCAAACACTTCTGAAATTCTAAGTCACACAAATGCCTTGGAATACACTCCCAGACTTTATATGTTCAAGATTAAGTCAGTCTTCCTTTCAGTCCCTAATACATATTTGCTTAAACTATGACACTGGGTTCCCCCTCACCACTTTAAAGGTTCAAAAAGAGAACTTTTCTCACACTTTTTTTTTGGACATCACAGAAGCACAACATTTGAAGAATTTTTGATCATTAGAAAGAAAAAGATGTCTTGGGGCCCTTCCAAAGATCTTCTATTGTTAAGATGAATGTTTTGATTTTTCATTTACAGTGGGCAAAAGCAATTGTCCCAGTTAAAATCCTTGGGAACTGGGTGAGGTCCATGTTGAATCTGCTTAGCTAGGTTTAAAAATTAAAACATGTCAAACTTTTATTTTCTTTCAATGGACCACACACAATCAAGCAATCTGTCCCAGATTTTTTTCCCCCAAAAGTCAAATTCAACCCTTCTCCCACTGAGAAAAGCCCAAAGTGGTCAATCTTTGAATGTTTACATTGGTAGAAAAGCCAAAGCTTCTTTTTGAAAGCTGATTAAAAGCATATCTTGGCTCCCAGGAATAGTAAATCAAAATACAGAACTGATCTGGCTAATTCACAGGCGCCTAAAAATTGGGGTATGCAATGGAAATTCTTGGTCAGGCTTTTCCCCAGAGCTACAGCCTGAGTATAACTACTTAGGGGTGGCCAAATTCACCTCCGAGATTCAGATGAAAGAATATTTATGTCATTTCATTAAAATAACAATTTTACTTTTGGAGCTTTGGGAAAGGATTTGGAGAAGTTATACATCAGGTGAGTTTCCAAACTTATAAGCAAAAAAATGGAAACTCCTGAATGGGAGACAGAAAGCTGAGGTGTAAAGCAATGAGAAAGGCAGTGTCTCCCTGGAAGTGACCAGTTCAGCATCAGATTAGATTCTGAGCTCTGTAGGGGACAATTGATGCTCAATTACAGAGTGGAGGTAACAAGGGCAAAATGGTCCATTACATTTTATTGAGTTTAAAGGATGCTCTCTCCTTAGCCAAACCAAAAAGAGTGGAAACATAGAAACCCAAAGGGACTTAAAAAGGGTGTTTGGGGCTGCTTAAGTTGTGAGATCACCCAGATTTCTTCCAGCCTCTTTTTGAAGTGTCTGATCAAGGAATTTCTGTCTTAGTGTTATAATCTGAAGTCCTTTAGGAGGATTAGAATTGGGAGTGAGAGAGGACGTGTGTCAAGGAATAAATATGTGAGAGAAAAAAGGACTGCTGGAGGGGAGGAGAGAGGGTGTGGGAGCAGTCCAGACCTCAGTCATGTTGACTCTGAAGACTTTCCAGAAGGCCTGGGTCATTCTTGGGTCACTTAGAGGTTTCAAGTTCTTTCAAATGAATTGGATTTCCACGTACTCTGCTGAGATCTTGACCATTATGGGAGCACCTTAGAAGCTATCAAAATTACCTCAGATAAGGTAATTCATGGGACTAGAATGGAGCCAGACAGGCCTTTAGGAGTGAGAACATAGCATATTAGTTCTATAACCCCACAATGCTTACTTCAACAGGGGCAGGATGCTCTGAGATCCAATAGTTAGTTATCTGAATCACATAATTACATAATTAAAATAATTATTGGATTACAGCAGGGATTCTGAGGGTGACGGTGTTTCTCGGAACAGGTAACTTAATGTCCTTGTTGAAGGGATTGTGAAAGGGAAAGCAAATAATTGGGAAGCTCCTGGGAAATACAAAAGCCAAATGTCCAAACATAACTCATATAATCATGGAAACATAGACATTGGGCTAAGAAAAACAAAAAAAGGCACATGCAAGGAATGAACAAAGAATTTCACAACTGATCCTCAAATTAGAATATCCATCTTTCTTATGCTGCCCACTTCCATAAATACTTATAGGAGGAAATGAACAAAAGTCAATTAAAGGCATATTAAAAAGGAGGCTTATTTCAGTGGAGCTCAAATCATATTAGAGTACCACAACAGATCATCATACTATTAAGCCTACCTAATTAACAGATAAGGAGAAAGACAAGGGTTATACTTACAAATTCTTTAAGAGCAAAGATCAGAGCTAAAATTTGCTTCTCCCCCCAGGGCCTAGTAGACTGGCAGGTAAATCAGGCAACAAGCACTTAATAGTGCTTATCATTTTGCCAGGTACTATGCTAGGCAAACGACACAGAAAAAAATGTACATATAAAATATATATAATATAAACAAGATACTCTTAAAGGTAAGGTGTGAATGATGGAGTTGGGAAGGGAGGGATTTTAGACACAGGAGATATTAAATAAATATTTATTGTGTTGTGTTGAATAATAATTTGTCATAGTTCAGACGTGAAGAGCTACCCAGAAACATCACCAAGTTGGATAAAATCCCTAAAATTTTTCCCCAGAAGGGGAACAATAGGAAATCTCAATTTAACAAAGTTTGAGAAGAATATAGGTAGTTATAGTCAGCCTACCTAGAGGAAGAAGGGAAAAAGGAGTGGAAAGAGTTTTCTTGTTTATTCATTTTCTCCCCTTGTTGCTTATTTTATGTATATATTCAGAAACAGCAAAATAGAAAAGTGATTTACAGATATATCACTACACTTATACTAGCAGGCATAGCATAGGGAAAAATAGGGAAAGGGAAATATTTGAATGGGTAGGACAAATTTTATTTAATTGCCCATCTGGCCTCTACCTTCCCTATCTGCAAAAGGAAGAATTTGGTTAAACATATTTCAAAAGACCCTTCTAGAACTAATATTCAATAGTTCTAGGAAACTAAAAAGAAACCTTCAATATAAATACAGTAACTCTGTAGAAGCCCATAGTTTTTACTTAACTTCCATAAAAAGAGAAAGAAAGGAAGGAAGCTCAGTCAGTATCACAGTCAAGAGGAACAGCAAGGTTTCTTAAGATTTATTTTATAATTGTCACTCAATTAACACTTTATATTTTTGACTCACACAAGGAATTATCTTTCTCCAAGTTATAGAAAATAGCTGTGCCCCCTGCTTGGCAGCTACATTAGCTATTAGGATGATTATTAGAGAACCACAAAACAACAGAAAAGGCATTAGTTTTTAGTGAGTGCTAGAGTAGCCTGGAGAATGACAACGAGCTTATCAAGTGATGCACAATAGAGGAAAGTGTAATAACAACTGCTTAGAAGGATGCTCTTGAAAGAAGCAATGTTCCAACAGTGAAGATCATTGTCTTAGACAATCTTAACTGATGAAAATAAACAGAGCATGCAGAATAATGAAATACTACAGGATCAATGAGTAAAGAAGAAGAAATTCTCCCTATCTAAGGTGCTCCTATCCCTTTCCTACCTTACCACGTTATAGGTCTCTAGCTTCCTTGGCTATGGTCCCATGCTTGCATGTCCTTCTTGTCTCCAACTTCCTCCTCCACTCCCTGTCCCCTTCTTAGTTTTTGGTGGAGTGGGAAGATGAGGTTTTACATTCTAGAATCCATCTCCACACTACTCTAACAAGATCATATTTTCAAAATCCTTTGCATAATGGCAGGTTTAGCCCAAAAGTCCATTCCACCAGGGGGAGAACTAGAGCAACAACTAAGAGCATCTTGGAGTGAAAACCAGAAAACATTGTGACAGTCTTCTTTGTTTCTATCCCCAGCTTCCAATTTTGGAAGCTTCAACAACCTACAGGATTCACCTAGAAAAGGAGCAAGATGAAATGAGTGCCAGATTTGGACTCAGAGGAATTTCTGTTCCAGTCTTGTCTCTGTTAGTACTTCTTGTATAATAATGGATAAATCCTTTCTGGGACTTCATTTAAAATGAAGATGTTAGATGAGGTGACTTAAGGTGAGATCTTTTCCAGACTTACATCTATGACCGTATAAGCTAAGAAAAGAGAAATCCTTTTATTTCTATTCCCCCATCCATGTTGGATTTCTTCCTTAAATTGGTTAGAGCTAGAAGTGTATTCTAGGTCTTTTAAACCACAGAGCTTCCTAAATTTTTTCCATTCACTACCCCTTTTCATCCAGTATTTTTTTTGCTGTGACCCTGAGTATATAGGCATATAAAACAAGTATACAAATCAAACATTTACTGATAACAAAATATAATATTGTGACCTTCATATTCAGGTATGAGACCCTATATAGGGTCATAACCTATAGTTTAAGAAGCTGGATTCCAGACCATGTGGCTAGCAGAAAACAGTCAGTCAATAAGCATTTATTAAATATCTGCTATGTGCCAGACCCTAGAAATCCTAGACTCATGCTCTTTCTTAGGAAGAGTAATGTTTCACTATTAAACTAGTACCTAAGGGGTAAGGAGAACTTTATTAATGAAGATGCCATTTCCTAATGAGCTTTAGTAGTTCTTTCATTACAAAGGAGCCATAAAAAAGTAATCAAGATATAGAAAAACAACAGAAGAGTCTTAAAGCTCTATTTCCCATTGTGTGTTTATAGTCACAAACAGCTATAGCTTCCTTGTACTTGGATTTTGTAGGGCAACTAGTTTCACGAAAAGAAAATGTACTTTTAAGATTTTGCAAAAGGAATATAACCTTTGTGGGACATGTGAACTGGCTTTTTATTCTGAAAATATGGTCATTTTATACAAGACCTTCAAGAAAGCAAGTCCTCAGAAGCAAAAGATTATTCCAGACTATTAAGAGTTTTATTTATTTATTTTTAATTGCACTCCATTGGCTCTTTCTCAAAGATGAAGAGTAGAATAGGACATTGATAATAGTTTATAGCTACAAAGCTGATTCATTTTACCTCTTCCCCTCCTAGTTTATCTTCATTGTACTACATGAAGAGACTGGGAGTGGAGAAATAATAAGGAATCTCTTCTAAGCCAGCACACAAATGTGGCTTCCACACAACTCAACAATTAGATATTCACAAACTCCCCTCTTAAAATTCAAACATCCCGTAGGAGGATTAAGTTTTCAGGTCATACCTAATATAAATTATTTTAATTCCCTATTTTAGAAATCTAGGAAATGCTTTTAAACTCATGTTTAAGATGAGATTTTGGAGTGAGGTGGTTGTGCATTAGAGTAAAGAACATTAAGCAACTAGGAAGAGAAGGAAAAGTATACCACAAGAGCATGGAAAGACAAAAAAGACAAATTTTTAACTTGGGTTCCAACTAGTTTTGGAAAATTACAAACTTTACTCCACTTCAATTTAGTTCTAAATTCCTCTTGGGAGGACAATAAGTAGAGAGAAAGAATTCAAGAAGGGGAAAAGAGAAGAACTTTCATTCATGCCTGTCACTTTTTTTCCCCTCTTTAATTTAATTGATAAGTATCAATTACTACAACACAATCAGTATTTGTGGGATTTCCTAGTTATGTTGGTAGGGAAATACCTAAACTGCAGAATGAGGAATGTCTATGAGTTGAGGCAACACAGCACAGGGGTGAATGAACTACTGAACTGTGAGATTTGGGATAATTTGAAAATAGTATAAAATAAACTTAGTAGAAAAGGTGATAGAAGAGGAAAGGGCTCTGTCCTAGGTCCTGTCCTGTCTTCATTTCACTTCACTCACTCATTTGGTGACTTTATCAGCTTCGATTGTGTTTAATGATCAATTCTATTCCAGTTCAAGTATCTCTCCTGAATTCCACATCGGTCACCCCCTACTTGTTGGTCATTTCAAATTCAAGATCCAATATTTAATTCAATCTCAATATGTCTAAAACAGGAATTCACATTTTCCCTGCCTCCTGTTAACCTCAATCTTCCCTCTCTTTCCAAATTTCCTATTTCTGACAAGGGAACTCCTGTCTTTCCATTCTTCCAAGTCTGAAAGATCTGTGTATTATCCTCCACTCCTCACTCTTCTTCAACCCACATATCTAATTCTGCTACCAAATCTTGAATTTTTTCCTTTGACATCATTCCCCAACAGCTCCCTTTCTCACTAATCTCACGGCCAAAATCCTGGTTTCAGGCCCTCATCCCCCTTTGCTTGAACTATTGCTTGAACCTTCCAATTGATTCTCTTAACCCAAGTCTCTCTCTACTCTATTTTATGTCCACATAGCTCCTACACCCATTTTCCTTAAGCTTAAATTTGACCATGTTACCACGGAGGGGAGAAAATACTTGATAATTTATTATTGTGGTTTGAACCTAGTTTTATGTGGCTAGAAATTGTCTATTCCAAAACCTTAGGTTCATGTTGTCCTCAGATATTCTCCAGGGAAACTGGAGTGTTTGTTTTAGGTCCAACCATCCAAATAATATTTTTTCTTGGGGCTCCCCAATAGCCTGTGTTTTGACTTTATCCAAATTTTATTGAATATTTACATTTACCTGTTGACATATATCAAGCAATTTTGCCTGGCAAATGCCCCTTTCGGGAAACTGCCTAAGTGCCAATGTACAGCAGTTCCCTTGTTTGAACTCTATATAATGTGAGCCAGCATAGATTCAAGCAGAGGAGCCACTCCTCCCTTTTTCCCCCCTGGCTCTAATTCTTCTGCTAAAGGATTTGATGAAAGTCTTCCTAAATTTTTTTCAGGCTTTGTGTTTTCTTCTTGACCAACAAACTTCATTTGTCACCAATTGTCAGGCAGCTCCAGTCATGATTACTTCATCACCTCTGGCTTGATTCACTCTGCATTTTTCTACTTTCTCCCTGCCCAAAGATACCTTCATTCTGAGATTTATCCTCAGAACTGATGAATCCCCAGCCCAGATGACCATTTCAGAAGGGGTTCAGAAGAGCCCCATGCTCATTGTTCCTTTGGTTTGACTTACTCTCTGTATTCCTCCACCTCTTCACCAGCAGTCTTGCCCCAGGGTGGAAACCATCTCCTTCTTCCTTCTTCTGCCCTTAACGTGTTGTCTTCGCCCTTTAAAATGTAACCTCTTTGAGAGAAGAGATTGTCTTGCTTACTTGCCTTTCCATCCACACTGTTTAGCACATAGAAAGGGTTTAATAGATGTCCCATCTATTTATTAACTCTACAATAAAAAATAAGTTCCTTTAGCAGACTTTTAAAAGCCTTTGCAACCTGACCCAGATCTACCTTTCTAGCCTCTTTATAATTAACTTCCCTTCCAATAAGCTCCAGTGCAGCCAAACTGGCCCTTTGACAGCTCCTCCCAGCTGACATTTTAGTGCCCTTCATCCTGTGCCTGGAATGCATTTCCTCACCTCAGACTCTTCTTCTAAGCCTTTACATGCATCAAGCACCAGTGCCTTGCTACATGAAGCTTTTCTTGTTCTCACCAATGACTGGTACCTGCCTCTCTAGTCAGAAGATTATGGGTCCTGGTGAGGTCCTTGAGAATAGGATAGGTACTTTATAAATACTTGACTGACTGGAAAGGGGAAGGAAAAGAAGGTGCCAAAAATAAATGTTATCTGGATTTGGCTTTGCTTCTAACTGTACCCGGGGGCCAAGGCAGCTGTCATTTAAAAATAAAATACACATGTGGTTTGTTGTCTCATAGCTGTAAATACCACTAAGTGAAGACTTATTTGGCTTAAAAGGTAAAGTCAAGTGGATGTGACCCACATTCTACTAGTATTGGAAGTATGAGAAAATGATTATTAAAGTACCCAACAATTCTAAAACCAGTTTCCATCCTGGGAGGTGGGGAGGGTTTCTCTTAAATCGCTTTATCCCACCCATTTTGATTACTTATAATAAGCATTTGGAACTTCCAGGAAGATGGAGGAACCAGAGTCCCTTTGAGTCCATATCTCATAGTATTAGGAAGGGCTTTGGAACAAATTGCAGCTCCATTCAGTTCCCTACCCACCATCTATTCTCCTCATCTGACCCCCGGAGCTGCTTGGCTTCTTGTGTAAAAGTTATAGCGATTACTGTAATTTATGTGAATTGACTATCATTTATGTCTAATTATAATGCTGCAAAATAGTGATTATATATTTCATTAAATATGTGTCAATGAGAGAGGAAGCATGGTGTTGGGCAGAAAGAGAGAGCTGGTCCCAGTCAAGAAGTTCATGCTGCCTCACACTTATTAGTTATGTGGCCCTGGAAAACTCACTCTTTTAGAATCTCAGGAAGCTCTCTAAAACAATAAATGTAAATCACAGGAAAAGTGCTAATCTGCATTGATAGATCCTGTTTCCCTAACCTCAAGCATCACTGGCAATTTCCTTAAAAGTTGTATTTGATAATGATGATCAACCATGAAAGACTTGGCTACTCTGATGATCCCAGAAATTCCAAAGAATTCATGATGCTTCCAGATTCAGAGACAGAGAAATGAGAAATTCTAAATAAAGACAGAAGCATACTTTCTTCACTGTCTTTTCTTGGAGAGTTTTGATGTGTTTTCTTTTATAAAATGGCTAATATGGGGGAGAGGAAGAGATTCCATTTGATAAAACAATAAATTCTGTTCATTAGCTTAGTCTTCTTATTCCAAAATTAAAATAATTAGGAGGATTTAAAATCAGAATTCCAACTCTAGACAGAGTGGACGCACCCCTCCAGTTTGAACAAATTGACTTTAATTAGAACTCATACGTCAGAGTTCATTCAATCAACAAATACTGCTTTCTATGAAGAACTGTGATTTGATTTTATCTTGGTACATCCAGTGTCTAACATAGCACCTTGCACTTACTTAATGGATGATTAATATTTAAATACTTCTTGATTATCTCAAAGGTTTTTTTAGCTTTAACATTGACAACTTCTGACTGCCATAGGTAATTGACCACTAGAGATTGCTTTGGAGGATATAAAGAATGGTTTCTTCCTTCATTTAAGTGCTTTCCAAAAAAAAAAAAAAAAATGGTATTGTTTAGAATGAATTTCTATGAAGAAGATAGCTAACAGGTTTTGTTCCAAACTCCTGGTAAATTCCTTTCTAGGTCATTTAAAATTTTAATTAGTCTCTCAATTCAGTCATCCTTCAAAGTCACTGAAGTACAGATTCTAAGAGGTAAAGCAATATTCATGGCACTTCACTTGGCTTTGCTTTGTGTTTTGACCCAAGGGAAATAGGAGATGCCACTTTTAGAAAAATTGTTACCTTTCCAACTAAATGTCACTACTCTCTGGCTCCCAGCCAATTTTCAACTTTTGAACTTTTCTAGGAAAATGACCATCTTTTAAATCACAGGAAGAACAGAGAAGTTTAAGAAAATAATTTTATGTACTAAATGATAGTGAGCCAACTGAAAATGGCATAAATGTTAATGCTGGAAAGGAATGTTCCTCTACTGGTCAAGTGGAAAAGGATGACTCTTATGCAAAAAAAAAAAAATAAATAAAATAAAATAAAAGATGGCTTTGTTCTTATTTAGTACAATGAACACAAATTGCTTGAGACACTAAATTTAGGATGAGTTCTTAGAGAAAAACTGCTGCTGCTCCCTAGCATTCACACAGTGTTTTTTAGTTTGTAAAGTGCTTTACCAATTTCATCTCATTTGATCCTCACCACAACCCTGAGAGATTAAGTTCCCTTATTTTACAACTCATTGACGAGAAAACTGGGTAGACATAGGTTAAGTTACTTGTTTAGGATCATGCTATAAATTAGCTAAGAATGAAATCTTCCATAATACAGGTTGTCCAACACTTTATCCATTTCTAGTAAAATGTAGTCAACCATGTTGATAGAATTAAGCATTATTATGAAGGGAAAAAAAAAGAGCCTACTGAAGAGAGCACTGGGATCAAGAAAACTGGTTTTGAATCCCTCTCTTCAGTCAATAAGCTATGTGTATTTAGACAAGTTCTTTTCACTTTCTAGAACTGTTTCCTCTTTTGTAAAATAGAAGAGTAAATTGATTTCAAAGAACCTTTAATTATTTTACAAATCTTTGACAGATAATTTAACTCTCTTGATTTGAAAATAGAAAGCACCTCCTAAATTATCATTTCTTAGCTGGCTATTTTCTTGTACTTCATGATCTCTACTCATCCTTCTGGAAGAAGTCAACCTTGAAACTCTTACTTCCTCAACTCCCTCTGGTCCCTTCCTCCCTCCTCCCAGATCCTATGCTAGTTTAAGTCAGGACAATCACCTCATTACTTTCCACCCAACTGATTTTCCTGAATTCATCATCTCCAGAATCTCATTTTCTTCCAAGATAAAATCAACTCTATAATTCACACCTTCTCAGATCATTTGCCACCTCAGTTATCAGACTTCATCTTGCCCTCTTTTCAGCTTCTTTTTATGTGTTGTCTTTCTCAGATTGTATGCTCCTTGAAGGCAGGGATTTTCAAGCCTTTCTTTGTATCCCCAGAACTTGGCTCAGTGCTAAATCTTTATTGACTCTCTCACTCTTGATTTCCATCACATGGTTGGGATAGGACTTTGTTCTCACTGAGAAGACCATGCTGTTAAGTGCTCTACAACAATGACAGATCATTGCCCTTCAGATTCTGTGTTTTGTTCCTGGGTCCACTGTGCAGAGCATTTATGAAGAGATAACTGATTATAACACTTAGGATACCTTTGAGTCAACATATTCAAATCTATTAACTATTACAAAAGTAGAATAGAATAAATTTTAGTACAATATTTTTAATTGTGTGAGTGATGAAACCCAATTATAAAATTAATTGGGTTCTTTGTGATAGGAAGCACTGATTAGTTTTCTCTTTTCTTATTGTATATATAATTAATATGGATGACTACTAACCTGGTGCTGCTTCTCTCACCAAGATTAAAATTTAATTTCCTAAAAATCTGTCTGATGGGAAAACTATTAAACAGGAAGACATTTCTGCATGTTGTCTGACTAACTTCATGTTTAAATATTAACTTCCTGCAGCTTATAAATGTTTTGAAATTCATGCTGACAAAGAAAATTTTGTATTTATATTTTTTCTCAGGATAGAAAAAAATATTTTATTGAGGGCATGAATGACTTAAAAAGGTATATTGATCAATGATAATGAGAGAAGAGAGAGCCTGTGTTTCATTGTTTATTTCCCTGGCCTGGAGGAAGACCATAAGAGTTTTGGAAAAATATGGCATGGAGAATTTATGGAAGGACAAGGGTGAGAATTGAAAAGAATGAAAGGATATTATATGTTGTAATCTGCACTGTGAAAAGGAAATGATTCATGCTGATGAGACCAGAAATTGGTTACCCCTTCCCCCTCCCCCCAAAAAAATCACAGTCTGAGTCGGAATATTTTAGACTTTATAGGAAGTTATTTTTGTAGGAAGATATTTAATTTAGAGAAACAGGAATGGCAGATAAGGATCATGTTAAAAAGAAAATGAACTTGGGGGAACAACTTTCAATGTTCAGAAAAGAAAATTGATCATAAAACCAAAAGAAAAGTGTTCTTCGAGAAAAATAGGGCAAAAACAAGAGAAGCAGTTTCTAAAGGGCAGAGGTGAGAGGTTCTCCAACAGTAACAAACATCAAAAGGTAGGCTTCCCCAAGGACACTTGGTCAAGTCAACAGAATAGTTGAGCAAGAAGACAATCCATTCAACTTCTGCCTAAATACCCCATTTATAACTAACACTGTTAACATTATTTCCTCTTCTATAGGGCCAACTCCACTGTAGACATATGGCAGCCTTCTAATAATTCAGTCCTTATGTAGTGCCAGGAGAAAAAAAAAACACCTAAATATTTGAAATCATGAGCCTGAATTAGAAGTAGTTGTGGTCTCATTGTTGGGTCTGTATTGTAGATTATGTGTCCATGGACTTCACATGCCCAGCAGGTCAGATTTTAAATGTGGGAAAACATAAACATATACACATAACATGCATGTATACAAGCACACACATTTTTACTGATACTCTGCATGTGGACATGTCTATATTTGTATAGACAGTCCTTCAGATGAAATAAACACATTATATGTGTGTGTGTGTGTGTGTGTGTGTATATATATATATATATGAATACTCATACATATTTGTGGAGTTTGTGGAGTCATCTGGTAATGATAGATAAGAGAGCTTGGCTTGGAGTCAGAAAGAACTGCATTCAGATCTCACCTCAAGTGACTCTGAATTCTCCTATTTACTAATTTACCAAGGTCATAGTCTCAGAGATGTGTAATAAGCACTTCATAAATGCTTCATTGGTCACAGATCTAGACCTCAAAGGGACCTCAGTGGCCACTGAATCCAAACCCCTAATTTTGCAAACAATGAAGCTGAGACCTGTGACCTGTTTAAGGTCATCTGGGTGATTGTGATGGGTGTGGCGAATGGCAATTTGGTGAAAAGACAGATCTATCTCATATTCTTGCATGTATATGTATGTTTATACATGTGCCCATATATAATCTGTACTACAACATATGACTGAATGCTAAATCACTTGGCGAACAAATCTTCAATATGTCCTGCAGACAGCTTTTATGACAAAAACAATGGCCTATTCCAGTTCTTACTTAAGAAATAGAATTGCTTGGGCAACAGATAGTGAATTTTTTACAGAACATACACTGTTTTAGTATATAACCATGAACGTGAAATGAAAACTCTGTCAGATATTCAACTATGAATGAATATAAAAGTTCATCTTATGATATCCCAAGAATTTCATTCTCAGGAAAGATTTTCATTTTTGTTATATAACCCTTCCTCCTGCTTTCCCTCCTACACCTCTGCGTACTTCAGAAAATGCATTATATGTTTAGCTTAGTAATTATAGATATTTTAATGCAAATCTGACAGTAAAATAATGCCCAGGGAAGACTCGCAGTCTCGAATTGAGTGGCGTGGCTATGTTCCATATGAAGACTAAGGCTGGGGGTGAAAGCTAGTGAATGACAGAATGTCCCCCTAGGAATTGGCTTCTTAGGAATACTTGTAAAACTAACATGAAGTTAGTTAGCACAGAAGTTCACTGTCCTTCCAGAAAGGTAGGTAAGACAAATCCAAACCTGTGGATACTTACAGGAAGGGGAAGTTATTTCATCAAGTGTTATTTTAGTATTTTTAGATTATTTTTTGGCAGCTCTGATGTACTTTTGCTTTCCCTTTCTCTTTCTCTCTGATGGGTTGCTCTCAGGTGGGTTTTAGGATCTATCATCCCTAAAAGTTGTGGGGAAACTTCTTTGTGCTTGCAAACCAAAAGTAAAAACTAACAACAATAGCTAGCATGTATATGGCAGTTTAGATTTGTAAACTAAAGATTTATTTACTTATTAACTTATTTGATCCTCATTTGACCTAAACAATATCAGAATTACTTCCTAAGCCAGATAAACATTTCCCTAAATGATGCTATTTAGTTCAACAAGTTCATACTCATGGTTAGACATAAGTTCAAAGTTAATATTTTATTTAATTTATTACAGTGACTCTGAATTTCTCTCCTTATTGTATTATTTTATTCTTCATTTCTACAATATGTTTCCCAGGTTATAAAATGTTCTTTAAGACTTCAACCAGGAGCATTAGACTCACTGGCTCCACATGGGAGAGGACCCTTGAAATTGGCTACTCTGTCAAGTTACATAATTAGAATTTATGACTCTAAGATTTCTTGGCTCTAGATAAAGGGCATCCACAGTAGGATATAAATGTATTTTTATATCTGTTTTTTAGAACTGAACAAGCATACAATATAAAATTACTCTCAATTTATCTGCTGTCATAGGCTGGTCATCCTCTTGTATATAAATAATTCTGGTAGGGAATTTCCCTCGTTATAAATGTAATGTCTTTGTTTTTCTTTATCTGCAAATAACAGAACTGTAGAACTTGAAGGTACTGTGAGATCAAGACTTCTGCCTCTTCAGCAGCACTTTTGAAATGACTTCTTATACCAGGTCATGTTCAAGTAATTTCTAAAATCAGCGTGTCTAGAGTCAATGACGTTGAAAAGAGACATATTTACTAATTTTTCTTGGTTCCAGAAAATCTTTTATCTAATAGAGGAATTTGAAATGCTTTACGAATTAACAGTTTGGTTCTGTTACTAATCTGAACAAGCTGGAAACACTCCCATCCTCTCCTCCCCTTTTAAAGGGGTGCAAGTTATCAAACATTTTTCAGAGACTTATAGAAAAGGTTTTAAGATGAAGAATGTGTTTTACTGTCCTCTGCTTGTTGCATTAAAAAATATTCTTCATCACAAGGACCACATGTAGTGAACTAGATGACACTCAAAAAGGAAAAAAAAATTCTAAAAATTCAGCACTGTCATATGATGAAAACCCTTTGCAGTGAAAACTCAGTCCACAGAAATTAGACCTCATTTGTTCTTCAAAGGTTAAAGGCAACATGGAGTATCTTTGAATGAGTCACACAGAGACAGTGAGATTCCAACACTGTGACTTATAGCAGTCATGTGATCTGGAGTTAATCCCTTTACCTGTCAAGAATTCTAAGATTTCAAGTCACAGAACCAGGGATATTTTTTGACACCAGGATTTAATAATAGTAAACATTTATAGGATGCTTCTTATGTCCCAGATTCTGTACTAAGCGCACTGCAATTATTATCTCACTTGATCAGTTTTTCCTCATTTTGCAAACTGAACTGGAAAAGGAAATCCATTCTAATGTCTTGCTAAGAGAACCCCAAATCGGGCCACAAAGAGTGGAACCTGACTGGAAAACAACTGAATATAACCTAAGAGCATCATCTCCAGTCTTTTCTGCTGAGACAAATTCTATAATCCATTTCCCTCTATCATGTAATGTGACATGTGAAGAATCTGCTTTGCTAGACAATAAGACAATAACTAGACCAAGAACATTTTTTCCCCCCATCTCTGTGAGGTAATGCAAATTTCCCATGGAAAGACTAATCCTTTACTGGAAAATATGTAATACGACAATTTTGCTTTATATAGAACTCCTAGTACTTAAAATTTAATGGGCTAAGCAAAAATCTCACTAAAACTCCAACCTGATTCTTCAGTTTTTTTCTGTTAGAATAGCAAACAAGGGATGAAGGACATGTATCTAACTCGGTAAACTTCATTTCTGACTACCACGGTGTCTTTGGCATGTTTTGTTGCCAATTGGGGAGCGCCTCAAACATGCTGTAGCATTCTATCTGTGCCGGGATCAGTTTGACTCCTTACCGCCTGGTCTTGGAAGCTACTACACAGATGAAATGAAAAATATACCTTAGAAAAACTTAATAGCTAATTATATCATATCTTGAAAGAGGATGATTAAATAAATAAGCTTTAAATACACTCACCACTCATTCAAGAAACTCTCATCTTCAATGAAAAATAAAACCGGAAATCCACAGTATTTCTAGGCTAAAATTTTTATTTTACGGCCAGTTTTCCTATACTACCTCCTGGGTCTCTGTTTTAGCCGATTTCACAAGAAATGACTGTACTTGTTGCTTTCCCTCTTCCCTCCTTCCCTCCATAATAGGTTTTTCAATCAGGGACCACCAAAGGAAATGCTCTCCATTCCATGAGGTCCTAGTGGACCCTCATTAACATCATCATGCAATTTCTTTTTCCTCATTCACCATATCCCAGCACAAACTATTTAAATGCCAAGCCTTCTGTTTTGAGTGAGTGTGTGTGTGTGTGTGTGTTAAAAACACAGATGAGAAAAGCAAAACAAATAGCATGTGTCAAGAAATACTGTTGGAATAACAAAAGCAAGGAAAATCTTGGAAACTGAAAAAACAGAACCTGCTAAAAAGGAAATCTGAGAATACCAGAGTCCAATAATGAAACTTATTCCAGTTACTATTGGACTACTAAAAAAGCTGCATTTCCCCAAATGTATTTTGTCTTTCAGAATGTTCCAATTAAGGTGGGTTTGTATACTGCATCTCCAAGTCACAGAAATAAAAACTTGGAACTTTAGGACCTCTTCATGACTCTCACAGGATTTCTCTGCTACAACTGTTGATTTTAAAGATGCCGAGAATGAAGAATGGCATTATAAAAGACAATGACTACTATAAAAATATAACAACTCCATCTGCCTAGTTTGAGTGTGTGCAGACACACAACTGTGTTCCCACTCAGTTGGCTCCTTTTGTCACCTGACTCATTAGTACACTGATTGGCTCTAGATCACAAGTGTTCCTTTACATTGAGGTTTGTTTATGTGGGAGATAGGAGGAAGATGGAAACAAGGGAACAGATACCCATCATGAAGTAATCTGCGCAGCTTCAAGGACAGATGTGGGCAGGAGCTGATCTTTACCAGTTATGGAAAAGGAGTTGCTTCAGTCGCTTCTCTAGGGTAATTAGAATTCTTCCATTGGCCTGCTAGTAGATGGTCCAATCCTGTAGGGAATCTAAACTGCACCCTTTCCACAGAAGACCAAACCTTCTTCAATAAAGCAATCTCTAATTTCTTTGTGCTGGGTGACTCCTTCCCCCACGCAGATCCTAACCCTTTAAAGATTTTTTGGATCGACTTAGAGAATCACCATAGCAGAAAACCTGGTTATGAGTCTAAGCTTGTCTTTGGAAAACAAACATCACTGGGCTTATATTTAGAAAACCTATTATCACCATCCATACCCACAAGGAGATATAAGAATAAGATATAGTCTAAATTACAAAAATCTAAGATCAAAGATTTTGTTGTTGTTTTGGTGGACATGAGAAAAGAAACCTGAAATCTTACTTCTGACTTACATGAGAATGGTTAGAGTAATAAGATATCCTCTTCTTACAAGTCCTAGGAAAAATCAAATACTTACAATCCCCTTCTCTCCCCTTCAAAAAGGGGGAGAGAATTTAAGAAAGGAAACTTTAGAAAAAGTGATATTGTTTGAAGTAGGGTCCATAATGAGACATTCTTCTAAAGGCTCTTTTTCAAACCTATTTCCTCATTATTTCAGAATAAAAGGTAATACTTCTCTTTCCCCACATTGAGATTTTTCTAGTACACAGTGATACTATTTTAAAAAAACAGCCTTTCTTATTATCAATGAACAAATTCTTGTATCAAAAGACAAAGAAGAAACACTAATCAAATCCTATTAAAGAAGTAGCTGTTGTAAGACATGGAGTTGTGTGCTTACCTCGGTCTGGAATCACCGTGTAATGATGAGTCAGTAAGTGAATGACTTGGTGATGCTGGCTGCTTAGGTGAAGAAAGGGATACTCTGCGGGTCTGCTTGGGAGACCTTGGCACGTCACTGAATGAGGATTCTCGTCCAGAAAAGGAAAAGGAGGGGGAAGCATCAGCTGCAGGTGGCAAGTCATGGATCTGGCCAATTGCACTCAATTCTTGGGCTCTTCTGTGGTTTTCCACATTCAACAGTGCCTCCTTATCAATAACACCATCACTCCCATGAAAGCCATAGTCCTTGGATTCAGCTGTGGTGCTCCTGGGCTCCACAGTCTCAGTCCTAGAATAATGATAAGTCAAGTCTTTGCTCTCCTCCTCCTGCTTCTCACTTTTACCTCCCCTCCTCTCGACATCATGATCCTTTCTGGTCTTAGTATAACGCGACAGATATTCAGAGTCTGCATCGGAATCTAGAGTCAGCCCATATTTTTCAGCAAGCTGTCTCCTCCTTTCAGCCTTATATCTGGCTATTCTCTCAGCTTTGGAGTCCAGTCCCTGGGTGTCCATCATCACTGGGCTGTAGGATGACTCTGTATTGAGGGTGGAAGTTTCTATGCAATATCGGGATCGAGGTTGCTTCTCAACAGAAGAATCTGAAGTTTCCTCCTCTTCATTAGATCGACCTATAAGATTGACACATAACATAAAAATGATAAAAAATTCATGGGCAAAAGGCTATTAGAAAATTACTATATACAAGTAAAGACTCCAGTGGATCAAAACTATGATGTGTGTGAAAGAACACTGAAGCTGATTAGAATCCTACTTCTGTGTTCTTGAGACCATCACTTCATGTGTCTGTACCTCAGTTTCCTTAATTGTAAAATGAGGGGATTGGAACACATGACCTCAAAGATCTCTTTAAGTCCTAAATCCTACCTATCTCATTTTGGTTTCCATGTACCACTCCAAAAGTACAAACTCCTGAAAGGTTTCTTGCACCTAGAAATAGGCTGAATGGGGTCATGGAAAAAGAGCTGGATATGAAGCCAGGAAAAACTGAGACCTGAATCCTACCCCCGAACTCATTAGTTGGGTGACTTATGGAGACAAAGGATTTCATTTTTCTAAGCCTCAGTTTCCTCCTCTAGGAAACAAGATCAACAACATCTGGAGATCCAACCTTGGAGGGTTTTTGGAAGGACCAAATGAGAACATACATGTGAAATGGTAAGAAAATGTTCAAGTGCCACATAATTGCCAGTTATCTTCTTTCCCATCATTACATATGCATTACAAGTTCAGTGGGGATGCTTTCAGGATAATGGTCAGGATTTCAAAGAAGAGAAAAGAATGAGCTCATGCTCCTGGCACATTTCTATCCTCTCCAGATCCTCACCCCCTCACTCCTATATCCTGATTTACAACTCATGAAGAGATCAAGGAGATTTTAAAGAGGGAGGCAGACGTGAAGAAAAATAAAAACATGTGACTCATGGCAATAGGGAAGGAAGATTTGGCAAGATGTTTCACCATTTAAATGTTTAGTAAACATTAAAATGTAGTAGACATTAAAAGTCTACTACATACAATGTCTGTGGGTAACTGCTTGAATATTCTAGTCAAAAGAGAGAAAATGAGGTTTTATTTTTGAGTAAAATTTCTATTCTGAATCAACAAATTAATTTCTTTTTAGAATTTTTAATTCAAATGTCTTTATTTTTTATAACACTAAGAATAAAATTTTTTAAGTGACATATCTGGGGCAACTAGGTGGTACAAGGGATAGGACATCAGCCTCAAAGTCAGGAATTCAAATGTGGCCTAATACTTACCAACTGTGTGATCCTGATGGGAAAGAGAAAGGGAGGGAAAGAAGGAAAGAGGGAAGAAAAGAAAGAGGGAAGGAAGAAAGGAAAGAGGAAAGAAAGGAAGGAAGGAAAGAGGGAATGAAGAAAGGGAGGAAGAAGAAAAGCAAGAAGGGAGGGAGGAAAGGAGGGAGGAAAGCAGGAAGGGAGGGAGGGAGGAAGGGAGGAAAGCAGGAAGGGAGGGAGGGAAGGAAGGAAGGAAGGGAGGGAGGGAGGGGAGGAAAGCAGGAAGGGAGGGAGGGAAGGAAGAGAGGGAAGGAAGGGAGGGAGGGATGAAAGGAAGGAAGGGAGGGAGGGAAGGAAGGAAGGAAGGGAAGGGAAGGAAGGGAAGGAGGGATGGAAGGAAGGAAGGGAGGGAGGGAAGGAAGGAAGGAAGAGAAGGAAGGAAGGGAGGGATGGAAGGAAGGGAGGAAGGGAGGGAGGGATGGAAGGAAGGGAGGGAAGGATGGAAGGAAGGAAGGATAAGAGAAGGGAAAGAGAAGGAAGAGAAGGAAAGGGGAAGGAAGGAAAAGGAAAAAGGAAAAAGGAAAAAAGTAAAAAAAAGGAAATCTTTCATTTTATTTATAAGAGAGACCCTCAGACCTCCCTCTGAGTTCCACAGATTCTAAGGTTACAGAATTCCTAATCCACAATAGATCAGAAGCTTCCAGAAACAGCAAGAAAAACTAGAGCTGTAAAATATGTGAGGGAAGAAAAAAGAGAAAAGAAGCTCCAAGCTTATAAAAAGCAGATTCCCCAGGTGGCAGTCTGAAGGCAATTAGCTGTCCAGTCCCCAGCCACATTCCCTTAGCAGAAGGGGATTAGAGAAGGAAGGTCATGTTTGTGACTTAGTGTGGTACAGTAGATGGAGAACTGGATGAATCAATCCTGGCTCTGCACTAATTAGCTATAGAAATATAGGCAAATCATGTGAAAGTAGGAGAAGGAGGTGAGTTTGAAACATGATTTCTAAGGACCTTTCCACCCCTCTGTGCTGAAAAGCTGGTCACTCTATTATGGAAAGGACAGTACCTGGTGTCCATAAGGATGGCATGAGTCACTAAGAAAGTTCAGCATCATCAAATGAAGAAGTTATAAAAGAAATTAGGGGAAAGAGTGTCAAACATGGAGTCTTGGGTTCTGAGTTTGAATCCCTATGTCAGCCTGGCTTTAATCATTTCTATGCTTCTTTTTCCCTATGTGATCTTAGATCAGTTACTTAAGCTTTAGTTTCTTCTTCTATTCAATGAAGACATTAAATTAGGGAACCCATGAGTTTTCTTTTAAGTCACAGGATCACCTTAGAGGCCATATCATCCAACCCCCTCATTTTACTGATGGATAATGTGTCTAGTCTGAGTGTCTTAACTCCAAATATTTTCCCCTTATAACTGATCCTATGATATCTCTTAGTTTATTTAAAAATGGGTAAAAAAGATTTTTTTTAAACATTTTGTTAGCTAAAGGGGGTGAGCTATATTTGCCTTGGAAGCATATTTAAAATAAAGCACCTCATTCCTTAATAACATCAGAAGGGGACGTGTTGCCTGATCTGATAAGACAGCCAATGCTTACCAATATGGGGGCTGTAGGGGTCTGTAGCTCGCGTATATCGGGGAGTATCTTCTTCTAGTAATCGGTGGGTAACTAATCCTGTACAGCTCTGCAAGAGTATGGGCTGCGAATCATTTTCAATTCCTTCCAAGCGTCTGGCAATTCGTTCTTTTCTGTGAAAAACACACATACATACACAAAAAGCATAAGTAGCATACAACAAGGAGGAAGTAAACCCATGCCCAGATATTCTATCTCCTCATTAAAATGCCACAAAGTCTTACCTCTTCATTTCTAAAACTTCTTTTCTCTTTGGCTCAAAGAGTTTTCTTAGTTCTGCAACTAAAAACAGAAAATACAACTAAGTTCAATCTTTAACTCTTACTGATTACAGGATATGTGTTGAGATTAGGGTGACTCCTTGTTATATTATAGCAGAGATTTAACCATTTGGGGAGGGAGAAATCTTGCTTTGGGATGGAAGTACAGCAGTCGTACGCCTGACTCCACTGCTCATCAGAATGGAAGCTTTTGGACCTGGTTGGTTCACCCCCATTGGGCAGCCTTGTGATTGCCTGCTCCCAAGCAGCCCCCCATTTTGGTGCCAGACTTGATGTCCTCATAGCTTCAGACCTACCACAATTATTAGCCTCAGCCTCCCCAGTAGGAGGGATGGCAGGTATATGTATCACCATACCTGGTGAGAGTGCTTAAGATTTAGTGCAGGAGATGCAGTGATTATCAGCTATCATCATCCAATCAGCCTTGATTCTCTACATTATCATGACCCTCTGATTGGAGGATGGAGCTATGAACTCCAAAAACTCCACTGAAATTGGAAAACCAGGTCAGAACATCTCATTTCTCTCCTTGTCATACTTCTCTGGAACCTTCCTGGCTACGTCTTCATGCTATTCCCACATCAGGTATCTTCTCACAGCCTCGCCAACCCTACCTGTCCCTTCCCTCTCCTTTTAGCTTCCTTTTCTGTGTGGTTTTCCCACAATAGAATATAATTTCCTTGAGAGAGATTTTTTTTTTCTTCTTTGTATGTCTACTTTTGAGGTTTCAGATATTTATAAATGTTTATGGACTATCCCTTTGCATTCATTCATTCAATTATTCAATCAATGCAATGCAAATGCCTACTGTGTAAAGAGTACTATATTCAGCATTGGAGTGGAATAAAAGTTTAGATTAGTTAAATAGTTCTTTTTGATGATTACAGTATAATAGAAAGAGAATGAATACATACCAATGACTCATATACACAATATTACCTAACAAGTACATTAAAAGGTTACAAAACAAAATGCCATTTGGGAGAGAAAGATTATGTCCATCTATGGAGAGGGCTCAGTGAGGGCTTCATGGAAGAAATATTATTTAAGTTGAGGTTTAAAGATAAAATATTGCAGATAAAGATAATAGGTAGACAAAATAGTGCATTTGGTACTGAACAACATGTTAGGAGGGGAATAACTTGAGATAAATAAATATATAGACAGAATGAAAAGAGAACAGATGGAGAGAAAAAACAATACAGAGACAGAATGGATGCAGAGGTAAACAGAGGATAGACAGAATGGATAGATGGAAAGACAGACAATGGATAAATAGAACAGATAGAGAGGTGGGACAATGGATAGACAGAATGGATGTAGAGATAGATAGAGCAGAAGGATGTATAGATAAATATGGCACTTACTAGTCACTCTACTGCAAACAAGCAAGACAACTACTTTTCTCAAGAAGCTTATATTCTAAGGTGGGAAAAGGGAGACAACATAGAGGAGCTAGAAATCAGGAGTGGGTCAGCCATGAAGACAAAATATAGAGATGGCTAGCCAATACTTTGGGGGTGGTTCCCCATAAGAGAAGGTTGAATCTCATCTAATAAGACCCAAAGAGGTTTCAGAAGCAGAGTCTGATTTTACAATAAGAAGGTAGAGATGAGGGCTTGGGAGATGACCTCATGGTGCAGAGAGGCCAGGAACTGAAGTGACTTGTTCAGGATCACACAGGTGGCGAGTAGCAGAGTTAGAGGCAAGCCCAAATTTTTTGTATTATAAATTGAATGCTTTGAGCTGTCATATTGTCTCTTTAGCAAGTACTCACACATAGCAGAATGGCTATCAAATACCTCTAGTCAAACTATCAAATACCTCTAGTCAAACTGTCACAAGGAAGAATATTAACCTTTATTTCTAGCTTTGACTAAAATAATTGCCCATTATTCAAAACCCTTCACAATAAAACAGCTCCAAACCTTTCCAAATTTATTTTATGCCTACCCATCTCCATGCCATGAGATCTCTGTCCACACCCTCATGTCAACCTCCTCCATACTATTAAATTGGACTATAACCCTGAAATCACTCTTAGACCTTGATAGGTGTTCCAGCTTCATCTTGCCAGGATTCAAGTCTCCAAAGTATTTCCTAATTAGCCAGCTTGTAATGTGGCCATGTAATTACTGAACATTAGTAAGTCAAATGCTGATATTATATTAATTCAATGTACATTGAGAGGTGCCTCCAAACTGTTATCTAAATTACCCAGGAAATGGCCAAATTCAGTTAGAGTGAACTGTTGTTCATGTTTGGTTTATAAAGATGGATATATATCTAAGGCATCTCAAATTTGGAAAGTTCTTTAATGTTAAATGTAATGGCTGTCACAAGAGATTAAGGAAAGAGAGAGAGAAAAGAAAAAAAGAGAGAGAGAACCCTGACACAATCATTAATCTTGAAGGAATAAAAGCCCTGGGAATAAAAGCCACAGAGTATATTATAGAATATACAGGATTTTCCATTTTCATTTTGCTCTTTATTTGTAAGTACTCATTTTTAGAAATAAGCATCTCACTAAATACATCCACACACCCTCCCCCATACATCCATCTTCCATCCCCCACACTATATGATAACTTTCTGACTGTATACACAAATATATAAGACTCAAAAAAATTACCCAAGATTTTGATTGAATTGGTCATTTGTTAGTAAACTGGTTAGCAAAAAGGATCATTTTTTATTTACTTTCCTAGGAATTGGAGTAGTTGAAGGAAAGGAGTGTTTTCTCATAAATATACTGTTTATGTTCCCAATTAAGGGGAAAGGGCACAATTTGGCATTGTGGTGCTTTTTCCACAGGGAAGGGACTTTTGGCTATTGCATATACGGTTAAGGCTGGCAAAAAATTTAATGACTGGTAATTTGAAAACAAACTATTATTTTGAAAGGCCAAAATAACAAAGCCATATGATCTTAATTAGATTGTTTTAAAACTAAAGCAGGACGTGGTAAGAGTAATATTTTTAAAAATACTACAACTAGCTCTCCCCATCTCTTCCAGGCTGGAATTCAAGGGGTCCATGAGTAGTCCTCATGGACCCTTTCCCACTATTGATAAACAATGGTTTGAATATAATATAATAATGGTTTGAATAATATAAGACAATTATGATTCCAGAAAAATTTAGTGCCAAATAGTTCAACTTTAGGGCAGTTCATGTTGTGAAGCTTTGCTTTTTAAAAATATAAATAAAATAATGCTTTCTATTTGATAAGCAATTCTATGCCGGTGTGCAATTCCCTAGACAACTTCAATCTATCCACATCTACAGATAAGAAAACTGAGGCTGTGAGATCTGGCCAAGGTCACAGAGTTAATAATTGAACTTGATTCTTCCTGACTACAAATCTAGAACTCTATCTTCTCTACCACTTAAACTGTTAGTTATGAGCAAAGAGCTTGAAAAATCTTAAAGATCTTTATAAATGTGAACACAACCCTTGTTGGTAGTAATGGTAGTAATAAAACATTATTAATGATATGATCATATAATTTTTACCTCAGGTTGCTATAATAAATGAGTGTGTGTTTAAAGGGGATCCTCAATGATGGACAGAAGCAGCTACACCCAAAGAAAGAACACTGGGAAATGAATGTAAACTGTTTGCATTTTTGTTTTTCTTCCCGGGTTATTTTTACCTTCTGAATCCAATTCTCCCTGTGCAACAACTGTTTGGATCTGCACACATATATTGTATCTAGGATATACTAGGACATATCCAACATATATAGGACTGCTTGCCATCTAGGGGAGGGGGTGGAGGGTGGGAGGGAAAAATCGGAACAGAAGTGAGTACAAGGGATAATGTTGTAAAAAAATTACCCTGGCATGGATTCTGTCAATAAAAAGTTACTATAATAAAAAAATAAATAAATAAAAATAAAGGGGATCCTATGTTGAATTTGTTAAAGCTAAAAATTCTCTTGTAGGGCAAATATTCCTCATGAATCTTGTACATCTTTAGGTTTGCTTAAATCAAGGTCCATTTGTAGAAGAATGAGCAGAAAGGAACTGATTTCTCTTATTATCACTGTTAATTATCACTTCGATCAGGCCCACCACTTGAGCTTGGCTGATCAGGTTGTTGAGAAGTTAAAATTAGGCAGCAAGAAACAACTTTTCTGGTTTTGAAAACTGTTTTATTCCTATTATTTATTTCCTTTAAAAAAAGATAAAAACATAGATGTGATCTATTTATTACTACCATCTGCCACTCTGTCAAGGAGCAACCTTTTGGATATAAATTCCTTATTGTTTGGGCTTGATTTAGATTTATAAAGAAACCTACAGTAACAGTATTAGTGAATACTGGAATCTTAAATCTGAAATAACATTTGTGTTATTTATCTATAACATAGTATCAGGTTCTTCATAACAACATACTTAAATGGTTGAAGGCAAAAAAGAGTAACATCACACTCAAACTTGCTAGGCAAGTGTCTGCTTAAAAGGTCCAGTGGCTTTCATTTTCCAGGTGTTCTAAAATGCATTGAAATACACTGACACAAAAGGATCCTCCCTTCAAATGAAGCCCAAAGGTTGTTTTTAATGTAAGTGACAGCAGTGATAGAGAAATCAATTCCACTCAATTAAAAATTTTTTTTTAAACAGAGGTTTTTATTGCATCTTTTGTTTTTATATTCTTTAGATTTGCCCCTGAAAGAACAATTCCTTATAAGAATTTTAAAAAGAACAAAGGAAGAAAAGAAAAAAAAATCTGGTAAAAATGATCAATACTTTGAAAAAAATCTACTCTTCCATGTATTCTGTGTTCTACCCCCATGGACTCTCACTGGTCTCTGGAAGAGGCTAGGAGGGATCATCTCATGCCTACTCATTAGAGTCAAGTTTGTTTTTTCACAAAATTTTTCATATTAATTTTGAATTTCAACAAAAATGAAACTATTACTATGTGTTAGGCCAAACAGCTTTGAATAAAAAGACAAAAAATGAGATAGTCCCATGTAATCAAAGATAGTCACTTGTAGGAGAGGGACAGCTTTATTTGGGTAGAAAGGTACTGGGACTTGTCACATCTGGCATTTTATTGGCAATTCAGATGAAAATGTCCTCACCACCAGAGTAGTTTTGCACCTTCACTGTTCTGGGTCTCAGAGATTTGCCAAGGAAGCTAAGACTTTAAGTGAATTATCCAAAGTCACACAGTCAGTATGAATCAAAGACATGGCCCAAACCCAGATTTTCCTGCCTCCAGGGACAGCTCCCTGTTCACTACTACACAATTCTGGCTAGTGGCATGGTATACATTAGGTGCTTATTAATTGCTTGTTGATTAATGACATTCTACCAAGGTGGGAAGGGGAATATGTTTACTGTGTGCTAGACATTGTGCTAAATAAATCTTTTATGAACATTGTCCTACAATAATTCTCGGAGGTAGGTGTTTTTATTATTCCCATTTTACAGCTGAAGAAATGGAGGTGGACAAGAAGTTAAGTGAGTGTCTAGAGCCAAGTTAGAACTTAGATCTTCTGATTGTGAGCCAAGCACATCACCCACTGTATAATATAGTTGTCTGGGGGCCATGACTCATACATAGATAAGAAAATTTAAAATATGTTGAGAATAATATAAAGTATACATTGAATTGCTTGCCATCTAGGGGAGGAGATGGGGAGGAGGAAAAAATCTGAAACACAAGGCTGTGCAAGAGTCAATATTGTCCGTGCATATGTTTTGAAAATAGAAATAAAAAGGTTTATTTTAAAAAAAGAGAGAGAGAGAGAGAATAATATAAAGTGATTTCCAAATGGAGAGAAACTAGCAATTGGCAGGATTACAAAGGACTCAAGTAGGAGGCGGTTTCCTCTTTCCCATCAGAAACCCAGAATCTTAGTTTTGGAAACATTCTCAGGGATTACTCATGCTAACCTGTACTTGCAGGCACTCACCTAGCCTTGGCTTGAAGATCTGCAATGAGAGGAAAACCCACTATTTCCTAAAGCCGTCCAATCTTCCTATAATTAGGATGCTAATTGTTAGAAATTGTCTTCTTACACAAAGCCTAAATCTGCCTCCCTGTACCTTCTTCTCCTGACTTTTTTGATTTTGATTATATATCAAAAATTGAGAGGGAAAAATGTTGCTTTAAAAAAAATGAGTGAACATGTTTATATTCAATCTTAAAATGAAAGAAGCCATTTAATCAATGGAAGGAAAGAAAAATATCTCTCCTGACCTTTTCAAAATTCTACAAGACTACAGCAATTGCTTGTTGTAATTGAGAGGATCATAGGAGCACAGATTGAGAACTGGAAAGGACCATACAGGCCATTTAGGTCAAAGCCCTTCTCTCTACAGATGAGGAAACTAGGGTCCAGAGATTAAGTGATATAAATATCATACAGGTATCAAGAAAGAGAGATAGGTGCTCATTGTGGACAAACCCCTATCACCTGACTCCATGTCTGGTACTTTATCCACTACTGCAGTTGGAGTCAGAGAACTTTCATTTCTACCATTTCTCACAAAATCACTTGCCCAGCCTACAATCTTCCCCTTCTATATGATTCATGAAGGTCAGAGAGGGTCAATTCCCAAATTTCCAATTAAAAGATTTTTTGACTATCAAGTTTTTTTTCAAATTCTTCTACAGTAAGCCATGGACTACCAACAAAGACTTCTTAGCAATTCATAATAATGCAAAACAGATAACTCCATCTAAATTAGGAAAACAAACTAGATTTTAAAATGCACATGACCAAATTATTACATACAGCTAATTGGATAATTAGTGAAATCAGCCCCTCAATATGTGTTATCTTGGTCAGAAGCAACAGAGCTAATGAGAAAAGGCAGCATTCCATTTGGGTTATTGCTCAGTGGTCCCAGAACCCTCAGTTCTGCAAAACTCTATCATTTTGATACCAACATGGAAAAGTACATGATGGATATAAGCAGTACATTATAAATAATTTATGTGTAACACATAACATAAAAGGCAATTTTAGAGTTTAGATTTGGGAGTCTGGACAC
The DNA here is from genome assembly GCF_902635505.1 of Sarcophilus harrisii. NCBI lineage: Eukaryota > Metazoa > Chordata > Mammalia > Dasyuromorphia > Dasyuridae > Sarcophilus > Sarcophilus harrisii. The sequence goes on from NC_045430.1 coordinate 224,436,212, forward strand.
ATAAATATAGTGAGGGAGGTGAAACAAAAACCCAAACAAAACCAAAAGCACATTGAGGTACTAAAGGAAGCAAGGCTTTCAGTGCCTGAAAGTATAGATAAATATTATATAAGAGATACAGGCATTTCTGTGTTTATTTTAATGTATGGTGGGTTGTCAGTGAAGTGAGCTAGGCGGTCCCTTTGTTATCTCTTATTTTCATTTTGTGATTATCATTTTTTTTTTACACAGTTTCTTACGTGCCAGGCCAACTTTTAGTAAATGTCCTGCAGACCATTCATTTTCACCAAGCCTGTTTCTATTTGTTCTTTGGGTCATCTGTTTTTATATTTTATCTTCTGAGATCATGGTGCTACATGATTCACCATTACATTGGAAAATGACTGATGCTAAAAAGATGGGCTTTTGCACTGAGGCGCATGTAGAGATCATTGAAAGCACAGCATCATTTTCCAAATGTCATCTGGACCAATTTCTTCTTCCTGTTTAATTCTAGATGTAGCTTATTAACTACCTGAAGAATTCGTTTAAGAAAAACATATTGATGGACTAATTCAGTTGCTTTTCTATCTATAAAATAATTTGAGGAATCAGTATTTGCATCTACTTTGTTTTTCCCTGCTTAGGGCTCATTTCTTTCAAATGACAGCATTTCACTGAAGAGCTTTTTGAAAAACCTACTTACTGATTTAAAAAAAAAAATCAATTCTACCATATGGATTCCATCCAAGCTACCCTCTGTGACTCTGTGAGCACCTAAGGATAACTCCCTATTTTATGTCTCAATGTTGGGTTACCTCTTATCAAAGATTTAGTCTGCTGTACTCTTAGTTGTCATTTAGTTTGGCAAGAATATTGAGTATTCACTGGCTGAGGCAATTGCTTTTTACGAGTTAAATTTCTCTAAGAAAAGGCAATGGAGTCACTGACCTCGCTTGTGTTCATTTTCTCATTTTTTTGGACGTGACTGCTTATTACAACCAGTCATGGTGAAGCCCGCTACAATTACATGCAATACCTTCTTTCTCCTTATTGACACTGACCTTGACCTTTACACTAATCAAATCATGCTATGACTACACAAAGCTAAATCTATAATGATTGCTGTGTTGGTAACTATTCAATTTCTGTCTGTTCAAATATAGTCAAATTCATTTTTTGTGATGTTCAATGCTTGCCAAATTCAGTACTTTTCTGAATGTTTTCTTTATGAAAATATTCATCCTATACGGATGAGCTTTCCAAATAACTAGTAAGCCTTTGGTCTCTTTCCTTTTACAATCCAAAAACATATTTTTCAACATTTTTTTTATACTCCTAACTCATGCCCATTCTCATACTGAAGTCACCAGGTAACAAGCTACATGTTACAATTCAAATCTGAATTCTATTTAGATTAGAGATCACCTTAGGAGCCCCAGATTCAAATCGTGACTCTGCTACTTACTACCTGTGTGATCTTGAGCCAATTAGACAATACTATGAGCAAGAAGACAACAGTCTATTTGCTAATGTCTTTCCCAGCTCTAAATTTATGATCTTGTCAATTTTTCCATAGCACGTATGGATATGAATATGGATAGAAAATGGTCTGCAAGTTCTCTCCATGGTAGTCTCCTTGTTTGTGATCTAAATGATCCTAAATATTGTAAGGTAAGATGACCAAGAGTCCCATGAAATGAAATTCTTGTTGTCTCTAAATACAAGCTGAAAATCACTCCAACAAATTTCTCCACCAACTTCTTTGATAAGAATTTACAATGTCATTCTTCCACTGAACTGTCATGTTTTTATGACTTCTTGGTTAATTGATAGCAAGATATCATTACTTAGATGGGTTTTGTTAGTCCAGGAATGTGTGGACAAATATTATACATTATGATGACCAAAAGTTAAATTAATGTTGGTAAAAACCTAATAGAGCTTCTCGGCCTGGCAATAGTACAAAGGAGTTGTGCTGGACTGGGGTCTGTTTTGTATTTTCATCTGTTTTATAGGATACTGCAGCCCCAAACCATCCAATTCTTAGAATCTAGAATTCTGTAAACTGCTTAGCTTGTAACATTTCTAAGTGAAAACTGACAGAGCTAGAGAAATGAGGGTTATCTATTATTATGAAGAAGTAATAGGAATTACAAAAAGCTAAATGTTTGTAAAAGAAATACTGGACTCCTCACTCCTCTTTACCGAGTAGAGAAAATCCCCATCCCATATTGTCTTTTCCTAGATAAAGCAGTTTAAAAAAAAACAAACCATGGAGAGATCATAAAACATTTATTGCCTTACAGTGGACTAAACCCAATCGTAGAATTAGCTGGCTAATGGGGGTGAAAATCATTACATTTCCATGTGGATAAAAATTTTTTCTCAATGTTATGAAAATTATTGAGAGATTTTCTTAAAGTAAAAGTTAACATTTTTCTTATTACTCCCATGGATCAGAAAGTGATAAATAATTCAGTGGGAACTCACCTTTGGGAAGTACAGTTAAAAGATTAGCATCGATATCTCTTCTATTATTGACAAGTTGTTCCTTTTCTTCAAGTGAAAATTCTCTCTGAAAACTAAAAATTATTCAATTAATCAAAGCCAAGAAAATTCTGAAAACCAAGATATTTGTGACAAAATGTCCAAAATTGTCTCTAGTAGGTATCAGCAAAAGTACTGGACAAAGATGTGAGAAAGTCCACAGTTTGTAATGTTGGACTTTCCTCTACCTGGTCATTTAATCAGAACTAGAAGTACTAAGTTCCTTTTAACCACTTTGGTCTTCAGTTTCTTCATAAACACAATGAGCAAGATGAGCAAGTTGGATTAGTTGGATACTGTGCCCTTTAAAAATAGGATCCACTTTTCTAGAAACTATCATTATAACCTGATGAAAATGTTAATGAAATAGGAATACAAGAAATAAAAAGAATATCCTATTCCTGTATTTTTGTCCCTAGGACCTAATCATATAATAATCATTCTTCTTTCAGAAAACATTGACTAAACATCTGCTATGTAGGAGGTACATAGACCTGGAAGAACAAAACAAAACCAAAAACAATCCCTGGATGGAGCTGACATTTTGCTGGGGATGAATTGACAAGGATCACATGACCTTTAAAGCTACAAGCAAATAGAGAAAATAAGAAGAGGGAGGACACACTGATTGCTAAGGGGATAAGCAAAGATTTCCAGAGAAAGGTGATACTTAAGATGAGTCTTGAGGGAGCTAAGAACTGGAGTTGATGAGAATCATTTATCTAGATAAATATCCAAAGGATCATTTATATAAAGATGGAGAGATTTGCTACAACTAAGGTCCAGGAAGGCAAAAGGATTGGCCTGAAGCCACAGAAACAGAAAGTTATAAAGTATTCCAGTTCTTTTAACTACATGTTTAACAGAATTTTTATACAACCTGTAGTACATTTGAGGAATATAGGACAGGTGGGAGAGAATTTTGAATTTAGGGAACTGTAAGAGATCCAGTATTGGCTGGAATAGTTGATGTCAAAAAGGATATAAAATGAAATAACTATGGAAGCCATTTGGTGATGGTCTTTAAATAACAAGCTTATTATCGAAGAGATAAGAAGTAAATAATGGATTTTTTCAGCAGGGGAAAGTCATAAGCCTGAAAAATCTTCCATGTAAAATTCTCTTTATATGTTCTATTTTTTGGTCTTAAATCTAACTAGGATGCAGAATACTTCTCAAAGGTGAAGAAACTCTAAGTGTTCTCTATAAATTGCATCCAAGTAAGACATTAAAACAATCTAAATATACATCAAAAGACCTCTCCATATTTCAGAATACTTAGGCAAAGAAATTATTTACAGCAAAGATATTAAATACAAAGGCTCCTGAGTGTTGCCCAAACCAGATTAAAATGTGACTTGGAAACATAAAATATGAATACAATAAAACAATAACATAAATATGCCATTTTCTAAGTCAATATGCAGACTGAAGGTCTGCAGGTTTAATTGTAGGGTTTAATTGTCCTTGTTTCTATTCGAATTTGATCTACAAAATTTTTTTTTTCTGATCTACTGCATTTTTTCTCTTCTAAGCACATAAAAAATCTGATTATTACATTAAAGAAAAATAAAAGATAAAGGCTTAGCTCTTGCCTATAGAAAAAGTAAAATTAGTGGTTATAACTGCTGGTTTTTAAAGTGTCATATAAATATAGCTAATTACTAACAATGAGAATGAATTATTATTAAATACTGTGCTTTATAGAGGAAGGGATAAGGTTTGAAGTCAAAGATTTCTGAAAAAGGAAAAGAGAATTTCTTGGCACTATCTCCTCACCATTAAAAAAAAAAAGCAGCAAAGATCCCTTTTAGATGCCTGACAGACCACAAGTGTTTTTTTTTTTTTAAAGAAAAAATTATAAAAAAAAAAATGTGTATCATTGGTAAAACTAGGTGTATTGTAACAATAATTTCATTTATCACACATATAGAATAGAGTTGAGATAATCAACAGAAAATACCCAGAGAGAAGCTTTCTATCTGACTCTGGAATAATAAGATCCTGTCTGGGAATGTTTTCTGTATTAAAATGAAATTCTTCCACCTCTAAAACATTGTACTTCCCACATCATTCATCTTCATAGTACACGCGCACTCATCTCAGCGTGCTGGCTGCTTACCCAGAAAGGAATTTTCAAAACCAAATGTCTGTACTTCTCCATCTCAGGCCCTCCCTTTCCTCTCTGTTCTTGAGAGGGATAAACAACATTTAAAGGACCACAGGAGGCAGGGGGCACCTCATCCCCTAATTGGACAATCTGCTGAATCTTTTCACAGCAGTATATATACTGGTACACTCTTTCACCATTCTAATATCTCACCACTTTCAAGTACACTTATTCCTGGAAAGCACATCAGTGTTCTTTACAAGTCATATTCCTAAGTATTATCATATTGGGAATGGCGCTAAATATAGGGCATTGATCTATAAACAGAAATGAATATTAACCCAAGATAAAAGCCTCAGGATTTAGAGCTGAAAAGGCACCTTGGAGATGATCTAAATGGAATTCTTTTATTTGGCAGATAAGGAAGTCAAAGTACAAAGAGGGAAGTAACTCAGACAAAACCAAGACCCAGAATTCAAACTCATGTCTTCTGTTCTTTTTCTTATACTAATTAGGTAAACCCTTCATCATCTTGAACGAATTAGACTGTAACTTCATTTTATATTTCAATCTAAACATTCACAGTTGTTCAGGGTATAATTTTTATACTGTCAATTGGATTAAAGTAGCAAAAAACAAATATTTCAATAATCACCAATTTCAATGATGCAGCAAATACTTATTCATTAGGCAAATTACTCTACTGTATATAGGTAGTGTGGATAGTCAGATGTTTTACTGGAGCTTTGATTTCATTGTTATGGACCATTGTTTCAATAATAGAAAGATAAATGGAACTCTCCCTGTCTTTAATTCAACCAGAAGCGGCAGCTTAAACACAGATTTTCAAGTCTGACATAGGTAGGCAGAAAGCAGAGCTCTGAAAATCTGGAAAATGTCTTTGCAGGCAGACAGCAGCAGGCACAGGATGACAGAAAGAGGCTTCATGGAGAAGGAGGCACAAGGACTTAATGGAACACAAGGATTTTAAAAGGCAGAAAGAAGATGGTATGCATTTCGAGCAGGAAGGACTTTTTATCCAGATGCAGAGGCATGAGATGACACATTCACTTGGAAAAAGCAATTAGTCAAATATGGCTGGAAACTAGAGGATGTGAAGTGGGAAGTGGAGATCTGAGATAGGTTACAGAGGCCATTTAATTTTAGGCTAAGGAGTTTGTACTTCAGCTTAACCAGCTGGGAAACAGTGAAACTTCTTGAGTAGAGGAGTAACACAACCTGTCCCTTAAGAAGATGATTTTTAGCAGATTTTTTTAGCAGGAAGATAGATTAGAAAGAAAAGAGCTTGTTGGTGGGAGTCAATGGGGAGGCTATTATTCCAATTCAGGCAAAATAAAAAAGGCCTGAACAGGGTGGAAGACTATACAAATAGAGGGAAAGAATAAAATACAAATAATGTTGTAGAGATGGAATCAGCAGGACTTGGCACTTGGACTTGGACAGGACATGTGGGGCAGGTAGGGTACATGGAGAAAAGAGTCAAGTATGACCCTAAAATTATGATCCTGGGTGATTGAGAGGATGGCGATCCCCCAGCTTTCAGCAGCTGCCATGTTGAGTTTGAGTCTGAGGTGCTGATCTAGACAGAAATGTCCAACAGGCTGCTGGATATATGGGACAAGAATTTACAAGAGATTGTGATTGGATATATACATCAATACATATATTGTGTACATATGTACATATATACACATGTTTGTGTATGTATATGCAAACACACATATGTCTATTTGAGAATCATTTGCAGAAAAACAATGAAATAACTTTATCCAGGGGAATAGATGAGATTATAAGGAGAGGACGCAGAGAGATAGGGGGATTGAAGATATGATCCTAAGTCGGGGACTAGAAATAATCTAAGACTAGAAACAAGATGATCCAGCACAAGAGAATGAAAATGGGTTAGACATGTAGGAGTGAACAGTGTTTCAGAAGTCAAAGGAAAAGAGGTTGTCTAGAAAAATGAATAGTGTTAAAAGTTGTAAAAAGATCATTGTGAGAAAAAAAGGTCAACATATTTAACAATGAAGAAATGCCTGTTAACATTTCAGATCCCAGTTCCAAAAAGTGGTGAGGAGTTCAACTTCAAGGGACTAGGAAGGGACTAGGGAAGTAGAAGTAGCAGAGGTGACTTTTTCCTAGTTGATCAAATAATAAAGAGACAGAGACAGAAGAAAAGAGAGAGATAAAAGGAGAGAGAAAGATAGGAGGGAGACAGAGACAGAGAGAAGAAGAGAGACACATAGAAGGAGAGAGAGACAGAGATAGGAGAAACAGGCAGGAACAGAAAGAAAACAAAGAAGATAATAGCTTAAAGCAATCATAGCAGGATCAAGTGAAGGATTATTATCTTAGGGAAGATCTGAACATCTGTATAGGAAGTAGGGAAAGAGGCAGTAGTTTGAAAAAATTAAAGGGAAAAGAGAAAAGGGAATGGTTGATTTCCCTCTCAAAGTGTAGCTAACTCTTAATTTAAAAAAAAAAAATCTAAACAGTGAAGGAGAAATTAAAATATAACTCAGGTCATTTGAAATACTTGATAACTCTGGATGACTTTTTGTTCTTTATTATCTCTATCTTCTGAGTAACCAATCTGCTTCAGTGATGAGGAATTTTTTTTAAAAATATATGTCCCATTAACCTACTTACATGCTCAGCAAAAGCAATAGGGGGCAATTTGATTCAAGTGCCAGGAGCAAAAATATTCTGCTATTATCCTGATTTGAAGTCTGGGGTCATTATTATGATTATAAGAAATATTAACCATGCATGTCGTGCACTGAGCTGCCTACAGTCTGATCTCTCATCTTGGATATTGTATATTAAAGGAACTAGGGAGAGTAAAATTATGGTACCTTCCTTTTCCAGCTTCTCTATGCAGAAGTGAAATACATTTGTAGTCAATTTTGTTCTTGGGTGTAAATTCCTATTTCTCCAACCCATTTTACATTAATAACATGAAAAATAAGTCATAATCTTTTATTTATATGTGTATGTGTGTGTGTGTGTGTGTGTGTGTGTGTGTGTGTCTGTGTAAATTCATATGTAACGAGTTTTGAAAAGTAACTTTCTTCATCAAAGCCTTTGTCCTCCTCTCATTATTTTCTTGCTTTGGAAAATGACTTGATTTTGCAGAAGAGAATTATAGAATCTTCCCTCTTTCTCTCTCAGTATTCCCAATTTTGGACAGCTGTCACAAGTCAGATCTCCTAGAATTAACTTGTTTTCTCCAGTGATTTGGAACTCAATGGACTAAAATTGCCCCATCATAACTGCAAAATTTTAGAAAGTGTTTCCTAAGAAGCAGGAAAGAGAAATTTCTTAAGATTCAGCTGAGTTGTATAATCTGCAGTAATTCTATCATGCTATTTTGTTTTCCTTTTTGCTTCTCTTGTATTGAGACAGTGAACATAGGACACCAACTCTTACAATGCAAAGAATTTTTTCATTCTGCATCTGTCACAATATATAAGTATAATTTAGCCCAGTGGAAATGAGTATTAGGCCTCCTTGTTTTCCTGCTGCCCAAAGCTCATAATGTGGAATTGTGGACAAACTCTCCCATAACTTTGTCTCCATTCATGCTTAATTGAGAAACCGGGCAGAAAACTTTGCCAGCAATATCCCCAAACAGACTAATCAATAGAAACCTACTAAGGTCATCTCTGTTTTTTTTGTTTTTTTAAATAAACCTGCTAATGCTTTAGCTTTGTGACCACCTAGATTTGAAGGTGCTCCATGGTTTTTCTCTCTTGGGATAGGTGGCTAATTATATGGTGGGATAACTGACACTACAACTTCAAAAGGACAGTTCTGAGGCAGACTAGACATGTTCCCCAGACTCAACAACCAAGAAAGGGAACACCCCAAAAGGAAGCATTTGCTGACTTAGCTATCTTTCTTGGCAGGAATATCTTTAAAAAAAAAAAAAAAAAATTTAAGAGCAGCCATTAGAATTTTAAGAACTCCAAGAACTTGACTGGAGATTTAAAATTCCTCTGGGATAGCACTGTCTACTCCCCTTTTTACAGATAAGGGCCTCTGGAGGACAGAAAGGATAAGTAGCTCCTCTTGTAAGTCAGAGAGCACCACTGTGTTCTCAGAGCTCATGCTGTCAAAGATTTGTCTCCTATGTTTCAAAGGCTTCTATTAAGCTTAATATCAAATAAGTTGAAGTGTTATGATCATTTTACCTTGATATTCTTCTTTGATGTGGTAGTTGGAAAAGGTCTGATCTTTTCTTGCTGAAATCTGTGAGTAAAAAAATAGGGTGATATTGAAATGAAAATAGAATGGGAAGTAAAGAAAAAACAAACTAGTTTAGTCAATGCATTATAGAAAACAACTAAAAGTCAAGTTAGCCTTCTAATCCAAACATGTCAAACTACACAGTGTCTAAAGAAGATATTTCTGTGGTGGAACAGAAAAGTAACAAAAAGTTCCCCCCCCCCCCCCACATGTATGTATGTATGTACTATGTATGTATAATTTCCAGTTTCAAAGCACTCTGATCACATAACCTAACAATCTAGGTACCCAGGGTATTAGCAAACTCATTTTATAAATCAAGAAACTGAGACTTAATAGTAATATTCCTGTGAACAAAAAACTCACCCCTAACCAAGCCTTTCAAAGAGAGTCAAAATAAAAACATTCACAAGAGTCATATATAAGATGACAGCATTTCCAGAAACCAATTTTATCCAAACATTTAATATTACTGCAGTTTTGAGACAAGACAACTTCACATTTGTTCTAGAACCAGGCAGTATTTCTCAACAATACACTGACAAGTTAGTCAAACCCTTGTAGAAATTTTAGTACACCTTCCCTATTTAAAGAGAAGAAAATGGACTAATAAGGAGAATGGCTTTATATAGTTTTAAACTTATGCCAACTTATACTTAGAAATGATTAAGTAAATTTTGGTAAAGATAGTTCAGAAATTCTGAAATCCCTTGTCTGCTAGGAAGTCCTGTTCCCATGAGTTCTGCTACAGTTTCTTTAGATTTTTTTTCCTTTTTAAAAATTAAACCTTAATCATAAAAGATTATCCTGTTAACCAATTACTTATTTTTGAAGATGAGATATACATTATGTAAGAGCAGCTGGTAATAATTCTTCACAGGAAAAACACATATATAGAATGAATTGGTTAATAAAAACCAGGCATGAGTAAAATTTATAACCATTCTAATGGTATGTAACCTATTTCACAGCTTTTGGCACAGTGATCATTGTCCACCCAGAAAACCACAAATAAACCACTTACAACAACTTTATCCCTCAGGAGATGAGCTTTTACTACCTAAAATTTGGGGGGCAAAGGGTCCGATGGGGAAAGAGATACAAGATGGAATAAATGCTGACACTCCATTGTCCATCAAAATATATACTTAAATCTGGCGTTTGTAAACTTTTCAATTGAAAAGGAACACAAAATTGAAAAGTTAAAAGCTTTTTTCTTCTCTTTTGCTTTGTGTCTAACACTTAATACTATTTTGACTATGGCTGGTTTAGGACTTTTTTTTAGCTGTTTTGTCTATGCTTTTGTACAAATCAACTGAGACTCCCAGCACAAAATGTTACCAAGGACAGTATAATACACGATAAAAACTAGACAGATGCCTGTCACTTCCAAATACTGAAGTTCTGTTAGGGGTCATTTTTGATAAGTGAGTCTGAAAGCCAAGTGATTTCAAGAGAATCTACACATTTCATTTTTGTTCAAGCAGTGAACGGAGTATTTAGTATATATTTCAGCAGTTCAAATTGAAAGCACATACTTTACTGTAAACTGAAAAAGAAGGCAATGAAAATGTAAATCCCTGCTCCAAATCGTGTTATGGGAAGATTTAATCAAAACAAACAACACACACATTGTAGGTAATTTAGTAAAGAGCATTGGGTCGACAAAAATCTGCTACCCAACTGATTCTCAATTTGATCAAAAGTTTAATTATTCAGGGGTCCGCAAATATCCTTGCTGAAAGATTTTAGGAGGCAGAAATACTTCTAATTCTTTAACAGGAAAGAAAAATCCTAAAATATTCATCCCTACATTTCCCACCCCCATTTCCCCATGCTTTAAATTGTGTTAAATGTGTTAAAACACATTTCTAAAATAGACTGATTAAAGGACTTGAATATTTAAAAAATATATATCTCCTCTGAGAGAAATATAAACCTACACAGCTTACTGGATACAGATAACTAGAATTTCTAGGAGAAAGTACCCTCATCAGAGATGTAGCAACAGAGCATTCAGACAATCAATGAAAAAAAAAAAAAAAAGTAACGGCTTTTTCTGTAGAATCTTTTGCCGCTTACCTTGCTCCTCAGAGAACTCAAAAGCTTCCACAAAGCTGGAAATCCAAGGATTTCTGAACATGGTTGCAGAAACAAAGGATTCGCTTAACAGAACTCCTCTAGCAGCTAATTCTTAACCAGACACAGCCCTAGGCCCATCTAAGCAAAACTGTGTTGAGATTTTTCACAGCCCAGGACCAGCGCTGTCAGGCACTCGTGTCCTGGGGAGTACAGTAAATGCACAGCAGCCGGCTGCAAGCTGCAACAGCTCAAACCAGTAATCAGATTACAAGGAGAAATTAGGCACATGAATACTAAACCAGACTGGATAACAGTGATTGGGAGATTTATAATATTACCACTTCAAAGCCGAGGCCAAATGACAACACAACTTTCTGGCCAAGTAGCCGAAGCAGCGACCCAAGGCTAACCATCTTCACAGGCACTGGAAAGCAATCCCTAGGCTCTCTCCCCAAAATCCCAAGGATTGCTGGGAGAATGAGGGAAAAGCAAAACCGTTCCCAGGCTCTTAACTAATATCATGAAATGAAGCATTTCACCTAAAAGGCAGCCAAAAAGAACACTGAAAATTCAAGATTTATGGGCCACATATGAATGAAATTGTGGGGGGGAAACAGCTATGACCACAAGCCCCCAAAATGCTAATCTGGGACAGAAGGTGTTTGCTAAGTTTTGTTACATTTGTCCTTTGCTGTTTTGGGCTCCAGTTCATTTAAAGAACAAATACAGAAATACTACTACAACACAAGGAGAAGAATACCCCTGAGAGAATCCCAGACGCTAAGAGTTGGAAGGACTCTGGGAGCATCCAGGAACATCACCGTGATTTTACAGACAGAGATGTTGAGACAAGAGGCTCCAAAATGCTCTGTCCATGGATAGGCTATGGCAGAGCTAGAGCTTTACTCTCAGTGTCCACAGGCTGACGCCAGTCCCCTTTTACCAGATTCCTCTCTCACTACCATGCTTGGACCTTGAGCAGGACTATGGCATGTGATTCTACCTAATTTAAATTTAAGGAGGATAACCTCAGTAGTTAGATGGTGCACTGAAATTCCCATTAAACCTGGAGTCAGGAAGTCCAGCCTCAGGCACTTTCTAGCTCTAAGCCCCTGGACAAATCACTTACCCAAATCTGTAAAAGGGAGATAATATCAGCACCAACTTCATAGAGTTAGGAAGATAAAATGAGACATTTGCAAAGCACTTGGCAATCTTAAAGAACTAAATAAAAGCTAGTTGTTGTTATTCCTAATGTCTTGAATGGGGCTTGTGTCATTTTATTGCTATTCATTTGGGACAATATTATCTGCTTGGCTCTTCATTTCAACTTGGCATTCCTTCAGCTCTACTCATTGTCTTTCTATCCCATTCCTCCATGGTGGGCTATTCCAAACCCTCATCCCTCAGAGGAGTAATTCCACATTATAGCTGATGACAGCCTACTACTTCGGTAAGAAGGGGCCATCAATGTGGAAACCCTCAGCTCTGCTATTCCATTCCCCCAAATTTCTTAGCACAATGACCTACTCTCACTTCTTCTCTGGCCATAACAAAGAGTTATCTCTCTATTCTCTAATAAGCTAATTCTTTTATAGGAATTCTTGAATTCTACTCTCTCACCTTTCTCAGGATCCACCTCTCTATTCCCTCCCCCTTCGTGCATCCTTAATCACGCTGGCCTGGAATTCTCTCCCTTCTCATTTCTACCTCTCAGATGGCTATACTTCCCACTTCTACAAGAAGCCTGATTCTCCTTAATATTAATTTCTCCTAATAATTTATTTGTTATAAGAATACATTGGAAAGCAATCAATAATTTATTCTCTCACCCTTTATTTTATAGTTATTATGTAGGACTAGTCGGTGTGTGTAACCTAGATATCTTGTTGGACATAGTTATTTACATATGTTCCCTTTAGAGAAGGCTTTTTTTGGGGGGGGGGGGGGGGGGTTGTTGTTGTTTGTTTGTTTTTATTATTTTGCCTTTCTTTGCATCTTTGGTGATTATACTGTCTGGCAAGTAGCAGGTACCTATATGCTTGTCTCATTGATTAACTTCCATTTCATCTTCCTCTTCAAAAATATTCAAAGGCTTCCATCGCTTTTTTGGATAATAAAAATCTTTAGCTTGCTATTTAAATCCTTATATAATCTGGCTCCTCCTTATCTTTCCAATTCTGAACTGATCCCCTTCCCAGCCTTTCCATTATAGTCACATTTAACCAGTTAGAACAATACTCCATTTCACTATCCCCAAGTCTTTACATAAGCAGTTCTCATGTCTAGTATGTATTTCTCTTGTTATCTCATCAAAGAATCCCCAAATTCCTCAAAAGCACAGCTCTTGTATTACCACATTTTCTGATTCTCTCCAACTCTTCCAATTAATTAATGCTCTTCCTCTAGAAATTATTTTGTATTACTTATTTACTTTGTATCAACTTATTTGAATATGTCTTATATCCTCTGAATTAAATATAAGTTCCTTGAAGGAAGAATTGATTTTTTTTCTTCTTTTTTAATCTTTAGTGCCTACCACTGGAATAGTAAGTTCTTAGCAGATATTTATATAGTAAAATTGATTACACATTAGTGTCCTTAATCCTATTTCTTTCATTCTCTTTTTTTAAACTTCTAAACTCTCTAAAAAGTTGTCTATAGTTCATAATTCTACTTCCCATTTCTCATTCTCCCCTGAAATCTGGTTTCCACCTCCACTATTCTATTAAAACTGCTATCTCTAAAGCTAATTAATCATTTCCTAATCATCAAGTCCAAGGGCCTTTCCTCCAGTCTTTATCCTACTTCATATATTGCAACATTTGACACTATTAAGTGTCTTCTTCCTTTTAGGCAACCTCTATCTACTGGCCATGGACATACCACAATCTCCTGATTTTCCCATTTAACTCTTTCCTGTTAAAATGACTATTTACCAAGAGTTTGAACTTTTCTGTCTCTCTTTATATTTTCCCTTTGGAATCTGATTTCTTAACTCAGACTATTAATTCTCACTTTCATACAGATTAGGGTCAAATCTATAAGCCCCTCTCTGGACTGATGTCTCTTCCCTGTCTATAGTCATTGCCACAATAATGTTTTATGGGCACCTCAAATCAGGACCATTGGGTTGTCCCCAAACCGGCTTCTCTTTCTGATCACCATTTCTATCAGTGGCACTCTCCTCCCCTCTGTCTCTTATATTTGAAACTTTAAGGTTATCTTTGACTCTTCTCTCTCTATCTCTTCATAATCAAGTTACCATTTCAATAAAATTTAACAAATATTTGCCAAGTAACTTTTGTATTCTAGATACAAAGACTGCAAATATAAACTTAACCCAGATTCTGCTTTCAGGTTTACAATCTAAATGGAAAAGGATGGAAGAGCGAAGAGATGGACACAGATAATCATGACAGGAGAGTATGATGAATGCCAAGGAGAACTCTGTCTTGGTAAAATATCATGAAAAATGTAAAGAGATAGAAATCTCTTTGTGGCTAATGGAATACTGAGGTGGTGGTGAGCAAGATTTAGGAAGTCTCTTACATCTGCTCCCTCCTCTTTTTCTCTCTCTACTGCCACCACCCTGGCAAAATCCTCCCTGCCAATTCTCTGGCTACAATAGTCTTCTGACATTTCTATTTCTTTTGCCCTTCACGTCTTCCGAGTTTCCAGGCTTAATTTCCTTATACAAAGATTTGGTTGTAGATTCTTCCACTTGCCTTAGAGGACCTTTATGATAGCTCCATCCTGATTTCATGCATGACTCTCCATAGACTCAACACTGTGGCCAAAATGGACTGTTTGCTGTCTCCATACCTGACCCACCATTTCCAACTTTGGTGCTTTTGCTCATACTCTTTTTTAAATAATGGAATTATTCTCCCCTATTCCTTAAAAACTCAATTTTCATCTCCAAAAAGTTTCTCAATTCTTCTCCCCTGCCACATACACACTTCACACAACAATCTGTTTTTTTCTGCTGTGATAGACTTATGGATTACTGTGCATTGCAAAGTCATATATCTACCATAACCCCCTCTCCCCTCCAGTCTGTAAGCTCATAAGGAAAAAGTATTTATTAAGTAGTTACTCTATGCTACAAACTATAAGGACATTTCCTTATTTAAATAGCATCTCCCCCAGCCATAGTGCTCTGTACCAAATGTTTCTTAAATGGAATGAAACCTCACCTTCGTGATGTGGAATGGCCCCTGAATTTGAAGGCTGATATTTGGATTTGAATTCTGCCTTTTTTCTAATCAGTTATAAAAGGATCACTCACTTCACATTTAGTTCTTTAAATGAAAAATCAGTGGGTTTAATGAAATGATTTTTTTCTAATTCTACAATATATATCTTTTAAAAAAGGAAGCAAATTCAATAATTATGTATATATCACCAGCAGTCCACATTTTCAGCCTCATTTTGATGATGAATTCAAATCCACAAGTATTTACTATCTACTATGCGCCAGATACTCTGGTGACAAACAACATGAGCAGCATCCATGATGGTTATGATTACTAACTTAACATGTCAGACGAGAAAAGAAGCGGGGTGGGGAGGCATAAGAATTCTGACTAGTTCAGTTGGAAACTCATTTCAAGATCAGGACTGATACGGAATGTTTCTAGTCTTCTTTTCTTTCTTTTCCAATGATGTTTGGTAGAGGGGGGGCATGTTTAGGGTGAAAGTAGCTGACTCTGACAGAAAATCATGAAATATGACAAAATAATTCAGCATCACTCCCACTTCTGTACCCTTACTCTGGAAAATGACTGTGTTTTGGCAGAAGTGATCACAACCTGAATAAACAATGTTTCCTTTCAATTATATTAAGCCTCCTGCTCCTTTCTGAGCAATATTCATTTTGATGAAATTCCAGCATAGAGAAAAACATCTGACTGTTCCATTAAAGTTTGATATGATAAGACTTTACCTGAATTGCTTTCTTTTAATCCTCCTAGTTGCTCTATGCTGAAGAAATAAAGCAAGCAGCAGATTTAAATGCAGTCAAAACTACCACAAGAAATTACTGAAATGCATCCCCAACTCCTGCCAATACTACTCCAAGCTATGGCTATATCATTTAATCTCCCTGCTTTGGAATCTTTATCCAAAGGAAAAACATAGTAGTCATGTGGAGAAAGCTACTTTATGTGGCAACAGACGGTTTCCAAATAGTTTGATAATGTTATTGGAAAGAAGAAATCTGAGCTCCTACAGAGAAGGAATCTGTAGAACAACTACCTACATGTCTCTTGACACTCACCTATGCTTTAACACCTTGAATTAAAAAGAACTTTAAGGAATTATTTGGGGTTCCCTCAAAATCAGGAGAAAATGTAGTATATTCACATATTCCCCTTCTAATAAAGTGGAAAAATGAGGGACACAAAATTCACTGCCACTGGGTTGACTAAATAGCATTAACATTTTCCACTTTAAAGAAACTATAGAGTCTTCACTGTGGGATACAGAAGAAACATTTCAAAGGTTTCATTTTTAAAAATGTTTTAATCATCAAAATTAACAAAAGCATTAAATGTTACTAAAATTGCTTTGGATGGAATAGTTTTCTTGCCATGAGACTTTTAAGAAATTGATGACTTCCTTCTGAGGTTAGATGCCAGAGGAGGCTAGGTGGAGTTACTTATTTCTTGCTTCTAAATCATATTTTGCAACAGTTTTTGTTTTTTTTGTTTTTTTTTTTACACTTGAGGGGGATGGTGAATCATAGTTTCCCTCTGCCCACTTATGAAATGAAATCATTAAATATCAAACTGTGTATAAATTAGTTTAGAAGAGTTTGTTGAGTTTTTCATAATACTTTTCTCCTGCATCTTCCTCAATGATTTCTGGTATATAAGGTACATTATCTTTCTTTTAACCTGGCTGCTTATTGTCCAATATAAGCAATGGCCAATGAATCCCATCCTGCCGGCATTCATTCTATTAGTTTTAACTTTGAAAAAATTAGTATTTTATTTTTTCAAAGATATTCAAAGAAGATCCTGCAAAACCTTGTGTTCCAAAATTTTCTTCCTCTCCCCCCTTCCTCTTCCTCTAGATAGCAAACAATCCTATATAGGTTAAAAGAATTCTTCTAATAATATTTCCATATTTGTTGTGCTGCACAAGAAAAGTTAGATCAAAATGGGGAAAACACAAGAAAAAAACAAACAAACAAACAAGCAACAACAACAAAACAGGTGAAAATATTATCCTTTGATCCAAATTTGGTCTCCATAGTTCTCTTTCTGGATGCAGATAGCACTTTCCATCACAAGTCTATTGGAATTGCCTAATTGTTGAAAAGAGCCAAGCCCATCACAGTTGATCATCATATAATCTTGCAATTACTATGGACAATGTTCTCCTGATTCTGTTCACTTCACTTAGCATCAGTTATGTAAATCTTTTCAGGCTTTTCTGAAATCAGCCTGCTCATCATTTCTGTACAACAATTTTCCATTATATTCATATATTATAACTTATTCAGCCATTCCCCAACTATGGGTAATCCACTCAATTTCCAGTTCCTTGCCTTTCTTTTAACTTAAAAAAAAAATTCTGTGTTAATTTTTATCAAGGACGTCAATATTTTTATGGTTTGGTTCCTCTCGAATTGTGTCAGTCCTGTGATTCCTAGACAAGAATCACGTATTACATTCCAATAGAAACAATAAAATTTCCCCTAGAATACTGGGTCCACAACATTTTCTTGAGGCATAAGGACTCTCAGACTTATAAAAATTATCCTCATGAGCTTCAAAGAATTAAATTAAATTAATGTAACCAATGGTAATTAAAAAAATAAAAAGCAACCCAAAAGCTATAGTGAGTCAAAGGAATTGTAACATGCTACCAATAATGGTTTCTGTGGGAACAGAGTGAAAGACATTCTTGAGAACACACATATACGTGATATTTTGAGAATGAGAAGCATCAAATAGAGCACATCTTAGCACTCACTAGACTTTATAAGGAAAAGGCTCCAGGATGTTGGGCACCAGCTCTTCTGGTGACATTTATGGTGAAATATGGATAAAACAGAGATGAAAGGCCAAACAAGGATTGTGGTCCACACTGGTAGAGGAGAACACATATTTACCCCAGATGCAGTTTTGTATCGTCAAGCCAATATAACATAACAGAGTGCTGAACTTGGAAGCAAGAAGATCTGGATTTTAATCCTGCCTTTTCCTAACTGGAAAATAAAGGAGCTAGACTTAATGACTCTGAAGGTCTTATCCAGTTCTGAATCTAGGATCCTACAAAGATAGGTTCACAGAGATGTAAATAATAAATGTAACAAATTCCAGGATACTACAGGATCCAAAATCATTTCTCTTTGATCCTGAACTTAGATCAACATATGAGCTCATTTCTTAAATGTGTAAAACAAAGGGAAGATGCACCTAACACGTAGCACACAAATTTCCTTTTCTTTCCTTTTCTAAAGACATGCAGGTAGAAAAAAAATAAATAAATGTGGATAGAATCATATAATGTGAGAATCAATATATATATATATATATATATATGAAGGGGATTTCCATTGTTCTAAAATATTATTAGTAATTTACAAGTAGGAAAAAACTATTTGAACTTAAGTATTTTCTAATTCCTGAAAGAGTGAGATAAAAAGGTATAGAATATTATGGCACAAAATTTTCTGGGGCTAGGAGCCTGGACCCATGGTGGGCAAACATAGTGATGCAACCATTTTAACACCACTGCTCCTCAGTGCAGCAAGAAACATTGAAAGAACCCCTGCAATGGGAATCAGTAGGAAACAATCATTATTTGGAGGAAGAAATGGAACAGAGAGAAGATTTTTGAGTGAAAATAAAATGATGAGGAAATAGTACAGGTCTAGATAGAATAAAGCACCTTTAAAGAGCTCACATGCCAAAAAAAAAAAAAAAAAAGAAAAGAAAAGAAAAGGCTCACAAAATCAAAAGCTCCCAAGCATGAGCTGGAAAACAATTGTAAATTATTCATCATAAAAATACATGTCAGCTGAACAAGCCAGCACTGGAAAATAAAAACAAAATCCCACAGAGATATCCTGACCCACTCTTAATGGGCACTGATGTCACATTAACAGACCCTGGGGGCCTCAGGGAAAGCAGACTGACCAGTATACTTGCACTAAGTTTCTCAGTAAGGCTTCATGCCATTGCCAGACTCTAGTTAGCAACTGCCTATTCAATTATTTCTAATTTTTTGAAATATGGGAAAAAACTTGACAGGGCCAGCAAGGCAGTACTCCCTAAAGATTAAGCTATTGATTGTATATATGCCTGCTACAGAAGAAAGATGTTCCTTGACTTTATACATTATCTGTCAATAAATTTCAAAAATTAAAAAGTGTCAGAGTCAATTCAAGTTACAATAATCTACCAAAAAACTTGCATGATTGAAAATTTCAGAATGAAGAATGTATTTTATAGTTCAGCTCAGAGTCGTGTATGTATATGTGTGTATAAGAGATATCTTTTTATACTCAGAATGATCATAAGTGGTATTCTCATTTTTGTCACTGAATGCTATTTATGCATGTACATTCCTAACATGGGGCAGAAATGGCTGACATTACACTATCCCTCCAGTGGGAAACACATTTAATCCTTTTGTTTCCCATTTATCACGTTATACAATAAATTCCAGATTCCTAACTTTACCATAATCTTTTTCCTGTGTGGACCGTGAAATGCTTCGTGCATTTGGGGTAGTGGTGATATTTTGGACAAGTCTGCAAATAAAATCTTTGGTTGTAACACCCCATAAGGTAATCTAAAACAGGCCAAGTATGTGGAAAGATTAAAAAAAAATCTTCAGCAGAAAGTGCTATTGCAAGTCTACAGCTATTTTAATATGCAATGTAGTGAAAAAAGGATATTGCCAACTTTGATGCATGGAAACAGCTTCTTTTTCAAAAAGGGAAAAAAAAAACTTACAACATCCCCTTAAAATTCTCCCCCACAAATTTAAAATGCATGTATGAAATTGTATTCATAACATTTCAAAATGAGAACCACATCTTGCTTCCCAGCACAAAGTGCAAATAAACTTTGAATATAACTAATAATTCTTAAAACGATTCAATTACTTGAGGTCTTTCTCAGGGAGGGAGATTACCAACAATATTCCAAAATCTAAATGCAAAAAAACCCATTTGAAACATTTAACATTTGAAAAATATGACATATTAAATTATAATAAGGCTGAACATTCATCCCAGAATGTAACAGTTGGGTCCTGCATTGAGTCCTTTAAGATGGCTAGAGACCTAGCTGCAGCATGGTATTTATTTATACTTTCCTCACACATCTGGAGAAGTGTTAAACTACTTAGAAGTCTTTTTAAAAAATTCACTTGTCCATTAACCACCATCACAAATATTTACTATATAGAATCAGCAATGTTCTAAACTGTCATAGTTTTTCTTTCCCAAAAAATGTTTTTACTTTATAAAAATCTACTTTTGAAATAGAAAAACATTCTAACAATTAACATCCATTAAAATTATGTAATGTTACCTTGATTCATAAGCAACTGTTCACATAGTGTAATATTCTTCTCTAAAATATAACCTGCTCTGAGAAAACATTATATTTTAGAGATTTCTTCTAGAACCAGGAAGTTATATTAGATGGCAAAAAGGTAAACATTATAAATTACCAGTAAATGATTTTTCAATTTAATGGAACCATAACCTTTTGTTTCTGACAAATATACCAAATCCCTTCGTTTGCTTTGTGCAATTAGTCAGGAAGCATGATGAGATATGAATGGAAACAGAAGTATGAGAGGGCAGTCTTCAATTTCACCTAGTTTTTCTAAGAACATGTTAGCCTGCTAAGAGATGTTAGAAGGGGTCTGAAAGAGAAATGTGGTGGAATTTTTAACAATTTTCTTGATAGTGACATTCTCATCATTTATTCCATTATTCCAAGAGGCATCAATTAAACAACTACTGTATTTATATTTAGTATAACTATATACTAAGTATAGCTAATGTTCAAAGAGCTTTGGGAGGGGAAAAAATAGATAATGAATCACAGAATTTCAGAATTGGATGGGACTTAAAAGGCTAACTATTTTCTCTTTAATTCTTAATAACAACCCCTTCTACAATATATGCAAAAATGGTCGTGCACAGTTAGATTTTAAATGTTGAACATTTGAGATTGATCTAATTGTTAAGAAACTTTTCCTCATATGATTACTTAAATTTCTCATTTGTAATTTCTGGCAATAGCAATGATCCTTCACTTTGAAGCCTAGCAGAAGAAATTCAAGACACTGCCTTTTGAGTAACCTGTGGCTTAGAGGGAGGAGAAAGAATGAAGTAACTAAAGATGAAAAAGACATAAACAAAAAATAAATGCATAGCAAGCAAAAAGAGATAATGACTAATAGAATTCTCAGAAAGGTAGAATGATGATGAAGATAGATAGATGGATAGATAGATAGATAGACGGATGGACAGACAGATATAGATAAATAGATGGATAGATAGATAGAACCTAGTATGTGCCAGCCACTGAGCTAAGTGCTTTCTAAATATAATCACATGTGATGCTGCCTCTTGAACTGGCCATAAGGATGAGGAGAAAGAGAAGGAGATGAGGTTGATGTTCCCAGTTTGGAAGGCTACCACCTCCTTTTGGGTAAACATACCTTTTACAAAGTCAAAATTAGCTTACATAAGTTCATAATAACTTTTTCAAACATCAGAGGTGCCATTGTGATTAATAAAATACAAATCTATTTTAAGAGTTATTGAATTAATAATGTATCACAGGGGACAGAGAGCCAGTTTCAAAGTCAGAAAGATCTAGGTCTCTTAAGTTCCCTCTGGGTGAATTAGGCAAGGAATTTAGCCTTGAATTGATCTAGGCAATTCTCAGATTTAGTTTCAGATGCCAGCTTCCATGGTTTGAGCCAGTTTCCTCACTCCAAAAAATTTTCCATACCAATGAAATCCCAGATGCAGTTTCTATCCCTTATCAATTCATAAGAGTATTTTTTCATGATGGTAGGTTTTTAGATGGAATCCAAAGTACAATGTAGGAGTCTGCCCCATCTTTTTTTTTTTTTTAATGCTGAAAGAAATTTAGAAACCACTGATGTAAGCCAGATGAAAGGAAGCTAAAATGATGAAGGCATTCTGTAAAGAGTAGCAAGGAGAGAGGCTCTGCCAGAGCTAGAGTTCAAAATTAGTAGAAACCCAAAAGAATGTTGAGCTACAGAAAGTATGTATATGGATTGGATTATTTTCTATCTAGGGGAGAGGGTGAAGAGAAGGGGAGGAAAAATTGGAACACAATGTTTTGCAAGGGTTAATGCTGAAAAATTATCTGTGCATAGCTTTTGAAAATTAAAAAGCTTGGGGCAGCTAGGTGATGCAGTGGATAGAGCACCAATCCTGAAGTCAGGAGGACCTGAATTCAAATCTGGTCTCAGACACTTAACACTTCCTAGTTGTGTGACCCTGGGCAAGTCACTTAATTCCAATTGCCTCAAGGAAAAAAAATAAAAATCTTTAATTAAAAAAAAAAAGAGCTCCCTATGCACATCAAAAAAAGACAGAAAGAAAGAATGTATATGGGAAAAGTGTCAGCTAATGGAAGATTTACACTGAATAACAAGGATGACTGGCAGTTGCTAGTAAAAACTTATATTTTTTTTCTAGATCTATGATTTCATCTACACAGATTTCACCTACACAGAAGCAGGTACAGGAATTCTCTCCAGGACAGAAAGGAGCAATATGCAACTTAAAGTATTTAAGTCTTAAGAGAGCTGCCTGGGCACCATTGAGATGTCGGGTGACTTACCAATATGAGTCAGAGATAGGTTTTGAACTCAAGTTGTCACAGTTCTTAGTCTGGCTCCTTCATTACCTCATTCTGCCTGTTTGAAAGAAGGCATTTCAAAAATCATCCCGATACTTCTGAGATCCAACAAGCAGATGGTGTGACACGGACGAACCTTCGTGTTGTAAGCTGTGAGGCAATGCCATTTATTAAAAGCAAAGGCTTTCACTGCAGAGCTAACCCATATTAAATATGAACAGAGATACAGAACAGCACTGGCTGGCAAAAGAGCTTGTTTATCCATGCGTCAACATACAGAATGATCTTGGTGATCTCCAAACGTGCCCAAGTTCGTGTTGCTGGCCATGTGGCATGAGGAATAAACTCCAAATCATGCCATCAATCATTTATGACAGAAGGCAAGGAGAATGTCACCCGAGAACCAGTGACAATGGTTCAACCCAACACAAGAGTTATGGGAGAATTCAAAGGGAAGAACGATGACAAGAACAGTAGTAATGGCTACCATTTATATAGCACTTTAAGGTTTGAAAAAGGTCTTACATATTAACTCACTTGATCATCATAACAAATCTGTGAAGTAAATGATATGATTGTCCCCATTTTGCAGGTAAGGAAAATGAGGCAGAGGGAAGTGATATGTCCAGAATCACACTGGTACTAAAAACCAGTGTTTCATAACCATCTTACAGGTATGGAAATTGGAGTAGAGAGAAGTGATTTGCCTGGGCTCACAGATGCCTGACTGTATTTCATACCCATTTTACAAACAAGAAAACTGAGGCATAAAGAATTGACTTGCCCAGGGTCACACAGGTAAGTATCTAAAAAGTTCAAACTCACATCCTTCTGACTCCAGGCCCAGTGTTCTATCTATAATGTTATCTACCTGCCAGAACAAGATTCATTCTTTAAACTCACTTCTCCCACTAATAGCAGAAATTTCTAGCTGGACTTCTTGAGTCCAGTAGAGAAAAGCCAAAATGTATGCCTACCAAATTTCTTTCCTCCCTTCTGACTGTGTGCTTCCATCTCATTGTCCTGTCCCTTGTCTTCATATCATGATTTCCTCAGTATTTGTTCAAGCAGGATGGAAGGTCCTTGGAAAGAAGAGATTCTTTTTACATCTTTATGTCACTAGGCTACTATCACAGGGCCTACCACATAACCAGTATTTAAGACATCTTTGAGGAATTGAATTAGATTTTTAAGAGGGCACACTGATCTGTTAAACATTTTCTTTTGCAGCAATAAAGTTCCCCATGTTGCAGAGAACTAACTTAAGAAGTCTTTATCTCTTTGCCCTCTTGGAGTTTAGCACATAAAAAGCTGTCAGCAGAGTAGTGAAAATGATGAAGATATTATGATGATGATGATGGTGATAAGGAGAAAAGATGGAAAAAAGAAGAGAAGGTCCACTCTTTCTCCTGAAACTCATCATACAGTTGTTCAATTTATTCTTTTTATGTTGTGGATTCTTGACTTGGAAGTGATAAAGATGAGTAGATAAAAGTAAAGTAAGATAGTATAGAAATGGGGAGGGAAGGATCAGGGAATGGGAAAAGGAAGGAAAAGAAAAGCAGAAAGGAGAAGACTAAAGGAAAGGGCAGTAATTGTCTGCACAAAGCTGGTGAAGGAAATCTAATGTAACGGCATCACACATAAGTGGTTTATTTGGTTAAGTGCTTGCACCTATGGAACAGCCAATAACCTTGCTAATAACACCACCAACAAAAGATTAATGAAAGGCAAAGAATTCAGGTATGCTATTCTCTCTCACCTTAGATATGTGTAATTAGCACAGGTTCAAGACTAATTCCTTGACCTAGGCTCAGGAACACTAATGTCAGTGAAAATACAAGGGACAATTTAATTGGGTAACTGGTGGACTGAAACATAATCATGAAATTTTTGAGACATGGATTTTCTCACTGAGCAGGACTGGTGCCATGTGTCATAAGAATTTAGACCTATCTTGAAAACACAGGCAAATAAATATACTTGCTCCTTTGTGGGGAATAAGAAACACCTGAATTCAGATAAGTCTTTTGATATATCCTCTTCCATCTGTTCCTCTGAAACAAAGCAACATCTGAAATTTCAGTTCAAGGATCTTCCTAAGAAATAAAATGAAAGGAACTGAGGGAATCGGAAAAAAGACAGAAGCTTTCCCTGACTTCCAGCAGCTTTCTAGCAATTCTATCATTTAGCCAGGGGAAGAAAACCTCCAGGGAAAAAGATGGATTCACAGTTTTAAGGATACATCAATAAAGTGCTTTTGCTTCAAGTGCTAAGTTATGCATTATGAACAACAAACTGCTCCCTGAGCTACCTTTATAAGAGTTTTCTATTGATTGACTACAGGAAAATAAAAGGGATAAGATAAAATGAAAAACTCAAAGCTCTTTAAGCCTATATTTGAGCAAAGAATTTTAAATCTTACTAAACACCATCATGATATGGCCAGAGCTTCTAATCTGCAAAGGAGAAAGCAAATGTATGCACAGAGAAGGTAGCTGAGAAGCCCAACATCACACAGCTCATATGTACCAGGCCAAAACTGGAATCCAAGGCAACCCATCCCAAAAGGCATCCCCTCTAACCCACCTTTCCCAGTGTTTCTACTCCTTTCCCTCTCTGCTACATATATATACACATTGTTAAGAACTAGTTCTTGGAAAATACTTTGTTACTAGAAGTCTTACATTTTAAAAATTATCTTAATTGTTCTGTTCATTTCCTAAGATAATTTGAGACATGGTTTTATATGCCTTCCCTCCCCACTGGGCTCTACAAAAACAGCACTAAAAAACAAACAAGAGGAAGGGAAATATCATTGCTTCCTTGGTCTAAAAGCAAACAGTCCTATGTTTTCTCTTACCTCCCCAACTAAACTTCAGCCTTCAAATATTATATCTGCACATGAAAATTCTAAGTGCAAAGCCCTCTCATCATAATGCATTATAATGAATGTGCCAGTATTGGGTCATGTCTCCCTGGGTTTGGACTCCAGCTCCCAGCAGCATGTTAGGTTTAGCTGCCATCCGGCAATGCTTGTCCCCGGACACCAATCTCAGCTACTTACCTAATATGGCAATGTACAAGTTGACTGGCTGGCTTATAGGTCACCCAGTGTTTACCTTGCAAGCTGTGAGCTTGCAAGACACCAGGGAGCCTACCTTTTGGCAGAGGAGAGATTACCCATTGCCAAAAAACTCTAAAAGGCTTTACTGTGAGGATATTTACATCATAATAGAAAATTTGGGGTTTGCAGTGATGAGCCAGACAGCAGCCACATATTCCCGGTTTAAGGCTTAGTCTGAGAAAGAAATCTTAATTGCAGCAATGACCTAGAACATACTAGGCGATTAAGGCAAATCTCTTTTTTATCCTTTTTTTTTTTTTTCAGCTTCAATACAGAACTTGTACAAAGTCACATCTTTGAAAGAGTTCACTTAGTATGCAAAATACTTTCCCCAGGTTCAAATTCAAAATAGAAATGTGCTACTTCCAAATAAATCCACTTTCTACATGATCACAAGTGATCCCCCGGTCAGATGCAGTCAACACAGCCTCAACATCCCACATGTTAGGTTATGTGCCAGCCAATAAATACACAGATAAAAGTAACTGCTAGCTCTCCAGCCAGAAGTACAGCTTGTTGGCTAAAGTCTGCTTGAGGAAAAAAACATTCATATTTTTTCTTTTTAAAATTCCATTAAAATCCAGGCACTGAGACTCCCAAAGTACATCCCCTCCCCTTTACATATAAGGAGGACAGTTGTGCAGAGATTAATTGCCAACTCATTTATCACTGTACAAATCTCCCTCTGCTTTTGTCCATTTTCTTATTGTCATTCAAAAGGCTTTCCCCCAGCAGGATTTCACCAGAATATGATACTTTCCAATTGAATTTTAAACACTACCAGCCTCTCCATTTTTTTTTAAACAATAGGCTAGTGAGATTGAACCAGAGTAAAAACCAGAGATTAGATAAAAAAATAAACTGATGATTTTAAATACAATAGGATGGAATTAACTTTATTTTTGGTGACCTCAGTCTGTCCTTCCTGACAACCGTCTGCTTTCCTTTCCCCATATGCTCCCCTTTCCCTGTGTACCATTTTTGATTGCTTACAAAAGCTAATAAAGCATCAACACAGCGCTTGAAGGGGAGCTCTGAATTTGGACACCAAAGTCCCAGGTTAATATCTTAATTCAGCCACTTACCACTTGTGATCTCACAATCGCCTATTTGTGATAATTTTGCAAATGGAGACACTGAGGTCAAAAAAAGGTAAGACTTGTCCAAGCTAATAGTATTTGCTTAATAAATTAGTTCATTGATTGTCTCCATTGCTAATGATTGGAACTCTGAACACATGAAGTTAGAGTTGTAAGAAAACTTTGTGTGTGTGTGTGTGTGTGTGTATGTTATATGTGCAATGAATAGAATTACATGACACTAAAGGTCATGTAATTCTATTCATTGCACATATAACACTGATCTATCCATGCAGCATTTTTAGATATCCAATTTAATGGTCAAGATTTCTCTCAAATCTAGTCTAAAAGTTCATGGTCATGTAAAATATGGGAAAAAAAAGATGTAATATTAAATATTCATTTCTGGTTCTTTAATTCTACTTAATATAAGTAAAAAATTTTTGGAAAATAAAAGTTACCACCTAAATTGATATTTTGCTGATTTTCTGTATAAATAGTGTGAATAAATAACCTGATTGTGAACCAAGCCCACCTGGATTCAAGTCTCACCTCTGACACATACCTGGGAGGTTACTTGCCCTCTTACTTCTTGGTATTCTAAGCAACTTGCTTTTGGTTGCAGAGAAGTTCCCAGGAGCTCCCTATATCAAGAAACCTCAGGTCCTATCCCCTATACCTGTCCCTTAGCCTAGCATCAAAAGAAACTAGATTCCTGTAGAAGGCCATGTCCAGACGGCATTGCAGCAGAGCTAAGATTAGCCTCAATAGTAACACTAATAACAGCTGACACATGTAGTGTTTTCCTGTTTATAAAATACCGTACACACAGAATCATATTTGATCCTCATGGCAAACTTATCAGGTGTTACTCCCACTTTACAAACAAGTCCCACAACTACAGGAATGGGTCTAAGCCAGATCTCTGGGGATTCTGAAGCCAGCACTCTTCTCCAAGCTCACCCTTCCACCCATACCCCATCTGAGACAATGAAATGGTTGGAACGCCAGCCTGAGACCCTCACGTTACAGGCAAAGGAGGAGGGAGGGTCCACATGTGGCAAACAGGTGCAGAAAGCATTTAGTCAGCGGGATGAGGGTTCTGCCAACTGGAAGGAGGCAGGGGGAGGAACCTACATACCAAACATTTTGTTGCTTTTTTTTTTTAACTGAATCAGAAGAAAACTACACATTACAGCTCCCAGTAAGCTATATCTAAATGGCTTTCATTAGCTAGTAAAATTAAAAATAAATAAAAAAATAAATATTCTTTCTTCCACAGTACAAACCCACCCAAGCTGTCAACTGTCCATTATTCAAGGTCTGGTTATCTAGTTTGTGCATCTCTCCAATTCTTGACTCTCCTCTCCCACAGCCCAGAGTCTTTTGACTGCTTCCTCGCTCATTAGCATCTTCAGAGAGAAGGCATGGGAAAGGGAAGGAGGTGAGACCATGCAGTCAACTGAGCTCTAAACTAGCAGTTTTTGCTAACTAGCTCTGACTGCTAATGGAAACAAAAAAATAAGGAATGAAGCTTGGAGTTAACATGAAGATCTGGGCATCGTGTTGGCACTTAACTGAATTCTACTAATCTCAGTTCCATGGGGGCTGTAATTTTAAGAGGTGCAGCTGAAAAACAAAGCAATTCTAAAAATAGTACCACCAAGAGCTACAGTTCATAACTTCATATGAATCAAGAAAGTAAAATAAATAGTCAAAAGGAAACACCATTTTACCTTTCTTCCTATTTCTCTGTCCCCAAACACAGTCTAAAAGAAACACTTATGAAAATGCTAAACTTTATCTTCTTACTGGAATTTCTTCTTCCTGAAGCTAGAAAGTTTCAGCATAAAATGGTCACTCTTGGCCTCTGTAATTATAAACCAGGAATTAAGGCACATGGTATGCAGTTCTGAAGATAGATATTGAGTCAACATCCAGAACCATAACTGTCTATTTTTGCATCTGAAGCAAGCTGGAGTTGATGGAGGGATACTTACTTGAGATTGTAAAACTTTGGGAGAAAAGGCATGCAGGAGTCACCAGAAGATTTTTGAGCTGTAAAGTACTCCCTGACACAAGGTTTTCCAGAACCCTTTTAATTCTTGCATCCTGGAACAAAGCCCTAACTTCCCCATCCAAGTTATGGCAATGTCAACATGGTAACATTGCAAAGTTAAACTCTGGAGCACTCAGCACTCCTGCTCTCATCCCTTGCTCCTGACAAATGCACATCCTATCTTCTTTCCTGTCATGCAATTTAAAACAACTAACGGGGGTGGGGGTGGGGTGGGTGTAAAAGTGAAAATCACAATAAAGAAAGTATCAGCTTGCAAAAGACACTTTGTATTTCCTAAGGTAGCATGACCATCATTGATTTGTATCCCAGGTTACCAACTCTGACATGATGCTTTTGTTCCTTCTTTCCATAGTGGGTTGTGTACCTGGAGATCCCCTGTGTATTTAGATTTTCATTATAGCAATCTCACTCTGACTCTCATAAGCTTCCACTGGGCACATGAGAAACCTGGGCAGAATTTAAAGCAGGAATAGAGGAGAGCCTACTGTGACTGGGGTCAGGTCTGTCACTCCAGCTTAATTGAGTAGCACTCCTGGGATAGAATCCTCCTTCCTCCAATTCATGTATGTTGCAAAATAATTTAAATGGCTTTACTGTCTTAATATGTGACACGAGAATGCAATATCGGAAGCACATGATTTTCATTTCACCAGAGTTCAAGAAATTTTTAGTGTAGGGCTAGACACCAAATGAAAAACTGGCCAGTCCTAAAACTTCCTAACATAGTGAAGCTCAAAGAATTGGGGAGGAAAAGAACAGCTCAGAGAGAGGAAGCTGAATAAACTTTAGTTCTACAAACTTAGAATTATAGGGAACACAGACTTAAAGGTGAGAAAGTGAAATAGTGACGGATTCAAAACTTCTCTCAGTCTCAGTTTGCTCATCTGTAAAATGGAAGTACAGACTAGCACCTACTTCACAAAGCTGTTGTGAGGTCAAATAAAACAATATATGAAAAGTGCTTTGCTTAAAATGCTATATAAATGTTAGCTATAGTTACATCATCTCACGCAAGGTCATAAAGGTAAAAAGAAGCAGGGAAAGGATTCAAACTGAGCTTCTCTGATTCCAGGTTCAGCACTCTATCTATTATATCCCACGCTACCTCTCATAATTTGGGACACAGCAGTAGTGTCTGTCACACAAATAAAAAGGAATTCTGCAGCTGTACAGACTTAGAAAACCACAAATTAATATTACCTATACTGCAGTTGGTATTTTAGTAACCATTTCCCAAATATATTTCAATCTGCTTCAGGCTTACTCAGAAATTTTTCAGGTGTTTCTGCAGCTCAGGTAGCAAATTTGACATTTCTGGTTCACATCATAGGAAATTCAAAGTATAAAAAGTACCAAAGGGAGAATTAGTTTAGTGATTCATTTTTATGTGTGAAAAGTTACCCTTTCTTATACTTTAAAAATTTTAATTTTGGCCAATATTGATGGAACAATACAGACTGGTACCTTCTCTGCCATTTTCCCTTCTAGAAAGTTGCTTTAGGTTTGAAGACTTTTTTTTTATGTATTAACTTCTCATCTAGACTGTGTTTTCACATTTACCTCATTTTACTTGATCATAGCCAGTCATACACAATTAACATTTCAGGAAGATAAGTTTCTTTATAAATATCAATGATTTTTACAGAATTACAGGACTAGGAACACGCTGATTTTACTCTGAAAGACCCTATTGAGCTTCATTCACTACTAGGAATTTGGAGGAATTCTAGAGAGGTCATTTATTCATTACTTTATTTATTGAGTACTTATAAACCAGTAAGGGCTATAAAACTAGCATACAAATATAGAATTAGGTGAAAAGACAACTGCTTTAAAAAAGAAATATAGAGTTATGAGAGTCTAAGGAAGGGGGAAAAAACTACATCCATTTGATATACTAGCAACTAGGGCAATACAACTGAGGCTTTATCCCAAGGCATTTAATTTAGAGAGCCCTTTAGTAGCACAGAAACAAAAATGAGCATGCTTACTTAGCCTGGACTGGCTCAGAACTGCCATATGCGCCCTTGATCTTGACCTCATTGTGTGTGTGGGAAGGGGGCATCATAAAGGGAGGCCATCCTTTGACTGTCCGTCCTAATTACCATAAGCATCTTGAAGGCAGTTTCACCTGTAAAAGCTGTTTGCATGATATGTACTTCTGCATGACCTCTGAACATTTCTAACTAAGGCTCCAAGTTGAGGAGAATTAGGGAAGGCTGTGAAGAGAAGGGAGCATCTGACCCAGATAAGACAGAATTGGGGTAAGGGGTATTCTAAGCAGAAGTAAGCAAGAGACCAGACTAGGAGTCAACAAGGCATGTGTCTAAATCCTAACTTGGACATAAGTATATAAGTATATAAGGATACCGATTTCCCTTAACTCTGTTTCCTCATCTATAAAATGGGAATAAGACTACCAGGAGTACTTAAATCCGAGTGATGGTGAGCTCAAATGAATTAGTGGATCTTCATAATAAGGTCATGGATTTCGAGACAGAAATGACTTTGGGAATCAATTAATTCAATCCCATTTTATCAATGAGAACTGTAGGGTATAGAACAGCCATTCTCCAGTTGATAAATGGTCTAAAAGATATGAACAGAGCTTCCAGGAAAAGAGACCAAAGCTTTATATAGCCTTATTTTAAAAATGTTCCAGCTCATAAATAATTAAAGAAATGCAAATTAAAGCAATTCTGAGATTCTACCTCATACCCATCAGAGTAATAAAAATGACCAAACAACAACAAAAAAAAAGATAAATGTTTGAAGGACTATGGGAAAATAGGCACATTGACACACTACTGGTGGACCTAGGAATGGATACATTTTGAAAAGCACTTTGGAATTATATATAAAAGGTTACTTAATAGTGTATATCTTTTGACCCAGTTGTAGCACTAGTAGGTCCATAATCTCCCAAAATAGCAAAGAAATAGAAAAAAGGTCCTTTATGTGCAAAATTTTTTATTGCAGCTCTTTTTATAGTGGCAAAACCCTCAGAAACTAAAGAAATGGCTGTTGGTTCAGGAATGGCTAGTGGAGTCAGCTTTACCTGGCTCTGGAGAGCAAATTGTTAAAATTTCAATGTAAGCATTTATAACCTTGGAAATCAGCAAAGGCTACAGGGTCACGACTTGATTTATGGTTCTGTTGAATATCTAGATTTCAGAAAGCGCTGAAGACATTAATAATGCAGATTAAACTTAAAAGTAGTTTGAATACCATGTCCCTATTTCAAAAAATGCAAACACACTATTAGAAAGCACAGTGAAAGGAGCACTGCAAGTCACTTAACCCTGACCTCCCTACCCCCTCCCAAAAAGTGGGTTGAATGCCATTTTTTTTTTCCTTCAGGGATCTTGTTGTTAAATATTTACCAGTACACCACTGGGAATGGCAGTTATATGTTATATAAATATAATGAAGCACTATTTTCCTTTCAGAAATTAGAAAGTAGATGATTTCAAAATGATAATTAAAGGCTGAATTGATAAACTAATGGCAACATGAAGTGAACAAAACCAAATAAGTTTATACCAGTATCTCAATATTATAAAAGTAAACAATTTTGAGGATTTTTATAATTATTAAAGAATGAAATGAGTAGAAAGAGGACAACTTGGGGAGTCAAGAATACTATAAAAACAAACAACTCTGAAAGCATAACAACTAAAGTAAATAAAATAGTTGTTTATGATTTCAGAGAACCAATGATGAAATCTGTTTATCTTCCTCCAGGCAGAGGTGATAAATAGGAAGGCAGAATGAGGATATATATTTTTGTATACAGTCAATGTGGGAATTTGTTTTGTATGACTATATACATATTTATTACAGCAAATTTGTTTTTCTTTTTCTGTGGGATGGGGGTGGGGTGAGAACAAGAGAAAATAGATTTCTATTAATTTTTTTTGAAAGGGGTGTGTGTGTGTGTGTGTGTGTGTGTGTGTAGGATGCTATACATGTGAAATATTGCTTGTACTTTTAAACAAAATCATTTATTAATAGTAGTTTTACTTTCTTACAAGAGACCTCTCACAAAGTGAGAATGATATATAAAAGTTTGCATTTTAAAAACAAAATGTACTAATAAAATTAAATTTTAAAACCCAACAATGATAAAAACAAACCTATATCCAGGAGAATAAGAGATTGAAAGATGGAGGGATTTAGATACTGTAAGGATGCTGTATGATATGGAACAAGGGGGTGACAATCTGATGCTAGTCTGACAGAGGATTGGAGAGGAGAAAGATCAGAGACAAGAACAACACATAAGAGACTACTGAAATAATCTATAGAAGAGGGAGAATTATTATTATTTTTAATGACAGCCTTTATGTTCTCAAAATCTTTCTCTCTGTCTCTTTCTTTCTCTGTATCTCTGATTCTCATTCTATCTGAGTCTGTCTCTATGTCTGTCAATGTTTCCTCTCTGTGTGTCTATTTTTTTCCCCTTCTCTATCTCTGTCTCTTTTAGTCTCTTTCTCTCTGTCTTTTCCTCTCTGTCTCTATCTTAAACTTTCTGTCTCTTTTTCTTTTCTCTGTCTCTATCTTATACTCTGTCTCTCCTTTTCTCTGTTTTTTTCTCCTTTCTCTCTGTCTCTATCTTATACTCTTTTGGTCTGTTTTTTTCTCTGTGTCTGTTTTTTTCCTCTCTCTCTGTCTCTGTCTCTCTGTCTCCATCTTAGACTCTTTTTTTTCTCTCTTTTTTTCCTCTCTGTCTCTTTTTTAAACTCCTTCTGTCTCTGTCTTTTTTTCCCCTCTGTCTCTATCTTAAAATCTTTCTGTCTTTTTCTCTCTGGTGTCTTTTCCCCCCTCTCTCTGTCGCTATCTTAAACTCTTTTTCTCTCTCTCTGTTTTTTTGTCCTCTCTCTCTCTCTGTCTCTTTCTTAAACTCTTTCTGTCTTTTTCTCTCTCTTTCACTTACTCCCTCCTTCCTCCCTCTTTTTTTTTTTTTTTTTTTTTTTTTTATGCCTTGTCTGTACCACTCAAAATGTAAACAACCTTGCAGGTAAGAACTGCCTTTTTGCTCCTGTGTAAATTTCTAACACAACACAGACTTGGCACATTAGAATTGTTGTATTGACTTGACTACCGATGAGTTGCTAATGAGCCAACCCATTGACTATACATGGAAAAGGAGAAGCAGCAAGCAGTGAGGACTCCGACATACCGAGTTCTCCCCTTCCCCCCAGCTGAGATTCCCCCAGGCACAAGAATTCCTAGTTAAAGCTCTGCACAGACACATAAAACTGCCTGGTATTTGAAGTATGCTTTGTGTGACAGTGAGCACACAGAGGCTCACATTATGTAGAAGGTAGAGGCTAGCCTCTTTCTGACTGTGACTGATGCCTGCTTGTCTGCCTGGCTCTCCCAAGAATCAGGGGACTGCTGAATTGTATTTGGTAAGGACTCTATGTCTAAGTCTGCACGATGGCTCTCCATAATACAGCAGCTTTAAACTAAGATTCATAGCTGGATTCAAAGCTGGAAGGGACTTCAGAGTTCTCTGGCTCATCACATTTTACAGATGAGGAAACTGAGGGACAGAGAAGCTATGTGATTTGCCCAAGACCACAGTTTTAGAGATGAGAATTCAAACCCAGGTCTTCTGGCTCCAGAGTCCATGTTCTTTCCAGTGTTCCCAGTTGCTTCCCACATCTGTACATGTCCAGCCCCCAGAACAGAACCAGTTAATAGAACCCAGAATCACCAATTCCAATAACAGAAATTACTTTAATTAGGTGACATGTTGCAGTCATAAAAATGGCTAGAACAAGGATCGAGGACTCTCACAGTCTTGAGCAAACTACCACAAGGGGAAGAAAGTCCTTGGCAGAGCACTCAGTCCCTGTCACATGATTGCAATCATGTCTCTCTTCTCAAGCTATTAAAGTGAGAGAAACTAAGTTGTTTTTTTCTCTTTCTTTTATTTGTATCCCTATCACCCACCCAGAGCCAAGAATGATGCATTATGCTTTAAATAATGATTTAATTCTGCAAAATGGAGCAGAACACTTGAGAAGGGTCATGGAGCCAGCTCTTGAAGCTGGGCACAGGACCCAAAATTTCATGTTTACCCGGACAGTCAGAATATATAGTCTCACTGCTTTGATAAAATAAACCTTTCTAATACGCTTGCTCTAACACTAGCATTCCATCAGGGGACCCTCTGTCCCCAGACAGAAGAACTGACATTTGTTTTCTTTCACACTTCCAATAGAATATATTATGGGTCTCAGAATTTGTCATCATTATTTCTTTTCTTCTCCAGATTTTCTTTCCTCTTTGAATCATGGACTTCTATAGACACAACACCCTCATGTCATAATCTCCATGGAAGCTAAGAACACAAGCAGACTTGGCTGTCCCCAGGTTGGTCCCTTCCCTCTTGCCCTGATCAGCTGACTTGTTATGCCAGGATCCAGTAATATATAACTTAGGATCTGCCAAAGAATGTCTGTGATTCTTAGAGACTGTTACTTCATTTCTTATCATGAAGGACATGAAGATCCTTTTAGTCCTAAACAATAGTTTTAAAATAAAATCAGAATCATTAGTTAACTACATAGAAGGTAGATTTAAGCCAACTGTAGAATGAATTGAGAAAGGAGACAAAATTGAAACAAGATTCCCAGTACATACTTCTACAGCTTGGGAACATGAGATCATGCTCACACTAACCCAGCCAAAGTAGAACTGCTATCTGCAATCGCCTTGGGGCATCTTCATTCCCCCGTCTCCACCCTAAACCTCTCAGAAGCTAACTTCTTCATGAGGACATGCATTCTTTGGAGCACTCTTTGCAAGCCAATCTGTCATTCTGATTCGTTCCATAAATATTCAATGATGCTGATTTGGCAGGAGTACTGCTCTTCCATCTGGGCTTTGGCCCATGGTCAGGTCACCTAAGATGGAAGCAACCATGTGAAAGAGTTGGAGGACTTTCTTCTGGAAGAAGGCAAAATCTTTCAAAGGGGCAGAAGAAGCCTCCTTCCATGAACCATGTGGCCAGATTCACTTGCATAGTGAAAGCTAGCAGATTAGGGCAGTCTCTCTTACTTTTTCTGGAGTTACCCAAGAACTCCGCCCCTTGTACCTAGAACTGAAAATGCCAAATGAAATATGACCAAAGTGCCCAAGTACTTTCCAATCGTGGGAGGGCAATGGGACCTAAAGGGAAGGGGAAAGCGGTCCTTCTCCTGCCCTGCCTATTGCACTGCATAGTGCTATGAGAAAAAGAGATCTTCAACTCAGGATGGCAAAGGGGTGAAGAAGCAAAGGCCTTTCAAGCCTTAATACTGTGTCTATTGGTCCAGCACACCTTGTAAGGAGAAATTTCAGGCTAAGAGACTGGCTAACAGCTTATTCCCCTTCTCTCTCCAGGAAGAAATCAGAGCAAGTTCTTCATTAGGCAAAGTGGTTTTGTTGTTTTTCTTTGTTTGTTTTAAACTCCTCCTCCTCTTTCTTTTGATTTTAAAAAGCATGTTCTAGGCTCTCAGGGGAAATAAGACAACAGCTCAAGGCCAGGAAGAGGTCAGATAAAGGAGATTGAATGTTCCTGTAAAATGCAAGAACTTTGGCTGCAGTCCTTTACTGATACATTTTAAGCCTGAAAGATGTTCTTCTAGGATATTAAGAAAGGAAGAATCAATCTGACTGAAAAATCAAAATAGAAATGGGAGGAATATGGGAGACCAAGCTGTGAGCCATGAACACAACATACCTGATCATCACATCACCTGAGCTATTACTTCCCTACCCAAGAAAATCATAATCTAAATAATAAGTGTGAGCAACATATACCAAGCCATTGACTAGAACTAGAAATAAAAAATGCCAGGAGATTGGGACCCAACTCAAATATAATAGAACAACTGGGCAAAGAGCAGTGTTTTAACATTTCTTAAAGTTATCCTATGGGATCCCCTCCCCAAAGCCCACAATTCTCACACCTATTTCATATGTGATCCTATGAGGTGCAGAACATCTTCTACATTTTTTAATCTCTGCAAAGTAGATATCCTTTCCCCTGGAAATGACAGAAGAAAATGATGACAGGGGAACTGATACGCAAGATGTGTACAGGGATAGCGAGAAAGAATAATCAATCAATCAATATTTGTTAAATGTCAATTCTGTGCTTAGTACCAGGACACCAAACTGCCCCTGATGAATCCAAGACCTCTAAGATCAGAAGATGGACCTATATCTTCAGGCTTTATTAACTGGCCACTTTATACTATGTGGTGTGCTCAGGCACTAGAGATGCAAAGAAAGGCAAAAACAACCCTCACTTGAAGGAGCTCACTTTTCAAAAGGGAGATGATGAGTAAATCATGGGGGACAATCTCCCAAGGAGGGTACTGGTCCCCCTACTCTCAGTGCCTCTCTCTTCTCTACCTATGCTGTGCATATTCATTGACAGTACCCCAAGCTTTAAATGCTTTTCCTTCTCAATTCCTGGGAAAATTCTACAACATATCATTAAAAAGATGATTGCTGAATTCTGGAAAAGGAAATGGTGACTATAAAAAGCCAATGTGGGTCAGGTCAGGAAGGTTACATCAGACTAACTCATTTCCTTTTTTGACAGGATGACTAGATTAATAGATAAGGGAAACACTGTTAGTATAATTTATCTAGATTTCATTAAAGCTTCTGATAAAGTCAGAAAAGAAGGAGATATAGTTCAGACAATAATACACATATGGATCCAGGACCAAATGTACAATCAGCATTAACATACTCACAAAGTAGTTAATAATAGTTCAATGTTAGCAGGGAAGGGGGCTTACCTTGATGTTGTTTAACACTTTTACAATGAATTGAATAAACAAACGCAAGGACAGTAGTTTGCAGATAACACCTCGTTAGAAGGGATGGATAGCTAACACACAGAGGCTGACAGGATGCAAAAGGACTTTGAGAGGTCTTTTCAGCACTGGGCTGCATCTAATAAGTCAAATTCATCAGGGAGAAATATAGAATTACCTGGCTCCAAGACAATAAACTTCACAAATCTAAATGGGTAAGGTATGGTTAAACAGGAACTGTTCTGAAAAAATGAGGGAGTTTTAAAGAACTCCAAGTTCCATGAGTTGGCAGTGTGGTATAATGAGATCTTGAACTACAGTAAGAGGGTATTTAATATACAATGAAATCCAGTACAAGTTAAATATTATTCCTATAAAAATCCCCAGCACAATAAAAAAAAGAATACCACCCCATGATCATGGGGATCCACATCCTAGGACCAAATTATAAAGTGGAACACCTTCCAGGGAGCTCCATTTGGTATTTTAATAACTGAATTTCCTCTAGACCATGCATTTAAAATCCATCTAATACTGAATCCAACTTTCTAATGTTATAAGGAGGTGCCAGGATATTTCCAGTCCCCAGATGGTGGGCTAATAATTAGTTCTAGATATCTGAGACCATGCTATTTCAGTATGAACAGAATATTTCAACACCCCTTGGAAATCTGCTTAATGTGATTTATCTCTTCCTTAAAAAAAATAAATAAAATCTCATTGATGAAGGAGTATATAGACCACGTGCTAACTAAGAAGATTGCTATTTTGTTGAGATTTTGTTTCCAAGACATGTTATTAGAGTTAAATAAATTTCTCATCCAAAGAAAATAATGATACACACATAAGTAAGTTCCTAGAGAAAAGATTTACAAAACATTTCCCTGGAAGCTTCACTAATTCTCTGTCTGTTTTGCAGAATGCCAGATCTCATGCTCTCACTTAAAGGAATTAGACTTTAAGCCCTCTGAGCACAGGGACAGACTGTCTTATCTTTCTTTGTATTCATGTCCAGGACTTGGCACAGCTCTTGGCACATGGCACGCATTTAATAAATAAATGCTTTCTGACCAAAGCTATGAGACCAGGATAAGCCAGTAAGGTAAAATTAACAGGAGCAAAGAAGAGTCACACTGAACAAAATAACCTTCCTTCATATTCCCATTCCCTGGCTCCAGCCTGACCAGTGTTCAATCCTATTTATTATTTGGTGACAATGAAACTAAAGAGATGACATTTCTGATTCCAGATTACCCAAACACACACATACACACGACTTTATCACTTAATCAGTCTGTACAGCCACCAGGATTCTTCACTCTCCTTTACTGTCCACTTTTTGATATTTTCAGGGCAGCTAGGTAGCCAGTAGATAAAACCTGGGCCTGAAGTCAGGAAGGCTCATCTTGGTGAGTTGAAACCCAGCCTCTGAGACACTTATAGCTACTATACGACCCTGGGAATCCTGTTTACCACAATTTCCTCATATGTAAAATGAACTGGAGAAGGAAACCACTTTAGTATCTCTGCCAAGAAATCCCCAAATGGGGTCATGAAGAGTTAGACATGACATGAAAAATGACTTTCGATATTTTCATTGTTAGTTAAAAGCTCACCAAAATCAATGTAGCAGATTATATGAATAGAATTAGTAAAACATATATCCTACTACCAATCGATTTCCAGGTTTATCTGATATACTTCAAAAAGTCCTTACTTAGATTCAGAGAGATATGGGGAAAGGGCTCCTTTCCCATTAAAGATCTATTTATAACTAGCAAGAAATAAAGGGAGTCACTTCCCAAATTTCCCAGAGATCAAAGAGCAAGAAAATAATGAAATCTTCCATTTCAAGCTCTGGTATATGATGTATTTGTTCTCCACTGCCCCATTCTCCATACACAAGAGGAAGAAGATTTCTCCTGAGCCTGCTGTTGCTCCACAAAAGTGGAGCTTTTTAATACCATAATCATTTCTGGAAGCAAAGTGTAATGTGCTCATACAGGACCCGAGGACAAACAAACCTGCTGAGGGCATTGCTGGTTACACGAGCAAAAACTTGTGAATTGGGAAACAGCACTAGTTAATGAATCTATAATGGATCTAATTTTAAACCATAAAGCTCTTCAACCTGCAAGATATTACTATTTAAAGACTTCATCTTCTAAGAAATAACACAAACATAAAGGCACCTTTGCCTAAAGCTGATTCATCCCCAATCAGTTCCCAGCAAGTCTGATAAGTGGAGGTAAACAAGTGAGCTTCCCCAAGTGAGCTTCGCATTTATTGAGAGACTAAGCAGAAATAAGTCAGTGTGAGGCGCTAGGAGCCAGCTGTTTTCATCAACTATATTCAGTCACAACTTTGTCAAGGGACTGGGAATGCAAATAACACAGCTTCTCTTGCACACTTGTCACACACATGTGAATTCATGCACAGTCAGCAACTATTTGGAGCTCTGCTTTGTTGACTGACAGGGATAACTGGGCTAAGATGAAAAAGGGAGAAAGAAAGAAAGTGAGATTTATTCCTGTTTTGGAAAGACCCTGAAGATGAAAAGCATATGTTTTTGTATAAAGTAGGAGTAAATCAGGCATAGTATCAAGTAAATAATTTAAAGTAAAAATGAAAAAGTAGTTAAAGACTCCCCTATGAAGCTACAGGTGCTTAAAGGAACACATTTCAACCAGCTCAGAGCTCCAGATGTTTTGATACAGAAACACACAATACACATACTCTCCAAAGGAGACAAAACATCTTTCACAGACAGGTGGTTAAATCAAATTTTATTGCCTGTTGTTTTAAAATATACAAAGCATTCATGTTAACTGAATAAAGAGCCAACTTGGGAGGAACAGGAAAGACTGACATAGGAATACCAAGAAAGAGACACAACACATTAAATTATAAAATTATGCATTTAGGTTCTATGCAGATTATATTTTGAACAAAATGTATATTGAAAAGGAAATTTAACGAGTAGTTATAGATTATGTTTTCAAATGACTTCATTGTTATTCTTGGATTCTTATTCCTTTCACATAAAACAAGAAAAGTACATTAAACTGTTAATAGTTCATAATACAAAAACCCAGGGCTTAGGCTCTCTGAGTGTCCATACATTCTGATTCTGCAATGGAGTGGTTGGACTTGTACGCTTGCTGAGACATAATCCTGCCTTGTGAGGGTATTTGTCCAAAATGTGGCTACCACTTTTATTCTAGGGTACTAATGAGACAAATGATGACGCCACGCAGAGAGGGTAAGACCAGTAGTATAAAACCCTGGGTGGCTAGGAATGCGGGGCAGCCATAAAGATACAAAAGCAAACTTGGGGAAGAAAAAATCTATATTTTCTTTTTGCTATGCACATCTGCAGATACCTTCTACCTTTTCTGAGGCAGACAAATGTTCTCCAAGGGATGAGGACTCTTTCCTTTATCTGGAGACTTATCTTGAGTACTGCAGCACATATATATCTATCTACTGGAAATGCTGAGAGCTTTCAAGAAAGGATTTCAATTAAAAACTGATCTTGGGACTCAAAAAAGCCTAGTCCTTGAGGCCTCCAATCAGCGTCAGGGACATACTTCCATTAGAGAATTATTTCTCTTCACTACTCTCCCACCCTCACTGATCATGCCCCTCAAACTGTGAATCCTTGGGATAGAGGCTAATTTTTTCTATCAGTGTCCCCATTGCTAAGCACAAGTTTAGCACAAAGCAAGCTCTTACTAAATGTTTTTTCATCAAACAATAGTCATTTATTAACCGCCTGCCATGTGCTAGACATAAGCCTAAGTTGCTGGAAACACACAAAAAAAGGTAAAAACAGTCTCTCCCTCTCAAGGAATTCTCATTCTAATGGGGAAGACAACATGCAAACAACTATGCACAAATTTAATATATATGGGTTTAACTGGAGATAATCTCAGAGAGAGGCCATTAGCTTTAAAAGAGACCAGGAAAAGCTTCTTGTAGAGGGTGAGATTATAACTAAGACATGAAGGAAACCAATCTTCATTCATCCATCCATCCATCCATTCATCCATAAACAATTATGTACAAACAAAATATAGATATGCTTAATCGGAGATAATCTCAGAGAGCAGGCAGCAAACTTTTGATTTTTTCTGCAAAAAAGCACTGAAGGATGGATACCTGATCTGACAGCAGGTATATATCTGGATGAGCCCATCTCTATATTGGAGAATATTAGTTAAAAGTATCCCACCCATTTCAGCATGGTATAGTGGCTAGCTACCTACACTTGGATTTTATTACATATTGACTACCATTATGACCTTAGATAAAACACCACTCTCCTATCTGGATCCTAGTTTCTTATCTGGTAAAATGAAAAGGTGAGACAGGAAGAGGTTCTTTGATTCCTAATTCTGGATCCTTTCAGTTTATTAAGGAAAGAAAATGTCACCTATCATCCACCTTGTCCTTTAGGACTGGGAGGTTTCTCTAAGTTCTTATTGGAATGACATCTGAAATTTCTTTTCTTCCCTAGCTTTAGATAGCATACACAAACCCAGTCAGAACTAATTTGCCTACTTAGAGAATAATTCAGATACAGCTTCTTGTCTTGAATAAAAGTGAGATGGGGTGAGAACAACTTCCCCAAGCAGTGTAACTGATTCCAAATACTTCCAAACCCAGGGGGGGTTTGATAACTATCTCTCTTTTATCTGTGGCAGGGCTGAGGGGATGACATCTTTTCTTCTTAAAAATATAAATAAATGGCCATTTTACAGCCTCCTCATGCAATTCCAATGAGGAAGGGGAAAGGACCTTTGCCATGTACTTGGGACACCTTTGGGTAAGGACAGCGGTTAAAGGCTCCCTTACAACAAAGAAGTTTAGGGAATTGAGAATTGAAAAATTCTAGAAATCCTACTGAGGAAACAGGGGAAATAGGAATTCAGAATAAAATAATCTACTCAGAGTCTTACCGCCTCAAGCTTATCAGCCCTTCATTGATATGACTAGAGGATAAAGGATCCCTTAGAAATGTATCCTCTGGTCTACCTGAAGGTCCAAAGCCTTCTCATGGTCAAACAGAGAAGGGGTACACAGGATTGCAGCCAAAATTATAATCTATCATTAGAGGCTTGGTGCTTGGCACGGGTATCAATCAAAAAGTTTACTGTTTTTCTCTTTATGTTTTTCTAGCACAGAAATATTGGTTGGGACAATTATAAACTCAAGGCTCCCTTTCTTTCTGGGTCTCTTCACAAATATAATGTCTATCTTTTTTTCAAGTGGATAACTCAAACATCAGTATATCTTGTCTCTTAGGTTACCTTAGGGAAATCAATACCTAATTCTTATCCATTAACAAATCAGAAGAGAATCTGTTTTGACTTCAAGAGATCTGTACATACCTAGGGAGCAGACAAGGTAATCAGAGATAGATCTCTAGGGAACCTATTATTCTATGTGGAAATAAAGAAATCCTCATCAGTTACTAGGGATCTTATTTTCTCATTTCTC
The DNA here is from genome assembly GCF_902635505.1 of Sarcophilus harrisii. Taxonomy (NCBI): domain Eukaryota; kingdom Metazoa; phylum Chordata; class Mammalia; order Dasyuromorphia; family Dasyuridae; genus Sarcophilus; species Sarcophilus harrisii. The sequence goes on from NC_045430.1 coordinate 224,479,694, forward strand.
CCCTATGTTTAAGCCATTTTTTAAGCAGAATTTTTATGGCTCCTTGCCCATTCTTCATCCCATAGTTGGTCTTTAGGAGATTATTAAGTAAATAATTCAACATAATGACTTCAGCATTTGATAGCAGTAATATAAATGGAATAATTTCCTCTGAGAACCAAAGTGTGTGACTGCTGAATTATTTGCAAACTATTTAGTTATTTCTATATGAAATAGGTGGTAGATTTGCAGTCCCCTAAATTTCTTCTTTCCAACTTGATTTAACACATAGTTCATAGTTCAAAAGAGAAGCTCAGTACTTTAAATTCTTCTGAGGTATACAAAGAAAATGTAAAGGGTTGTCTTGGTTTTCAAAAAGATAATCTATGTGATTTATATTGTATATAGGTAAGTTTGTTGTTGTTTTTTAAAGCCTCCTCTTTATGTTTACAGAAAACCCAACTTTAAAAGAGATGGACTAGATTACCAGACCTAAAGGATTCTGTTTAATCATTATATCTTACAGATAAATTATTTGGTCGAGATAACACATGAAATATAGCAGTAGAATCAGAACTAACACTCACTTTTCTTCAATTGCCATGTTAGGTTCTTCCTACCATATGATCCTTACTATTAATTCCCTGGTGATAAATAGCTATATACATTTTGACATGCCTAGAATAATTAGAAGTATCTTTCTTTAAAGTATCTAAATAAAGTAGTAACCTAGATTAGTTCTTCATCATCTTACTTTATTATTTTTTTAAAATGGCAATCTAATTTTTTAGGCAACTCTTAAATTTGTAACAAGACATATTGTACAGTTAGATCCTGATAAGTGTGAAAAATGAATTTAGGGAAGTAGTTGCATTATATAAATTCACACTAAATATCTCCAATGGATTACATCCATTGACCATATTTTATATAATCACAACTTCAAATAGTGATAATTCAGATTCATATGACCACTTCACGGGACCTATTATTTGCACTATTTGCCTATTTCAAAGGTGAAACACCTTCAGAATATAATGAACTCTCGATTTTATATATATATATATATGTATATTTCAGGATCTCTTCTGGTGAAATACTTGCCTTGGTCCCATCCTTTAATTTTTGTATATAGCTATAGCCAGGTAGGGGAAAAAGGGAAATCCTTTTAAAATCCTTTTAAAAGCAAAAACATTTAAGTACTTTCTTTCCATTTGGGTGAACATCATATCTTCAATCATTAATCAGAAATGGTGCTTTCTCTTTCTGGGTTGAAAGAAGATGTGGACAATGTAAAGATGGGGAATTGAAACAGCATTCTAGCCTTTCCTCTTCCCTGACCACTTCTCAGGGATGCTTCACTATTTTGCTTGAGGCAAATTCCCAAATATCAGATTTGACCCATCTCTAACTTACTTTCTCATATATTACTGCTCACCCTACCATCCCAGCTCCTCTTCTTCCCCAGACCCTTGACTTCTCTTTACCACAAAAATACTATATTGAACATAATTTTTGTGAGGGAAATGCATTCCAAACAACTTATATACCTGTATATCTGCATTCAAATGTAAATATAGAAGCAAATTCTATAGCCAAATGTTTTTACTTCTGCCATTTGAATAAATACCATATCCTTACTTCAAATAAGGCAAAAGCATCATTATTTTCAAAAAGATAGTACTATCTGGACAGCCAGAAGATACAATGGATACAGTATCAGGCCTGGAACCAGGAAGACAAAAGTTCAAATTCTGCCTCAAGTACATACTAGCTGTATGACCCCAAGTAAGTTATTTAATTCTGTTTGTTTTGGTTTCTTCATCTGTAAAATGAGATAAGGAACCATTCTAGTGTCTTTGCTACGAAAACCCCAAATGCGGTTGTAAAGAGTCAAACGTGACTGAAAATGACTAAATAACAACCAAATACCACCAGCAGCTCTCAGACTGCTTAGGGTAGATGTTGGGTTAAATTTCAAATGATTGCTTCTATTAACTTTACTTGTGCCCTCCTTCAAGAAGAATATGAGCATCTAAGAGTAGGTTTTTTTCACTTTCTTTATATCAAATCCAGCACCATGCCTTGATGAAACAATAAATGTTGACTGAATTGAATTAAAATGACTTAATAACAGATAACTTTACCATAGTTTTTTTTTTTTTCTTTAATTGGCCCAGTTTATTATTTAATAGTGGGTCATTTGGTCCAGGTTTATAATTTCATTGGCAGATGGAAATTCTCTCTACTATATTCATCTATAACTTGGGGTACAGAGAGCTGACTAGCCAATGATCACACAACCATTAGTTCTTGATTCCAAGACCATTCTACCATCCATGGCATCCTGCTGATCCTAAAGAGATCTTTCAAAGTATCTAACTACTTTGGTATTTAGTAATTAGTAACCCAGATTAGCACTTCATCATTTTACTTTGTAATTTTTTTTAAAAAGCTAATCTTATTTTCTAGGCAACTAGGAGGCCCAGTCTATTATTTAATCAAAACCATACTCACAGAAAGCACTTCATAAAGGTGGGTTAATTGAACTAACAAGTAGCTGCTTGAAACATCCTGACTGCTCTTTTTAAAAAAAAGTACAGAATCCTATCTGTCAGGCCAAAATTGCATGTACAATTTGTTCAAGCTACTGTAAAATGCAAAGTCCCTTACAGGGACTTCTCTTGTGTTTGCCTAGATTGCCTGATGCCTCAGTGGACTGATCAAATAGATTGATCTGGACCTGGAATTTCTTTGGTATAGTGATCAACCCCATGAAGAAACTCCTTCTGCCAAGGTAACTTGTCAATGAATCAATTAATTGATAAACATTTATCAAGCACCAAAATGTGTGGCACTGTCCTACACACTGAATTTATTATCTTATATGGCTGAGATTTCTCTGGTCTTAAGAGGTTTCTGGATCACAGTGAAGACAAGTGAGTGATTCACCCAGAAATTCAAAGTCAAGACAGGTAAGAAAAAGGTAGACCTAGAGACCAAGGTTTTTGACGCAGAAGTATACTCTTCATCTAGTCTTGCTGTCATACTTAAGAAATGATTATTGAGTTGAATTAAATTGTTCCATTTTAACTGAAGCACACAAGAAATCGGTGCATAAAATACCAAATAAGATGCATTGTGATGTTTTAAAATTTTATGTTAAAAGCATATGACGCATAATTCATACTGGCCATCTCTCAGGAAAGCTCTTAACAGGTACCTGAGGTAGGGGAAATTGTGGGGGAAAGAGCATGGAAGGAGAAGGATTCTTTCCTTAATTCTATTCCTAACTAAAAAATGTGAGAAATTCCTAAGCCCACCTCCTTCTTCAAATCTGACTATAAAATCTTATTGGTTTTGCTTATTCTTATCTCTGCAAGGGGCAAAAAACTTGAAGAGAAATGTCTTAGCATGATTTATTTACACAGCAACACTGAAATGTTTCTAAAGGAGCATGTTTTTGCCTGAATAGTCTGTGCTCTTTAAAAAATTCATGTCTTTTCAATAAAATACTATCCTGGTGATGACCAAGGCCAACAATGCTATCATCATCATCTTCGACCATCTTAAGTATATTTTTCATCCTGTAGCTCAGTTGCATTTGTGAGATAAGTCAAAGTACAGTTATTATTAAAAGCATTAGCCTGGAGAGCTAGGAAAGCTGGGTCTTAGTCCTGATTCCGTTTATTAACTAGCTGTGCAACAATCACCAAGTCACTTGACTCAATCAGACTTTATTTGAAAAAGGGGCAGTTTAAATTACCTCCAGAGTGCTTTCTTAAGGATACTTAGTATGTTGAAATTTTTATTTTTATGCTCATTTCCCCCAACCTGAAAATGTGAGAAAAGACATGTAACAGTGACTCCCAAATAAATTTTTTACTGGAATAAATGCTTTTCTCTACAAGATTTCACTCCCCTGCTCACTCTCATTTGAAGGGCTCCCGTGGGCTTTGTCAAAGGCAGAAGGGAGACTCTACAAGATGCTAACTCTGCCGGCTTGGACATCTCTTTGCCAAGTCCGTGATCCAGGTCAGGTCATTTGATCTCTATGAACCTCACTTTCCTCCTCCTTGACTTCTTTAGCACTTCATTAAGAGCAGAAAACCAGGTTTCACTCTCTGGAATCAACAAGTCTTCATATAACTCCTTTATCCGTGGCCAATACAATGACACAAAGATCTGGACACTTGGCTCAGGGAATTCTCATGGTGAGTATTGGATAAGCTATTTGCCATCTGTAAGTATCCACTGCCAAGAAAACTCTGGACCATCTCGTTAAAAAGGAGGTTCTATTAGAATGCAAATTTTATTTCTTCCTTTGGGGACAGTCTAGCAGCCAATCTATTAGTTGCTAGTTTATAATGAAATTTCCTCAATGAGGAATATGCCTAAATTCAACAGAATAAGCAGTTCCCCTGGGCCACTCTAGGAGATATTTTGGGGGTTCCCCTAAGAGTCTGGCTCAGAACATCTTCTAAAACAGCAAAATTATTCCAAAGCTGGATGATGACCTTTTCTAGAGCTGAGAGAGAACTGGGATGCCCTCCATTGCACTGAGGGGCAGCTAAGTGATACAATGGTTAGAGAACCAATCCTGAGTTCAAATCAGTTCTTAGGCACTTCCTAGCTTGTGACTTTGAGGGTAAGTCACTTACCCCTGTTTGCCTTAGTTTCCTTATCTGTAAAATGGCAAACCATTCTAGTATCTCGGCGAGGAAAATACCAAAGTAGGGTCATAAAGAATCTGAAATGATTGAACAACAAAGCATTTAAACAGCACATAAAGTTTATAAAATACTTTACATATGTTTTTAATTGACTTATGCAATTTAATTTGACTGAAAACAACTGAACAACTACCACTACCGCAACAGAATGAGATGTTTAAAAGAAAAAGAAAATAAACATTTATTAAGTGTCTACTTTGTGCCAGGTACTGGGCTAACCATTTTATAGATATTCTCTCACTTAGTGAAGTCATAATAGTCAGAGTCTCAAGTTATCTCAAAGGTATTATAATGCAGTAGCTTTCAAACTTTTTGATTTCAGAAATCCTAAAAATCATTGTTATATGTGTTACATCTATATTTATCATATTAAAAATTTAAATGTCTTTAACATGAAAATAGTTCTTATCTTGCAGACCCCACATTAAGAATCAGTTTCACTTGGAATAAAGATATAAGATCAACTCCAACCTTTGTTTAGATATCTGTGTGACTAAGGGCAATCCACTTAGCGTGCTCCCAGATTCTTCATATCTAAAAAGTGGTGGTTAGATGAGATAATGTCCCAGCTCCCAGTCTAGAAGCTTATATAGCTCCAAGATTGCCCTGGCTGTCTCTTCGCTCTGGAACTTCCCTAACAACCAGAGTCTTCTCATGCTGAAACATCCCTCTGTTCCTCTTTTCCCATTGCCAAGTTTCCTCCTGGAACTTCCATTTTGAAGAGGATCCAAGATAAAGCTCTTCATTTCCCTCCAAGTTGATTCTAACTCTTTGAACTTCATTGCCTTAAAGTGGCTGCCTTCTCACCATCAAAGTTCCCTTCCCTAGGTGCTACTGGCCATGAAGAGCTCTTCATGGTTAGGGAGGGGGGAAGAAAGCACTTCTACCCCTGGTGAGTTTTGAGATAATTTGGGGTCACATCTAGGCATTCCTCATGTTCTTACAGGTTTTACTTGTAACACACTTAAGATTTCACCAATGCCACCTTATTCAAAGCAAGTTCCTGCCTGCCGCATGTTCCCCCAAAATCTCTTCAGCCCTTTTAGTTCTTATTTTATGTGTGTTTTCAGACACAAACTGTATGGCCCTAATCAAGTTATTTAACCTCTGTCTTGGTTTCCTTCTCTGTAAAATAGGGATGATAATAATAGCACTTACCTCCCAGAGTTGTGAGGAAATCAGATACTATTTGTAAGATGTCCAACATACATTAGGTCCTTAATAAATGATTGTTCCCTTATCCATTAAGATGTAAGCTCCTTCTGTTTGTATCTGCACTTGCATAAATATTTGGTGACTGACTGGGAACTTCCACCAAAACAGATCCCAACTTATCTCTAAGTTAGATACAACTATGTAACTTATAGACAGAGCTCCCCAAAGCTCACTAAAGATCAACAATCCCTATCCTCAAGGAACTCGTATGTACCTAGTATATAGATTCAAGCTTTATACAAAATAAATACTCTGTAATTTTGGTAGGGCAAAAAGAGTTTGCCAGGTTCAAAAATCGAGCTTATTACCATGAAGGCAAGTAAGGGAAAATGGTTGGTCTTTTATAACCAAAATGTGTATTATGGCTATATGCAACAAACCTCCAAAATGCAAAAGTAAGAAGATCAAGCCCTTCCATACTCTGCTGAACCCAGCAGTATATAGAATAGGATGCAAATAAATGGAAGCTAAGCTTCTAGAGGAAGGAACTGTTTTCCATACACATCCACACATACAAATATACACGCACACAGAAAAAGATATAGATATGTATATATACATATCTATATCTTTACTTACTGTGTGTATGGTACTTAATGAAGGGGACAGCACAAAGTTGTTAAACTACCCCAAATATTTTCAATCTCAACTAAAGCACAAAACAATCAAAAATGAATGTTGAAAATCACCAGGAGCAAATATGGCCCCAAAGAAGAGAAAGGAGAAGAGATATCCACCCCACTCCTTTCAGAAGTGGAAGAATCGGAGGAACAGAGCACTGTGATTATTTTCTAAACTTTTTTGATGTAGAAATCAGTCTTGCTTATTTTTTTCCTCTTTCCTTAAAAATAAACCTCTCTAGGATGGTTCTCAAGAAAGAGTTGTTGAGAGGAAATTATTCCCAAGTGAGATTTTGTTTAAAAAAAAAAATTGTTTTAGAGCACTTAACAAAGTACCTGGCACAGGTACTATATAAATGCTTATTCCCTTCCCTTCTCTCCCTGTTTAAAAAACCCTGCAAGACTAAAAAGTCCTTACAGTATAAACCAAGTATCAACATCAAAGAATATTCCTTTTCACTGGATTCTTTAGGAATCTTAGAATTGCCAGGGAAAGGACCAGTAGAGGCCAAATCTCCATTTGATAGAAGAGGTAACTGAAGCCCAGGGAAACTTGGCTAAGCTCACACAGGTTCAAAGCAAAGACAATTTGAACTCAGATCTTGTGACTTTTTCCACAGTACCATGGCATTCTCTTTCTATTCTAGAAATTCTTGCTCATTCTAATGGAGAAAAGGAAAGGAAAAGAAGGGGGAGAAAGAGTAGGTGGAGGAATTTTACTTGGCTTTTTTATTTCCACTTCAAGTATTAAACTAACTTTCTGGATCATAAATTTGCTTTTCCACCTGTTAACAACTATACTCTATGTTAGAGCAGAGAGGGACTCTGGCCTGCAAAGACTTGAGAACTACTACAGCTGCCCTGAGAGCTTCTAACCAGGTTCATTTTATGGAAAAGTGTTCATTTCAGACTTTTCACTCCTTTGCCACTGTCCTCTGGGCTAGAAAAGGGATAATAACCACAGTCATTCTTGTCGGCAACCACTAACATTCAGAGTAGTCTAGAGGGCCATCTTTTCTCCATTGGATCACAGGTTTGGAGCTAGAAGGTCACCTGATCCAATTCCAAGTCCAATTACAGATGAAGTTGAGACCCCAGATGGATCACGCAAATAGTGAGTAGCAGAGCAGAGATTCAAATCCATCTCCTCTAATTCTAAGACCAGTGTGGTCTTTCCACCAAATCATATTGCCTCTTGTCAGCAGAGTTTTCCTTGGATGATGGATTTCCTTGGATGAATTTATGCACAACACACCCCTTTTTTTCCTAACCGCCTATCTGTTAGAAGCTGCTACTAAGCTATTCCAACTCGCCTTACCCTCAGTAGGTGCCCTGATGCTTTGGGGTGTAAAGTTCCACCCAGTTAAGCACCAACCATGATGCCCCACCCCCCTTTACTCCTTTTGCCCCAGAATCTTACCAATCTCCTCTTCTCCTTTTACCCAGATGAGATGGATTCTCCTAGCCTTATCCCTACTGGAGAGGACCCAGAATTTCCCCTCTGACACAGATCTACTCCCCATTCCTCATCCTGGTTAAGTGCTTTAATGGGGCAGAGACCCAATATATACCAACGACACAGGCACCACCTACAGTTGACATGTGTCTTGCCTAAATATGAGCAACCTGAAAGCAGAAACTCTTCTTCTTCACTTTGCACATAAGTGTTTAATGAACAATTTTTTCTATCCATCCATTTGTTCACCATTTAGCTAAGTACATATACTTGTATTTGATACTTAACGATACTTAAAATTCAGAAAGAAAGCTTTCCTGATTGGTTACAAATGAAAACTCAGACCCATTTAAGAAATACTGATAATGTACAGACCTTAATTTCTTTCATAATTTGCTGAGCCTGCCAGATCTTAGCAGCTCCCTGCCAAAATGATTGCTGTTAGCCCACAGGAACTAGACTTATGATAAATATTTACGGTCAGGGTCAACAGCTTTTACTCTTTGGCTGTTAAGTTTTAAAACAAAAGAGCTTTGAACTGAGACGAAGTGCTTGCAGTCATTGCCAGTATATAAAGTCCCAGGAACTTAGTCACATATTCACAGCTACCCTTGACAAGCCCCAGAAATTCACATGAATCACATGTGAATTTAGATCCTGAAGTTCATCTTGTTCTGGCATGCAATCAATCAATCAATCAATAAACAAATGAATATGTGAGCAAACAAGGAAATAAACAAATTATATGGATGGGTAAATAGATATATGAAAGGATAGACCCAAAAAAAAAAAAAATGGAAAGACAGACAGACAGATAAGCAAATAAGCAAAAAAAAACAAATCAGTAGCCCTTGGGGCTTGGGGGAATTGCAACATTTCTAAATTTAAATTGAAGATAATGAGCACCAAAGCAGAAGCTGATGTCTTATTTTAATTTTTACTCAACTATAATTAAACCAGTGTGTCATTCTTTATGACAGGTGACCCAAAGCATTGATAATTTTCAGGCAACATAAATTCAAATGTATAGTTCTGAATTCTTATTTTCATTTGTAATATTGCAAATTTTTTTAACCAAATTCATTTCTATAACCTTCTGTATAAAACCTGCCCTTCAGTCTGTTAACAATTTAAACTGGAATGGAGAGAGGACTTTAGCCAACAAAGGGCTAAATTAAAAGGAATCAATCTCAATTTCTCTCTCTTTCTTCCCCTTCTCTAGATCTCTCTCTCTCTCTCTCTTTCCCCCACCCCCTTCTTCCTACCGTTTCCCTCTCTCTCTCTCTTCCTTTCCCTCTGTTTGTCTTTCTCCTATAAAAAGTATTATAGAGTTAGATTTTTTTTTAAAGCTACTCCATTCATCCATAATTGTAGCATACATTATATTTAGGAAAACTTACAGATATTCATGAGTAGAGATCTTGATTTTGGTTTCAGAAGATGAATAAAGGTAAGAGAAGAGATAAGGAAAGAAAAACCACAAAAAGGGAGAGGGAAAATGAGGAAGAGAAAAATAAAGAAGATAGAAAGGAAACAGAAAAAAGGAGAAATCATGACAAAAGGAAGAAGAGTAGGATGGGAAGAGGAAAAAAGAGTAGAAAAGAGGAGGGAAAGGGGAGAAGGGTAAAAAGTGGAGGGGAAGACTTTCCTTTATATGATTTCTATATATGTACACCCTTCTAGAAAACCCAAATAAGGTCAGGAGGAAACTGAGATGGGTAGTCACCACAACTGGTTATTTTTAAATATCCATTGAGCTCAATAGTTCAGCTGGACTGTTTTTTATAGAGTCATTCAATCTGATTTAGTATATTCAGTTACTCTTGATGAAAGGGTTCAGTAACAAAGGATGGCTTTTTACCACTGGTATGTACATTGCTTAAGACAACTTAAGGAAGTATAACATATGCTTTTCACAAGAAAGGTAAGTCCTATTTTGTTCTTAGGATGAAAATTCAGGTGTTCCAACTGGAATTCATAGAATATTAGAATTTTATCTTATTTGACTAGATTAAGAATTTTATTGTATTCTATTATATTTATACTTGCCATAGGAAATCACTTTGACTTTGAGACCACCCTTCCACAAATGGGAGCGGGAATGCTTTCTAATCAGTATGAAATAGGAGCCAGACTAAATTTAAGAGTATAAAATGTCCAAGGTAACTTAAGGTCCTAAGAATTTGTTGTTATTCAACACAGTGAGAATATAAGTCCACCAAATGCCAAAACAAACAAAACTCTGTAAAGAGTTTCTTGGATTTTTCTATACTTTTGTATGTTTTTATTTCTTGTTTTTAGAAATAGCAAATCAATTGTGTTGATGAGCCTTACAGTCATCCTCTGTACCACGGATCAGTGAACTCCTCTCATAGGTTTATGAATTTTTGGTTATCTCAGCTATGCCAACTTGTCCACACATTTTTCCAGCAGGGTAAGAGCTGGGCTTCCTCTTATGGCATTTTCCATTGGCACCCGGTTCCACTGGCACCATATGTCTCTGGACCAATCTTTTGAGAACACACACATCCTTTCATAAATAGGATTAAAATCCCAGCTCTGCTTACTGAGTTCCTGTATAATATAACTCTTTGTGCCTTATTTTCCTTATCTGTAAAATGAAGAGATTGTACTTGATGGATTCTAAAGTATCTTCCAGTTTTAAACCTATGGTTCCATGATCCAATGTCTTTAAGACAATTACTAGCTCAGAAGAACAACTGGTGAGACCTTACATTAAAATGTCTGCCTGGCCTGATCACTCATCCACTCCAAATACTCCAGTTATTTCTCAAGTCTTACAAACCTTTAAATAGTTTGGTATTTCAATAATCTTCAAATGAATCTGTAATAATGACACCACAGCTGTGTAAAATTTATTATAGTTGTAAAATTAGTTTTATGCTTAATAATAATGATTGGGACCTACCTTAGTATAAAGAGCATGGGCTTTGGGGTACCATGAATACTGGTTCTACTACTATGACTATTTGTTGTTCAGTCATTTCAGTCATGTATGATTCTTCATAAGCCCTTTTAAGATTTTCTTGGCAAAGATACTGGAATGGTTTGCCATTTCTTTTTCCAGACCATTTTACAGATGAGAGAACTAAGGCAAACATGGTTAAGTGACTTGCCCAGGATCATACAATTAGTAAATATTTGAAGCTGGATTTGAACTCAGGAAGATGAGTCAGTCTTTCTGATTTCAGATCTACTACTCTGTGTACTATGGCACTACCTAGCTGTCCTTAACTATGACTACGAGCAAGTCACTTAACTCCTCTGGGCCTCAGTTTTCCTCATTTACAAAACAGGGATGATGATGGTGATGGTGATGATGATGATGATAAAAATCCTTATAATAGTATTTGCACTACCTGCATCACTGAGTTCATAAGATCACTGACTTAAAGCTAGAAGTGACCTTATAGTCAAGTCAGTCCATAAAATATGTACTAAGTGCTTACTACATGCCAAGCACTATGCTGAGGCTCTCCTTTTACAAATAAGGAATCTAAGGCTGAGAGAAGTTAAGGGACTTGTCATCCAGGGTCACACAGATAGCCCATGTCTTTGATGAAGAACTTAGACTCAGGCCAGTGTTCTATCCATAATTCTAACTGTTTCTGGGGTTATTATGAGAATCAAATAAAAAGTGCTCTGTAAACCCTAGAAATACTGTAAATATGTAACATGATTCCAATAAGAAGGTAATTATACCTATGGGATCATATTTCAAATGTCATCTAATTCAACTTCACAGTTTTCAGAAATCAAAACAGAGGTGTTAAATGACTTGTGCTATGGCATTCAGCTCAGTAGCAACAAAGCCAGAGCCAGAAATAGCTTCTCAGTCTTCTTCCAGAGTGCTTTCCCCACTAGTCTACTTTGCCCCGTGTGACAGAACTCCCTTCAGTGCTCAGACACCTTTGGGCTCTGGACTAGATCTGTTTCAAACAAGGAACTCATCAAGAGTTAGATGACTTGGGTCTGAAGCTTAGATCTACCATATATCAATCACTTTACTTCTCTGAGACTCAATTTTCTCATTTATAAAGTAAAGGAGCTGTTGAAGTGACCTCTAAAGTTGGCATAGTTCTAAGTCTATGATGCTCTGTTCTTCTAGGGGTTCTTAACTAAGAAGTCCAGTAGATTTCAGGGAGTCCATGAACTTGGATGGGAAAAATTACATCATTATTTTCAACAACTTTTAGTTTCCTGGATAATTCTATGTATTTTATTCTTTGAATTTATTCTGAGAAGAGGTTCAAAGAAAAACCCTTAAATGGTCTTCTGGTAAAAACCAGATTGTCAAAGGGAAACATGATCCAAAAAAAGGTTAAAAACCCCTGAGACCCACTACAAGATCTTTACAGAGTCCTTGCTGATTCATCTCCTTTCATGGGTCTCTCCACTTACAAATGGTCTCTGTATCTAACTTTTGAAATAACTAAAATTGTTGGCTGTTGGAAAGTTCTCCATGAAACTTCTTAAAACCTCTTGAGAAAAGATGCTATATAAATACAAATAAATTCCAGATGAAAGGGATTATCTCTCTTGTGCAGTGAAACATAATTTGGTCTTAAAAAGCTGAATCCTTCAAATTAAAAGCGCCCAAGAATTTTTTATCTAGTCATGATGATGGATTCTTTCCCCCAAGAATTCAACACAAATTAGTCAGAAGTCTGTGGATTAGCCAATTGGGTTATGTATGTGCAGCTAAATGAACATTTGGTGGTAATTAAAACCAATATAATAATGTTAAATTTCTATCATTTATAGCATGCACAGCTCTTTTTGATCTTCTCAACCTATTTAGCTTACTCAAGCATTTTAAGAAAAGAAATTTGCAAAGGTTATATGGATTAACTGTTGCAAAACTTTTCAGACTGCCTGGGCTTGTTTCTGCTAACTACACATGATGAACTAATATATTATTGTTGTTTTCTTTAATTTGCACTGAAAAAAATGACATGTATAGGTGTTTTTCCCCAATTTTTAATTTTATATTTTCTCTCTAGTCCTCTTCCTCCACCTCAATCCATCGAGAAAGCAAGAAAACTAAAATGCATTACAAATATGTATAGACATGAAAGACAAATTTCTGCATTAACCATTAAACCAACAAAGATAATGTTAAAAACAAATCAAAAAACATGCCAAAGCTATTTATTTATCCTATCTTTTATACTTACAAAGTTCCTATCACTCTGAAATTGATTTGGCTATAATTTGTTCCTTAAAATTTCAATTTTAGTTCTAAAATGGTTGCTTTAGCTAAGGTAGACCTCATTATTGAAGAAAACATGTTAACACATTGACAAATTGGTTGTTTTCCTACTATGTTGGTAGTGACAATGGTAGTACTTTTCCCATTCCCTCTTAAATTGAGTGTATTCTTTCTATTAATAATTTTCTATTTATCCATACATAACTTGTTTGTATATATTTGTTTGCATGTTGTCTTCCCCCATTAGATTGTAACTTTTTCAGACTTCAAGTGTCTTTGACTCTTCTTTGTATCTCCAAAGTTTATTATAGCCTGGCATATAATAGAAACTTAATAAGTGTTTACTGATTAAATAACTGACTGATCTCATTTTATCCTCACAACAACAACTCTGGGAGGTAGGTCCAATTATTATCCCTTTTTTACAATCAAAGAAACTGACTTTGCTTAGGGTCACACAGCTAGTGTCTGAGGTCAAATTTGAAATCAGGTTTCCTCACTCCATGGTGCCACCTACCTACCCTCCCACTACCCCAAAAGCTAGACTAATTTCTTTATCATTTCCCTCTATCCTGTGAATGTAAATATTATGTTGTGATTATTTCATTTTTCTACCTACTTGAATTAAGATATGCACCTGTTATTCAGCAAAAAATAATAAGGGAATAATTGAGTCTGCCCTCCTTTCTTAATAAACAATCTCTCTAGATTAAAAATACCTTACAGATTTGAAGTGTTTAGTTTCACCTTCCAACCTCAGCATTATATCTTCCCCATATTTGGTGCTTAATAAATATTTCCTGTATTGAACAAATCTCAATTTATATTTATTCATCTCCCATGGCTCACATCTTTTATATATTCAGACCAATAACTGATTTATCCTTTTTTTTTTTATTTCTGCTTAGCTAAATACAGGACATTTTCCCACAACATTCTATCTTCCATTTATGTTCTTGCCTTTCCACAGGCTGTCCCCAACTCCTTAGATACTCTTCCCTCACTTCTATAAATTTAGCGATTTTCTAAGTTCAGCTCAAGAACCTCCATGATTCTCCATGCCTTTCCCTCAATGTGGAACACTCTATCTTGATTTACTGTGTTCCTGTTGTTCTTCCTGACTATAAGTTCAAAGAAGGCAGAATCTCTTTGGATTTTTCTATTTATATCCCAATGACTGAAATAAAAATACTCGATTGACTGAAAGCCCCACATACTAAGACAATTGAGTCCAAAGCAAAAACCAAAGCCCAATTACGTAATATCATTTGTGCTATATTTACACACACCCTATATCCCTTTATTTATGAATCTTTTTATTAGATTGGAAGAACAACTAAAATTTGAATACACTTTCAGAATTAAAAGAAACATATTATAAAAACAAATTGAATCTCTCCCAAGCATGTCTCAATAGTACTTTGTCTATAACATACATTGGTTTAAAAATCAAGAAGCTACAATATTCCTCATCGGTCCTCAAGAGGGGGCAGCATATAGATGTGAAAAGGCAACATATAAAAGTGTTTAGAAGAATGTTTTACTCAAAAAAGATCAAGTGCAGTGCCTGATAAGGGCGCACACATATCAAATCACCCTAGTGGATGATGTTTCTTAATTTCAGGCAAACCTCCAATACTGAAATCATTCATCTTGTTGAATGTGCCTTAATTTCCTGTACTGGCAAAAGCTCATATACACAAACCCATTTATTCCATTCTATTAAGACAGCGCTCTATTCTTCTTACATAGTTTTTATTCCAATAGCTCCCCGAGTCCAATATGCCCTTTTCACATTGGATAAGAATATGGCAGAAATACTCTAGGGATTAATGCAGCTGCATTTTGGCATGAAGTATCATGTGTTGCTACTAAACAGGGGACCCTGGGGCTCCAAAAATAAAAATCCAAGTGTAGAAATTCTCTTACTTCAATGCAAACCTCACCAATGAACACACTTCTGCTAACATAATGGCAAAGAATACTTCAAAAACTAGGGACCCTTTCCTCTTAAAAGTGAGGCATTACTTCCTACTCAGCAAGCTGCTTTCTAGAGCAGACTTTCCCTTCCTAACCCATAATATGTCAAAGGCACTTCCCCACAACACTCCTTATGGTCCCAAAGTCCTTCAATGAATGTAGTTCTTTAAACATTTTGACAAACAGGGTGGAAAGATCAGGCAGTTTTCCAAAATAGAAAGGCAAATGTTCAACAACCATGGGGAAGAATATGTCAAACCACTAATAAGAGAAATACAAAGTAAAACAAGTCTGAAATTCCAAGAATTGTAATTTCCAAGCTGGACTTTATCACCTGGAGTAATTCCTCCCATTTTACAGATGAGAACAATAAAGCTTGGAGACACTAAATAATTTGGCCAAGATCACCCAAAGATACAACTCAAGGTCCTTTGACCCCAGAGCCAATGTCTTTAACCATCGCCACCCTAGAAATCAGAAATATTAAGCATCCAGAGAATCTTGGCAAAATTTTCATGAAAAGATAAAGACCATACCTCACCTCAAGGGGTGGAAGGAGAGGTCTCCCAACTCAGGCACTGGTAAGGAAGAAGACATATAATTTAAGACAGAATGAGTGTGATGAATTGATTTGCTTGACTATATACTTTATTTGTTGTAAAGGAGGGTTCAATTGACATTAAAAATAATTTTCTCTTCCCTATAAATATTCCTCTGAGAAATGATGAAATTATGACTATTTTTAGTCCATTTGAATCTATATAAAGAAACATCTCTGAAGGAAAAAAAACTTTAAAAATATGTGAATCATACCTCAGATAACTTATTATTACTTAATAAGAGTAATAATTGATATTTTATATAGCTCTATTTCTATAGAAAATTATAATTATAAATCTAAGCTTATAGGTAAATACAAATATAAGTTATAGCTTATATTTTATTTACATTTATAGAGTTTAAAATTCACAAAGTACTTTATCAGCATTCTCTCTTTTGATCTCAGAGCCATTTAAAGTAATTACTATTTTACAGATGAAGAAACTGAGGATGAGTTATCAAGTGAACCTGTTAGGCTCCAGTCAGGCTCAGAGACAAGGTTTCTCTTACTCAATAGAGGTTACATCTAACTACTACATTTCCAACTTAGAGAAAGGAGCAAATATTTTGAGCAGCCTCAGCCCCAAGTTCTAAAATGGCTCAGCAACAAAACAACTTTTCTCCTGAAGGGTAATTTTTAGTTTGGAAACTGAAGATAGAAGATGGAACATAAATACCAAAATACTGAGCGTGTGCTGCCAATAAATTCAAAGCTTTACACAAGTGATAAAGTTGTCTTTCCTCAAATTAAATATTAAATTGCAGGTAGAATTCTGATTTACTTATCTAAATACTCACCATTATTATGACTAATTTGCCCTTCTGGGAATGTTTTGTTCAGATTGCCAAAAAACAAGTTAGTAAAATACACTGGGCTGGAAGTTTATTTATAATTCTTAGATTACAGGTTTTTAGATTATGAGATTTGAGAAGCTAACATGTATACAGTTTACTACCCATACTAAAAGGTTGTTTATAGCAGTCTTCCTTCAGAATTGAACCCCAATGTCCTATCAAAAACAAACACCCTAGCCTACTCCCAAATACCTCCAGGGGGTAGACTCAAAGAAGGCTAAAAGTGCTAATTACACAGCATTTCAGATCCATACATTCCTAGAACACATGCTAGAATGACAATAAGTCTCTTAAGACTTAAAAGAAACAATTTTCACTTACTTCAAATTTCTAAGAGATCCTTGGTCTTCTAAGTTAAAAGAGGAAAAAGTAAAGACACACAAAAACCTCTATCCCACCAATAGACACAAAAAGTTAGATCCTCTTCATTCTATTTTTGATGGTCTCTACTCTGTTATTTCAGACTTGTTTCAACAAATTCAACTTCCAAGGATACATTCTACAAGAACACAGAGTCATACCGGTGAAGATGATTCAGAAGAGAGTAAATTTAGCTCGGGACTTTCCAATAAGCATGTATAGAAGCCAACTACATGAACAGGGCAAAAGCTATAGGTCCAAATCTCCCCTGAGCAAGGAGTACCGGAGCGTTTTGGGACAGAGTTTTCTTTTACAAGTCCTTAGCAGTCGGGAGTCCTCAAGGCTGCAGTTTGTCAGTCTGGCTTCTGTGCTCCCATCCATCACTGGTCTTATCCACACGAAGCTAGACAATCTCGGCAGCCTCTGAGGACTATGCCAAATGCAGTGTGGCAAGTTCACATAGGACCAGCCTTTTATGGGCTGAACAGTAGAGTGTTGATACCAGCTAATCTACCATAAATAGCTCTGGAAAGGCAGCCCAGGGATCAAATCAGCTGTTGCAACAAGCCCGGCTCTGCAGCTACTTCAAATTCAATTATACTGTCAACTTTATCTTTCCCTCTATTTTATTGTGAAGGTTGGAAACACAAAAGCACTGTGGAAGACACTATGCAAATGGTAGCTTAAGTCAGGAAAACAATTTGTAACATTTTCATATTTTGAACAGGAATAAAGAAAAGGTCCAAGTTTATTAAAGACTAGAGTGTCTGGATGTATCCTCCAAAACCTTCCAAAAAAATTACAACACAATAATAACAATAACACTAGAAACTTTTAATATATTTTGATCTCAAGTACAGTAATGTAAGCCTAGGAATTTTGAGAAGTTGAGGTGAATAGTTTGATACTTATATAAGTACAAAATGATGATAAATGCAAAAGAATTTTTAATTGAATTATTCAGAATGCTCTTCATTCAATCCTTTCTCCTTCATTCTACTTAAATAGAAAGAGCATTATAGCAAGAGGTGCAACCTGGTTTTTACTCTTGAGTTGATCAATAACTGAATGTATAACTTTGGACAAGTCCCTAACTATTTCGAGGAAAAGTTGTTAAAATCTAAAAATGATAGTTTTAAGTCAACTCAATAGGACTTACCTTTTGAATACCCATTATTTACCTTACTTGCAGACAAACTCCATAAAGAAAAATTAATGAACAAAAGTTAACAAAGCCATTTGAATTTTTGAAAATAAGTAAAAGATTTATTGTAAAGCATATCTGCACATGTTTGTTTCAGGCATGGAGATTCTAAAGTTTCACTACTAAACCCAAATTGCTTAGAACTTAAATTGGAGTATTACATACTGTTCTGCTAGGTGAATAAGCTACTCTAGTAAATTTTGTACATATTTGTATATTCATTTCTTCAGCAAAATTGAATTCCTTCTTCAGGATTTAAATCAGTTTGTGGTGTGGTATTTATTTTTTAAACTCTATAAGCTGTCTCTAGTTCGAAAAGGCAATTCCTTAGATTATTTTTATAAAAAGGCAATGAATCTACCCAAAAAGCACTAGGATCAAAGGATCAGAGCTGGAAGAGACTTTAGAAACCCGCTAGTCCAAATTCCTCTTTTAAAAGATGAGGAAACTGAGGTCTGGAGAGGTTAAATGACTTTCCCAGCTTTATGATTATGCTTTGCATTTAAAATACAATTGATATACTCACCTTCAAGCGAGAAAGAGGAACTAAAGCAGATTCCATTCCTTGTACAGGTTGTTTAATCTAGGCACAGAGTTAGAAGGTCCAAGATTTTCCATCTACTTTACATGCAAAAAGGCACTTTGCCCATAGCCTCCCCTCCTGCCTGTCACATTCTCAGGGGCAGCTGTGATTCATTCCACAATTCCTACTCTTTCCTGCCCTCACCTCACCCCATTCCCTCTTCAAAATTCCTATTCCAACAACCAGTAAAATGACCTGACCCCTCAATCACCATTAAATATCTGTCTCAGTCTCTTTTTCCCAATTATTCATCCTCAGAAGGAGAAGTCTAGCCTCCATTCCTCCCTTCTCCTTTGTTTGGTCAGTGTCTTTCCCTAGCATCTTTCTACCCTGATATTTCTCTGAGTACTCTCCCATCAAGTATACCATACTTGGAACTCTTTTTTGGTCTTCTCTTTTCTGTCTGTCACAGAAACTCCATAATCACAGATTTCCTCTGTTCACTGAGGATTTTCCTCATGTACTATGATTATTGCAACAGCCTTCAGGCTGTTAACCTAGACACTGATCATCTCACCTCCTTTTCCGTTATATATACCCTTGGTGCTATGCAAGAGGAGGAATAATAGAAGTATTGTGATAAAGAAACCCCCAAGTTGTACGTCTGTGTGGTTATATCAGTAGAAAACCTCAAGCTGTATTTTATTTCCTCTCCAAAACTGGCTGCTATAGGTAGAGCAAGACTGATGCTATCTTTAAGGAGACCTATCTTGGAGATTACTGAGTTTCATTGTCAAGGTAGAAATCTCCTTAGAGATTTTCCTACAATAACCACTTTTCTCTTTTAGTTGTTACTTTGTTTCTATGATCCACCCCCATTACTTCAGACCTGCTGAGGCCTGAGTTTAGAATGCCTTTTACTTCTTTTCTGCCACACTAAACATTGGCAACATGCTGTACCATGTGATAACTTGTAATTTTTTCTTCTTCTGAATACTATGTCCAGTAAGTCACAACCACATAGTATTGCCAAAAAAATATTAAGGCTAAAAAATGTTGTTCTGTTTTCTTTTGTATCAGGAGGCAACTTGAAAATCTTGAAAACATATTATTTCTCAAACTGTATACAGCTGAGTCACCACTTCAATCATGAATTCTCATAAAAGTTTGTCTATTCCCTTTTCATGTTTCATTGAGAGCATTTTACAATTCTCATGTTCCTAATGCTTTAGCCCAGCAGAACATAAACTCTTGGAAGGAAGAGATAGAGCATGTGCAGAAAATATAGTACTAGGAAAATTAAAGAAAACTAAAAGTAATATCTAATGATAGCTAGAAAATAGATAGTGCTTAAAGGTTTGCAAAGTACTTTATAAATATGACCTCACTTTATCCCTACTTTACAGAAGAAGAAATTAAGAGCATGGAGGAGTAAAGCCATGATGACAAGCATTCTGAGAGGCAGAAATGATGAGTTTGTATTTAAATCTGGTTTTAACTGCAGGTTGCCATGATTCTTCACTTGACAAAGTCAATTGTTTACTAGAAAAGCAAACCATACGCTGGCCCCTTCCTACTACTCTAGTCTTCTTATTCTTGACCATCACTGTTCCCCCAAATACACCAACCCATAACTCAGACATCCTCCTTGCCCTTCCCTCATACTAGACACTCCCAACTCCAGGAATTTTCATTAGCTGTTCACCAAATCTGGAACTCTCTTCCTCCTCACCTTCATCTCTTACCTTTTCTGGTTTCCTTCAAATATCAGTTATCTTTGTCTCTCCAATATATTCATTGTCCACTAGCACAGTGCCTGGTTCACAGTAGGTATTTAATCAATGTATGAGTTAATCTGACTTTTGGGTTGTTCAAGGTTAAGACACTTGTTAAGACAAGGAAGCTAAATCACTCTTGCTAGAAATTTAGCAGTGGATAAGTGGAGAGAAATAGGAGTAAAATATGGTAAAATGTGCAAGAGAAGATGTAATTGTTGGTATTTTTGTTTTGTTTGTTTTTGTCTGGTTGTTTTATCAGGATAAGGGAAGTCAGAGAAGAAGGTACAAAGACTAGTACAACACTTGCTAGAAGGATCCAAGGGGATGCTAACCGTGAATAAATAGTTCTCAAAAGAACTGAAAAGTAAATATAATCATACAAGTATGCTCCAAATAGCTAATAATAAGAATACAAATCAAAACACCTTGCAAATTGTTAATGAATTTTTTTCAATGTATTGATCAGTTGTATTAATTTGTTTCCTCTCTAAAAAAATATGATTTATGATATGCCATGACTCTCTGGAAGGGAAAGGCACACTTGAGACAGCCAAGATAACTTAAGAAACAGAAGACATCAACTAATATAAAAAAAGAAAAAAGAATGATTTAGTATTTTATGGTCCAAACAAATTGGCATAATTGTTGCACATATAATTCTCTCATCTCCTTGACTTTGCCAAGACTAAGTTCCCACTTTCTTTCTCTCACTTAGAATTTCTCATTTCTTTCAAAGCTTGGTCTAAGGGCTAGCTACTTCTTGAGGCTTCCTTTGATATCCCCAAGAATTAAATCCCAATCTTGCTAATCCTCTACCAATTTCCTTGTATTTATTTCCATGTGGTTTTCCACATAAATTGTAAGGTACTTGCAGGTAGATATTGGATTGCTTTTGTTTTTGAAGATCCAACAAAGAACCTATAGTAGGAGCTTCATCTGGGCTCATCGGTTAGTTGACTGATTGATGCCCTTGAAACCTATCTCAAGGTTTCCATAGCATAAGACCAAGATTCAAACACCCTCTCAACTGTCACTGAAGAGTCAAACTAATGTATGCTGATACTTTATTTTTAGAAAAGATTAGCTCTGGGGAATGTCATATAAAGCAGCAATTGAGACCAGGCACAGTCCTTTTCACAGGTTTGTTGAAGTGAGATAAGATAAAACATCAAGGACAAAAGACATCAAAATTGTATACCTTAGGTCTTTATCTCATTCATTCAATTCAAATCATATTCCCCTCTTGTTCCAGGTTCAAAGCCTTAATATTATTCTCTTCTCTTCCTTTTTCCTCTTCCTCCTCTCCCAAATCAGGACAAGAGAAGAATGGAAATAGTTACTCTTGTATTGGACCAGAAAACTAGTAAAGGGAATAGTTAAAATTGCCTTCTCAACTGCCTTAACATTAATCAATTTCTCTTCTTCTGAAGCATCTATTTCCATAGCAACAAGAAAGGATGATAACAATACTAGGAAAGGAGGACAAGAGTCACCAGTTCATCTGCTTCCGCTTCTAAATGTCTCGCTTTAATTCTAGATGTCAACTAAAGAAAGGAAGTGGTAAAAGAGTTTCTTTAGATTCCCATCTCCAATGTAGAAAAACGCTATTAGACAAGAAGCTGTGCACAGATGGGCTTTAAGTCAGCTCCGATATACTTCACTGCATAAGCCTTCGCTTTGGAATTTCTATGCCATTTAAGAGAAGGCAGTATCATGTACCTGGGTTTCCCTGCATCTGCCCCTAAATGATGGATCTGAAATGATCTCCTTGTTAAAAGAATGAGGTCTGATGCAACTGAAGAAGTTCTGGAACATGTGCATATTTGTATGTGTATATGTGTATTGGCTACATACATACATGTCTATATCTATACATCTTGAGAAAGTAAGCAAAAAGTAACATATTATTTGAAAATATTCCATTTTCTATCCCATATCCAACTCTATCAATTGGTTGTTATTGGAGTTTGGGATTTTTATTATTTTTTTTATATTAAGTAAAATTTTATTAGCTTAAAAAAAAATCTAGTTGAGCTGTGGGTGATCTTTAGTCCCTGCTTGGTCAGCTGATCAGAGTGCCAAACTCTTTATTCCCAGGCTATTACTATGGCAATGGCTATGTAGTAAAGCATGATGGAAACACAAAACTTGGCTTCAGAGTCCAAATGAAAAATAGGATTACCAAGGATAAACTTGCAGCAGTATTTTGTGATTCCTGGCACTAAAGAGGCTAACTTTACAATGCTGGATTGACATTACTAGGAGACTAATCTCAGAGCCTTGAAAGTAATGTGAGATGTATATACTGTGACAGGATCCATTTAGATTGCTATATAGATAGGCCTAATAATATAGAAATACTATCCTTTCTAAAATGGGAATTGATACAGCCAATACAGTCAATTGCGATTGTTTGGTGTTTCTTACAGCCTGAATATTTAAGTATAAAATATTATATACTTGATATAATAAATATTCTATATAAAGAACAGATTATCTGAAATCTCCTTGCATGCAAGCTTCCTTATGTTTCTAAAAGCACTTTTCTGGAACTCTCAAAATTTCAAAAAAGGATAGCTGAGATCCAACAAAATCAAGGGCAAGCATCCAGAATTTCTAAACCAAAATTCTGGCAACTTTGGGGTTAGTTCTTAGAAAACAAAACAAGAAAAAATAAAATAAAATAAAAACCCTGAATCTGGAACTATAGTCACTCTTTATTTCCATGAACCAAGAAATCAAAACATGGCAGTAGATGAAAGTACAAAACGGTAAGTAAGGTTGTAACACTGGGCCAAGACATGACCTCCACTTATAACCAGCTTTCCATAAGATACTCATCTTTTTGTTTGGAGTTCAGAATGGATTCTACCAGCCTCCTACCCCTACCTCAAAATTGGCTTAAAGTGATAGTTCAGTTCCTGGGCTGGATCAACCAAAATCCATTATGATGTTCAACTCTCCCACTGTATTTCTATTATAATAGGTGTCTCAGAGCCCTGAAGATTCAAATAAGAAGCCAGATATTGACTACGTCTGTCATTCAAGCCCAACCTAAGTTCAGAGACTTATCATTAGAGGGTTGGACACAAGATTATATAAAGCTAGCTAGTAAGGAAAAGAAAAGATTGTGTTCTGGTGGTGGAAGGAATCTCGACATGGATAAAATCATCACAGATTCTGGAAATAATAAAATTAAATAAGTAGCTAAATTTTAAAGCCACAACAATGTTTCCAGAAGAAAAATATGTTTGCTTCCCTTTGGGACATCAAAGACATAGCATGTCTTGTTTAACTCTTTTCTCCCCTATTCCTATCAAGTGAGGGCCCCCTGCTCCACCACAAAAATGTAAGACTTCATTAGCTCTGGCAGCATCACCAGTGGGATGATGGTCTGCAGGATCTAGGGACCTCATCCTCCCAAAAGCTTGAATAATAGCTCTGGCTTCATGAACAGTAATGAGAAGAGAAAGAATGATTCTAGTGGCAAGGAAAAAGTAAAGACTGGAGAAGGAATGAGGGTATTTGACTATATTAGAAGGACAAGGTAAATGACAAGGTGGCGGGAAGAAAAGAAATCCTCAGCAAAGAAAAGCAAATTCATATTGCCATATGGTAGATACTCCTCAGTTCCATCTAAGTTAATAATTGTCTGCACTGAATGTAATACTTCTTTGGCATTTCCCTTAAAATGACTAGATTTTAGAGACAGCAGGAAACCAATACATTTCACAGCATGGCAGAAGAGGTTGAATGGCTGGCTGGAGGCAGTATCCAGGCAATTCAGAAACAGACTCAGTCTCGGTCATCTTAATCACAATCTGAGCCTCTCCAAACCTCAGTCCCTGAAGGGGTTGTCCTGCCATATATCCCATACAAAGGAATCTCCTAGAGATCTGTCTGTGCATTTAGTCAAGCCAATAATTGATTTTTAGGCCCCCAAAGCCCTCATTTGTTTGACTCCACAGATACAATCAATGCTTTTAATCTCATCTAATTAGAAATTGTGAATCACTCCTAGACATCATCTGGTGTCAAAGTACATTTATAAACAGCAACACCTGTGAAGAGTGAAAAGGAGGAAAAGTTCAGAATATAGAGATATACTTCCAATCTACTCATTTAGATGAGTAGATTACCAAACAACTTTCTGATTTCACATTCACATGGACTCCGTGCTTCCATTCCAAATGGGACCATAATAAATATGGCTGCTAAGAGAAATACCAAGACAGAGATTTTAAGAGAATTTATTCTTCATACTTTCTCACTGTCCCTTGTCTGTGATGATTAATTTCTTATTCCTCAGCCTCTCTGTCTAGGTCTTACCATATGTGCAGTATATCCTAATGTAGCAGCCATTATTTAAAATTCAATTCCCCTGTGAAGCTGAAGCACAGTCTGCTCTCAGCATCCTAATCTTTCCCCTTAAAGGACATCTTTCTCTTAATTCAATTACAAACATATTTGTGGACACTTATGAAGAACTACATGCAAAGGTAAATTTATTAGCATTATCAGTTAGACATTTTTGTTTACTCATTTTTATATTGCAAGTTGTAAAGAAAGGATATAGTTCCTTTTCAGAATATATCTTATGGATGAGAATAGTCCTCATCAATATTTTTGGTGTTGCCCAAAGACTTTAAAATAGGCAGATTCAATCCCTTTCTCACCAGAAACCTAATACCACTTTCTCTACCAAACAAGCAATGATACGGATCCCCAGTGGGTGTCTAGCAAATAACAATTACAGTAATCTAATCCTGGGCAGGAAGAAACATGAATTATCATTTCAAGGTCTAACAGAGCAATGTGATTAAAAGCAGAACATCTTAGATGGCTTTCAACAGAAACCTAACAATGTCCCACCCAGCTAATAGCAGAAAAAGAGCAACTTAATTTTTATCAAAGCAGAAGGTGAACAGGGCTAATGTAGCCAATTATTTTTTTAAAGGTCACATTTAGAAGAAGGATACTACACCAAAAGTTCGGATGAGATAATATTTGTAAAGCACTTAGCACAGTGCTTGGCTCATAATAGGGGCTTACTAAATGCTTTCCACTTTTCCTCCTTCACTTCCCAAAGCAGAATCTATGTGTATCACACCCTTATCTGGGACTCAGACTCTCTGGCTAACTTCTACCCAGGTGTCCATGTGGTCTTTGGAAAAATCATTTATTTCACCCCTATTCCTCTTAATTGTTTAATTAAGAAAATGGGACTAGAGGGGTAGCTAAATGGCACAGTGGATTGAGCACCAGCCCTGAAGTCGGGAAGACCCAAGTTCAAATCTGGTCTCAGATACTTAACACTTCCTAGCTGTTTTGACCCTGGGCAAGTCACTTAACCCCAATTGCTTCAGTAAAAACAAAAAAGAAAGAAAGAAAATGGGACTAGATTGAAGCACCTAGGTGCTTGGTGAGGTCCCTTCTAGTTCCAATGTTGCGATTTCTAAACTATGTAATCTTTGACTCTCAGGAAGTACACTAAGCCTACAAAAGCATGGCAATCCTCAAGGAATGGCTCAAATTCCAGTGTGCCATATGAAGGCCACTAGGAGCAAGCAAAAAGATAGATAACAATTAGCATCAAGAAGTCCCCACTCCGCCATCCTGCCTTTTCAAAGAACCACATCACAGAAGTATGCAGGAAGTCCGATTTCTAATTCTTCTTCCAAACTTGAAAAAAAAAAAAACCCAACAACAAAAAAAAAACCTCTTCTCCCATCTCTAAGGGACCACAGCATGAGTGGGCTGGGAAAGTTGTACATGGCACTCCCAAAACTGAACTATCACTTGGCTTCATAATTCTTGTGCACAGCTGCATTCAATTTTCTGTCCTTGGGGTTTTTAAAGGAACATTTCTTCTATGGCCAGGATTCTCAAGTTTTATGGTTATACAACTCTCTCCCAGGGCCAAAGAATGCTCAAAAAGTCTTAAACCCGGCAAAAAAAAAAAAGTTAAGAAGAGTATCCAAATAAATGTGAACTCTAAAAGAAAAATCACCCCAATTCTTAGAACTATAGGATTATAGGTCTAGAGCCAGAAAGGCCCTCTAGTCCAAAAACTTCTCTATAGTTGAGGAAACTAAGGCTCAGGGAGGTAGTTGCTCTAATGTATTTTAACCCTCCCTTCCAAATCTCCTTCGAATCTACCTAGGATGACTTTTCTACTCAAATGAGACAAAAATGCAGAATTGGGAGTGTAGGTAAAAGGAAAATTGTCATTATATTCTTCTAAGATCCTTTATCTCCCACTTTAGAGTGAGTTCCACTTGAAAGAAGATGAACAACTCTTAGTCACATACTAAAATAAAAAAAGGAGGATTTCTACCCCCTTGCCCTCCAAGGGCAAAGTGCTACAAAGCAAAGTGCTATTTACTGGCACTGGTAGAGTAATAAGTATTAGTATTTTTTTACTTGGAGTCCAATTTATGTTATCTGTATTTGAAATGCTGCTGCCAAAACCCTCCAAAATGAGTGTTTGGTCATGCTAGGATAAACCAACACCTGACGCACTCCTTCTTTTGCCAATCTATTATCTTAGTCTAAAGGAGGTGAATGACTAAGCCCATTATAGGACTAGGACCAGGACCAGAGAAACCAGCTATCCTCTATCATTCCTTGGGACCCTTCTCTCTCTAAAGTAAACCATCTGGAATCGTTTTAGAAGCAGCAGAAGTTTCTTACCTGTCCTCTTCAAACTCTGGCTCCGTATTTCTCCTGCTACACCAAATTTCAAGGGGTGCTTGATCACAGGATTAGCCCGGGTGGCCCCCCAAACACCACATTCACACTTGATCTCCCCTTAAGTTCATTAAATCAGTCTCTCTCTCTCTCTCTTTCTCTCTGTCACCCACTGGATCAAAGAGACCACCAGAGTTCAAGCCTGAAGTTTGTGACATGTTGGAAGTCTGGCGGCATCGCAAGATAAATACCAAATCTTGGAGAACTGTAAAGCAATTTGCACAGATCGGCCCCAGGCAGAGAAAGGAATCAACACTATATCCCCAAGTTAAGTGAAAAGCTAAAGCCTGCCCAAGGTAGTGCATTTCTTGGAGATGGCCAGAGGAACACTTAAGCCTACCTTGTCCATCCCCAGGCATGATGAGCGAGCGACCCAGGAATGTAAGCTTTTCTCAGGGGATGCATCTCGAGCAGAAGAGACCAACAGGCTCCTGTTAACCACTTCCTATCCTTTGGAACCCAGAAAGCCAAGCTCCCAGTTCCAAAGTGCACTTTTTTCGAAATGCCCTTTTGCACCATCACCATTCCAAGAGGGCAGATTGATCTGATATTCACCCTCCTACATTTCCTGTGAAGTTAATTGGAGGTCCCTAACTGTGCAAGCACCATGCAGAAAGAAAGTCAGGGGTCTTCCACCAGGGCTGGCTCTTGACTTCAGAGAGCCTGTTTGGGCTTTTTCAGTCAAATGGGATTGGTTTGCACCTTTTTTTTTTTTTTTTTTTTTTTTTTTTTTTGGTATTCTCATAAGTGAGTATCAAATTCACTCTGCCTCATTAATCAGATACTTCTTAGAAGTAATGTCCTGATAAATATCAAACTAAAAACTCCTCCCAAGTCCCATGCCACAAAAATGAAACCTACCAAGAGCCTCTACCAGGGACTGAAAAACAAAGAAGCCCTATGATTTCATGCCAAGCCTGTAAGACAGCAAAGGATTTTGTGACTGTGTAGTTTTCACATAAAGAGGCAAGAGAAGTCTCCTTGTATATACAGCATTTGCTCAGTAAAAAAGGGGAAATTGCTGTAAAGACCTTGCACTGCAGAAGAAGAAAGAAATCAGATAACATCTCACTGTCTTGCTCAAAGTCATCTTGAGTGAGCTCTGTTAGGTGATGTGTTCAAACTCATGTTTGCATGAAGGAGCAAAACAAGTTTTGAAGGGAGTCTCCTTCCAACAATGTGTTAAAGAGGAGGGAAAGGGGTCACTAATTGATCACTAATTTTAAAAATATATGCTTTAATACTATAAAAATCAAAAGAACTCTTTAGGCAAATCTGTAATGGCCACAGTCAAATTACCTGTGCTCCATGCTAATATGTTTCAGTGCCTTGATTTACCTCTCTGGTCAGTACCTCACCATGATTATCATTAATAGGCTATGCTCCCTGAAAGTCTCCACAAGTATCAGAACAGATGCTAAAAGCACATGAAGCAAAGATAGAACATGGGAAGTCACAATTTGGCTTCACAGGGATCCGCTTTAGGAATACAGGAAGTGCTCCTTTACTCTGATCTCAATGGAGTATGCACGAACAATTCCACATAAACTCAGTAAGCATACCTCTAATAATCTTCCCTGTTCCTACCATCTCAAAACTATCTCTCAGTCTACATGATTTTGCAGCCCTTGAAAATTAAACCAGGGATGATGATGTTGTCATTTTTCTCTCCTAGACACACTGAAAAGATATGCCCTGAGCTTAGTCTACACGGGACTATTTTGCAACCTAATTATGCCAAGTGAGGGGTAGTGTAGGTAAAGGAGGAAGTCCCTATCATCTGGTTCCAAGAGAGGTGATTTAAACCCAAAACACCTCCAAAGTGGGGACTTTTAGACCTTTTGGGGGAATTCAACTCATTCTAGGGTATACCTACAGAGCTAATTGAAATGAAATTCCCTAGAATCTTGGATAATGGACCAAACAATTCCTAATATGAATTTCTGTGTTTGTCACATTGTTTCAATATCTTAAAGCTCTGGAATTAAGAATATAGAAACGCCCCCACTCCCACACCTCAATACCGCAATTTAGCTAATAGCTATGAAGAAGTCCACTTCACAGAGTTCTCGGTCTGGGAAGACTTCAGAGACCCCTTTCCCTTTTCACATGTAGAAAATAAAGCCCAGAGACATTAAGCCCCTTTCCTGAGGTCACATATATAATAAGGCAGGAATTAAGCCCTAGTCCTCTAACTTGAATTAGTGTGCTTTTCCCTGGACCAAATGCATCTAGAGAAATGACATCAGGGAACAATATAGGAACATAACAAATATATATATATACATATACAGATTAGAAAACTGAGGCTGAAAGACATTAAGTGACTTCCTCAAAATCAAACAGCTAGTGGGTAATAGAAAGAGGATTTGAACTCAGGTCCTGTGACTCTCAATCAAGTACTCTTTCCATTTAGAGGTTCTATGGAAAAACCCTAATTAAATCAAATAGCTTTTAAAAAAAGAGAGAGAGAGAGAGAGAGAAATAGTTACCAGTGGTTCACAAGGCAATCTAACAATTTCTCTGGATAAAGACAAAGTGAGTCAAGTATTAGCCACAGAACTATTATCATAATGGTTCCCCATTCCCACTTACCTCAATCTTTGATCTTCAAAATGTGGTTTCACTCATGAAGTGCACACCATCATTCTCCAGCTTCTCAAGGGAATCTGCGTACGCTCTCCTCTAAAGAGAGAGAAGAAAAAAACAAAACAAAACATAAGTGACTATTTTGCCAACTGAGAAACAATGCAGCAAATGAAATGACAACCTAGTAGATTCCCAAAGTAGACCAAGACTTTCTTCAGTGATTAATTTTCTGCTCCCAAAGCACTTTTCTCTTCTTTAAATTATTCACCCACTGTCAGTAGTGAAATTGAAGATACTATAGTTTATCTCATGTTAAAAAGAAGAAAAAAACAACCTATAAAAATGACTCCCTAAAAGGATGGCTTTTCTCTTTCACATAAAGCAAGTTAATTAATAAGCTCTACAATAACATACCTCATGAATCTTTGGTTTTATTTTTCTCCTGTGTGTTCTGTTTTCTCCATTGTCCCAAGATATGTATAATGTTGTTCTGAGCTTTTTGAGTGCAGACAAAAGTTATGTTATATAATTATAGTCACTACTCAAATGTAAATTCATATCCCATAAAAGTATTTGGCGCTTTGAAGGAGAATGGAATGTAAAATATTTTGGAATAGGAAGGTGAAAATTACTTTTTGCCTTTGCCCAGGAAAGTTTTAGACTAAAGAGCAGAGTGGAAAGGGCTAACTTGAGAAAGATGCCCAAATAAATGGTTCAAAATAATCTATGTGTAAACTTATCAACAGCTACAATAAAAGACTACAGGTCCTGGAATCATATCTACTGGCATTCAAAAGAATTAGGTCTGTGGCCAAAAATATCACATCCAACAAAATTCTGAATAAGAAAAAAAAAAAGGACATTCAATGAACTTGCAGATTTTCAGGAATTTTATCAACCAAATCTCAACTTAGCAGAAAATTTAAGATATAAATGCCAATATCAAAGATCAATTTTAAGGAACTCAACATGGACAAAATGTTTAAACATGTGGATATCAAGTTGAATAATCTATATAGGTGCTGGAGGGAGACAGGGAAAGGAAAAGAGAAAACCCAATTGAGCTAAGAGTGTAGAAAAGTAAAACTAAAAAAACAAATATTCACTAATCTGTTATCTCTATAATTTGCTTATCTGTAAACAACTTTTTCGTATTGTGTAATAAAATATGTTCTTGTACTTGACAACTAAATGGTTCAGGGTCTAGAGTGTTGGAATTAAGAGTCAGGAAAACCTAAGCTCAAACCTTGCCACAGAAACTTACTAACTGGGAAAATCAATTAACCTCTATCAACCTCAGTTTCCCCATCTGTAAAAGAAGGAAGACAATAGCACCTATCTTGTGGGATTGTGAAGATCAGAAAAGATACTCTATGTTAAATGCTTCATAAACCTTAAAATACAATAATATTATTGTTACTACTGATGCTACTACTCTAAGAGGCTGAAGAAACATAAGAACTTCTGTTGAATCTCTATGGAAAACAGAGGGATAGGGCCAAAGTCCAATTCTAAAGAGAAGTCCTCTTTAATTTTCTGAGTACTGGCAGTGGGCATAATGAACAATTCTAATTCAGAACTTCCAGTCTATTTCCTGGATATTTCTATTATAGTTCCTCTCTAACCACTGATAGTAAGCACTTGTTTACTATAAATTGCTTCTTTTTCCCCTTGTATTCTATTTTGGGAAACCACATTAAGATGCTTCACACAAGAATAAAGGAAAAGCCTCCCTGATCTGGCACATGGTAAAGGTGCTTGATAAGCACTTGTTGAATTGGGAGTTGTAAAATAGCTTGTTCTGTGGACAAAGGCCAACAAGAAAATTAGTCTCCTCATTCCACGGTCTGTACTCAGCTTCCAAAGCTCTTACTTTACAGAGCTTTGGAGTGGGGTGGAATCCATCTTCAACAATGTGATACCAGACCAGATTGCTCTCTCTCTTGTCTCCCACTTCCCTGCTGGAGCACCAAAGCCACCATCCAACTGGGATACCAATATGAGAAAAGACAAGATGCTTCCTCCCTTCTTTGCTACAAGCTAGTCAAAAGGGACCTTCTATTGAGATTCTTACCAAGTGCTCTGTTGTAGTATTATTATTATTATTCCTTAAGACACTTTACAATATAAAGTATAACCTGCCTAATTAATAATTCACTAAAATAAATGAAACAAGCTAAATCATAGAAAAAGTACACAGTTATTATATTTGCTTTACCCCCTTTCCCTCCTCCAACCTCCCCCACACACACTTGTAGAATCAGAGGTGCTTAATCAGTAATCCCAGAGAAGGACCATTAGCTACTCACCCAGTAGAATTCACAGCCAAAAGATGTTTCTCTACTTGGGGACCTAGACCTCTCCCCTCATCCCCGGAAAGAGTATTAGTCTTGGTTCTAAAGACATCAAATGGCAGAAAATATTTTCAGAATGTTTAAGCAAGTGAGGAATTTTCCCTTGATGTTCCCTGGTTAGCTGGATAAACGTTTCTTTCTTCACTCCCAGTGTTCACTGTATCTAATAAGCTCTGTCCCAGTACAGTTTGTTTTTTTGGGAAAAGAGTCCAAGCCAGGAGAGGCTTTTCGCCATCCTGAAATTCTCTGAAGAACTTTTTAAAAAGTGACCCACATTCTTTTGATCTGCCTGTGTGAGTGACCATGACTGAGTCTCTTTCCTGTTTCCTCATATGTAAAATGGATGTATCACACTAAGTGACTCTAAGATTACTTCCAACACCAAAATTCTACCTCTTCAAAGAATGGGCACCAAAGGGACTGAGAAGGAAGGGGAAGCAATCTGGTAAAGTAGTAAGAAGACTGGATTTGAAGCCAGACGACATGGGTTCCAATCTATTGCATACTATCTATGTAATCTTAGGAAAGCTATTCTCTGCACCTCAGGGGTGGGACCAAAAGATCTCTAGGATATTTTCCAGTTATACATTCATGATCCTAGGTCTTCCAGGAGAGGCCATTCTTAACAAAGTTCAGAAAAATGAATAAAGTTAATGCTGTCTGATCAGGGGAAGAGAAAGAAATTTAATAAAGCTATTCCCTAAGCAAAATTGTTTAAGTTCTATAGTATATTTCCCTACTAATACCCCAAATAACTGGTAGGACAGAGAAGTGAAGAGAGGTTTAAGGAGCAGAGAATTATGTTCCTAAATCTTTTATATTGCTGACTCACAACAAAACTTACTCTTCCTATGTCCCAATCCCTCAGACCCCTAATAATCTAGGGAACGCTAGAATTCATGTTATGAAACGTTAATGGCTGTTGATTACAATGCATTATAATAGTTCTGCATTTTAATGGGGGCCTTTAGAAGAAAAAACCTTTAATTTAAGGAAGGATATGAAAAATGACTATTTCAGGTGCCCGAGACTATAAAGAAATGCTATTTGTATTTTTTTAAAAGAATAACTCTTATAAAATAAGCCCACATAAAATCATCAGCATTTCTACATGTTACCAACAAAGTCCAGCAATAAGAGATAGAAAGAGAAGTCCCATTTAAAATAACTATAGATAATATAAAATATTTGGGAGTCTACCTGCCAAGACAAAGTTAGGAACTATATGAACACAATTATAAAACACTTTTCACACAAATAAAGTTATATCTAAACAAGTAAAAGAATAAAGTGCTCATTAATAGGCCAAACTAATATAATAAAAATGATAATTCTATCTAAATTAATCTACTTATTCAGTGACAAGATTTTATAGATTTAGAAAAAATAATAAGATGCATCTGGAAAAAACAAAAGGTCAAGGATTTCAAGGGAATTAATGAAAAAAAAAAAGGCAAAAGAAGGTGGCCTAGTTGAACCAGACCTAAAGCAGTGGTCATCAAAACCATTTGGTACTAGCTAAGATAGAGTAGTAGATTAGTGAAATAGATTAGATTCACAAGGCACAATAGTCATTGACTACAGTAATCTAGTGTTTGATAAACTCCAAAACTCAAGCTTCTGGCATAAGAACTCACTCTTTGACAAAAAAAATGCTGGGAAAACCAGAAAATAGTATGGCAGAAACAAGGCATTGACCAACACCTAGCACTCTATACCAAGATAAAGTTGAAATGAGTTCATGATTTAAATAAATCATGAATCATAGGTGATACTATAAGTAAATTAGGAGAACAAAGGGATAGGTTACCTCTTGGATCTCTGGAGAAGGGAGGAATTTATGGCCAAAGAATAACTAGAGAACATTATGAAATTCAAAGTGGTCAATTTTGATTATATTAAACTTTAACGTTTTTGTACAAACAAAACCAATGTAGCCAAAATTAGAAAGGAAGCAGAAAACCAGGGGAAAATTTTTGTATCCAATATTTCTGATAAAGGCCTCATTTCTAAAAAACATAGAAAATTAACTCAAATGTATAAGAATCCCAACTATTCCCCAAGGATAGGAATAGAAAATTTTCAGATGAAAAAAATCAAAGCCATTTCTATTCATATGAAAATATGTACACACACATACATTTTATAAATATAAAATGAAAAAAAGAATAAAGAGTTTGGGCATGTATAAAAAAAAAAAAAGAATAAAGAGAACAACCTTTTAGCACAATCAAATCCCAACAGGAAGTCTACTTCCAGGCTCCTTAAACTCACAAAATACAACTCTTTCAGAAACATGATTGTGCTCTGAATTATTCCTCCTAGCAAGTCTAATGACAAAAAGAAGTTATTTCAAAATGTTAATGGAAAATGTAGGCTTCTACATTTGGCCCCTCTAAAACTTTGCCTGATCTCTGGATGAACTCTTAGGCAAGCAAAGGTTGTTGGCATACTTTCTAGTAATTACCAATACCAAGAAAAAAAGAGGCAATAAAGTTGTGGTGAAAGGAATTAAGGAAGAGAAGAATTAAGTTTCAGAAGAATTTTATCCAGCAGGAGACATTTGTTAAGATATCTGAGATAGGAATTTAGTACAATGTAATTAAACATGTTGCTTTAACATACCTGTTAAGAGATTTTTATAAATGCTTACTGGCTTGGGAAGGGAGGGAAGAATAGAAGATAGGAGAGAGAGAATTTGGAACTTAAAATTTTTCTTAAAAGTTTAAAAAATTATTTTAACATATAAATAAGGAAAAAGAAAATGTATTTAAAAAAAAAGAAAGAAAAAAAAGGTTTAATAAAGTATTTGCCATCTTTTTTCAATGAGCCAATCTGTGCCAAAGCTATTGGACCTGCCTTACTAGTAACACACTCTCTACTCTGGCCAGTTTTCCTAAAAAGTAAAGTTTCTTTTTTTTTTTTTTTTTAAGAAAATTCTGGGAGGGATATATGTATTCTTACAAGCCAAAGAATTTTATTTTAATTTCTGATATCACTAGTCCCTTAATCTTCCTATGTATTGATTAGATCCTTTAAGGTCCTGTTTAAACTTAAGTTTCTCCTTGAACCTTTTCTTAAATATTTTGATTTCCAGGGCCAGAATTTCTACATAATTTCCTATCTCATTTCTAGATTTCACATATGTATGTATTATTTTCCCATTTCAAATTTCTTGTACACAGATTTCATGTTTTTGTGCATACTTTTAAGTATTCAACAGCCCCTTGTGGATAACAGTGGAATTTGGGGGTTATAATATTTCTTTCAAGACTCTGGAAAGAGCTTGTGTTTCAATCAGCAATCCTACCCCACCAGACAGATGGCCAACAACAGAAAGAAAGGTAGTGTAGCATTTAACACACACAGTCCTTAAAATACATACATACATGACATAATTTATAAACACACACACACAGAGAGACAATTCACGGCCAGCACTCTTTGTACTAACAATAAAAATCATAGCTAGTATTTATGCAGAGTGTCCCAAAAGTCTTAGAGTGTCTTAAGCTTTAATAGCTTATGTGCAATTAGAGCTTAATTGAAGCTATTAAAGCTTAGAGATGTACTGACTTTTGGGATACCCTGCAGAGTACTTTAAGGTTTGCAAATCACTTTACAAATATTTCCCTTTAAGGTAAATGTTCTTATAATCCTTATTTTACAGATAAGGAAACTGATAGTATGAGAGAGATTAAAGACTGGCCAAGGGCCATAATGCAAGTCAGTGTTTGAGGAAAGATACAATTCCAGGTATTATGCTGAGTCCAGCAAGGTCCACCAGCTAGCTATGCCATCAACTATGCCTGAGAACTGGAAACAAAATGAGTGCCCATCAAAGAAGCCACCAATCATATTCTGGTATGTGAATACAACAGAAGAGTATTGTATCAGAAGAAATGAAGAATAAGAAATTCAGAGAACTATGGGATAGAGAGGAAGTCATACAATGATTATAGTAATTTAAACAATAATATCAAAAAGTAATAAAACTGATGAAAGTGCTTTAGCACAGTGCCTGGCACATGGCAGGCACTTAATAAATGTTTGTTGATTAACTGATAAATGGTAAGAGATAATCTCAGTCCTGGAGAACTGACAAGAAAATAAATATACCTTTTTCCTCAGTATATGTGAGGATTATAGATGTGAAATGAGACATACAAGGTCAAATACAGCTTATCTTTTGGTTGCCTTGAGTGTATGTCTTTGTTACACAAGAACAAGTTCAAAATGGAATATGGGAAGAAACAACTGTGTTGTAATAAAAATATGAGTCAATAATAAAATTTAGAAAAGAAAAGAAATAGACTAAAGTGCTTCTTAAGACCAAAGCAAAGCAGCAACTCATTCTCCCAGGGACAGCATTTGGAGACTGGCACACCACCAGCTGCAGGAGGATGTTTTGAGACAAAACAGCAGCTGACGTCGATGACACATGAAGTTGATACATCTAAAATAAGCATCAAAGTTCTCATTGGGTAAAGTCAGAAACTCTCCAAGCTCCCTCAGGGTTTAGGGCTGTACCTGATCCTTTGTTACATTTTGCAGCTTTAGTCATTTGGAATTCCCATACTTCCTCCATTCAGGTATATAAATGATTAGGTTGTCTTTTCTCTCCCTCCCTCTCCATAGTTCGCTACTGCTTATAGGAAGGTCTCAGATTATAGGGTTGATTACCATGGGAGTGCCTAAAAAAATAAACAAACTCCCTTCACTGAAGTGAAGTTTCTTTTCCCCACAGTTGAAAGGTTGATTCTTGAAAAGGGCTAGGTCTTCAGTTTTGTTTGTCCTGTGTATTCGTGTATCAGCAGATCCTCATGGTCCTAGCCACAAGCTCATCTATCTTTCAAACTGTCACGTCTATGTCACACTTAAGTTGTTCTATCATCTATCTCTTTCTTGCATCCCTGACAAAATTTTAAGCCTTCTGAGGGCAAAGTCAGCATCTTAGATCTCTTCCTCATAGCTTACACAGTGCCGGGCACAGAGAAGGCAAAAAAAAAAAAAAAAAATAAATAAATAAATAAATAAAGACTTGTTGACTTATAAGCAAAGAGAGAAGGGGTAAGGGAGAGTAAGGAATGGAGAGATCCCAAACTCTTATTCCCAAGTCAGGCATCTACAACCAACCACTCCACCTAATCACCTCTGGTTATCTGACCCCTACAGTGGGTATGGAATTTTCTGGGTTTGTGTCCAGGACCATATACAAACACCAACCCCATTTGAAAAGGGGCCTCCTTATCTGCTTAAGAGATGGAGCCTCACAATAGGGTTGTCAAACCCTTGAGTACTAGCACTGGCAGCTCTTACACAGCCACAGAACCTGTGCAAAGTCTCAAGGGGGAAAATTTTGTCATAAATAAGGAGAAGAAGACATCCCAGTAAAGAAACATGGAATAAAATGGTTAACACATCTAAAAAAACAGTTTTCCCCCTCTAAAGTATGAAGGAAGCAGGGAAAAGAAAAAAAAAATGGACAGGAAGAATACCTGAAGGGAAGATGAAAGCATGTGCCAAAATATACACCAGCCCCAACAAGATGTGTTGCCCTAAGCCGGTAGGAGCAAGTGCCAATGCAGTCATCCAAAATGGAGGCATCTAAGGAAGAGGCAATTGTTAGTTCAGGACAGTTTCCACAGAAACTAAAGAAACTGAGCCCTTTAAGAAAAGAACTCAATTTTTCTCCTGAGTCATCATGTCTAATCAAAGAAGTGGCTAATGAAAGTCAGCAACCAAATACAAATTTAACATATGCATGCATGAATATAAAGGATAAAGGAAAAAATCATAAGGTTCAACTTTCTTTTTTTCATAGGTAGTATTTCAATTTTTTTAATACTATATTTTTATACTAAGTAATAAATTAGACCAGAGAATTCATTACTTAGTATAAAAATATAGTACTTAGTTTCTGAGGTCTAAAGTGGCAACACCATTTTTTGCATTTTGAAATAAACATTCATTTCATTTGTTAACCACTCTTGACATATGTTATGTACAGATGGAAAAAAATCTCTCATCTGGAAAGATCAAGTCAGTCATGTTCACAAAATCCTCACTCTTAAAAACTGATTGTATTTCACTCTATCTCTGACCATGGTTCTAGCACCTGTCAGCTGTAAAAGTACAGCAAACTCCTACAAGATTCTTGCTGGCCAGACAAAAGTATGCAAAACGACTGTTTCACTTTATGCAGAGATTTTTTTTTTAATCAGTTTTCCCTCCAAAGTTTCTCAAGCTTCAACAAACCACGGGGCTAGTGTCCAACATGTGTGAAGACAACACTAGTATTTTTAATAACAATAGAGAATTGTTTAAGAAAAACAAGTCTCCTGGAGCCTGGATATGGAGTGGTTGCAACACATCTGCAGGGAACTCAACAGTAAGAATTAATTTTCTCTCCAAGTTCTAAGAATTGCCCTAATTCTCCTTCCACTCCAAGTATCACCACCAGGGCAAAAGCCCAGCTCTGACTGCTTCCCCCAGACCCAAAGGTATTCATGACTTTGTTTAAATAATTCCATGTGTATCAATCGCCAGGAAAGCTCTAGGCCATCCCTGCTCTAAACCTTCCTTCTCAAAAAGAGGAATGTGAAGTACTTTGACAATAAGGGATTAGGTTTAAAATGAATTTGAATATAAAGGCTCAAATACAATTGGTTTGGAATTCAAAATTTAGGGAAGTGAAGAATCAAATATTCTCTAATCTAAAAAGAAACTCACTTTGGATACTTTTGATCATGCTTTTAAGCAAAAGTGCTCCCATCCTCCTCCAGTTGTCATGCCTTCCCAAGAGTATTTCCCCTCTGCTTTGTGTAAATCTAACATGGACCTACTAATTTTTTTTGTTGTTGTTGTTCATATTTGTGCCCTTCGTTAACATGGAAGCTCCTCTAAGGCAGGGACTGTTTTTGCCTTTCTTTGTATCTCTAGGGCTTGGCACAGGGTCTGACATGTAATATTCACTTTATAAATGCTTGTTGACTGAGAACATACAAATTTCAGGATTTTTTTTTTCAAAGCTCAGAACAATAATGATGACAAGATTACCTCACAAAACAGGCTATTATTATTTTGATAAGGATCCACAAAGTACTTATTCAACTTCCCTATTAATTCCCATCTCCTCTAGTTTCTTTCTTTTCTTTTTCTCTTTGTTTCTGTCTCTTAAATCTTTGCTTCTCTCTCTCTCCCTCTCACATTCTCTCTCCCCTCATCCTTCTTTCTCTTTCATTCTTTTTTCCCCTCCCCCAACACACACACACACACACACACACACACACACACAATTTCCAATTGGCTTATGGGCAGAAAGAAAAGATCCTTTAGTAATTCACACCTGAGTGTTTAGAAAATGATACACACTCTCCACTATCAAAATAGATTTGAGCATACAGCTCAGTCCTTCTATTCATCCTAAGAATGTATTTATGGATCACACAAGGATAGAGAGGATAGCAAAACACACAACTATTGTGATCAGCACTTGTTAAAATTCTCTATAAAAGATGCCCACAGAAAAGACAATAAATACAGCAAGGCTCAATTAACAAAGGTCAATTACATTAAACTCCTTCATTTTCAGATGAAGAAACAAATGAAGAAAGCAAATTTTGAGCATCAATGTGAGTACCCCCAGTATTTCAAATACAAATTTTTTTTTTTAAATGACTGAAGTACATACTAAACTAATTCTTTATTTAAGCTAGACCTGGAGAAAAATATGTAGTTCAGTGGAGATAGCACAGGCTTCAGTCAGAAGACCTAGATTTAAGTCTGCCTCTGCCATTGACTTGGTATCAGGGAACTTCCTCTCCCTAAGTATCATTTTCCTCATGTTTGCATGGAGCTAGATAGCCTTTTAATGCCCCTTTCAATAAAAGATTTATAACTATGATAATAGTGCCATATTGCTTGGGAGAGCATATAATGGAGCAGAAAGAACACAATGATGGGGGTTGCTAGAAAACTTAGTTTTAAACCTGGTTCTGACACTAAGCATCAGGGTGCTTTGGGCAAAGTACCACATTTCTTTGGGATGTAGTTCATTTTTCTGAAAAATAAGAGGGCTGTACTAGATGAATGGATTTCTAAAACTGCTTAATGATCTGGCTGCCAGAAAGGAAATGAAGGGAATCTTGGGGGAAAGTGAGTATGCCATATTAGATTTTATGATAGAGGAAAGGAAATTTGGGAATAGTCTGGAATACACTCAAGATTTAGAAAGAGTAAATTTCAAAGGGTTTTAGGAAAAGGATAAATGAACTAAAATAGACTAACATTCTACAGTATAAAACAGCCCAGGAGGGAATAGCAAACTCAAGAACAAAACTATGAAGTTTCAAAGAGAAATAAGTCAAGTGAAGAATAGAATTTAATGAGTGATAAAGTACAGAAGACAAATTTTGTATAGCCTTACTGACCTGAACCAGATTACCAGAATAATGAGGAAAAGCTTCATAGAGAAGCTGAGGGTTAAGTTGGGTCCTAAAGGATTTTTTGTTTAAACTCACAAATGACAGGTCAATAATCTGACATTGCTCCCTAAGTAAATTCTGAAAGATATTATTAAAAAGATGGCTAGTGAGCATTTACAACAGAAAAAGGCAGCCAATGTGTCTTCCTCAGGAAACACATCAAACTTAACCAGATTTCTAGCAACTTTTGGTCAGGAAAAAACAAACAAACAAGGTGTCCATCTATGGAAAATGATCAAATAGGGTATAACACAAGAATGAAATGAATATTACTCTGCAAAAAAACAATTTGGTGATATGAATGATTTCAGATAAACTAGGGAAAAGCTATATTAACTGATTAAAAGTAATACTATAGTACAACTAGGACAATTTATAAAATAATAATATTATAAAGAAAAACAAACCTAAAAGACCTGGGAACTCTGATTAATATAATGAACAATCAGATTTTAAAAGTTTAAGTAATGGGGCCTCAACTTGCAGAATGGCATACATTTTTAAATGCTGTCCATGTGGAAATTTGTTCAACTTGATTATATTATATATTTGTTATGAGCTTTTTTTTTTTCTTTTCTAATTAGGGTGGAATAAAGAAAAGAAGCCTGTGATAGGAAGGGCAAGAGAGAATAAGGTAAACTTCTCTACACCCCACCAAAATATATATATATATATATATATATATATATATATATACATATATATATATATATTGAAGCATGCTTTTTTAAAACATATATAGAAAACAAAAAGTGAGGGAAAAAGTCATCAAACAAGAAGGATAACTTTGAAAGTTTGATCTTGCTATAAACTTAAAAAGAGAAGCAAGCTTGAAATTTCATGTATAATTCTTCATACATTATGCATATGCAAATGTCCATTCTATTTCTATACTCTTTCAAAATTAAAAGTAAAAAAAATAATCAAAGTAATTTCATTTCTTTTTTTTTAAACAAAGTTATTAGGCTGGCAAATTCAGATATTTTGAGAAAGTTTTATCTAGATTTAAGCAAAGCATTTGTAAAATTGCTTTATGCTAATTTGTAGAAAAGATAAAAAGATATGGCCTAGAGAATAATATAGTTAGGAGAATTTTATTGCTGGACTTAAGAAATTGTAATTCCTGGTTCTAAAGAAACTGGGAAGCAGTATCAAGGGCAGGCTGCAATAATTATTACCTTTCCATGTCTAGAACATATGAATTCATTCCACCTTAGACATATTCTTAATGACACCAGAGAAACTGAGTAACTCATTGACACCTGTCAATCCCCCAGTCAACCCTCTAAGACTATTAGTCACAGAGCTATGATTGATTTATATTTGAGGTGATTATGATCTAGCTTGGTAAAAAGTATTTTTAATATTGCACATATTTAACCTATATCATATTATTTGTTATCCTGGGAAGGGGAAAAGCACTGGAGGAAGAAAAATTTAAAACATTATTTTTACATATATTTGGAAAAATAAAATACT
This sequence comes from Sarcophilus harrisii, assembly GCF_902635505.1. Taxonomy (NCBI): domain Eukaryota; kingdom Metazoa; phylum Chordata; class Mammalia; order Dasyuromorphia; family Dasyuridae; genus Sarcophilus; species Sarcophilus harrisii. Next base: position 224,521,888 of record NC_045430.1, read on the forward strand.
ACTGAAGTAGGGGAAGAAGTATTGCTATTAATGTCTATGAACTCGTGGATCCAACCAAAAACAAAATAAAAACAAAAAGTCCAACAATGAAGGTCTTTGGTGGCGTGGGCCAGGGATGCACACCTCCCTGTATTCTAGATAACATATTGAACCAATGACGTATACAAAAGAAAAGATTGTATATTTACCATTTTGTAAATGACACAAAATAAAATTAATTGCTATTAGATAATGATTGGGATCCAGAAAGATCTTGATGGCCTGGGTCACTGGCCTAAATCTGAAGAGATAAAATTTAAAGGGAAAAGCAGAAGGTTCTATACTATGATTTAAAAAAAAAATCAATTCCACAAGTACAATTCAGGGAACTTTCACTAGTAAGCAGTTCTTTGGGGAGAAAAAAGTTTTATGAGTGTCAGTGAAAGCCCAGACTCAAAGACTGTAATATTCACCAACATAGAGAATACTATTTTGTATTGATACTATTGTACCCTGCTCTAATGAAGCAAAATTTGAAATATGTCCAGTTTGGAAAGCCAGATTTTAGAAAACAAATCAACTAGTATTTTTTTAAATAATATTTTATTTTCCCCAGTTACATGTCAAGACAATTTTTAATATCCATTAAAAAATTTTCTTTGAGTTTCAAATGTTCTCTCTTTTCCTTCTCTCCCTTCTCTCTGAGATATTAATTTGTTACAGGTTATACATATTTAATCATGCAAAATATATTTCCATTTTTGTCAAGTTGTAAAAGACAAAACAGATCAAAAGGAAGGAAGAAACATGAAAAAATGCAGAAAAAAATAGTACATTTCTATCTGTGTTCAGACACAATCAGTTCTTTCTCTGAAAGTAGATTACATTTTCCACCTTGAGTCTTTCAGAATTGTCTCAGATTATTTTATTGCTGAGAAGAGCTAAGTTATTCACATCAACTAGTATTTATTAAGTTCTTACCATGTGCCAAGAAATGTGTGAGCTGGGGATACAAAAAAAAAAAAAAATGGTAAATGACAGCCCGTCTTTTAGAAGCTCACACTCTAAAAGGGGAGATAGATAGAATAAGAATAACTATATATTAATAAGATGGAAAGATATACCTTGTTTTATTGTGTTGCTTTATTTCATTTAAGGTTGTGGCAATGCTACATAAAGCAAGTCTACCAGCACTATTTTTCCAAGAGCACATGCTCACAGTTTCTGTGTCATATTTTGGACATTCGCACCATATTTCAAACTTTTTCATTATTATCAGATCTGTTATGACAGTCTGTGATCACTGATTTTTATATTACCATTATAATTGTTTTGGGGCACCGCAAAGTGTGCCCATATATGACAATGAACTTAATCGATAAATGTTACATGTGTTCTGACTTCCACTGATAGGCTATTCCCTATCTCTTTTCCTTTCCTATTACACTCTCTTTTCCTGAAAATTAGGTCAATTAACAACTTAGAAGAGTCAATCCAAGAGGTAACTATTTACTATAATCTTATTTTAGGAAATCACCACCTCCCCAATTGTCAGCAATCACCACAATCAGTCAGCAACCATCAATATTTGAGTAAGATCCTTCACCATCAAAAAAGATGAATTGTTTAGAGGAAGGTTAGGATTTGGGGAATAAAAATATATTTTTTAATTAAGGTATGTCCTTTTTTTTTTTAGATACAACACTATTTCATACTACAGCATAGTATAAATCTAATTTATTCCCTCATACAACAGCAGAGTTTAAGTTCTTCACAAATGCAAATGACACCTCCAATCTGAGTGCTTTTTTTCTATGCTCAAATGACTAAAGTACCCAAGGAGAAGAGAAAGGTTAAATGTATATTCATTTGAAATAACTTTGTCTAGCAGTGGATATTAAGTAAGGAAACATTACATTTTGCTAGCAATCTTTACTTGTTTGTTTGTTTTTTAGTTGTTGCAGCATTGTTAATGAGCATTTATTGTGTCATCCTTATTAAGAAAAGGCTTTCTGTGACGCTCAATTTGCAGCTGATTCCAGGAAATAGACTGACTTCCAGTGTATCTAATAAAATCTTCAAAGCTTTGTGAAATATTTTATATCAACAATGCTTTGAAGATTGCCCCTTCATTTAATCCTGGGGGAAAAAACAAAAACAAAGAAATACAGTAATATAATAGAGTCTCAGTGTTCTGTACTATATTTATATAACAAAAGAGCAAAGCTGAATGGAGGTACAGGAAAAGGAAATAGAAATTAGAAATACTCTAATTTGGTTTACATATTAAATTTTTCTGAAGCAATAGTGTTTATACAACATTCCACATCAAAGCATCATTAGTTGCTTACAGATTACTCTCTTTAATTGTTCTGTGATTTACATATAAAGGAAACCACCTTAAACATTTTATACATCTAGAAATGGCACTAAAGACAAAAATACAGGCTTGTGTGCTGGAGTGCACACACACACACACACACACACACACACACACATACACACACACCCCAAGACACACACAGACAACACACATACACACAACTAGCTTTAAAATTTGGATTCCTGTAAATTAGAATTTTATATATATATGTGTGTGTGTGTGTGTGTGTGTTGTATACATGTGTGTATGTGTTATAATTTAATATGTATGCATATAATTTAAAATATATAATATATATAGTACATATATTTTAATGTAAAGGTTGAAAATCTAGTTTTTAAATTATGATAACTTAAGGCAGTCTTATAATTACATTACAATTCTAAGACAAAACTCATAGTCAATACTTAGAGCTTAAGGAAAAATTTTCATTTGTTTTGGCTGGAATTAAGGAATCTGGCTTTTTTTTTTTTTTTTTAAACACACAGGTTCTTTCAAGATACCAACTTGACTATTTTTCTGCCCCTTTCTTAATCTATCTCTAAGAAGATCTAGTCTGAGTTTGATGGGGAAACCAAAGTAGAGTACACTCCCAAAATGAGGCAGGGCAATCCCTGGCGGCCATGGGCTTAGTCATCCGTTGGAATTAATTCCTTTTTGAGGAGAGAATATTTGGATCCAATTGGCTTTGAGCTTGAAAACAGCTTTTAAAACTTAGTCTGCTTTTGGTTTTTAAAACCACAAGTTTTACCCAAAGGGAAATGCATAGAAATCACCCCACAAAAGCAATTCTGCCGCCAATTTCTCCAGAGCATAATCTCCCCCTCCCTTCAGTACAGTGGGGCCAGGGTGTATATTTTTTTAAATGACTTCCTGTTGTATGAAAACACCAAAAACACCTTCTTCACTCTAGCAATATTTTCTAAGTCCCTTGATTGATTTTCCAGGTGTTTCTCTGCATTAAATATCTTAGGATACATTTTGGAAAGATCAGTTCTTTAAAAAAAAAAAAAAACTTCATTGTTTTACTTTCTAAATAAGATTATTCAAAAAACTTCTCCAAATTTAGTGATTTTTCCCACAGTATTCTTATTAAAGACAGGTTTTTTCCTGGCATATTGCTTTAAGATGTCAAGATGCTTTTAGAATCTGAACTTGGGATTTCCTTTTATACTAAGAGTTTGCAAGTGGTCTAACAAAGATTATCATCTTTACATTGCCCAGCTGTTTCTCCATCACCCCAGACAAAACATATTCTGGCCCTGCTAAGGTAGCTTTGCATTCTCAGTTTTTTTTAGAGGCAACAGTTCAAATATTTACCTTACTGCCTTTCAAAATGATTCAAAACCAGACAAATCTTGTGGAGGTGAAAAAAAAAAAACTTCTCAGAATAAAACAAAAATCTAACCACCTGCCAAGTTTAGATTAATATGACTGGCTCCTTGAATTCTATAATGGCCTCAAGACGTATTATATCTGGATTCTCAGATGTCTGTTAAATATTAATCATGGTGAAGTGGCAATGCTAGAAAATTGGGTCAAGGCTTAATCTCTCTTATTAATCCATTCTGCTCTTTGTGATTCCAGGACATATTCTAAAGACAAAATCCTCTAGGTATTGCAAGACCCTAGTTACCAAGCCCACTACTATAGAACTCCCCGAACTTTTTATCTACAAGAAAATCCTTCCATCCAAAAGATGCTAGGCTATCCAGAGAGAGAGTGAATGATCTCTAAATATTAGATCCACTATTGACACAGATAAATTATTGGCTGGAGAATACAAAAGAATATTGTTAAGTAGTGGGACATTAGTGTTCTTCATTATACTCTTTAATCACATTAACAGGCCATTTATTAAGTACCTAATATATATCTTGCACTGTGCTAAACACTGAGACACAAAAGGAAGGCAAAATGGTTCCTGTCTGCAAGGAGTTCACAGCCTGATTGCTGAAATAACATACATAAGTTAAAACTATGTACAAAAAAGATAAATACATGATAAAATGCAGATAATCAAGAAAGGGAAAGAATTAAAGGAGTTGAGGAAAGGTTTCCTGTAAAAGGAAGACCGTTAGCTGGGACTTGAAGAGAGCTAAGAGGTAGAGATCATGAAGAACAGTCCAGAGATGGGGTTCAATGAAAATGCCAAGTTAGTTGACAAGAGCTTTGAGGAGTAGTAAGGACAGTAGCTGTCACTAGATCAAAGAGTACATAGTGGGGTGTGGGAAAATAGAGTAAGGTATAAAAAACTGGAAAGATAGGAGGGAGGTTTAGAATGTCAAACAGGATTTTAGTACATTTTTTCTTTTAACTAAGCAGGCTATAGAATCCAAGACCTCAAATGGAAAGACACTTAACTCTATTTTAAAGAAAAATATATATATGCAAGTGAATTAATGAAAAAAAAAAATATGTATATGCAAACTCTTGAATCACAGGGCAAGGTGTTAGAATATTTTCAAATGAACAAATGAAATGACTATTCTTATGGATCAGATTACTCTTATAAAGAATGAGTTGGATGGATCAGAGTGGGAAGAGCCTAGAATTGCAAGAGTGCAAAAGAAATGTAATAAGGTTCAAACTAGAATGGTGACAGTGGGAAGGTAAAGACAAAAGATATGCATCATTAACTCACTGGTTCTCTGGAGTAAATTTAGGATTACTCTCTCTGGTAGTCATTTCACATAAAGCAATAGTTGGAGGTAGGGGTGTGGATAAGATTTAAAAAGGAGAAAACGTAGAGAAGAAAGACCTGGCATAGAGTGAGGCAGTAGAAATGTAGGCACTGAAGACACAGCACCCTAAGGTCAAATTACCCTCCATAAGCTTCCTACTATCTTTATGATTGGGCAAGTTGCTTAATGTGGGTCATTTAACTTATCTGTAAAAAAAGGGAATTTGATTTGAAATCCTCCAAGGTTCTTTCCAATTGTAAATCTATGATTCTAAAGTAAAGGTGGATGGAGATGAGGAGAAGGGGTTAAGAGATGGGAAAGGAGAGCCATAGAAGGAATGGTCCCAAAGTTAAAAATAAGGAAATGAAATGAAACCATCCATGGGAGACAAGAGGAGAAAGAATCAAGATGGAAGATTCTTCCATCATAATCAACAGCATAAATGGTTATAGACATGTCAAAGAAATTGAATACTGAGGAAAGACTTGAATTTGACAGTTAGGAGATTTTTAATTGCCTCTGAGAGTGCATCTCAATGGTGTGCAATTTCTGAAACCAGATCTCAAGGATGCAAGGAGCAAGCAAATAAAAAAAGAAGTAGAGGCAATAATCATGGACTATTCAAGAAGACTGACAAGTTAGAAGAGCATGATAAGGAAAGGACAGTTTTGAAATATAGTATGATGGAGGGAAGGGTTTATTTGTATTCAGGGATATAGAAATATATTTATACTGGCTGAAAAGGAGGAAATAGATGAGGAGGAAGAGTGAAAGGTACTGGAATAAGGAGATAGTTATTGGAGTAAGACTTTTACAGAAACAGAAGAGAATCAAGCACATAAGTGAAAAGATCTCTCTTACTTGGTTAGGGAAGAGTTGGGGAAATGTTCCAGAAAAGCTTAAATCCCATAGAGCTGCCTTTCTAATCCCCTCCATGAACACTACAATCCATCGGCACTAGTCTCCTACCTATTTGTCACACAAGTCACTCCATCTTCTAACTGTATTCACTGTTTTATGCTTGAGATGCCCTTTTTCCTTTGGTCTTCTTCAAGTCTCAACTAAAAATTCTACCTTCTACAAGAAGCTTTTTCCAGTCCCATTTATTATGTAGAATTAGCTAATGCCTCCCTTCCAAAACTATCTCCAATTTATCTTGTGTAGATAGATTTTTACATTGTTTCCCATTTTAGATTTTGAGCTTTGGGAGGCATCTCCACTGCTTAGAATAATAACCAAATCAAACTTTGAAGATACTATTAATATGCTAAAGTTCCCCAAACAATTAAACTGGTGTATGGCAATAAGGGTTACTGAAATTTGGAACATCAAAAGCACTGGAAACCATAAATTAAAAAATTGGCCAAGGCTAATTTATTCCTCCATCCATGATGAAGTCAAGATTATAGAAATTTTCTTTGAAATCTAGCCCTACTTATAGAATTGTTCAAAGCTGCACCAATTAGTATAGTTACCTGTTTACTCTCTATATTAAATCATCTTTCGATGATTTCCAGTGCCTTTTAATCATCTTACTCTCTGTTCATATCTTAAGTCTTCATTTTAAGAATGAATTTGATTTAATGATCTTTTTTGAAGACTTAAAGATATTATCCTTTGCTCTACTCCAACTCTAGTGAACCATAAAGTTATACAATATGTACATAAATGTGAAATACCTAGTTATTAGTTTATGATCCTGCCATGCTATTTCCTCTTAGTGCTACATAAATGGTAGCTTTCTGTTCTCATATCCACATATTAGTTGCCTTTAAAAAAAAATTATAAACTTTTATGCAGCATGGAATGTGTCTGACTTGCTTCCTTCATAATTTGTCCTATCTTCCCCCCCTCTCCCACCTTCATAAGTGGATACTTATTAAGTACCATTTGGTAATAAGAACAAGAACAATAAACTTTATAGGATTATACAATGTCTTATATGAATTTCCTAGACTAAAAAGTAGACAGAAAGCACTGTGTGGATTTTATTGGCTCTGTTAAAGAAGACAGGTCATATTGGGTCTTTGGATTATTACATGAGGTATCCTGAATTATTAAGGATGCAGGGCACGTAGTTCTTGTAGTCACAACATCACATTTCCAAAACCAACAGTTCTGGTTTTGATAATATCTTTTAGGAAGAATAACAATAAGGTTATATTTCAGTTGGATTTGAGTGGGATGCAGTATCCATTTGGCAAGTGGGAACAGGTTTTTTCCAACACTCATTTCCTATTGGCAGGAAATTATCCTCATTACAACAGTAGGTTCATCCATCAAAAACCAATTCTCTTGGCACAGAATCTCTTCTTGGGTCTTCTGAACCAACTGATTCCCTAGCCAAAAGGTCACTTATCTTTTAAACATTGGAAAGTATGATTTGAGAAAGCACCATGTACCATTTTTTAAAAATTAGAATACCCTATCTCTAGGTCTCAGGACTATCTTCTATAAATGATAAATGTTTTAAAAATTAGATCTCTAGGACCATTTCCAGTCCCCCAAATTTTATGATTCTGTTTTTGTATAATGCCAAATTAATATTAAATTATAACTCTTTTACTCAAAGAACCCACTACTCAGCAGACATAGACCTAAAGGAAGTCAAAGAGAGAAAGGTCTCATATATACCAAAATATTTGCAACAATATTTTTTTTAGTACCAAAGATCTGAAAACAAAATAGATGATCATCAGCTGGAGAATGACTAAACAAATTGTTATGTGGCAACATAATGGAATATTACTGGAATATAAGAAATTATGACTATGAGCATGGAAAGACTTTAATAAACATACAAAGTAACATAAGCAGAACCAGGAAAATAACATATATGATCAATGAAATAATATAAGTTGAAACAAAAGTTAATATTAATCATGGCTAATATTTATACAATGTTTAAATATGTTCCAGGCCCCATGCTAAGTGCTTTATAATTATCTTATTCCATCCTTAAAACTACCATGGAAGGTAGGCACTATTAGTATCATGTATATTTTACAGATGAAGAAAATGAGTCTATTTCTTGGGAGAATGAACCAACTTTGAATATAGAATTCCCCGCCCCCCCCCAAAAAAAATTAGTTAAAGAGTTCTTCAAGTCAAAGTCAAAGTTTAAAGGAAGCAATCTCAATCACCACTCCCTATTCTTATCTACACCCAAACAGGAACTGAAAATCAGCCCTAAAAGCCCTCCTGTTTGAAGGACACATCTACATGAGTGGAAAGTTTAAAAATGCTATGAGTCTAGTCCAAACTCTTTAAGCAGCTTATATAACAAAAGGGACAGGAAGAAGATACATTCTGAGGCACTCAAATATGACATCTTAGCATGTTAGCTTAATCATTTTCCTCAAACAAGGATGGAAGACACACACTTTTCCCTATCAGAACATTAAGAACATGACAAACCAGTCAGTTAAGGTTCATAATGAATGTTTTAAAGTCTTCTAAGCAATTTTTTAAATTAAAAATTATTTTATTATGAACTTGATAAATATTAACATTTTCCTACATAAAAAAGAAAAGGTAGATTACTTATGAAACTTTAAATTTTCACTAGGTAGAGCTTGAATGAACTATGTTTTATGTTTAACATGATAGTTCTTTTTGTATACAATTTTTTATTTTCAAAAAACATACATACAAGTGAGGAAGCCCTGCTGGCAAATACAAGAGTTTCTTGCCTGAGTAATTTTCCTTTTTCAAAATATATACATAGACAATTTTCAACATTACCCTTGCAAAAAACTTTGTGCTTGAATTTCTTTTTCTTCCTCCCTTCCCCTGATCCCCTCCCCAGATGGCAAATAATCCAATATATGTTAAATATGTGCAATTCTTGTATACATACTTCCACATTTAATAAGCTGCACAAGAAAAAAATCAGATCAAAAAGGGAAAAAATGAGAAAGAAAACAAAATACAAGCAAACAACAATAAAAAAGTGAAAATACTACATTGTGATCCACACTCAGTTCCTACAGTTCTCTCTCTGGGTGTAGATGGCTCTCTTCATCACAAGACTATTGATACTGGCCTGAATCACCTTGCTTTTGAAAAGAGCCACATCCATCAGAATTGATCATCATATAATTTTTTTGTTGCTATGTTCAATGTTCTCTTGGTTCTACTCATTTCACTTAGTATCAGTTCATAACATTTTAGCTCTAACACTGTCCTGATTGGCCATGTTCCCTTCTGATCTTTCTTGGGCTCTCTTCTGTAGATTTTTTAAAATGATTCATTGACATATTTTTCTTTACTTGTTTTCTTTTTCAAATAATGCCTCTACTACAAAAGAAAAGTACAGATATATGGTCTTAGGAGCAGGAAGACCTGTCATATACTGATTAGATAATTGGGCAAATAATTAGCCTCTCAGAACCATAAGAAATTATTCATAAGTTTTAGACAACAACTCTATATAAGACTAAGTTACAGAAGAGGTACCAACCTGCAAAAGCAGAAAGCACTTTCTCATCCAGAATTACCCTATGCTAATGAGATCACAGGTCCAGTCCCTATCCCTGTCAAATCCCAACTGCACCAATCTTCCCCATCCAAAAAAATCAAGTCCTTTCTTGCTGTCCATGTGTAAGATATTTTGTAGAAGAGGTTCTTCTTCAGGGAGATGTTGGAATAGAATGGGGATGATCTCTGAGGAACTTCCCATCTTGGAGATTCTATACTATCGTCTTCAGTCTGGGTGACCAATAGAGAAAGGATAGTGCTGAGCCAGGGTATATGTAGATGGTTAGACAATTCTACCAAGCAAAAAATCATTTGGTGAAATTGAGGATATTTAGCCTAAAGGGAAGCCCATGGACAAAATAATTGTTTTTAAAGAGGAATTAGGTTTACTTACTTTAGCTTGCTCCCAGAGGCAGAATTAGGAAAAATAGGTGGAATTTGCAGAGGTAAGTTTAAACTGACTGTAAGAAAAAACTTCCTTAGCATTAAAGTCAGAAGAGATCCAGTTTTTTCTCCCCAAGGTTTTGAACAGGGTATGAGTAACCATTTGTTAACATTATTGAAGGTATTCTTGGTCAAATGAAAAGCTGATCTAGGAAAAGTCTAAAGTCCCCTATAACTCAGATTCTGTGATTCTTTAACTCTCAGTGACTGCAAATCATATCGTAGTGTTAACTGAAACCCAGAAAACTACTATCTATCTAGAATTCCAATAAACAAAAAGCTCAGAAAACAAGCTTTCCACTCATATCATGATAAACATATTCACATCAATGGTACTAAGTAAGACATAAAATGTTAGAGCTTCTACATCACAGTCATTAAAAATTTTTAAATGCTTAGTGGTAGTCTCATATTTTATTACACTCTGAGTTTTTGAAAATCAGTATTGTGTGCACTTAGTTAACCAGAATGGGCAACTAATCAAACACATGATTTTCCTAAATTTTGTGAAAAACTACAAAGTTAGAAATGTTTAAAACTAACAAACTAATTTTATATTTTCATAGCATTGTTTGTGTTGTTTTAAATCTTACTTTCTATTCAACAGTTATGAAATAATAGTTATCAATAGATAATAGTTTTATCTAATAGGTAAATTAGGGACCTAGAGTAAGGAAAAAATTAAAAAGAAGTAAAGCAAAACACCTTTACCTAATTTCATTGTACAGAACATGGTATTATAGTAAGACTTGGTTTGTAATCAGAACGTGAAAATGGATGCTTCTCATAATAGTACAAAGCTACTTTAGAAAACTACTTTGGGACATGAAGAAGAAATTTAAAATGCATGTCCCTCACTTCATTGCAAAGATGGGGAACTATGAATATGGAGCATTGCATACATATCAGGGTCAGTCTAAGAATTAGGTAATTCAGCTAAGCTGCCTCTCACCCATTCTTACTTTAATTTTTCGCTCTTTCTTACAAACATAGTTTGCTGGATGGAGTAGGAGGAATGGGTTATACTCAAAAAATGATTCTGGACAAGTCACATAACCTTGTTTGCCTCAGTTCTCTCATTTGTAAAATGAGTGGGACAAGGAAATAGCAAACCTTTTCAATATATTTGCCAAGAAAACACCAAATGGGGGGTGTCATGAGTAGAAATACATGGCTGAAATCAATGAACAACAATGGGGGAGGGGAGAGACAGAGACAGAGAGACCAAAAGAGAGAGACAGAGATATTAAGATAGAGGGACAGTGAACCATATCTCATTATAAAGTTCTTGTGCTAAATTTCTACATGTCTTTTTCTCCATTCTGCTGCTATTCTACACTGTAAGCCTTCATTACCTTTCACCTGCATTATTACAATGACTCCCCACTAGTCTCTGTCTAATCATTCTCCTTGTGATATATCCAGCTGGCCAGATTTACTATCTTAAAATATTACTTTCATCATGTCCTTTCATCATGTCCTTCCTTCCCCACCCCACCCCCAACTCTCTTGCTTAAAAACATTTAGTGACTCCCAACTGCCTACAGGCTGAAATCCAAATTCCTTAGGCTGGCATCGATGGCACTCCAAAATCTGGCCCCAATTGACCTTTCCAGTCTTTTTTCTTACTAGTCCACTACAAAACTATTAAATCCAGCTTAACTAGTATACTCACTGTTCTCCAAATATGCATAACATTTTCTTACCCATTTACCTCTAGCTCTATTATGGATCTCTCCAGCCCCATCTACAATGAGGTCTTCCATCTTCTACAATTCTTACTTTTCTTTAAAGAACCAGTTCAAACTTTCCCCCATTTCCCACAAAGGCTTTTGTGACTCAAATGTCTCAAAGTGAGCTCTCCTTCCACTGAACCCCTATGGCATTTATTCTATGAACTATTCACTAAGCACTTGTTCATCACCTAGTATCAATAGTCACATTCTCAGGAGGTTATGTATCCCATTTCTCCAGTGAAGTCACTGGTTCCTTGATATGTGCTCTGCATTTCTCACAACATATATGACAGGACAAAGAGAAGATGGCCAAAAAAAAATCTATTTTGATCAAGGTAAATTAGGCAGTGCCCATATCATCTTTGAACAGTTATTTTTGTTTTAATAACAGATAGATCCATCATCAAACTCAGTTTTTACTCTTACCTTCCAAAAGAGTTGTCTAAATAGATAGTCCTACTTTGTCATCAGCTGACACACTGACACTATAAGACTTCCTTACTCCTATCAAACTGGCATTAGCACTAGAAAGCACTTTTCTGTGCCTTTGTGAGAACAAACCAAAATTATAAGCTTCCATCCTCTGACTTACTGGTCCTGTGCAATTAGAGGATCAGAATTAGATTTGACCCTTTCACCAGACTCAATTCTTCCCTGAGCCAGACTTCCAGTTTGCTTCAAATCAAATTATGCACATTTGAAATAAAAACTCATTTTCCCTGGGCTTCCTCAATTTCATCAAATTCTCATTTAGAAGGAAGCAGGGTTTCATAGATACTTGTGACCAAAAGGGCAAAAAAAAAAAACCTCTTGATCTCTTAATAGGAAAAGAAATACAGTTTCTTAGTGGTTTAAAAAACCTTCCCTTTTAGATCTGACCAAAAGGATATTTCCTCTTTTTCCTGTTGTGGCAACCCTGCCAACCTCCTATTTTTTTTTCTTGTTTTGCTTCAGAAACCCAACAGAGAAAGTTTCATTCAAGGGTCATGTCAACAAAGCTAGTAAATAACGATGCTAGGCTTCTGGGCCACTGCCAGTGCTTGTATTCCTTTCTTTTAATGAAAGTACATTTAGGGATAGGATTATAATATAATTTAACTCCCCAACATTTCAGAGAAGGCAAAAGTCTGAATTTTGTTTTCAACACAAGACATGAGAGGCAATGCTCTTCAATTTGTATCACCAATAGGTATTAGGCACCTCTATAGGTAGAGGCACTAGCAGGGTTCCTCAAACTTTTTAAATAGGGGGCCAGTTCACTGTCCCTCAGACTGTTGGAGGGCCGGACTATAGTAAAAACAAAAACTTTGTTTTGTGGGCCTTTAAATAAAGAAACTTCATAGCCCTGGGTGAGGGGGATGATCATCCTCAGCTGCTGCATCTGCCCCCCCTCCCCCATAGTTTGAGGACCCCTATGTCTAGAGTATATTGTACCAAAGAGAAAAAATGCATGCTTATTAATTGAATTTTAAAAAGATATTTGTTGGGAGTGGAAGTGGGATAGACAGGCTGCAAAAGTGACCCTTTTTAGGAGGTCTGGGAATAATCAGTCTAAAGTCTGGTCTTTATTTATACAGATTTAGAAATTCAACTCTATGCATTTACCCAGGACGGCTCTAGCCCTAGAGAATTATGTATACTAATCAAACTCACAAGTGACTGGTTTATAAACTACAATGCCTAATAATTTTGCAAGGAGGGAATATTCTCTTATTAATACCTAGAGAACTTTTGTGTTCATTATCTATGGCACCCTTTTCCTGTTATCAAGTTGTCTGGGAAGGTAGTGGTAGTGGTAATAATAGTAGTAATAGCAGCAAACATTTATCTAGCTCTTTGAGGTTTTCAAAACATTTTACACAAACCTGGTCCAGTTACTCTGGAAAACAATCTGGAACTATGCCTAAAGGGCTATAAAACTCTGTGCATACCCTTTGATCCAGCAATACCACTACTAAATCCATCTATAGTCTAAAGAGATCAAAGAAAAAGGAAAAGGGCCCTTGCTTATAAAAATATTTACAGTAGCTCTTTTTGTGGTGGCAAAAAATTGGAAATTGAGCAAAGCCCATCAATGAGGAATGGCTAAAGAAGTCGTTGTACATGATTGTGAGAATACTACTGTGCCATAAGAAAAGATAAGCAGGATGATTTCAGAAAAACCTGGGAAGACTTATTAAAAAATGATACAAAGTGAAGTGAGCAGAAACAGGAGATCATTGTATAGTAATAGCAATACTGTAACAATGATCAACTAAGAAAGACTTAGCTACTCTGATCATGTTCCAAAACAATTCCAATGGAAATTGATGCTCCAGAGTGCAGCTTGAAGCATACTTTTTTCACTTAGCTTTTGTTTCTTGCTTTTCATTTTTATTTTTTGGTGATATAGCTAATATGGACATATGTTCTGCATGACTTCCCATGTATAATTGATATCATGCTGCTTGCCTTCTCAACAGGTGGGGAAGGGAAGGAAAAAATTTGGAACTCAAATTTTTTTTTTAAAAAGAATGTCAAAGTATTTTACATATGTCACACACACACACACACACACACACACACACACACACACACTGCTATTTGATTTGATTCTCAAAAGAACCCTTCAAAATAGGTGTTATCATTACTCCCATTGTACTGATGTGAAAATGGAAAATAAGAGAGGTTTAATGAATTAGCATATAGTTTAGTGAGTGTGGGTCACACAACTAATAAATAAGTTTGAAGAGATCTTAGAAATCATTTAGTCCAACCTCATTTTCCAGTTAAGGAAGGTGAGACCTGGCTAAATTAAGAGACTGACCTAAGGCTGCAAATCATCGACATCACAGCCAGTATTTATACAGCACTTTTAAATTTTGTATAATGTTTTACAATATCATCTTATTTTATCCTCACAACAACTCTAGGAGTTAGGAACAATAGATAAAGAACCTGGGACAATGCTTAAGTGACTTGCCCAAGATCACACAAGTGGTTCTTGAATATAAATTCTCCTGACTTCCATCCAAGGCTCTCTATTCAAGAAATAAATAAGTGGAACCCAACCTCAGGCTGATAATCCTCAAGGAATTAATAAAGTTTGGGGGTAGAAAAAAAGAGGGGAAGTTAGAATAAAAAGTTGAAGAATCAGATGTCCACTTATCAATTAAGGAATGGCCAAATAAGGGTCTATGAATGTAATAAAAATACTATTGTGCTATGAAAAATGATAATGAATATGGTTTCAGAGAAACCTGGGAAGACTTGTATCAACTGATGCAGAATAAAGTGAATAAAATCAAGCAACAATTTATACAATAACAACAATAAAAGATAAACAATTTTGAAAAAACTCTGATCAACATAACGACTAAACAGGATTTCAGAGGCACCATAAGCAAGCTACCCATCTTCTGATGGAGAACAGAATGAAACATATTTTGGGGACATGGCCAATTAGGGGACTTAATTCACTTGACCATGCATAATGGAGCGAGTTAGGTGGCTCAGTGGATGGAATACAACAAAACATAGATAATGTGGTTTTCTAAGTCAATATGAGGGCAGCTAAATAGTGCAGTGGATAAAGCACTGGGTCTGGAATCAGGAAGACTTATTCTTCTAAGTTAAAAGCTAGCCTTCAGACATTTGCTAACTGTGTGGCCCTGGACAAGTCACAACTTCATTGTGCCTCAATTCTTTTATCTATCTATCAAGTAGGCTTAATAATAGTACCTACATTCAAGAGCTGTCATGAAGATAAAATGAAATAATATTTATAAACTGTTTTCTAAATCTTAAAATATTATATAAATACTAGCTATTGTTATTCTTATATTAGCTTGTTACACTGGTTTTATTTTTTTTACTTTTTATTTATAAGAGTACAATTTCCATACAGACTAAGATATTATAGTTGAAAATCAGGAAGAAAAGAACTAGCTTCATAAGAACTATGGAATTTAGGGAGAGTCAGTTGGCTTGGAGCCAGAACTACTTGGAATTGTAAAATGAAGACATGTTGTCTTATACCCTAAAAATCATTACATAATAACAGCAGATAGATTTTGTACTCCAAATGGCTGAGTTTGTGAGTTTATGACCCCAAACAGAAGTAGATATCTAGAAGGACTGAACTAGATTGAAAGTCAAAGGTTAAAGATAAAAGGAGACTCTTCCTTACTCTCAAAAATAGCAGTGATAGAATTAGACCAATCAATTCAATCAATCCAATGGGGCACTCAAATAGTGAAAGTAAGGAGAGCATTCTGTTGGCAGATACCAGGGGAAAATTTTACTACACACCAATACTTTTTTCCCCCCCTTATTAACTTGGTCTAAATAATTTCTTTATTTTCAACAAAAATTCTTCTTTTTAAAAAATTTATATTTCAGGTAATCAAGCAATTGTAAATTAGGAAACATATTTTGTTAAAATAAATATATTTGGTGATGAAGAAAAATATGTTGAAAATAAAACCTTTATTTTTCCAAGTTTTTGGTCTTCCTATTAAGTATATTAAAAATAACCTAAAGTAAATTAATTCTAGTGACTAAAATTAACCAAAATCATCACTAACTTCCTTGATAATAGATACAAACCTGAACTGGTATGCCTCCCTCCACATTTTGTGAGCAGCTTTGTTTAAAAAAAGGAATTGTCTCATGGCCAGTATCCTAAGGATGAGGTCTAGTGCATCAAGCTAAGTGTGACCCTGAAGTCATGGTGCCATTATTCATGGATTCAAAAGTCTGATAAAACCTACCAGATCATGCGCTTTGCTGGCATTGCCTTCTGGAACCCAAGGTCAGCTCCACACCACAATGGGGCTTCAGAATAGGGCTTTAATCGAAAAACTGCAAAATTAATCTAGAAAAATAAATAAATCTGTTTAAATTATTTGTGAAAGATTCACTTCCAAAAATGAAAATTCTACCTCTCCTTTAGTTTTAAAGAATATGCCTCAAGATTACAGTGTAAATTCCTAGGAGAGTACCGTTTTATCTTATCTTATATACTCTATATCCCACATCCTCCAAAGCATATAGTTAGTAGGCACTAAATAAACACAAAAGGACAAAAAGATAATTTTTGAAAATTTTGAAATTAATGAGTTCTTACTTGATGTTAATCAGTTCATCTAAATTAACTCTATCTGGACTCAATATAAGCTACAGCAAAAAATAGGATACTTCCAAATTTAGAAATGTGTGTATTTTCCTCTTTGGCAGTTCTTTCTTATTCAACAACTAATTAAAACTGTGCTAATATGATAATAATAAATTTAAACACCCATTCACCAACTTGTACATAGAAAATAATGATTTGTGGCAGATAATACTCCAATAGATCTGATCTAATAATCCTTTATCAGTTTAGCCTCTCTAATCATAGTTTAATCTTAACCTTCAGATATTTTGTATTAACTCTCTCCCAGCTTTAGTGTTCTAGAAGCATAACCAAATCAATACTGTTATAATACCTGGAAAGGATTGGTCAACCTACTCACCAGTCCAAATCATAATCCAAAATATAGTAATTATCCCAAATCACCACTTTTCTCCTTATTGTCTTCCTTTATTGGAACACTGGGTTCCTAATGGGCAATGCTCATCTTTACTGTCTCCGGTGATTGATACACAATAAACCTTCAATAAATGTTTTTTCAATCGTGGATCTCATCAAAGTTGGACTTTTCCTCCCAAGGACTAGATCCTGAGCCTTCACATTCTTTAAAAACCCCAATAGGGAGCTTTCCATCCAATGTACTAGGGGCCAGCCTAGCCTTAGGTCTTGTGAATTAGGATAATCACAAACTATGCATTTATAATCACTGGTTATTGATACATGATTAGTCTAGACCCTCATACTTTTTTGGTCATGAACATCTTTGATATCTTTTAAACCCCTTGTTGCTCAGAATTCCTAAGTGTTTATCTGATAGATTCTATGCATTGACAGATTGGACAGCTCAGACAGGATGTGTGTGGTAACCAAAAAGTAGCTGGGGTCCTTCCAGGAGATTCAGTAACAGGCCAGACTTCACCTTAAATAAAGCCCTTAACCTTTCTAGACTTCAGTTTCCTAATCCATAAAATGAAGCAGTTCAATCAGAAAGATTTCGATTTAGAACTGGAAAAGAACTCAATGATTAGGTCCAACCCCCTCAATTTACAAACGAGGAAACAGACCCCAAGAGATTAAATGATTTGTTCAAAAGGACATGCAAGTAGAAAGAACTGAAGCTGGAATCCAAATCTAGGTTCTTTGATTCTTGATCCAGCAATCTTTTCTCTGTAGTCTGACAGGACCAGATGAGGTTTTGAGATTCCTTCTAGACCAAGATTCTGATGCAGACAATATAGCATCCCAGGAGTCATTCAGAACAAAGCCTGCTAATTTTCCTTCATTTTCCTCTAATGTGTTTTTTTGAAGCTTCACTTTTCAAGATCTCTATTTGCACTACAGAGCCCAAACCCACAACCAAAGTTTTCAAAGCTTTAGTTTTGTTTCCCTTCTCTGTCCCTTTAAGTCAGGCACGGTCTCCTCTCAAGTACAAAAGTAAAAGGCAGCCACCCAAGGGCATAACTATCCATCAAATCCCAAATCTCTCCAAGCCTTGCTTCTCTTCAAATACCTTATGACCCAAAATGACCATGAAAATAACTCAGATTCATTTGGCATTTTACCAGTTAATAATAATAGCTAATATTTATATAAAAACACTTTAAGTTTGCAAATTACTTTTTAAAAAGTTATTCCATTCTGATTCTAGGTAATTACTACTATCTCCATTTTACAGATGAGGAAAGGAACTTAAAGAGAGATTATTTGACTTTTCCTAGGATCACAAGCTAATTATCTGAGGCAGAATTTTAATTAAGATGTTCCAAACTCCAATTGAAGTGATCTAAACACTGGGCTATATGGCCATAGTGCACCAATCATTTCCCCTACAACTATGAGAAGTAATGTAAGCTTTGTATTGTTATCATTCCCATGTTGCACATAAGAAAACTGGTGCTCAGTGAGCTCAGCTGAGTTGTCCACAATCACATAAATATTAAGTGGTAGAACCTGGTCTCCTGACTCTTGGAATGATGCATCTTTTCACAAATCTAAGAAAAACATTCAACTTGCATATGGCATGTTAGGTATATTATTTGCTCATCATGAGCAAGTGCTTTTGAAGATGACTAACAAAAGAAGGGTTGGCAAGACCAAGCATATCTTACTCAGAATAGATCACATTCTTTGCTTCCTTTATGCTTAAATAACACTACCTAAAACAAATACTGAATCAGTGGCCGAGCTGCCAAGCTCCCATTTTATATAAAAACAAGGGAGAAAATGTAAATATTGTTTTTTAAAAGGCAGATCACTATATCTGTCCCACTTTAGGTATCATTATATTATACAATTAAGTTTCTAATTATCAAAAGAACACAAGCTCTGGCACCAGAAGTCTTGGGTTCTAATCTTTTCAAATCAAATCAGAACCCTGATGCTTCTACCCAGAGTGCTGGAGAAGCAAATAACTTCACTTTCAAGGGTGGCCCCAGTCATCAGTAAAAAGTATTTAGAGTAGATGGTCTCTTGCATTCCTTTCGATTTTAGTTTACAATCCATGATGATTATTCTATTATATCTGTACAAAACCTACATATAGCAATGAATGGTTGAGAAGATTTACTGTTTGGCATTTTCAACCTGCCATATTTAGTGATCATCTATGATGAACCCAGGAATGGACTCTCCCCAGTTATTATAAATGAATGAAAAAGAATTTATTAAGTGCTTTCTATGTGCAAAGCCATGTTCTGAGAATACAAACAGAAAAGTAAGACAATCCCTCATCTAATGGGACAAACGAGACAGAGAGAAGACTTGAGATGCAAGTCAGATAGAAAGGTCTGCCAGTCTTTAAAGGTACAGGGGGCAAAGTGAATGGTAATGCCCCTTTGTCATTTCCACTGATAAAATCATATCAGTTTCTAATGCAGAAAGGACTAAGGGTTTGGGATGATCAGAACTTTCTTTTCTGGGTTCTGCTTGATCTCCTCAGGGGTTATTTCCCAGGATGACAACCGGCACAACTGAGCTGACAGCAAAACCAGTGGCCTGGGAGTGCTGCCATTTCCAGGGATCCTGGATTTAATATCATGGCTACTGGTCAATATTTGTTGGGAAAAGAAGTCTTCTTTTCCAAATGAATTTTTCCTCTCAATAATGGCTATAGGACCTGGGTAGAAGTGGGGACAATGGTATGTTGGGCATTACTATTTAAACATTCTTAGGCTCAGGGTCCTAAACTATCTCTAGGGGCTAGAAAGGATGTGATGGTCTCAGTGAATGGACTTGCCTGACACATGGCATTTCCATCTGCCCTGGCTCCTGGTTCAGTTGGGCTGGTTGGGCTGCCCCAGGAGTGGTGGTTGGGAGGGATCACTGGCACCTTATCCATAGGAGTAGCTTCCCTAAGGGAAGGCTGCAGGGTCTAGGTTAGAAGCAGGATAAGTGATTTGAGGGGAGCACTATTATTCCCAGACCTCAGAATTAATATAAAACTTAGATGAGAAGCTGGGGCCCAGGAAAGTTAAATGGATTGCCCAAGGCCTTAGACCTGCTGTATCTGAACCAAGGTTTCCTGATTACCACTGCAGTATTCTTTCCACTACAGCACCAAGTCATCTTACCAATATTTCAATTGGCTATATTTTCTTGAGATCAAAATGAATATTCTAATAAAATATTAAAAGGTCTGAGATTTATTTGGGATTAACTCCCCCATCCTCTGCCAAAGTCTATTCTAACATCACACTAACTAATGCTTTCCAAATGAAATGTTATCTCATAGCTTCTGCCCCCTCCAGAAGGGCAGGAAAATAGATCTAAGATTTCTGGGTTTTACATTAAAAATAATAGATTCTTAGTACTAGAAACTTCTAATAAGTAACAGCATAGGGAGTTTAAATGCCAAATAATGAATAGGAGAGAGCTCTGGAGAAAAATAAATTTGCAAATTTAGGACTTTCCAGTTTATGAGACTAAAGTCAAAAACATACTGAATCACAGATTATTTACTTCTTTCAGTTTCTAAGAATAAAGCTAAAACTATTGATTTAAACAGTGTCTACAATTTTTCCTTATCTCTTAAATGAGTGTAAGTTTATGACCCACTATTGCCAGAATGACCACTTCTTTTCCTTTCAGATTTCCAGTCAAGATGACCTCTTGTAACCCTTAACTACAAAAGGCAAAGGCAAAGCACACACATCTGACATTGTTTGCCTGATCATTCTTGTCCAGCAGCAGTAGACACCAAGGTTTAACTGACATTTGCAACAGGATGTGGGGTTTAGGCTGAAAACAACCAAACTACTCTCCTTTCCCAACCCAGCCTGTTCTTCCTCATCACCTCCCTCTTCCTGAGATAAAGCTAGCAAAAAGGGGGGGGGGGGGGGTGACTTGGCACATGGACCATTGAGCAGACTGGAAATTCAAGAGCCATGAGTAATCTCTGCTGTATGCTCATTTGGGCAAGTTATTATTACCTCAGTTAATGGTTTCTGCTTTCTCCATCAATAAAAGAAGTAGCCAAAGAGGCTGGGTCAAACCACAGGAGGTCACTAGTGAATTGGGCTCTTCTCTCCCAGAAAGGTGAATTAAGCAAAATGTTCCAGTTACTGACCATGCATTAAAAAAGGAATTTCTAATGGAAAGCACACATGAGGCTCTTCACTGTTCTAATAACTATCTTCCCAGTTTTATCTATGAAGTCACAGTGCAAATGAAGTCAAAGTCTCCATTCCTTATTGGAAAGGCAAATTAGACAGTTCTTTAACTTGTACTTTCCCCCTTTGCATCAGCTCTTCCAAGGCAGTGACAGAAATTCTTTAATCACTTTCTTGTTTTTCTCAATTGGTTGCTGGGGAAATACTTTCAAACATAATCTATCTCTAATCTATTTTAATTCATCCTTCTAAAATTCCTTTCCTAATGTCATGGTTTTAGCTTCAGTAAAAACTAGAAGAAAAAAGCTAAGGTAATAAAGGTGAGGAGATAAGGGTGAGGTGGAGGAGAACCTGGCTGCTGAAAAGAGTTCATACACAATGGAGTAGATCTGGAGAAAACATGAGTTTAAACCCTAGTCCTGACAAAGGACCACATGCATGGCTATCAACTAGCAATCCTTCCTTTTACAATGTAACCAGAACCTTACAAGTAGTGAGCATCACAGCCAAGATCTGAATTCATTTTCCCTCATGTGCTTTCCAATGCTGGGGGTGACTTCTGGCCAAGTCTCCATTTGCTCATCCTCAAAATGAGGAGGTTGAAGCAGACAATTCCCAAGGTTCCTTTCCAAATGGAAATCCTCTGATTCTCAGAAATTCGGTCTGTACCACATTAGCTAAAAAGAAGCAAGCCACCCATCTATCCTTATACCTGCCTCCCATCCAAGTGAATAATAATGGGTGAAAAAGCACCAGATTTTGCACACATTGTGGGAATAAGGGGAAGAGGAAAGAAAAAAGATTAAAAAAAAATACTTCAATCTGCACTCTGAGTCCATCAGTTCTCTATCTGGAGATGGAGAATATTTTATAGATGATAATATTAAAAGCACAACAATAGCACAACTAATTTAATTTAAAGTCTTTCCTTCCTTTCCAGAAAAAGTCTATGTCCAAGGAGTCAATAATGTCTCAAGGTGCCTTTCTTTTTCAACACAATTCCACTACCACTAATTACTAGAATAACTAACTAGAATGGTACAAATTACTCCAAAAGACCTATTGAACTGACTGGATAATATCACTTTTTATTCCTTTAAAAAGACCATTTTATCTATTACCTTCATGCCCAATACTATACTATTTATTGTTCCCACCCCAAAAGTAAACCAAAAGCTTTTCAATATAATTATTGATGATTACTGTTATCCCTGCAAACTGGTGTGGTGTGATATAAGAGAGAAAAAATTTAATATAAGCTGTGTGACCTTGGACAAATGATGGATTCAATTCAAGAAGCATGCTTGTTGAATTACCTCCTGAATAGGCAAAGATGAAAAATGACAAAAATCACAGAATCACAAATTTAGAGCTTGGAAGGACCATCTAGTCCAACTCCGTTCTACAGATGAGGAAATTAAGGTTCAAGGAGAATAAGTTCACATAGGAAGCATATGGCAGCATTGAAATTTAAACCCAGGGCCTCTGATGAGAAGTCTTATAGAATTATTCCAGTAACAAAGAAAATTAAATTTGTCCACAGTCAACTAGATATTGGGTGATGAAACTAAGGTATCAGAACTACAACCCCCAAACTATCCACTATGATACACAACCTCTAAAAGAGCATGGGCACTGCTCTCAAGGAGATTACAATCAGAGTGGAATCAGGAAAAAAAATCGGAAATAGGTAAAGTATGAAAAAAGGAGCAAAGGACAAATTCAGGAAAAAATACTTAAGAAAATCTGAAGGAAGAGAAATCCAATTTAGTTGGGGCCTCAGGAAAGGTTTCATGGAGGCTGGATCATAGAGAAAAAGAGGATTTCAATGGGCCAAAATGTAGATGAAGTTCATACTAGACAAGAGGCTAGTGAGAATACATAGCTGAGAAGATACAGGTTGAGGCAAGAGTTAGGTTTCCAGTATCACCCCAAAGAGGAAAGGACCCACATGTGCAAAAAATATTTGTATTAGTTTTTTTGGTGGCAAAGAATTGGAAATAGAGTAGATTCTCATCAATTGGGGCTGAATAAGTTGTGATATTTCAATGTAATGTAATATTATTGTTCTATAAGAAATGATGAGTAGGCTGATTTCAGAAACTCCTGGAAAGAATTACATGAACTGATGTTAAATGAAGTGAGCAGAATCAAGAGAACTTTGTACACAACTATAGCAAGATTGTGTGGTGATCAATTATGACAGACTTGGCTCTTCTCAGCAATACATTGATCCAAGACAATTCCAATAGACTTGAGACAGAAAAATGCCAGCCATATCCAGGGAAACAACTATGGAGAGTGAATGCAGAGGAAAACATATTATTTTTATCTCCCCCCTCCCTCCCTTTCTCATGGCTTTTCCCTTTTGTTTTATTTTTTCTTTTATTTTTCTTTCATGGCATGACCAATATGAAAATGTTTCTGGAACATAAAATCTTACAAAAATGAATGTTGAAAACTATCTTTACATGCTAATTAGGAAAAATAAAATACTATTTAGTGGAAAAGAATTAGGAGTTAATTTTGCCTGGAACGTAAAATCTGATAAAGGGTCATAATATAATCAAGGTTGGCTGAAGCTAGATTACAAGAAGGCTTTAAGTGCTCAATGAAAACTCTTTGTTTTCTATGATTGAAATTCAGGATCTTAAATATGAAGTTATTTCTGAATGATGAATTCCAAAGTATAATCACTCCAATAATTTGGCAGAATGGAGATAAAGTCAGGAGGTTGAGGAAACTGATGAACTGGGGTTAGGATGTTCATTCATCTAAATCCTGAAGTCCTCAAGGAAGACTATAATAGTTGGGGGTTCTGAAGAAAATATTCAAAGACATTGAAGAAGGCAGGAGCTTGGCTTGGAGGGTGGAAGATGACAGCAGAGGGTGGTATAATCATTATCATGGAGCATATTTTCTTACCTTTTCCCTACATCTCCCTCAAATTTCTCAAAAACAAACAAACAAACAAAAAAAACCAAACAAACCTTAATCTTCTCTTAATCCAAGCTTCATTTATAGATTTATGCATCTATTTGGGGTTAATTAAAACATTAAAGAAAAACTACAAATTCAAGCAGACATTTGAGAATCCAGGTAAAGTTTCTCTTTTTAACGTCCCCCAAAAAAGTCCTTGGAAAATTTTTACCAGTCTCATTTCTTTTTTCCAAAAATATGGAGACCAGATCAATTCTAGAACAATCAGTTACAACTAAAAAATTAAAACTATTCTATCATGTCCAAGGCTTGATCTTTGTCATGCATTGCTTATATTCACCAATCCTACTGTCTTTCTTTAACCTTAATTTCTGATTTGCCTACTTAAAATAAGGATAATGCCAAGTTAACACATTGCCTAAGGATACAGAAAATCTCTCTAAACTATAATTACAGATATTTCACTAATACCTCTCAATTTTGTGATTAGCTGCTTTCCCCCAAGGAGTGTGATGAGAGTACAATGAGTTTATGGTAAAAAAAAAAAAAAAAACAAAAAAAAAAACCTGTTTAAGAGGGGCTGGAAGATAGAACCCTACTTGGGCTGGAGTAAGTGATATTTTTGAGAAATAAAGTCCAAATTTTTCAAGTTGCAAAAGAGGAAGCTAAGGCCCAATTCAAACCAAAGCCATACACATTAAGAAATTTGAAGGTAATAGTGAGAGGTAATAGTAAGGAGGCTGTGTATTCCAGGAATGGGAAAGAATCTGTGCAAAGGTTTGGAAGAAAATGATAGAAAGGCATTGAATGCCCATCATGTGCCAGGTACCATGCTGGGGAATAAAAAAAGGCAAAAGACAGTGCTTTCTCTCAAGGAATACAAGTCTAATGGGAATATCAATTTGGCAGCTCTATGGAGGATGTACTGAAGAAGGGAGATACTAGATGCAGAGAAATCAATTTTTGGTTTGAACTAAGGGTTGATAAAGGCATAAAAAGATGCAATATATATATAGATGGAAGTAGAACTTACAAGCCTTGGTAACTGATTGGATATGGAGAGAAAAGATTGCATATGGAAAGAAGAGAAAATAAAAGATCAGAGAGGATGCTTCTTGAGAAGAATCTGGGTAATGGGAAAATGGAGGTGCCCTGCAGAAATTAAGAGCATGAGATGGGGACAGGCAAAGATAGAATTCTGAGTTTTAAATGTATGTGAGATATTCAATATCCAATAGACAGTTGATATTGTCCAACAGCCATTTTTCTTGGTATCCCAAGTAGTAAGCTAATCTTTGTGTTTCCAATGGTCCAGATACTATCTAACCCCAAAGTGTAGAGGATATATAAGCATAAAATGGTCTGGTGGGAAGAACACTGGACTTGGAATCAAGAAACCTAGGATTGAATTTTGCATCTGCCATTTACTAGCAATGTGACTTTAAGGAACTTCCCCTTCCATTTGCTTATAAAATAATAGATGTAGAACTGAAAAGGATTTCTAAAGCTTTGTATTCTAGCTCCCTCAAACAACATCTGAAAAAACTAAGATCCAAGTACTCAAAGTGACTCACCAAGATTATATAGGCAGTGTTAGAGGCTGGATTTCAACGAAAGTCCTTTGACTCTACAGTCAGAGCTTTTTCTGTTGTACCACTTTCTGAGTCTCAGTTCCTCATCTGTAAAAAACAAGAATAACAATCCAAAACAACTCTTTGAAGCTGTAGAAGGAGCACTAAATGAGATAATATATAGAAAGCACTTTGCAAACATAAAAATATCATAAAACACCAAGTTCAACATAATAAACTTAAAAGTCAGCTCTTTCTGAATGACCATTCTGGTTATAGCTATTATTTCTTGAAGGAAAGTTCCATCAAAACAAGTAAAACCACTAAAACCACCAGGATTTTTTTTTTTATCGTCTCCAAATGATCAATGGGATCCAAGCCAAAACTATTCATCTCAATCCAGTCATACTGAAACTTCCCACCCATTTCCAATTTGCTAGAGTTCTACTAAACAGATATTAACTATGAAAGCAAAAGCATTTTTATTTGCTGGTTATTCATTTATACTTGAGTGGATATTAAGTCCAAATCTCAGAAAAACTAGGAATTTATTTTCAGGTTACATATTGACTAAGTTTATCATTGAGACACACCTTGGTCAGACACTGTCAATTAAAGTTATTCTATTTCATGAATAATGCAAAGTTCTATGTACCTTGGCAACCACAAAAACTATTATGCTGACATTGAAACTTAATCCACCCTTATGCAAAATGAAGGCTGAGACATCTGTTTGGCTTTTTAAATTCTGATTATTATGTTCAATCTCACTATTAAATTATAAAACTTTTCCCTAAATGACGCATCTCTCCCTGTGCCTAGCACAACACACTGCTCACAGTAGGCACTTTAAAAATGCTCCCTTGTCTTCTTTTCAACAGCACTGGATGTGACTGAGTTAAGAACTGAATCATTTTTCCTTTTCTCTAAGTGAAAAGGACTTGGTTCACAAGCTCTTAGTCAAGGTATTTTGATTATTCCAACTTCCTGACCCAAGACTGTGATATGAAGAATTATAAGGAATTTAAACAACTTTAAGTGTGTTGGTAAATAAGCCAAAACAAAATCTAAGACCTTTATTATAAATTCATGATATATTTATTCATTATTCAAGGAATAGACATTACAAATATTGTTTGTTCTTAGATTTTTGTTTATCAAGTACTTTCTTAGCAGGAGGTTAATTGTGCCCTATGCAGGAAAGATTGATGGTAAATACCAAGGGCTCAGTATACCTGAACTCCTTCTGTGCCCAGCTGATGAATGGCATCTTAAGGGCTGTCAACCCTTCAGACATCACTGCCACCTGTTGTCAGAAGCCAGTACTATTATCTTAAAAAATGATCATCCTTCTACCTCAAATGGCTTTCCTTTCATCCATTCCATTTCATTCATAAAAGTACTGAAGAGGATCTCACCTAAGGGAAGGGGAGATAGAACAAGGGCCATTCAAGATTATTACTTAAATAAGAATTACTTAAATAAATCACCGAAGAATGAGGTCATTCACATAACTATCTCTCAGGTCTGAACAATGGATCAGAAGACTGTGGATTTACAGATGAGAGGATGCTGAGGAAATCTAGTCTAATGTCTCATTTGACAAATAAGAAATCTGAGGCCCAATTTAAGATCAGTAAATAGCAAATATTAGATTCAAACAAAACTCTTTAACAACCATCATTAAATTGCTCTTTCCAATTCATTGCACTTATGAGTCCATGTTGATAGGAGAAGTGCACTGACAAATGAAAACTTTAGAAAGAACACTTTTCATTGACAGGTTACAGAATGTCCAAGGAAAAAGTTAATTATACAATAGGAGAATTAGTTGAAGGAACAAGAAATATTTCACTTAGGGAAAAGAATTTAGGGAGAACTAGATCAAGTATCTTAAGGAAGGTCAAGAGGAGCAAGGATTAAATTTGCTTTGTTTGGCCCTAGAAGGTAGAACCAAAACCAATAGGTGATACAAGAAAAATCTTTCTAATAAATAGAGCTGTCCAAAAATGAAATAAGTTGCTGCAGGAAGTAGTGGGTTAACTATCACTAGAGGTCTTCAGGCACAGATGGGATGATCATTTGTAAGGGATCATAAAACAGAGGGATCAAAGATGCTATCTATAATACTTCTAAGTATGGTCCAAACCAAATAAAAATGTAAATTGAAAGGTAACAAAATGAACAAAATGCTATAAAAAATAGATCATATTATTTTTTAAATCAAAGTCAATATACATCCCTAGGGATACTTATTAAATTTGACACTACTGCTGTAGAGGGAATTCTTATCTGACTCCCTACTAATCTCTAGGGTCTGGGGTTTCTTCCTATTCTTTGAATCTGTGGTTCTAAATAAGCCAGCCCAGATACCAGCAACTGCAAAAGTAAGATGAACCATTTTTTTTGTGAGAGAGTTAAGAGATGCGTGAACATCTTATTGCTTCACTGCTTGTTTCAGCAAAATCCTCAGATATCCATGGCTGTAACCTCCATAGAATTTAGAAAATGAGAAACTTGAACGTAATTCTTATGAACTTTTAAGTTTACTACTATGTCTACCCTTTCATAAACCACTTCCCTCTTCTACCTTCCAATTCTCTCATTCTCAAAAGGAAAAATCATACATACCATCTTTCCTTCCTCGTCCCAAAACCCAATTTGAGTTCATACTACTTATTTATTACTATTATATTTTTATTGACAAAACATATGCATTGGTAATTTTTCAACATTGATCCTTGCAAACATTTCTGTTCCAACTTTTCCCCTCCTTCCCTCCACCTCCTCCCCTAGATGCAGGCAGTCCCATTCATATTAAACATGTTAAAGTATGTGTTAAATACAATATATATATATATACATATATATGTATATATATGTATATTTATACAGTTATCTTGTTGCACAAGAAAAATTGGATTTAGAAAGAAGGTAAAAATAACCTTGGAAGAAAGCAAACAACAACAGAAAGAGTGTAACTGCTTTGTTGTGGTCCACACTCATTTCCCAGTGTTCTTTCTCTCGGTGTAGCTACTTTTGTTCACTACTGATTAATTGGAACTGATTTGGTTCATCTCAGTGCTGAGGATGGTCAGGTCCATCAGAATTGATCATTGTATAGTCTTGTTATTAAAGTATATAATGATCTCCTGGCCCTGCTTGTTTCACTCAGCATCAGTTCATGTAAGTCTCTCCAGGCCTTTCTGAAATCATCCTGTTGGTAATTTCTTACAGAACAACAATATTCCATAATATTCACATACCACAATTTACTCAGCCATTCTCCAATTGATGGGCATTCGTTCAATTTCCAGTTTCTAGCCACTACAAACAGGGCTGCCACAAACATTTTGGCACATGTGGGTCCCTTTCCCTTCTTTATGATCTCTTTGAGATATAAGCCCAGTAGAAACACTGCTGGATCAAAGGGTATGCACTATTTGATAACTTTTTGAGCATAGTTCCAAATTGCTCTTCAGAATGGTTGGATCTGTTCACAACTCCACCAACAATGCATCAGTGTTCCAGTTTTCCCACATCCCACATTACTTATTTCTTATGGCAATCTTTACATAACTAATTTACACCTAATAAATACTTTCTGCCATCTCTGATGCTATGTTATCTTTGTTCTTTTGGTTTCTTCTTTTTTTTTAAAAAAAAAGTACATAAAATTACAAATCTGTACATACTTTGCTCTTCTTTCCAAGTATAAGAAATTCAACAAATTATTTTCAAAGTTGTGTCTATTTTCAGTTTCCTAACCTTAATTCCGAAATTTTATTAATTTTAAAAAACTTTTTCTTTATTATATTAACTTCATTTCTCTCCCAATTCCCTTCCCTTTAAAAATTAAAAAAAAAAAAGAAAGAAAATCCTTGTATTCAAATACAAGGAATATTCTTACAGAACAACAATATTCCATAATATTCACATACCACAATTTATTCAGCCATTCTCCAATTGATGGGCATTCGTTCAATTTCCAGTTTCTAGCCACTACAAACAGGGCTGCCTGAAATTCTCTCAATATTCAAGGAAAACAAATCCTCACATTAGGCATGTCTGAAAAATATTCATTCTTGTCTTTAACTGTCTGGAGGAGGATAGTATGTTTTATCACCAATACTTTAGGATCATGGTTGGCCACTGAATTTATCAAAAAAAGTTTTTAAATCTTATCAAATTGTTTTTCTTTATAATGCTGTTATTGTATAAATAGTTCTTATTCTTGGTTCTCACTTCATTTGGTATCACTTCATAAATTATCTGAAATCATCTCTTCCATCACTTCTCACTGAGAAATAATGTCCCATGGTATCATAATTTGTTCAGTCTTTTCCCAACTGTTTCCAGCTGTTTATTACCAAAAAAGTTTATA
Organism: Sarcophilus harrisii; assembly: GCF_902635505.1. Classification (NCBI taxonomy): domain Eukaryota; kingdom Metazoa; phylum Chordata; class Mammalia; order Dasyuromorphia; family Dasyuridae; genus Sarcophilus; species Sarcophilus harrisii. The sequence continues at coordinate 224,552,208 of NC_045430.1, forward strand.
TATATTTTTGCACAGATGGATCCTTTTGTTCTGATATTTTGGGGAGAATAAACTACCTACTGTTTATATTACAAACATGATATATGTACATAGTTTTCTATGTTGACCTTTTAAATAGACTCCTAAATGTATTATGCCTTTTGTTGTTATTTTGAATAGAAATGCTTTCCTGCTTTTCCAGTACTAAGCACAGTGCCTAGCATATAGTAGGTATTAAGGCTTGCTGATTTGACTTGTTCTTGGGTTTTATAGGAAATAGACTGTCCCACCATTTATGTGAGAACATTTAATATGCTGCTACTTTACTAAAGTTATTATTTCAAATAATTTTAGTTGTCTCTTTTTGTTCAATCGTGTTCAACTCTTCATAATCACACTTTGCATGGAGTTTTCTTGGCAAAGATATTGAAGTAGCTTGCCATTTCCTTTTCTAGTAATCAAGGCAAACAGCATCAAGTGATTTGGCTGGGGTCACACAGATACTACCTGTCTAAGGCTGCATTTGAACTCAGGGGCTTCCTGATTCCAGGCACAGAACTCTACTGATCTATAATTACACCATCATATTATCTGCAAAAACTGATCATTTTATTTCCTCTTTGCTTATGTTTATTCTCTCAATATTTATTACTTGTCCTATTGTTAGAATTAGTAGTAATAATAATCTGTCTTTACTTCTGAAGTGGTTTTGTATTGTTATCTGGTTCCCATACTATTATTTCACATTTGTGTTATTTGATATTTTTTGCATCACCCTATCTAGATTGTAAATTCTTTGAAAACAGGAAGAATGCTTTCTTGTATTTCTAATATAGTCCTTATAGCACCTCTCACAGTGGTGGTGAGATAGAAATGGCAGCAGGGTGTAGGGTAAAGAGCCTTGTCATGAACTAGTCCTGCACTTCAACTTGGCCAAAGATTTGATCATGATAATTGAGAAGAAAATAATTTATGAATCTTTGGTCACTATGTAAATAATGAATACATCAATTATAATTCAAACAATAAGATACTGCATATCTCTGCCACCAGCGGGGGTGGACAGTTTCTCACAACAGACAAATTGGTGAACTTGACATTGATTCTTTGCCAAATTCTAGACATGGTTTTTATTTAATGAATGGTTTTTGAAGCCTCAGAAAATTGAATAGCACAAATTTGTATACTATGGGTTCAATGAGTCATGGGAAAGTTTCTCTTTTTTTTTTCTTCTTTCCTTCCTTCCTTTCTTTCTTTTCTCCCTCCTGCCTCCCTCTCCCTCTCTCTCTCTCTCTCTCCCCCTCTCCCTCTCTCTCTCCCTCTCCCCCTCTCCCTCTCTCTCTCCCTCTCCCTCTCTCCCTTCTTTCCTTCTTTCTTTCAAAGATAATATATTTGAATTGGCAAAATCTCTCAAGGTAATCTTTGTAGACAAAATAGAGAAATAACAATACTGAGAATATTGTTAAGTGGATTAATACAGCCTAGTGTACTGTTCTATAGAACTGTACTATAGAAGTATTGATTAACTAATAAATATCAATCTGGAAGGAAGTTTTCAATGGTATGTCAGGGTACTCTGTCCTTGATCTGGACTAAAACTGGACAAAAAATTATAATTCAAATGAATGTTAATTACGTGCTTGCTACAAATAAAGATACTGTGCTAGATTTGGTGGATAAAAGGTTTTTTAAAAAGTCTCTGCTATCAAAGGGCTTATGATAATGACTCATATTTACAAAGTATTATAAAGCTTGCCAAGTACTTGCCTCAGAAAATCTATGAGACAGATAACATAAGAGTACCATTATCCCTATTTTTAAAAAGACCACAACAACAACAAAAAAAACAACCCTGAGGTTACTGGACTTTCCCATAATGAGAGAGCCAATAAGTATTTGAGTTGCTGCTTCTCGTCTAACACCCCAAAAAACCAAATGCAACACAAGGCAGAATGTGCTTAGTGTTAAAGGTCAGATAGGATATTATGGGAAATATGGGGAGAAAAGGGTTATTTTCATCAAAGGGGATCAAGAAAACATTCATGAAAGAGGAAGATGGAAATATAAGTGACTGTCAAATTTTCAGATAGAATAAAGCTGGGAAGAGCAGCTAAAATGAATAATAAAATATAAAAACAACAAAAATATTGAGCATATCTCAATATCTGCATTTCTGTTTTTTTAATTTCACTTTTATACAAGTCCTCCTCTAAGATTCATAAAATCAGGTGGCCAACCACAGAATAGGAAAACATAGCTTAACATTGAGTGACAGAAAGAAATCTAGCAATTTTACTTGACCAGAAGCTCAATAAAACACGATCAGGCTGCCAAAAAGCTCAACTAATCTTAGATCACATTAACAGAAATATGACCAGAACAAAGGAAATGACATATATTCTTTCCTGGTTAGATGACACCCAGTCTACTGTGCTCAAGTTTTAAGAGTACCAGACTCAAAACTGGAGAATGTCCAAGGATTATGTCAAAAAGATAGCTGAAGCAACTATATTAGCTTACAGGAAAATTTCAGTTGCAAATAAATGCTGCAAAATGGATGAGGAATCCTTTTCCTCTTTGACCTCAAGAGGGCAGAATTAAGATGGGCAGTTACAGAGACCAGATTTCAGTGCAATATAAGGAAGATTTTATTAGAAAATTCTAATGCTGTCCTGTAAGTACTTGAGAGCCGACATGACAACTAGTCTCTGGCCTTTCCAAATGATCGATTTTTGTACAGAATTAGGTCAAAACACCATGATCATGTTTAGATTAAGGTATTTGCTAGATTTGAACTTTGTTTCTTATTTTGAGCATTAATGTCTTCAACGAACTTAAAGTTAACTCTGGAGTTTCAAAGGTTATTCAAAGGTATTACAAGCTCCAGCAGGTCCTGGAAGGACTTCAAGCATAGGTCTGAAAATTAACTATATATTTGCTGAGAAGCAGCCCAGAAAAGTTCCAAAGGGTTCATCACCAACAGATTCACTCCAGATTATGAATTTTCTGAGTCATCACAACTTAATTTTCTACAACAGCAAAATGGTTTTGATTTGTATAAGTAGAGAGGGTAAAATGAATGACAAAACCACAAGTCCTTTAAAGTCTCACAAAATTATCACTTTTTTCCAAAATTTTTTTTAAAGATTACCAGTTTGTGGAAAAATGAACCAATTTAATATTTAATAAATATTTTACTTTTTCACTTTTGATATACATGCCTCATCTTAACAAGGTCTGAAATTGATGACCTACAGCAGGTTTTTAACCATGGTACAATGCCAACTTCAAGCAGAAGAATGGCTTAAAGGATATATATATACACACACACACACACACACACACACACACACAGAGAGAGAGAGAGAGAGAGAGAGAGAGAGAGAGAGAGAGAGAGAGAGTATGTGTGTGTGTGTCTCCTCCAATAGAATGTAAGTCATCTGAGGACAGGAACAGTTAGTTTCATTTTTATCTTTATAGTCCCAGGATCTAGCATATACTAGGTGTTTAATAAATGCTTGCTTGATTAAATTACAATTCTAAACTATAAATATAAATATTATCTATGCCCATAGGGTATTTATTAAGGGGAAACTAATAAATAATATGAACATGTAATTTGTATAAATTCAAACAATTTACAAATCTACTTCTGAAACAAATGAAAACTAGAGACAGTTAACAAATTTCTTATCCCTCAAAGGAAGGAAATTTTGACTAAGTCATTTGAGATTTCTGACATGTTAGAACATTCATGAAGCAAAATAATCTAAAAATGATGGAGACCAAACATATTCAAACATGTTCTTTCTAAAATAGTTTGGAGCTTTTATTTTTCCAAGCTTAACCTGACAGGATCATGAACAAAACAAAAAATAAAATATAGAAGAGCTTTATACACTTACAAGTCTCACTGAGTTCGGAAAGTCAGAATCAGTTTAACTTTTTATTACAAACTCATCAAATAGGAACTCTGAGGAACAGGAGAAAGAGAACAGAAAGCAGAATTATTAGCCTGGACTTATGCCTTCATCATTGTGGGGAGTTCCCAAAGTGGCAAACTCTGTAGTTTTAGAGAATTGGTGTGGGGAAGGGATACAGAGAAGATCAGGGAACAACTCTTCAGCTATTATATGCCACAATGCCTCAATATTACAATATAACATATTTTAATTATTGCTTTATTATTTATAGCAATAATAATTTTTAAAAGAAAGCATGTGATATAGCATTCCAATTTAAAATAACAATAACAAAAATAAAACAATCCAGAGTAGCACAGCTTTATATTTTGACTAAAATGAAAAAAAGTTGATATTTACTTGACAGTTTGGCTACATCCAAAAACAAATTTATAAAGTATATAAAAAGTCCAAGCAATTTTAAATCTTCAAAATTAATGTCAGAGTAGTGGGTGCCCAATAAGCATAAAAAGAACTTTTTTTTTCACTTGCATCATATTCAAAGGAATATTTAATTTGCTAAAACTTAACATAAGCTTAAGAGATTCCACTACAACCCCCTAAATATCTATGATTATGTTAAAGGATGAGGAAAATTATGGTGTTTAGTTATATCTTTGTAATGGGAGAAACCCTTTTATAAAATCCCAATCAAGGCCATTAATTCTTGTTGTAGGGTGCTGTTCTAGGGGGTAGGAGTTTGTTTTTGTTTTTTAAGATGGGGCAGTGTAAAAGGAAATGGGATGAACATGTTCTGGAGTACAGATAACACCATAATCTGTGTCCCAGCCCAGCCACTAACTACACATGTGATCTGGGGCAAGCCTCTTAACCTCCCCTGGCTTCAGGTTTCCTGTCTGTAAAATGAGAAGAGTGGAGGCAGTTAAACCAGTTAGGAGGCAACTGCCAACATCCAGGCAAAAAGTAATAAGAGGACTAAATTAAGGTGACAACCATGGGAATGGGGGAGAGTGGGCAGGAAGAACAAGGAGATTGGAAAGGAGAAATGTAGGTGAAAAATTTCAGAGGTAGGATTGAGAGGAGGTGGTAAATGAATGGATATGGGAAGTAGAAGAGGATTTAAATGATTTGTCAGTTCAGAGGGCCCATCTACAAATGTCGTAATTTAGTACTTTACCCATAATACCATACAAAAGGCTAACTACATCCAATTTTGAATGAACTAAAGCATTAAATCTTTATGTAGCACTTCCTAAGTGGGTATTTAAACATAGCCAAAAGTAATAGCAGGGCTGAGAAAATACTCCCCAATGTGAAACTTAGACATCAAAATCAAAGCTTGAGCTTACTAGTTTCAAGAATCACTATAAGGCAGAAGTATTGGAGAATGAGTTAAAGATTAGCCAGGAGTAATGTCCCAAATCAATTTCTATATAATCAAATATGTCTTGAATTTTAGTTTGAGTGTGTATCAATCAGGAGCCAGGCTACAACAGCTGTTAAATGAATCCCTAGAGTAAAGAGGAAGAAGCCTGTATTTGTGTTTAAAAGAAGGGGAAGGGGGAAAGAAAAAAAAGATCAGGGAGATTATGTCCTAAACTAGCAATTTGTCTCTTGGAGAGACAAAACAAACACATGAAACAAGCAACAAATCATCAAGCACACACATAGACATACAGTTTCAGGCTTGCTCTCTCTTTCACTCTCTCTCTCCTCTCTGTTTCTGTCTGTCCTCCCCCTCCTTTCATATTCATATTCATATTCATATTCTCTCTCTCTCTCTCTCTCTCTCTCCTCTTTCTCTCTCTCAATCTCTCTCTCTCTCTCTCTCTCTCTCACACACACACACACACACACACACACACACACAGCAGAGTGTTTTAGAGCTGAAAGGAGGAAGGGCAGAAGTATAATCCAGACTGGAATGGGATCAAACATACAATATCCCAGCAGCAGGAGATGAGAGGCAGTGTGGATTGATGGAAACAGCACTAGATTTATGGTTAAGAGACCTGAGCTCCAATTCAGACCTTCCTACCTCAAGTGATGCTAGCCTTTTAACTTTTAAGCCTCAGGTTCCTCATCTGTATAAAAAGGACTATCACACTATCCACTTCAAAAAATTGCCCCCCAAAATTCTAAGTATTTAACAACTGCATAAGTGTTATTTTTTATTATAGTTTATATGATTATAAACAACAGTCTGGATGACAGCTTGGTTTTTGAATTTCAGACTATGCTTATGGATCTGTCAATGTGTTCTGTTTTCATACTTATGAAAACCCAACTACTCTATTTTCTGATTTCTCCAGTATTCCTTAATTGCCCATCACTATTAATAGAGATCAAGTTCTAAAGCCTTCCTAGCCAGTTTAGTTAGAAAGCAGCTTCCAATAACATCTTCATTAGCCATTTGATAACAAAGTCTGTGCTTCTTCCAGAGCCATACAACAGACTATTGAGTAATGGGAAGTGGTTCTCCTGCTGCCAGGACTCAAGTTACCATAAGCTTGGAGATCTATTGCTCCAGAACTCCATGGGCTATCTGTCCAGTAGCCCGCAGCCTGCATTTCTCTGGGGAGGAGGAGGAGGAAGAAAAAGTTCAGTGATAGCTGAACATTGGCTTTGTGTTGATCATGCTTGTAATTCTACCTTTAGTTACATTATATAGGCTATCATCAAACCTCAGAAGTCTGGGCCCTGGAAACTCCAACTCTGTTTTGATGACTTAGGAATCTGCCCAAATCAGAGCCTCCATGGACTGTTGAATTTTTTGAAACTATTAGCATCTTATTTCTCTTAGCATATATCAGGCGTTCTCAAACTACGGCCAGAGGTTAAGATGCAACAGCTGAGTTCGATTATCCCCCTCACCCAGGGCTATGAAGTTTCTTTATTTAAAGGCCCACAAAACAGTTTTTGTTTTTACTATAGTCCGGCCCTCCAACAGTCTGACGGACAGTGAACTGGCCCCCTATTTAAAAAGTTTGAGGACCCCTGGCATATATGCACCACAAATTTCAGTCTCTATTAGACAGGCAAGGAAAAGAGGGAATAAAGAGAAATAAAATAATGCCATTTTGGTATAAAGTAAAGCACTTTGGATTGGGGTCCAAAGGACCTCCCTTCAAACCTTATCTCTGTGAATTTGGGTGATCATAAACAAGCCCCTTCCCTTCTCTAGCTCTTCGCTTCCTCATCAGCAGGATGAGGGCAGTTATATTAAATTATAATAAAAATAACTAGCATTTACTTAGTATTTTAAGGTTTGCAGAATACTTTAAATATTTTCTCTTATTTGATCCTCACGACAACCCAGTGAGTTAAGTTCTATTACTATCTTTATATTTACAAATAAGAAGACTGAGGCTCAGATAAAGTGTCTTGCCAGTTACACAGTATTAAGTGTCTGAGGCAGGATTTTGATTCAGATCTTCCTGATGCCAAGTCCAACCCTCTATTTACTACACAGCCTAGTTACCTAATAGAATAACGAACCCTGATAAAGCACCAACCATAACATTTATGATTTATTAGATGGAATAGATGCTATTATTACCTCTCTTTTGCAAATGGAAATTAGATGTTTTTATTATCCCCCTTTTACAAATGGGAAAACTGAGGCTGACAGGTCATTTAGCTAGTAAAAGTCTAAAGAAGGATTTGAAGGGAGCCCTTCTGAATCCAAGTCCAGTTTCTATCTTTTGGGCCATCTAACTCCCTCCACAGGATCTCCAAAATGTCTCCCAATCTATATCTTGCTGTCTGAAATTCTAGGAAGTGATTATATGACACTTCTGAGCTTCAGATATGGCCAAATCTAGGTTGTCAGAAGGTAGATAATTCATACTGAAGTTAAACATTAGCAAATCTTTTCAACCTCTCACTTTTGTGATTATTATTCCTGCTGGCTTCTATTTGGCATTTAGCCCAGACAGAGCCAGAAGTGAAGACCTTTTAAGCAGAAACATTTAATTACCTTCCTTCACTTTCCCCTATAGAAGGACTATCACTTCCACTAGAGAAAGTTGGATTGAAACTGGTACTTACCTCCAAAGGGTAGCTTTCTATTCCTAAAACAAACTATGGAACAAAGAGATAAAACTAGACACATTACAAAACCAAACCTAGGGCAGGGCAACCAACATTTTGACTAAGGGCTGCAAGATTAAGGGGAGCTGACAACTATACTCCTTCACTAGAAATAAATAAAGCACCTCTTTAGCAAGTTAAGTAGATTAAATAGGAAGTTACCAGATTGGACCATTATCCCCAGCTTCCTCCCCTCAAAAGCTGTCACAAACCACATGAGGAACTCTACCTGTGATTTCTCCTATGGTTATAGACTTCTCGGCATCATTTTGTCCTTCATAGGGCCTTGTATTCTGAAGATTAAATGCTCATTGCTCACAACTGAATTTCTCTTTAAAAACCTTAATTTATGGACACATCTCATGCTATTTGCCCCACTATCTTCTATTAAGTCTTCTGTGTGATTTTATTATGTTAAAGTGTTTCAAATTTCAAGAATTCAAAAACACACTCACAAATAAAGTTGCAAAATCAAATTTTATTTAGCATCATCCCCTAATCTGAATTATCCCAGCTACTAACCTACCATCTAGCATAATAAGACATAACAGGTACTTAATACTTCCTGAAACTGAATTGGGAGGGTATTCTTATTTGGATTTACCCATTATATTTAACCTATATCAAATTGCTTGTTAACTTGGGGAGGGAGGAGGTAAGACAGGAAGAGAGAAAAATTTGGAATATTAAATGAATGTTGAAAACTATCTTTACATGTATTTAGAAAAATAAAACACTACTAGTTATAACCCACCCAACCCCCAACCATCTCAAGGATTGTCTACCTGTATTATCAGCATAATATCTGGCACAAAGTAGATACTAGATAAATATTGCTAATTATTAACATGGAAAGGTAAATGCAGGAATTACTAAGCTGCTTCTCTGAACCCATCTCTTCCTCCTCCCCTTCTCAATACCCCCCAACTCCCCTCCCCCACTTTATATTTATTTCAAAACTTTAAGGATCCAGAATCTTGTCAGCATGGGCAATTGCGAATCCACCCACGTGGATCACAATGTTTTTATGACTTAACAAATAAACTTCAAGAACCAACGTGGATCAAGAAGTTCATCCAGTGGACAAACTTTGGTGATAAGTCTTTCCAAATTTAGCCAGGCTGATCCTCAGATAAGAAGTACAATCCTACTCAAAACCTCTTTAGGATTGGTAGGACCTGACGATACTTGATCTGTACCTGATGTCACCTTCGCATCAAGAAGAGACACTGAAAAAGGACCAATGGAGGTTTCTGCTTTACCCACATTGGGTTAGTGTCACCTAAATTTTTTTGGCTCTAATGAATCTCTTTAAAGTTCAAAAATCTCCCTCATTCAAAGGTTGTTAATTTTTTTTTAACTGTCCTAGGCTTTTAATATCTGGTAAAGTCTATAGATTCTTCAGAATAATTATGTTGTAAAATAAAATTTAGTATTAAAAAGTCAGTTAATTACATGTTAATAGTATGTATGCATATGTGTGCGTATATATATATATATATATAATATTTATTTATTTTAAAACAAGAATTCCACTTTAAGAACCCTCATCCTAATTAAATAAGCTTCATTATTACTTAATATATTTGCCTTTCCTTTCTACATCTATACAAATAAGCATTATACCAAGAAATAGACAAAATAACTTACTGGAGATCACCTTATGGGGCCCAAGAACAGAACTCATGAAAATCTACCTAAGTGAACCAAACTCCTCCCAAAGGCACTGCTGGAAAGTTAGGAAAATAGTGATAATGCTCATTTTCCTAGATTTTGTCAATTATGATTCTTTCCCCCATTACCAAACTAGATGTTGGACTGAATTTGGAGATGGATACACCCCACATTAAAGAGACCACATAGTATGTTTTCTATGAGCAATGTCCTGATCTGTTGCTACAACAAAATACCTTCCTCTCAGGTCTTCAGTCTTTGCTCAGAACTGATAGTACTGGAAATACCAATTTAAATTAGATGGTTCAGTCTCTGCAATTTTCATTCAATCAAATTCATTAACAACAAGGGAATTTTTGGAGGAATCTATTGGATTTATGGCATGTCCTTAGTTATGTCAACATTGCAAAGTTTATATAAAGTGCACATAGAAGAGTATCACATCTCAAGTTGTCATTTCAATTGTGATTTCCTGGTCTAAGTTCTTTTCTTTGTCAAATGAGACTTTCAATGCTTCTTATCAAAAAGCTAGTGAAGACAAGGTGGCTCCTTCCAGTCATATCCCCTGCCAAATTAAGTGTGCTTCAGGGAATAGCACTAGGTAGGAAAACAAGTTGGAAGTGGAAAGGTGAATAAGGGGTGCTATATATCAGCATGACTATACAACAGGTTTTTTTGGGAAGTATCACTTTCTAGCCTACACTAGCATTCATAGATAGAAACATTCCTCAAGCAGCAACTATGTGCAAAACCCTGAACTAGGTGCTAGAAATATGTAAATTAAAAAACAATCTTCTCTTTGACCTCATTGTAATCTGAAAGAAAGGATATGGGATATACAATTAAGCATGATACACTATATTATTTTATATATTGTATATATATAATATCCATATATATGGATATATAATATTTGTATTTTATTATATGTTCACATTTATATATCATATTGTTTTATATTATATTGCATACATATCATATACATATGTATGATTTTCATACTGTTGAAGAAAAATCTTCATTAACCATAAGAATTCTTAAGTCTACATAGGCAGAAATTCAGTTAGAAGAGATTTTTTACACCCTCTAGTCTAAACAAGCTGTTTAAACTTTTGGCCATAAGTTTCTTTAACTGTAAAGAAACTTATGGCCAAAAGTTTAAACAGCTTGTTCAAGGTCGCACAGTAAATATGGAGCAAGGAACATACGTGAAGCCAGTTCCTCTAAACACTATGTTCCTTGCATCTGAGCTCAATAAAACCATCTGCAACACATTCTTTCCTTCCCGTTTACTTTGGGATTAAAAAGAATAAGAAACATTGCTTAGCAAAAGCCCCCATTTTAAATTGAGGAATCAAGATCAAGTATGAAACTAGGAAAGTCAGTGGACACCCAAGCATTACATGTAAATTTGGCAGCTTGAAGTAACAGCAAAGAAGAAAACATACTGCCAACCTAACAGTCATTTTAAGATGACAAGCTATAGCCGAAATGAGAAATGATGGGTATATCTATTGACAGAAATAATAACACTAAATTATTCAGAAATCCCAATGGTGTCTGCCAATTGGTTTTTTAAAAAGCATATATGAATTTACATAAAGGGAAAAAGACATTTGTGAAGATCTATTGCATTTTATTATAATAGTTCTTCCCACAAACCAAACTGAACTACAATAACATTATACCAACCTTTGAATATGAAATGAAAGTGAAGTTTTCCACAAAAGAATTGTGGTTTTCTGCAAGGGGAAAATACAGAGCTATTGAAGATAGCAGAATAAAAATGTCTTTCCAAATAAAAGTTTAATGTACCAGAAAGCAACTGGTTTTGGTTTTTCCCTAAAACTAGAAAAAATTCAAGTGAGGAAAAAAAAATTTGCCATGCAACAAAAGGATGTTGTGTGTTTGTATATATGTGTGTATGTGTATGTGTAAAGTGACAAGGGAATATATTTTAAAACATATAGTCATTAAGTAGATAAGAGTGTTGATATAATCACAGATCTCAAGGTGACTCAGAATTAAGGAAGACATGGCACTGCTCCCACATATAAGTTTTTATATATTTTATATATTCACAAAACATTAGTTTTGCCCCATTAAAAGGTTGGCCACTCAATTGTTATAGGTGGTTCAGTGGATAGAATATTGGTCCTGGAATCAAGAAGACTTATCTTCCCGAGTTCAAATGTGGCCTCAGACAACAAGGGAAACAGGGTGAAGTGACATGCTTAGAGTCACATAGTTAGGAAGTGTCTAGGTCTAAGGCAAAATTTGAACTTGGGTCTAGAACTTTGCTCAACCACTGAGTCACTAAGTCTGCCCCTTACTGTGGTTTTGCTTTTTTTTTTTTTTTTTTTTTTTTAAAGTGACAAAGTAGTTTGTTTTAAAACACATTAGCCTCTGCTGAGGCAGCCTTGGGAAGCTTTAGGATTGCTGCTGGTTACAGGCTTCAAGCAGAGCTTCCAACAGGCACTGAAAGTTCAGAAGCAGAAATGCCTTCCTCGAACCATTAAGGCCCTCTGGCTTACATCAGGTCTGCCTTTTCATCAGAAGCCTACTGAGAACTCCAGTTTCTTCCCTGGATGGGGAAGACCTGCTCCTCTTCCTGGATACTAACATAATACCTTCTCTTTCCTGGAAAGATCTTTGTCCCTTCCCGATAGACTCCGGACATGCTCTAGTCAACTTTTCTAGCTCTCTGGCCTAGGGACAAGAGCTGTAGAGTCCTCTATATCTCCCCTAATGGAACATGCCGAGTTACAGTTTTCACAACCAGGGTCTTATCCAGATAAAGTAGAGAGAGCATTAAGATCTATGTTCCTGGATGAGAGAAGAAACGGGAGAGTTCAGAGTCATACTGTGTTTAATCATTTCACATGATTAAGAACGCCTTCCCAATGGTTCCCTATATTTTTAGTGAGAGATTTATTTTATCTCTCTTATCTCTTAGACCTCCAATGAAGGTCTAAGTTCTTTTAAACCTTACTTATAAAATTATTAAGAATACCAATTTTGCCTTCTAGAAAATAAAAAATATGTCCATCAAAGTTGATCCTGAAGAAGAGGGGAGAGAATGCACCTTACTCCTTTCTCTCCAAGGATGGAGGACTTCAGGTATGGCACACTACTTACATCTTAACTGATTTGCTCACTCTTTGTTATGATGGATAATTTTCTGGGTAGGAAAGTAGGGAGGAAATGTCAAAACAAAGATATCAATAAAAATCATTTAAAAGATAATACAGCTATCTTATTTTACAATTTTGAACTGAGAGTCATATCCAAAAGGGAAAAAAAAGATTTTCTTCCACACTTATAATAAAGAACTAGACTGCCATTCTGTGAAATATTATAAGAGATCTTCAATTCTGCCAGCATTTTTTGAAATTAAAGAAAGGAGAAATATATTTGTAAGCCTTCTGAAAAAGTGTAAGTTTGGGATAATGAATGCTTTCTCAGTTATAAATGATTCATAGCCTTGTGGATCAGGAAACACTACTGTGTGTCAGTGGGTGCCAAAGGGCACCGGTTCCGAGCCAAGCAGTAGTAGGGCTGAATGCTGCTGCCAAGCTCTGGCAGCTTCAGGTACTAGAAACCAGAACGCTGTCTTGTCCCACAGCTTTACAGCAGTTGTTCTCTTCCATCAAAAGATCAGAAGTTCCTGGGTGCTCCCTACCCAGTAGAGTACAAAGAACACCGGAATAGAAGTCAGTAAACAGGTTGGGTCATCATTACTGAAGATTAGAAAGACCACTTCTTCCACAGGGTTGCTGTGTGGACTAAAGGAAAATGGACAGATACATAGAAATGTAAGCTGCTAAAATCATTATTCCTATAGCCCAAAAGCTAATGAAGATGTACAAGAGTCATCTAAAAACTGCATGAAGTTAGTAACACGTTCCCCTCCCTACCCCTATAAGAGAGGAACATTCTTCACCCCATTGCTGCCTATTAGCTAACACATACTAACATAATCTGATTGTGGGTAAGTCATCTAAACATCTCTCTAGGATTATTCTATGTGGATCCAATCATGAGCCCAAAGGGGTGGTGGGGAGTAGAGATATTTACCAGATCTTCCAATGTCACAAGGCCAAATTATTGCAATGGCACTGGTGAAATTTTTGCTGCTGCAAAAGTTAGATATTAGGGCAGGTAGGTGGGACAGTGGATAGTGCTGGGTCTGGAGTCAAGAAAACTCATCTTCCCGAGTTCAAATCTTATTTCAGACACTTACTAGTAACAGTGTGATCCTGGGCAAGTAACAATCCTGTTTGCCTTAGTTTCCTCACCTGTAAAATGAGCTGGAGAAGGAAATAGCACATCCCTCCAGTATCTTTGCCAAGAAAATCCCAATGGGATCCTGAAGAGTTGGACACAACTGAAAAACAACTAAATAACAATTTAGTTATTATCGATATGTTTTCATAGTTATAAATAAAGTCCCTATTGGTGTGAGAGTTTGGTTTGGAAACAGAATACTTGATTTTGAATTTCAGCTGTGCCACTTATTACTCATCCAACTCATGGCAAATAATTTAATTTCTCAGGACCTCAGTATCTTCATCTGTTAATAGCAGGTCTATGTAACCTCTAAGTTTTTATTCTTCTAAATTTATTCTAAACCACTATGGAAATATAAAATTCCTCATCTGTAAAAACAGGAAGCAGGTAGGTGGGCTCAGTAGATAGAGAAAGAAGTCAAGATGAGTCAAGAAAACCCGATTTCAAATTTGGCCTTAGATACTTACTACCTGTGTGACCCTGGGTAAGTCACTTAACTCTGCCTAAATTTACTAGAGAAGGAAATGATAAACTACTCCACTATTTTTGCCAACCCCATGGGCAAAATGGTGCATAGAGTCTTGAAGAGTGAGAGTAAATGACTGAACAACAATATCTGCAAGACAGTAATAACACTTGTGCTACTCTTAATTCCTGGAGTGGTGAGAAAAACACAAAGTTCTATAGCAATGTGAGTTGTTATTTTGATTCATATTTTTAGGACTTCTAAGGGAAAACTAAAGAGAATCACCCATAAAATTAGAAGGGCCTTTCTGACTCTAATGATAGCGGAGTCTACAATGACATCAAAGTTAAATTTTGAAAGATCTCAAGAAATTAAGCTCCAGGATGTTTTTTGGTGGAGTTGGTAAGAAGTAATGTATATTTGCTTTTTAAAGTCAGAATACTATTAGAATCCTACCTTAAAGAGTCTTATGAAAAGGGAATGTGGCGTATTCTGATTTTTACTGAAAAGGTACTTGCTGAGACATGAAAAATAGGTAAGTTAGAAAAGTGCCAAAGCATTTCCCCTAGTAGATCTCAGAGTCATTAAAAAACAAAAAATATTCTCTTACCCATATACACAGATTCATTTTATGAGGGAAAAAAGATTATCCAAAATAAATTGACATTTCAGCTATTTTGAAAATTATTGCCAAAATAAATTTTAACCTATTTCTACTCAAAGTTCAGGATTTTTAAATGTCCAAATTAGACATCTCAGGTCTAGTGTTTCCAATTTTAAATATCATGGCACCATTTAAAAAAATTATCTCTTTTGACGTCAACCTTGACATGGGATTATTGAAATTTAATGATTATAAAAGCCAGACTAGGAATACTGGCATTTGATGCAATGATTATGAGCGTCAGAATGGTATAATGGAAAGAAAGCCAGCTTTAAAGCTAAGAAAAAAGTATGAGTTAAAGTCTTTAAAAGATGCTGATTGGATAACTCCCTTAATTTCTAAATGACACTTCTAGAAGACTAAATCACAAAAGGAGAATCACATTGGGAAAAGGAATTTCTTCGTCTGGTCCAGTACTTAGCACAGTGCCTAGTCTACAATAAATATTTATTGATGGACTGACTTCAGCTAGGAGTTTTCTATACCAATTAAAACATACATCTAGAGCCTTTCTCTATCTTGTTCCCAATACGATGATCATAATGGGGAAATAACTAAAGTCAAACATAATTGATTTAGGACAACAAGGAAGCATAATAAGAACATAGCTAAAGAAAAAAGTGGGGAAGGGACTTCTCTTTGAGAAGTAGCAGCAGAAGGGTGGAGGTAAGAAAGGAAGAGAAGGAAAAAGAATAGAATCATTTAGGATTGAGGCCCAAAGAAGTGCATATTAGAAGTCTTGGGAAACTTGATACAAAGGATCACTTGGCTATAGGGAGCTAAAATGGACATCTCAACAGGCAGAGCAAAGATTAGGGAATAATGACTAGAAGAACAGCAGAAATGAACATAGCTAAAGAAAAAAAAGTGGGGAAGGGATTTCTCTTTGAGAAATGGTGGTAGTAAAAAGTTATCAAACTGTGCATACTCTTTGAGCCCAGTAGTAGTTTGGCTTATACCCCAAAGAGATACTAAAAAAGAGAAAGGGACCTGTATGTTGCCAAATTGTTTGTGGCAGCCCTGTTTGTAGTGGCCAGAACCTGGAAAATGAATGGATGCCCATCAATTGGAGAATGGTTGAGTAAATTGTGGTATATGAATGTTATGGAATATTATTGTTCTGTAAGAAATGACCAGCAGGATGAATACAGAGAGGATTGGCGAGACTTACATGAACTGATACTGAGTGAAATGAGCAGAACCAAGAGATCATTATATACTTCAACAATGATACTGTATGAGGATGTATTCTGATGGAAGTGGATTTCTTCGACAAAGATTAGATCTAACTCAGTTTCAATTGATCAATGATGGACAGAAGCAGCTACACCCAAAGAAAGAAGACTGGGAAATAAATGTAAACTGTTTGGATTTTTGTTTTTCTTCCCGGGTTATTTTTACCTTCTGAATCCAATTCTTCCTGTGCAACAAGAAAACTGTTCGGTTCTGCACACATACATTGTATCTAGGATATACTGTGACATATTTAACACGTATAGGATTGCTTGCCATCTGGGGGAGGGGGTGGAGGGAGGGAGAGGAAAAATCAGAACAGAAGTGAGTGCAAGGGATAATGTTGTAAAAAATTACCCAGGCATGGGTTCTGTCAACAAAAAGTTACAATTATTAAAAAAGAGAGAGAGAAAATGGTGGCAGAAAGAAGGAGATAAGAAAGGAAGAGAAGGAAAAAGAACAGAATCACTTAGGATAGAGGTCCAAAGAAATGCACTGGAAGTCTTGGGAAACTGTGGGTACAAAGGATCATTTGAATGTAGGGAATTGAAATGGACATCTTAACAGAGGAAGGATTAGGGAGAAGTGATAGAAGAATAGTAGAAAAGAAAAGAAAAAGATGTGCACCAAGTAAAGGAACTAGCTGATAAGAAAAAGGAAGAAAGATAAAATGCAGAGAAGAGCATCCGAGACAAATATTCTAAACTGGTGACTATCAATAACCAGATGGATCCAAAACAACATAGTATGAAAATAACAAAGAAACCTAGACTTATAAGCAAGGGGACAGGGAGGTGGGTGGTGCTGGGGTATAGGAGTTGAGAGAAGGAAGGGGGAAAGTAGCTACACTAGAAAATGTCTAGGCCAAAGGGTCTACCAAGTGCTGCTCACACAGAGCTGAATTGTTAGTATTCTTTGCTCTGCAGGGAACAGTGTGTGGTTCCTAATCTCTTAGGTTCAATGGCATTGCAGAGCCAATGTGCTCCCCACAGGGAGGGAATACCTGGCTCATTTCCCAACAGCCCCACTGGGAAAGTGACAAAATGTGTTAGCTTTCCACCTGACTTTCAGACATGAACAGAGAATCTTTGTAGTATACCAAGCTGTGAAATAATTGCAAGCACTAGTCTACAAAAATGTTTTGATTATCTCCTAAAAGAGCTTGGAAGTTTGAAGAGACGTTATTACATGCTTAAAAACTTACATATATTTAGTCTACAAATTACTTACCCTTCACCTAGCACTATATTAAGTCTTATACATGTGAGGATGGGGGAGAACAAAGAAGAAACTTCCATCTTTGCCCTTGTGAAATAAGGCAAGTCACCTATAAAACAGTAAGAACAATTCTCAAAAATGTGTAAAGGACCACAGTGAGAACTCTGAATATTATGAGTATTTTATCTACTTCACAGGGCTGTTTGGGAACCTTAAATGAAAATGAATGCAAAGGTATCAGAAAACCTTTTTAAAATGCCATTTAAATGTCATTTATCATCATTATTGCCATTATCACAGCCTTCAGGAACAGGATATTAACCTGTTTGGACAAATGTAAAATGATTCTTCTATGTAAGAGAATTGGATGATATGGGCAGTGGCAGGCAGGGGGAGAGGGGAGAGAAAGGAAGAGAATGTAGTAAACGTTTTAAAAATTAGCCACTTGGCAAAGAATTGACACATGAGTGGATGCCCATCAGTTGGAAAGTGGCTGAGAAAGTTATAGTGTATGAAAGTAATGGAATATGATTGTTCTATAAGAAATGATGAACAGGTTTGACTTTAGAAAAGCCTGGAAAGATTTACATGAACTGATGCTAAGTGAAGCAAGCAGAATCAGGAGAACATCTTACACAATAACAGAAAGTTTTTATGATGATCCCTTATGACAGACTTGGCTCTCTCAGCAATTCAGTGATCCAAAGCAATTCTAATAAATTTTGGATGGAAAATGCCACCTGAATCCAGATAGAAAACTAAAGGGACTAAATATAAATTGAACTACACTATTTTCATCTCTTCTTGGTTTTTTTTTTCCCCTCATGGTTTTCTCTTTTGTTCTAATTGACCCATGTGGAAATACATAAAAGTACATGTACATGTATAACCTAAAAAATAAAAAACGAATTGCTAATCTATGAATTGTGTCCAATGCCCAAAGTCTTAAGATTTAGAGCTAGACAACAAGATCAACCAAATCATTTCCAATGGAGCAGTAATGAACCGAACCAGCTACGCCCAGAGAAAGAACTCTGGGAGATGACTAAAAACCATTACATTGAATTCCCAATCCCTATATTTATGCACACATGCATTTTTGATTTCCTTCACAAGCTAATTGTACAATATTTCAGAGTCTGATTCTTTTTGTACGGCAAAATAATGGTTTGGTCATGTATATTATTGTGTATCTAATTTATATTTTAATGTATTTAACATCTACTGGTCATCCTGCCATCTGGGGGAGGGGGTGGGGGGTAAGAGGTGAAAAATTGGAACAAGAGGTTTGGCAATTGTTAATGCTGTAAAGTTACCCATGCATATATCCTGTAAATAAAAGGCTATTAAATATAAATAAATAAATAAAGTGTCACTGCTTCAGAAAAAAAAAAAAAGATTTAGAGCTAGAAGAGGCCTTAGATATTATTTAGTTCAAACCTTCCCTATATTTTACAGATAAAGAAACTATGATTATATATATTGTGTCTGGGACTAAAAATTCAAAAATATGAGTGCCCCTGCCCTAAGAAAGCCAGGCTCAGGAAGACAACAGTTAAGTTGTAAATACAAGGGAAGGAGGAGAATGGTATGAGAAGGTGAGATGGTGGGGGGGAGGGAGGTGGATTAAGGAAACAACCAGAGAGATTTTTTATAAAAGGGAGGCATTGATCTGTGCTTTAAAGGACACTAAGAAGGTTTCAAAGAAGCACAGGTAAAGAGGCAATACATTTGAGCTATCCAGAAAACTTGTACTAGGACAAAACATGGAGCATCAGAGGTGAGAAAAGCAAGAAAGCCAGTTTAATTGAATCTGAAAATGAAGCAGAGGAATGTATCATAAGCCTGGAAAGAAAGGTTACAGTTAGGTAATGGGCAGATAAATTTGCATTTTATTTTAGAGGTAACAAGGGGGAACATGGCCCGACCTCTGCTTTAGAACCAACCTTTTGGCATTTATGTAAAGGAGATATTTGAGGCAAAAAAGGAGTCTACAGTCAGGAGGCTATTCAGTTCAGATAAAAAGTGATGAGGGCCAGAAGTAGAATGGTTGCTATGTGAGAGATGTTGTGGAGGTGAAATCAACAAAACTTGGCAACTGATTAGATTTATGTAGTGAGGGATACTAAAGAGGGGGTATGACTGCTATGGGGGCATGCAGGGTGATTGGAAGGATGCTGGTGTCTTCACCAGAAATAGAGAAGGCTGAGTGGGGTGAGGTTCATAAGAGGAAATATGACGCTGCTGTCCAAATAATTTACTATTAACACTACTAATAAACACTCCCAGGACCATAGATTTAGGACTTACGGGTTCTAAGAGATGGAAGTGAGGAGAGATGTAGATGGGTATCAAAAAGAATCACTTTGAAACATTCTGTGTACCAGATTATAACATCTTGGGTTAAAAAAATTCATATAGTAAAGCCTGCTGATTTATCTAGAAACTAAAAAAGTAGATATAAGATAGATATGCAAATATAATGCAAAACTTCACTAGATTTAAAATCAGATGATCTGGGCTTGAATTTCTGCTTTGCCATTTGCTAACCACAGATAAGTCAATTCCTACATCTGAACCTCAGTTTCCTTCTCTGCAAAAGGGAGCTAATAATACACATACTAAGTTTTTTTTTTTTTTTAAATAGAATTGCAAATTAAACAGGCCAGAGATTTCACTAAGTAGATAGTATTCCTAAATTGTTTAACATACAGACCACCTCGGCAGCATTTCTTTGAACATTTCCTTTTTAAGCTGTCCAGAATGGTGATCATAGGTTATAGCTGGCCTCACCCAGACGAAAGGACTTAAATTTGAACAGAAGTTCCCAATTTTACCTTGCTTCACTAATTGCACAGAAGCAGCCAGGGTCAGTGCAGTTGCTGTGAAGCAGCTGGTAGGCTCCTGCATGGAGAGGTTGTGGAACAGCTGGGGAATGCAAGATGCTTCTGAACAAGATGCGAGACGACCCCAAATAAGGCTACGTGTTGATCCGTTGTACAATGGAGGCGACAGGCAAGGGCAGGTCTGGCACATGGATTCCAGCTGCCCTTTCTTCATAGTCACAGAGCGCAACAAGTGGATACAAATGGTGCAGCTCTCATTCACAAAAACACTTGTGGTTTTGTTCCTAATCCTTTATAAGTAACAATTGAGTGGGGACCAAACAGCTAAATTCCTAGTTAGATTAAAAGTTACATGTTGCGTACCAACAAAAACATGGCAAGCCAATTATTAGCACCATGTATGATGATAGTTCTTGTTGATCCTCAAAGAATATTCGTTTTGGACTCAAAAGACCTGGTTTCAAATCACACCTTTGGCCATTACTATCTGTGTGTCCTTGGACAAGACATTTAACACCCCTAAACCAAGGCTCCCCAATCTGTAAAATTTGTGTGTTGTATAAATGTATGTGTTGTATTGAGGTCCATTCCAGCTCTACAGCTATCATTAAAGATCTAAATCTATAGCTAACTCCCACTAAGACAAGGCAAGAGTTATTCTGGCCATTTTATGGATGAGAAAATTGACTTAAATTATAAGTGAACTTGTTCAATTGCAGCCAATTCTTTGTGATCCTATTTGGCATTTTCTTGGCAAAGATACAGGAAAGATGCGCCATTTCCTTTTCTAGCTCTTGTATAGATAAGGAAACGAGGCAAACAGGGTTAAATAACTTGCCCAGGATCACACAGCTAGTAAGTATCTGAGGCCAAATTAGAACTCAGATCTTCTTGACTCCAGGCCCATCATTCTATCCAATTAGCCACCTAGCTGAACTAAAGGATAACTGAAGGAAATAGAACTAAAATCCAATATGACCTCTGATCTTGTGAGATCTAGTTCTGTGTATGTGAGCTATGAAAGAAAGTTATTTCCTAAAGCCCTAGTTAGCTTTAGTAGCTAGATAATGAAATTATGAAACTCCAGACATTCTATTCATGTGAATATAATTCTCTCCCCCACTCCTTCCTTTCTTTTTTGTTCTGATTTCACTGTATTGGGAAACTTTCAACTTGCAAAACTCTCTCTACCAATGCAGGATGACAACTATTCAACAACTTACAATGTTAAGGAATTACCTGGGGGCACCAAGAAATGAAGCCACTTGCTCAGGAATGTAACATGATCAGACTGTGCCAGAGGCTGGATTAGAATCCAGGTCTTTCTGCCCAGCAGCTGAGTCTTAAGGGATTGCACAAATAAAAACTTTTCTATCTGTCCTGCAGCTGAATCCTCTCACATGTGTGGTAGAGTTCCCCAAGTTCCCTGTTAGAATGTGAGTTCCTTGAGAACAGCAGGGATCCTCATTTTAAAATGTGTATCCTCAGTATATCAATAAATTTTTATTAAGCACCAGGAAGAATGCAAAGCATTAGGCTACCAAAAAAAAAAAAAAAAAGTACAAGACATTCCCTGCCCTCGAGGAGCTCACAATCTACTGGGGTAAACGACATAGAAACAAACCTATAGGAAACAATCGACATTGTTTTGTAAATAGGAAATAATTAAAAGAAGGAAAGCATTGGACATAAGAGGGATTTAGGGAAGGTTTCATATAGAAGGTAGGATTTTAGTTGGGACTTAAGGTCAGGGAGGTCAGTAGTGCAAGAGGAGGAGGGAGAGTTTTCCAGGCATGAGGAACAGCCAGTTCTCCTCATGAAACCTATAGCCTCAATTTTTCTAATTTTCTTTCTAAAAGAAACAATTCTTGAGCCCAAGGTCCGTCACACATTAGGTAAGCAGTTCCCTCCTAGCTCTGAACTTCGTTGATTCATTTTAATATTTTTAGAATTAGAGAAGTAGTCTTTCTTCCTCTAATATACCAGAAGTCATGGAAGGAAATTGCATTTACCCTCAGGTTCCTTCCTCCCTCAATTTCTCTCCCCCCTTCCCCCACTTGTGAAATTGAAAAACTTTCACTGATGAGCTAACACACTGGACAAAAGAGTGAAACTAGTTTCCTTCAATTGGCAATACCCCTGGTACACAGTGTCTATCATCTTAGTGGAGTTGGTTTAGCAGGTCCCAGACCCACACTTGTGTCCACACTCCTTACTATCACTTAGCTTACCTTGAACCAGCCAATTCACAATACAAAGCATTATGCAACAGGAAAATAGTCATTTGGCCAATGATTTACCAACAGGAAAGTGGATATACGAATGGGAGAGGCTTTTTAAAATTTTTTTTACTTTAACAGATCAATAAAAATATTACTAAATTTAAATAAAAGTACAGAATGAGAGAGCATGCTCATGATTTCTGGGCTTTTTCTTAATTATTCTAATTGTTTAGATAATGCTTCAGGTAAGAAATAATGCAAGTTAGAAGTAACCAGATATACTTAACATATTGTGTGTATTCTGAATGCATTCAAATGTCTTGTGTGTGTGTTGTATGTACATGGAAATTAAAGATCAAATATTAACTGTCTTTGCTGGTACCTCTCTAAGAGCCCAGAAAGGGGGAAAAAAGTAAATTAAAGTAGGGTAGAAGGAAGGGAAGAAAATTCAACACTTAATAATAACCAGGCACTCTCTTTCCCCTTCCCACTTTAACTTTAACTAGCTCAGCACTAAGAACATTTTGAGTCACCGGTTATAAGTATCATTCCAGAGTTTGAAAAAAAAATTTTTTTCCAAAAAGACAAACTTATTATGGGGCCCAAAAAACTACATTATACAACTCAATCTTAAAGTATAGTTACATTAACATATGAATGAAGCCCCATAGGCAAAATGAGGGGGATTTAAAGGCAAAGTCAATTGGTTGAGTCACATTCCTGAGGCAGACTTCTTCAACCAAGAAGGGAGGGGAGTTGACTCATCATAAGTTAAAATGATATAAAATACAACTTCATTGGATTTGGCTATGTTTTTGATACACTAGTGCAGTACAGCCCTGAGGCTCACTTTCCCAACCCAAGTCACTAGCAGATTGGGTTCCTATAGTGGGGATTGGCTGCTTGTCTAGGTTTGCCCTCCACTTGAATGCCATATTCTAGGATGGCTTGCTATTTTATACAAGCCCCATAGTGTGTGATTGTCTCCTCAACCAAAGCTAATGTATTTCCTGTGTTGCTTCATTTCATTTCAATGACTTTCATTCTTTTCCAAATGGTAAGGACTTTTTCACCTATTTACATACATTTGATTGATTAGAAGTTGATTCACAGGTCTTAGCAAATTGATGTAGATATTTTAAATTGACTCCCTCCCTTACACTAACAAAATGAACACTTTAAAAGAAGATATCAATTCTGAAATCTGCCATTACAGAATATCAGCCACCATATTAAGTAAGCAGATGCTATTTCTAATTCCATTGAATAATTCCATCAAGAAATTGGTTCCAAGGAGTTGGAGACATAGGGTCTCACGCAGTCCTTTTCTCGAATGCTTCATAGATGCCAGCTTAATTAAATCACGAGCACTTAACAATAGCCAGAGGGATATTGGGAAAGAAAGTTCATCAAAACCTTAGCATATGGACAGTCAGTCAGTCTCCACATGTGGTTGTATCGGGTTACTTGTACATAGATGACTAGAGTCTTAGGACAGCAACACGTGATTCCATTAGAAAATGTCAACAAGGCATTTGCCAAATCTGCTATTCCCAAACCCTGAAGCATTTGTAATTTCCACCACCACCACGCAATACATAAAAGAAAATGTTTTCTATCACCCCATTTCCAGAGTGGAAAGGGGAATTCATTCACTTCTTTCATTGATCTCAGACTGGGAGAGGATTTAAAAGTTGCGTAGAAGTTCCTCTCCCATTCCACCAGGCTCTTCCCTTCAGCTAAATCAGGTACTTAACGCACAAATTTAGAGAGATGTCGCCCCAGCACTTCCAAATGGGTAATTACAACCCAAGGAAGAAACAAAATAAGTTACTCAATTCCAATTCCTAACCTTCATCACCCTCCGGAGAACTTTCAGCTGCCTGACATCACTGTCAGACATCACAGGTGCAGTTCTTCCTACCCTCGAGGCTTTTAAGCAGGGCACATGACCCAGATTTTGACCTAGTCTCAATCTTCAGGCTGCCGTCATGGCCTCAAGCTGCCTCGTCGTAATACAATTATACCGATTTCTATCTGTCTGCTCTGCCTTTGCTAACCTGTCCTCCCAGTCCTAGCCAGACCAGCAACGTTGTTTGAGAAAAGTACTGGAAGCTTAAGGCTTTATCGAGAGTGGAGTAAAGAAGAAGGGGGAGGAATGAAAAAGGAAGGGAAGTGCTCTTTAAAAACAAAAACCAAAACAACTTTCTTAAAGATAGGTTATGTAAAAATGTGGTGGATACATGCGGAACTGATCAAGGGGAAACAGGGCAGGGCGGGGCGGGACTCCCAGTCCCGTACTCCAGGCTTTCCCGCTACAGAAACACTGAGCTGTCAACTGTGGCCTCCTCAGGGCTTGGATCGCACAGGGAAAAGCTCTAAGTCAGTTTAGTTGCTCGTAACGTCAAAGAAGGAAATGGGTAGTTTCTCTCATACGCAGACAAGCCCCGCCTCCAAACCTGAGACCCCTTTGCCAGTCTTGGAAACTCCTTCAGCTGCAAAGCTTCCCAAAACTCGAGAAGGAAAATACTGAGCTACCCTCCTGTGCAAGCACAGCTCCGGAAAAGAGCTCCCTGCAAATACTGCAGGGGGAAGGGCAGAGGAGGCAGGAGGGTGAGGATGAGGATAAAGGTGTGGGTGGGCGCTAGGGCGTGCAATTGTTATTCAAGTGAGACTCCCAGCTCACAGGTTACCCCCGAAGGTAACATCAAGCACTTCTCTACAGCTCACAAAATTGAACAGGCAATCCTCCATCTCTACAATTTCCCAATTTCTTTCGCCCTCCTGCTCTAACTCCGCAAGATCTTGAGCCACAAAAATTTCCTAGGAATATGGGTGGCCCCGCACCCACCCATTCCACCTCCTTGTTGAAAAAAAAAACATCTGTACAGGTCAAGGCATCTTTAGGCTTAACGAATCCCATTCACCTGCGGCGTTATTCAGACAGTATAAACAATACTGAAAAATAGTCACTCAATCCCTCATTTCCAATTTTTCCCCAATCATTTCCAATCTCTCTCCATCCCAGAAAACTGGTCCCTCCCTGAGCCATCAGTCGGCTCCCTGAGCCCCTTTCTAAGATCCCCGAGGGCAGGCCAGGCTGCTCATTTTCCAGGGTGCAGTAAGTTTCAACCCTTACCTGTCAATTAGCAGAGAAGTTCAACGCGGCCCCTCTCTCCTGTCCTCCCTCGCCCACTCCCCTCCCCTCCATAACAAGCATGAACTGGCGCCCTCTGCTGAGTCACCCGAAAGAGTGCCGGGGGGGTGGGGAGAGCGGGGGGACCTTGGAGAGGAGGGGAATAGTGTATGGAAAGGGGGCCAGTGGGCAGCAACAGATCCAGGAGCAGAGGTTAATGTGCAGTGACCCACGTTACTTCTTTCCTCTCCCTTCTCACTTACACACCACCTAGCAAATACCCGCCTCTAGGTTAAAGGAGGCAGGCTCCACCCAGCCTTTCCCAACGAGAAAGAAAGAACAGTCACTCTACAGTCAGCGCCCGGAGCCAGCGGCCAAAGCCCCGTACCCCGGCAGTCTGGCGAAGTACCCCCTAGGACGCTGACTCGAAGGGAGCCGAGCCAGAAGAAGAGATCCACCTAGCGGGGAGGGCGAAAGAACCCACACCCTGGCCCCGGGCGGCGTCCTAAGGGAACTGCCGGGAATCAGGCGGATGCAAATCCTATTTTAAAACTCCAGCAGATTTTTTTTCCCTGTCCTTGAAAATTGAGTGCTATCCAGTATTCCCAGCAGTTAGACACTGAAAGTGGCGCGGGGGGGATGAGAGGGGACGGCTTTCGGGGAAGTCCGACTTTATTAATTCCCTCTGGGTCCTAAGGAGAGCAGTCAGGGCGCAACTTCCACCCCAGAGCTCCGGTGCCCCTGAAGTTTAAAGGCCAACTAGGCAAGCCTCGGGCTCGGGGCTTGGTGGAAAGGGATCGAGCAAAGAAAGAGTTGGAAGCAGCGTTCTCTCTCCAGTTTTCACCAGGCTCTCTCTCACCTGTGCAAACATCCACAGCATAAACTGGTGGACCCCACGGAGATACTGGATTAAAACGGCCGTTTCTAGTAGAGTGGAAGGAGGTGTGTGTGTGTGTGTGTGTGTGTGTGTGTGTGTGTGTGTGTGTGTTTGGCGGGGGGGGGAGGGTGGGAAAGAGAACAAGTTTGGAGAAGAATAAAAGTTATCCAATTAGTGTAACATGCAAACCTCTCAATGCCAGCTGGCTGAGGAGTAAACTCAGAGATGAGAGGATCTCTCCAGGGACAAATAGAACTCGCGCATATCCATGCACACGCACACGCACACGCCTCCCGATCTTACCTTGCTAGGCAGTTGTGTCTCCCCAGAAAGTCCGGCTGGCCAGCAGCGCTCACACACCTGCCTGGACCCTCTCCTCCAGAGACAAAGATAGCGGTGGAGGAAAAACTTTCAGGGTGCAAGCCCCGGCACTGGATCCCAAGGAGAAGGGGCACCAAGCCTTAATGCTCCAGTCTCCGAATTACAACTGCAGCTCCCCGGGTGAAGCTGGATCCCAGGGAAAGGGGGAGGAGAGGGACAGAGGGTCTTGGCCCCGTAATCTCCCGCAGTACCACCAGCAACAGCCCGACACAAGTTTCGAGGCTTTACCCGAGTCCCCTGTGCGTCCTTTCCCCAGCTTCTTCAAACCTCCAGCCTGGAGCAAGGAGTGGAGTGTATTAATTATATAGCGACCTCAGCCGCGACCTCCCCGCGGTGTTATGTCCCCCTCTCCGACAGCCCCCTCCCCTCTCTCTCTCTGTCAGTCCACAGGCGCCGGGCTCTCTGAGTGGTCAGACCTCGTGCCAAGGAAACCCGGCTGGCTCGAGCCCACCCCCTGGGCGCGCGCCCGGCCCTCCTCCTCCTCCTCCTCCTCCTTCCCACTCCGCCCCTACTTGGTCCGGCTCATTTAGGCCCCGCGCGCACACGCTC
The DNA here is from genome assembly GCF_902635505.1 of Sarcophilus harrisii. Taxonomy (NCBI): domain Eukaryota; kingdom Metazoa; phylum Chordata; class Mammalia; order Dasyuromorphia; family Dasyuridae; genus Sarcophilus; species Sarcophilus harrisii. The sequence continues at coordinate 224,579,758 of NC_045430.1, forward strand.
CTGACTCTCGGGCAACCGCTCTGCGCGCCGGCACACCCCCCTGGCTACACTCGCCTTCGCCCGGCGCTTCCGGGGGACTGAACTGAGCTTGCCTTAAAGGGCCCGTGCAGTCAGTTTAGCCGCAGTTCGGCTCCGCCCCAAGTTGGCCTGGGCTGGAGATGAAAGCTGCGGATGCGACTCAGAGCTGGAGTCAAATCCTAGAAGGGCTTAATCACGTGTTCCGTTCTTATTTGGGGTTTGGTTGTCCTCTGCTCTGGGGTTCCTTCTCTACCCTGGCCTCCGGTCACCTAGTGCTGGTCTCATCCCTTTGTATTCAAAGGTGTATCTCTAACCAGGTGTGTACAGAAGATAAAAGCCTTAACCTACAATCTGGGTTAGCCTAAACTTCCCTTTGTCAATCAGCTCCTAACTCCAGCATCAGGAAGCATTTACTGAACATCTTCAGTGACTAATGCTCCTCTGTGTTCTGTCTTTTCTGTTTCTTTTTCTCTTTATCTTTCTCTGTGTCCTTCCGTTTCTTTTCTCTATTCTTTTTTGTCTCTCTCGTCTCTCCTCTTTTTCCCTCCGTCTCTCTGTGTTTCTGTCTAGTCTCTCCTCTTTCTGCCTTTCTCTGTCTCTGTCCTCTTCTTTCTCCCTCCCTCCCTCGAGAGACAGATGGAGGAAGGGAAAGATGAACTGTCGCTGTCCTCGAGAAGCTTAAAATATACAAGCTGCATACGCATGCTACTTTGGAACTGGTCCAAGATGTACAAATGACTGAAAATTAATATAGGGTACTAGAAAGTCCGGCTTGCCTTCGCTCCGGGCTCAGAATTGCCTAATATCATTTGTTAATTGCAAAATAAACACATCTTCAGATCCCCTGCCAGACCTGGGTTGACTTGGGCAGTATTTTACACCTTTGGTGAGAAAATAAAAAGAGGCAGCTGGCAAAAGTTGTCTGCACTTAACCTGTACAGATCAGCGGCATGTGAATAATTAACCCTCACAGCTTGGAAGAGGTGATCTTCCACTCAGTAATTAATTCTTGTAAATTTTAGAGAGTCTGACTAAAGTTTATCTTGTGTACCTAAGGTCTCTAATAACATTTTGTTAACATTCCCCCAGGTTAATCTTCTTTCTCAAAAAATTGAATATAAGGCTCAGCCCTCTAGTCCCATGCTTGGGAACTTTACCATATACTGATGTCCCTCCTGGACTCCCAGTCCAAATTCCTTCATTTCCATTGGGGTGAACTCAAACCCAAAGAAAACATCATACTCTTGATGGCACCATCATTTATGTACCTTCCATGATCCAAGGTCTGAAATTCTCTCAATCCATAATCCTTTCTCTCTTCCATTTCCCTCTATACCCTCATGCCTCTTAAAGCTGTCATGGTGGTTTCTAGTCACTGGATTCTGCATTATCAGTCAATTAGGCCTTCTATGGCACTTTCCTTCCCTCCTAAATATAGTTTTATAACTTTGTGCTGTTCTCTATCCCCAAATCTTACCTCACTAATATATTCTATTCATCCCTTTCCAAACCTTAGCTCTAGGCCATACCCACCACTTACCTGGCTAGATTAAGGAATATTTGCCTGCCCCTGAAGAAAGTCACATAACCACGTTGACTAGCTTCACTACAAATTTATGTTAATCTAATTTCCACTGGGGTTCCTTTTTATCTCATGAATCTTTTTCTTCTTCCCAGGTTGACTATTATCTTAATTGTCACCTTCTGTTCCAAATCACATTTCCTCAAAAACCACTTAGATCATTCCTCCCTATCACTATCCTCAAAACTTTACCTAGAAAACGGAAGCCACCCATTGTGAGCTCCTCCTCCCGAGCTCTGCACTTCAGAAAATGTCAACATTTCCCTATTTTCTTCTATGTTCTAATCTCTTAAAAAAGAGATAGTCTTTTTCTTTTTTTAAATTTTATTTTCATTTGAAAAAATTTTTGGTTATATTGAGTTCTTAGTTGTCTCCCTTTTTCCCAATCCCACATTAGAGAAGGCCAACATTTGATGCAGGTATGTGCTGTTATATATGCACATATATTATGGATTCTCACTCACACACACACACACCCATCCATAGCCTTTTTATTTTCCACATTACTGATTTCTCCCCCGCATCCTTTCCCTCAAAGCCTACTCCCAAGGGAAAGGAACTTCCAGGTCTAGGAAGTACCCTACCCTCCAAGGCAAGGGATGTTTTGTAGCAACTATTTTAAATTTTAGTCTACTGTCCCCAGGCACCAAGTATGTGGAGAGGTTTGGAGGGAGTCCCATCTGCAACCCCCCCCCCATATTTCTATACCTATGTATCATGATAAAAATTAGATGATATTGGAGAACAGACAGGATGAGAGTTCCTGAAAGAAAATAAAATATTAGAAACTCTAACCCCTTTACAATGAGAGAAGTAACTATTGGCTGATTTTTAAGGAACCTAATCTTGAGTAAAAGTTGGGAGAGAGCTCAAAGAAGTGCATAATCAAGAATAAAAAGTTCAGCAAAATTAACATATCAAAATTTAAGATTAGTGTTTTCAAAATATCTAACATCAAATTCAGTGTGCTATGATCATGTTCTTTGTAAGTCATTTCAGTGATTTCTGATTCCATGACTTCATTTGACGTTTTCTTGGCAAAGATACTAGAATTGGTTTGCCAAGTCTTTCTCCATTTTACAGATGGGGAAACTAAGGCAAATGGATTAAATGACTTGCCTTGGTTCACACAGCTGGTCATTGCCTGAAGCTAGATTTGTACTCAAGAAGAGGAATCTGATTCCAAACCCAGTGCTCTCTAGCCAGCCACATCACCACTTAGCTGCTTATTCCTTCTACAAAAAAGGTTCACATCTTCAAGAAAAAGCAGGAAGTGTGGTCAAAGGATATGAACAGACAATTTTCAGATGATGAAATTGAAGCTATTGCCACTCATATGAAAGTGTTCCAAATCATTATTAATCAGAGAAATACAAATTAAGACAACTCTGAGATACCACTACACACCTGTCAGATTGGCTAAGATGACAGGAAAAAATAACCACGAATGTTGGAGGGGATGCGGGAAAACTGGCCAAAATGTTTGTTGCAGCCCTGTTTGTAGTGACTAAAAACTGGAAAATGAATGGATACCCATCAATTGGAGAATGGTTGGGTAAATTGTGGTATATGAATGTCATGGAATATTATTGTTCTGTAAGAAATGACCAGCAGGACAAATACAGAGAGGCTTGGAGAGACTTACATGAACTGATGCTGAGTGAAATGAGCAGAACCAGGAGATTATATACTTCAACAATGATACTGTATGAAGATGTATTCTGATGGAAGTAGATTTCTTTGACAAAGAGAAGATCTAACTCAGTTTCAATTGATCAATGATGGACAGAAGCAGCTACACCCAAAGAAAGAACACTGGGAAATGAATGTAAATTGTTTGCATTTTTGTTTTTCTTCCCCAGGTTATTTTTACCGTCTGAATCCAATTCTCCCTGTGCATAAAGAGAACTGTTTGGTTCTGCACACATATTGTATCTAGGATGTACTGCGACATATTCAACATATATAGTACTGCTTGCCATCTAGGGGCGGGGGTGGAGGGAGAGAGGGGAAAAATCAGAACAGAAGTGAGTGTAAGGGATAATGTTGTAAAAAAATTATCCTGGCATGGGTTCTGTCAAAAAGTTGTTATAATATTAAAAAGAAAAAAAAAAAAAAAGGAAAAAAAAAGAAAAAGCAGGAAGTGGGGTCTTCTCCTATTCTTTCTTTTGGGTCAGACTTGATCATTAAAAACTTAGCTCAAGTGTCACCTCTCAAAGTTTTTTTCTGATTCCTGAATTGCTAGTACCTCTCTTTCAAAGTGATTATGTATTTTTTTTTTAATTTAATATCCTTTTATTTACAGGTTATATGTACGGGTAATTTTACAGCATTGACAAGTGCCAAATCTCTTGTTCCAATTTTTCCCCTCCTTCCCCCCACTCCCTCCCCCAGATGGCAGGATGACCAGTAGATGTTAATTAAAATAAATTAGATACACAGTAAGTATACATGACCAAACCGTTATTTTGCTGTACAAAAAGAATCAGACTCTGAAAAATTGTACAATTAGCCTGTGAAGGAAATCCAAAATGCAGGTGGACAAAAATATAGGGATTGGGAATTCAATGTAATGGTTTTTAGTCATCTCCCAGAGTTCTTTCGCTGGGCGTAGCTGGTTCAGTTCATTACTACTCCATTGGAAATGATTTGGTTGATCTCCTTGCTGAGGATGGCCAGGTCCATCAGAATTGATCATCATATAGTATTGTTGTTGAAGTATATAATGATCTCTTGGCCCTCCTCGTTTCACTCAGCATCAGTTTGTGTTAAGTCTCTCCAAGCCTTTCTGAAATAATTCTGTTGGTCATTTCTTACAGAATAATATTCCATAATATTCATATACCACAATTTATTTAGCCATTCTCCAACTGATGGGCATTCACTCAGTTTCCAGTTTCTAGCCACTACAAAGAAGGCTGCCACAAACATTCGTGCATATACAGGTCCCTTTCCCTTGATTATGTATTATTTTGTTTTATATTTTTATGCATGTGCCTCTCTTCTCCCATTAAAGCCATCCATTAAGTAATCCATTATTTACCCACGATAAGCAGATATTGGATTGAACCTGTGATCTCATTTCAAAATAAAGATTTTATTCTGAATGTAGTGACTAAGATTAAGTTCCACTTGATAGAAATTAATTTTCTTTGTCTCCTACTGTATTGTAACTTTAGGTCACCTAGGCTCTTGTGTTAGGGATGGAGCTTAGAAACCTCTGAGGGTTTTCTTCCGAGGGCCTCAATAGTGTTAGAGATTGCCCCAAGCAGGATTCTTCCTAAGGAATTTCTTCCATTGCCTCAGGGCATTCAAATTGCATCATTTGTAGAACCAGTCTGCTTTTATGTTTCAGAATTTGGATAGACTTTTTTTGTTTTTCTCCTGTCCTAAACTAGGAGAGGTTTATAGTATGTATACACACACACACACACACACACACACACACAGATCTTTTCCCCTTCACACAAATATTTATTTTGAAATAAGAAACATGTAAATAATAGTAGAATTTGAGAGTAGAAATCCAGGGACCAATTCTGCTGCAAGCCTCCCCCAGTCTGTGCTAGTCCCAGGGTCTGCTTACTAATTGGACCTATGAAACTAGGGGACTCAGATACACCTAGAAAATAAGTGGGAAGGAGGAAGGTCTCATGGTAAAGTAAGGTAGAAGTTAGGAGGAGGGAAGAAGAGAATAGGAAGGATATCTACAGGCGGCTGCAAACTTTGTCAGGTCTAATAAATTAGAAAAACTGGGTAGGTGGTTGAATAGGTGGAGAGAGGGGTGGAGTGACAAAGATAACATGCAGTTTTTTTTGTTTGTTTTTTTTTAAAGGTACTCATCGGATGGTGTACTTGTCCCATTTTTTCTCTGGGTCATAGGGCTCCCAGCGACTGGCTGGGAAAATATGCTTGTTCTTCTCATACCAGCTTCTCAGCACCACCTTTCCAGCATGCGACTCATCCTTCTCTACTGTGGCGTCACTGAGCAGCCGAACATCGTCATGGACATCAAAGTTAAAGAGTGGGCCGCTCTTCCCTCGGGCCTTGGTGATGATGAAGTCATAGAAGCTGTGATGATGAGGTATAATCAGATCCTCCTTGATGTACATGAGCTGCTCTACGCCTGCTGACCTCAGCTCACTAAAATCTTTCCGCAGGATCTCCATGGCCTTCTGCAGGAACTGTTGCATCGTATTGCCCTTCTTCATCTTTACAGTTCTCCGGTGCCCAGAGCCATCCCAGTAACTAAAGGTAATCTCGATTTCTTCGCTCTTGATTTTCTCCTGCTTGGCCTCCCATTCCTGTCGCAGCTCCTCCCGGAGCCTGTTTTCCTCTTCCTCTCGATCAAGGTCGGGAAGAAAGCTTGTATCCACATCTGGATTCTTCCCTAATTTTCTCTTCTTGGAAGGGATTCCTTCTCCATTTAGACTGTTAACTCTCTGAAAGGAGGAACCCTGTCTGCTCTTGTTCACGTCTCTGTTGCCTTCCTGTTCCAGCTCATTCTCATCCATATCTTCGTCTTCTTCACCAAAGGTGAAGGACAAGCTGGAGATCTTCCTCTTCTCCTCCTTCTTCCGTTCCTTTTCTCGAAGTTTCTCTAGCTTTAACTGAAGTTCTTTGGACTGTTCCTTTTTAGCCAGCTGCTTTTCCCGTTCTTTCACCAGGGCTTCCTGCTTAGCTTTCATGTCATTCAGGCTCACAAGCCCCACAGTGCTGGACTTGAGCTCAGCCTCTACCGTGTCATAATGAGCTGAGAATTTCTTGTCGATGTTTGATTTCATGATGTTCTCCTCCGTAATCCTCTGCTTCATCTGCTCCATTTGCTCCCGTTGCTTCTCCCGCTTCTTCATCAGATGCATAGCCCGGCCAGCCTCACTGACCGCACCCTTGTACTGAGCCATGGTGGGGGTGGGTGGCGGCCCTCGGACCCAGGCCGCGGAGCAAGAAGGCTAATGTCCACTCGCGGCCGCTGACCGACCTTAAATGAAGTCGGAGCGCTGCTGCGTCAGAGTCACGTTAGCGCTACGTCAGCGGCGGCAGCAGCAGGAGGGGAGATCTGTTCCTTCTAGGATCTCTTCTCCCTTAGGAGAATCTTACTTCTTCTTGCTGACAAATCCTACTCAGTCTTCCCTTCAAAGAACTTTCCCACCACTGGATCATCTAGTTAAAGAGACTAGCTAAGATTCTCGTGGTATTCCAAGCTGGAGAATTGTGTCATTGGGAATAAATTAAGGAAATGCCCTCTATCAGTGTAGGTTCGTCTCCACAACTTACAGGGTAAGTCAGAGTTGCTCAGAGCACTGACTCATTAAATGACTTGTCCAGGGTCACACAGCCATCATTTAACAACTGAGTGTTGAATTTAGGGATCGCTGCTTCCATGACAACGCTCTCTAAAACAAAACAAAACAAAGCTTTCAGTTCTGTCCATTTTCCAGAGAGAGTAGCAAAGGTATGGGAAGGGGATTCTCAAATGCTAAGGAAATCATAAACTTTTTAGAAACATTTATGTAACTGTTGATGCTCAGTATTTGATCTTTGTCCAGTCATGAACCACAGGAGGAACTTTATCCCCCTCCCACCTGCCCCACCCAAACTGACATTCACAATATAAATGAAAACAGACGACAAAAGGAAGTTGCCTCTAAATGGAAGAATCACTTAACACTTCATCTACTTTCAGTAACATCTGGGGTAGAAAAGAGGAGGGGGTAGTCAGGTTTGACAGATGAATGGAAGAACCAAGAGAGAGGAATGATGTATTTCGTGGTCATGTGGAAAGATCACTTCTAGGATATTAAAAAAACAACAACAACAACAACAACAACAACCAAGTGGCAAGATAAGGTTGGGGGAAATTTCTAGTGGACTCTGAGCCATCCTTACTTAAACTCCAGTATTCTACAAGTGATGAATAATTTGGGAGGGATAGGAAATATAAGCACACAAGACTTAGCCCAGTCACTGAACTACTTACCAGCCTGAGAATAACAAAAAGAAGCAATCAGAGGGAGACTAGGAGGTACAGAATTTACAAACAGAAACACAAAAATCTTGAGAGCCAGCTCTGACTTTGAGGAGCTGAACATTTGAGAACTATGTATCATGCTTTTTCTCCCTTCACTCTTGGAAGGTGGAAAGAATTCTGTGGGGCTACTACAACTGAGATGTGGCTTTCCTAGAACTCACTGGTTTGCAGAAGACTTAAATAATTGTTGGGGGCAAAGGAAGTAGTGTTGGTCTAGGAGAAATTGTGGTTGTACAACCATGTGGTAGATGTTCTATTATATATTGCTTTAATCTAGAAACATCTCACACAGTACCCATACAAATCAGTTTGTCTGGGTGGTCTATTCTGTTGTGCTCAGGTCATATAACTAAAGCTCAGTGAAATACTCAGGAGGAATTCATATTCATGGAGGAGCAAAGGAAACTTTTGGCGGGTGGAGATCGAGTTTATTCTAGTGCAAATGTACAATATCTCATCTCTTAGACTAAAAATATAAGTATAGTCACCAACACTTGTGGATAAAATGTCCCCCTTTCTCTGACAGAGCTTGATTGATCTGTAACACTTACTTTAGAGTAAGTTAAAGTACATAATGTGCAAGATAAGCATGGGACTTCTCAGTTCCTGGTCTTTGGGATAAATAGAGTCAAATTAACAGAAATATCAGAAGATGGTTTAAAAAATGGAAAAAAAAGAAAAGATGTTTCACAGGTTCTTCTGGGAGACGTAATTAAAGATAAATATTTTTGAGCTGATGTTCAAGGGCAACCTGAAATCAATGATCATAGATTTAGAACTGAAAGAGACCTTCAGCATCATCTAGTCTAACTCCCCATTTTGTAATTGATGAAACTGAATTAGCTATGGGGCCAGTAATTACAATATCCTCCCAAATGAAACTGATTGCTCCATTATACTCTATTAGAAAGGAAACAATTGGTCTATGTCAAGAGAGTCGTTTCAGTATCATCTGCCTGTGAATAGCCAGATCATAAGCTTATTAGAACAAAGGTTGAAATTAATATCAAATTATGGGAAAAGATAAAGATAGAAAAAAAAGATATGAAAAAAAAATCCACAGCCTCATCTGATTTTTAAAAGTTGTGGTGCTCTGACTTTTCAAATGGGAAAGAATAAAAGTAAAAATATTAACCCTAATACAATTTTAGAAAGACGTTTGATCAATCTTGTAAAACAATCACCCAAACAAGGAAGCCCCAAAAGCACAGAAACCATCTCAGCCAACAAACACTTCTTTTCCTTGCCAAGTAGAGAGATCTGGCAGCCAAAGGCAACACCATTTAAGAATGTATATTTATTTACAAACTATTATTGATCATGGAAGATCATGAGCTTTGTTATCTCTCAGATGTATAAAAAAACAAGGTAAGGGGTAAGGAAAAGAATATGCCAAAAGTATTTAATATCATGAGACCAAATTCAGTCATATCATGAACTTTTAAAGATAAAACTACAAGTAAAACAATAAATGGTAAAATAGAATAATTTTTCCTGAAGTGATCAATTTATATAATTGATTAAAGTGGGCCCACCATGTGAAAAAGAAAATAGCACTCAAGAAGACAAAGACTTGAAAATAGATAAATGAAAATATGAACACCAGAAATCTGAGCTGGAAGCAACATTAACTTTAAAGATATTTAGGGACTGATGATCAAGATACCTTAAAAAAAGGTGAGATTATAGTAGAATGGGAAAAATGTGACACAGAGTCATCATGTAAGGATATGAAAGAATGGTACCAACAAGATTTGCTGGACCTAGGATTACCATGAACCTTCAATTTATAAGGAAAAAAAAAGCAATATTTGTGAAGTGCAGTAAAGCGAAATAAAATGAGGTATGCCTATATACAAATGTATATGTATATAAAATATGACAAATTATGTTTGTACATAATTGTTTGCATATTGTTTCACATTAGCCTGTGAGCTCCTTGAGAGCAAGTTCTATTTTTTTTTTTTTTGACTTTCTTTGTATCTTCAGGGTTTAGCTCAGTACCTGGCAAATAAAGGTCTGTTGAGTTAGCTTGGAAAAATTAAGGAAAAGTGTTTCTTACATATAATGAAATTCTCCTAATCCTCCTGTTGTATATGCTATTATGCTGATTCCATTAAGCCCCAGAAAATCATAGTGCTATCTCGAAGAGATTAAATTCCATTCAAAAGGTTTCAGTCTAGTTATCCACATGGGAAACACAAAGTGGATGAAGAAAGTATGTTGCCATTGTCATGATATAATATATAGGTGGCTGAATAGTCTGTTGATTTAATCCATCAGAAGACACATCTGGGTCTATGGACAGCCAAAAAGGGCCCAGAATTAAACAAAAGGGAAAAAAAAAGTGAATTACATTTAGGAATCTGCATAAAGTTTTTATTGATCCCAAACTGCTTCCTGCCAATAGACTCTAGTTTTTTGAATTCTCTGAGTGATTCTATATGGCTATGGCTATGAACCATGGAAAAACCATGATCTCTGAAGAAACAAATTGGAAATGGCCCAAGGATAATAAAAAGGTACATTTTGGGTGGAAGTAGTCAGCAGCATGCTAATAATAATGATTTCTGCATGGGAAATGATGTAAAAGACATTAATGACATGAATGAACAAAAAAAGATGTGCTTTAGTCACGGAGCAATCCAGAAGGGTAACAGATGGATAAACTTAGTGGTCCTGTGTTGTACTGGCATCCTTTAAATATTAAAAGGCCCAGAAGGCTGTTAGCATGTTCTACAAATATTCCATAGGAGATTTAGTGAAAGACACTGACAATCTTCTCATTTTATGAGAAAGTACAGAGAAATTGAGATCAGCCACAAGTAAAAGAAGTAAAGCTAAAGAAATTACAGAATCTTTCAGTGAATACATTGAAGTCATATAGTATAATACATAGTAAGTACATGGCTTCAATGGCAGAAATCCTGGACATATTCTCCCAAATCTTTAGAAATTGATGGTTTCATGTATGGACTATGAATAACAATAACATATAACACTTTTTAAAGTTTGCAAGACTTGTAAGATTTTTGCCTTTGTTTTATGGTTTAGTCCTTACCATTAGAAAAATACTTTTCTGGCATCCTGAAAAGTAGCCTTGGCATAAGGCCTTAAAAAATGGCAATTAGGTGGCCCAGTAGATAGAGTACAGGGCTTGGAGTCAGGAAGATTCATCTTCCTGAGTTCAAATGCAACCTCAGATACTAGTTGTGTGACCCTGAGCAAGTCACTTAACCCTATTTGCCTAATTTTTCTCATCTGTAAAATAAATTGGGAAGAAAATTGGAGGCCACTTCAGTATTTTTGCCAAAAAGTCCCAAATGGGATCACAGAATTAGACATGACTGATATGACTGAAAAATAACAAGAGCCTAAAAAATTAGGCAAAAAGTTACATAAAAATGGAGAATATGAAGTGTTGACTATTAAATGGAGTGATTAATTTTAAAATAAAATTTAAAAACACCAATCTCAATGAGTGCTTTCACCTTGGAGTGCTGTCCATATATGTTAAGGAAGCCACCTTTGCTTACAATGTTTCTGGAAATCTTGAAGTTCCCTGTAAGTGTCTGCAGCAAATCCTTATGAGCATCCCTAGCAGGGGCTAAGCTTTACTTTTAAGGGTAGATTGATTCTGAAAGCAGAAAAAAAAGTAATTTGAAATCAAGTCCCATGAAGGAAGGAGGTGATCAAGCAGAATAATTTAGGAAGCCAGCATACCATTATAACACAATACTCCATTTCTTGGCTCTAGGCATTTTTACCAACTAGCCTCAATGCTTGGAATCTCTACTTCCTCCTCTCTGCCTCCTGGCTTCCTTTAAACCTCCTTGCAGAAGCCTTTCTCAGTCCTCAATGCTAGTGTCTTCCCACTGAAATGATCTCCAGTTTACCCTGTATTTCTGTTGTTTATATATAGTTGTTTGCATGTTTTCTCTGCCATTAGGATATGAGCTTCTTGAGAGCAGGGATCTGTTTTTTTTTTTTTTTTCCCATATTTCTTTGTATCCTCCATAATTTGTACACAGAAGGGACTCAATAGTAGCTTTCACCAGGGTTCTTGGGCTTAACTTTCTATGAAAGATGATCAGTAGTGGGTGGTGAGGAGGATGGATCTATTATCCATAGTGGTTGTGCTTTCCTCATTGTTGGCTATGTTGTTGAAGTAGAAGCAGAGCCAGGGGTCTGAGGGGCATTGCTAGTCCAGGGACTGTTGGGCTCTGTCAAAACCTAAGGGAAGGTAGCGATTCAGGGGCTAATAGTAGTACCTGTCACAAGACACTTCTAGCCTCTCTCAGGATAATTTATTGTTTCAGTTTATCTAGTAGAGGGAAAAACCCTAAACCAAAAGCTCTAGAAACCCTAACTCAAAAAAACCAGGAGTAGTTCATTTGAATCTAGAAGAAAGAGAAGGCTCATGAAAGACCAAAGCAGAGGATAAGGTACTTCAGGCATGGGAGATTGCTTGCCAAATGCTTGGAAGTAAGCAATAGAATGGTGAATTCTGGGAAGTTATTTACTTTGGTTGGTATGTAGAATTAAACCTATCCCACCATCACCACTGGACATCTTCCCATCAATTGGAAAATGGATGAACAAGTTGTGGTATTTGAAGATAATGGATTACTATTGTTCTATAAAAAAAAATGATGATCAAGCTGATTTTAAAAAGGCCTGGAAAGATTTATACAAACTGATGCTGAGTGAAACAAACAGAACCAAGAATATATTTTGCACAGTAATAGCAAGATTGTGCATTCATCAGCTATGAAAGATGTGTTTCTTCTCAGTGGTTCAGTGATCCAGAGCAATTCCAGTAAATTTTGGTAGAAAACATCTACATCCAGAAAGAGAACTATGGAGATTGAATATAAATCAATACAAATTATGTTCACTTTTTTGTTCTGTTTTTTTTTTTTTTCCCCTCTCTTGTGGTTTTTCTCTTTATTCTGATTGATCTGATTTCTCTCTCCCAACATGATTCATAAAGAAATGTTTATTCAAAAAAGTTAATATACATATATACCCAGAAAAAATAAAACAATTAAGAATACTAAAGCAAACAAAAAAACCACTGGGGATCTTGCAGCTACCTTACACCCTTTCTAGAACACCACCTTCTGAACCAGACTTCTAGATTAACTTTTCTCTGGAGGAGTTAATCCAGTCACTTTGGGCATCTTGATATCTGTCCTGCCCTTGGATCTCATTTCTTGATTTGGGAACAGTAATTCAGTCAGTATCATCATTGTTTCTCTACAGGCCCTAACAATAAACAGTCCTCTGGTTCCACTAACCAGTTTTGTGATACTCTAGAGCAAACTCCCCTTCCATGTGCTCTGTCCCCAATTAAAATACTTGATAAACTCCTTGAGGACTGGAATTGTCCATCTTTTGTCTCTGGGTTCCCATTGCATAGTTCAATGTGTGACAAATAGAAGGCATTTGATTAAAAAAAAAAAAAAACAACTTTTTACTTGGTCATTAATTCAGTCATAAAGAAGAATAATATGGAATAAAGCTGAATAGATATGTAGGGATCAAATAGTAGAGAGACTGAAATATCAGGCTGAGTTTACATTTTAATCTACAGATGATATGGGATTTTGAGAACAAAAGAATGATGCAATCAGATCTATTTATTAGGGCATGTGGGAAATGGATTCAGCTAGATGGTACAGTGGATAGAGTACCAGGCTTGGAGTCATAAAAACCCAAGTTCAAATGTGACCTCAGATATTTACCAGGTGGGTGACCCTGAGCAAGTCACTTAACCCTATTTGCCTCAGTTTCCTCATCTGTAAAATGAGCTGGAGAAAGAATTCACAAACCACTATACTATCTTTGCCAAGAAAAGCCCGAATAGAGTCATGAACAATTGAACAATAACAACAACTATGTGTCAGGCACTATGCTAAGCAAATGCACTTCTTAATTCCCCATTTGTGTCCATTAAAATTATGTTAGATTTGGCCCATTGCTCCTGTCTGTGGACATTTTTTGGGATGCTGATGGCTGTCTTTGTAATTAATTCCTTCCAGTTTCTTGTTGTCTGTAAATTTAATAAGCACGTCATAGAAGCCTTTGGCTAAATCAATAAAAAATGTTTCTTATCCTGAGAGAATGGGACACAGAACAGGTGGTTTGTGATACTCAGAAGCATGGAGATATTGACTTCAGGAAGTCCTGGGAATCAAAGAAATGAGTTTGGGCAATAAGACCGCTTTCAAGTTAGTTCAACTCAAATTGACATTGATCCAGTACTGATTCTATGGAAGGAGCTGTGGTTGATGGTGAAGATCAGATACAATAATAAAAGAGTCTCTGCATTCAAGGGGTTGGAAATGAAATACTGAGTTGGAGGCAAGAGTGAAGAGAATGGCAAGCAGGTGTGTGGAGCTGGGGTTGGCAGTGCAGACCAGATGGTAGGGAAGTAGGGAAACCACAAAGGTAAGGTCTGCCTACTTTGTGCTATTTGTTTCAGGAGCAGGCTTGGCTAGAGCTTGATATCCCAGAAAATATTCCAGAAGACAGTCTGACATTTGAAAACCTGTCTTTTCTAAGTAATTGAGCTCACCTTTTTGACATACACTGTCAGGATAGATTTTTTTATTTTTTTTTTTTTTGACTGAGATTCAGCCATATCTAACTACTCTGCCAAAGAAAAATTTGTATCATTCTCAGGCTAACCCACTTAACTACACAAAAGGAAAACCAGAGTTAAAATGGAGAGGTAATGTCTCCATTTGTTATTCACTCTCTCTTCTAAAACTGAGGCAGAAGAAGCCTCACACCTTTCCAGGACTAAATTCGATTCTTGCAGGGGACACAGGAAAGGAGTGAAAGAGAACAGAGCTGGAATGAAAGGGACTTCATGGAACAGCAATATCTGCGACCTTGCTTTGTGTTTTCATACGCTGAGAACCTTTGACAATCAAACATTTTGAAATGAAACTGGAAATCAGTTTAGTGAAAATCACATTATCTGAATAGGCCACAGACATGATTCTAAGGCTTTCATATCAGATTTGCTCTCTGAGATGTAAACAAATTACCTGCTCCCTTCTGTGAGAGAAAAGTTGATCCCAGAAAATCAGGGCCGACAGAACAATAAGACCAACAGGGCTTCCCAGGCTCCCGTGAACTACCAATACTTTGCCTTTCTTCTTAGAGGTTTAAATAATTTCTTAAAAGTCAACATGAGCTGGGCAGGTTGCAAATGCTTTGTGATCCCTGATACCAGGGAGGGTCTGAGGCCCTATTAAATCTGGCACCAATATGGTGAGCCTGTAGGATGGGGAACTATCGGGTTGCCTAAGGAGGGGCAAAATAGCCATATTAGAAATGGAACAGGTCAAATCTTCTGCCCCACTCAGTAGTGAGATCAGGTTGTGAATGACCATAGCACTTCCAGCCTTGGTAATATAGGGAGCTTGTTACTGTTCAGTCACATCTGATTTTTTGTGACTGCATTTGGCGCTTTCCTGGCAAAGATACTGGAATGGTCTGCCATTTTCTTCTCCTGCTCACTGTATAGTGAAGAAAGTGAAGCAAACAGGATTAAAATGGCTCACCCAGGGTCACACAGCTAGTCACTATCTAAGACACGATTTGAATTCAGATCTTCCTGACTCTCGGCCCAGAATTCTATTCTTTGTACCATCTTGCTGTCCCAAGGTAGGGAAACATATATATATATATATATATATATATATCTTATAGCCTCCTGCCTTTCTCTCCGTTTCCCTATACTCCTTCAGGGTTCTGCTATCCATTTTCCAAAAAGATTTGAGAAATTACTCCTTAAACTTTCAAAATCTCCAGTTATCTGTAAGATGGAGATAATAAATGAGCACTGCCATTTTGAAAACCTTGTAATATAAATGTGAATTCTCATCGTTATTGAATCTCTGTATTTAACTAGGATAGTTTTTATGAAGCAGACTCAGTTTGTTGTCAGGGTAGTTCTTGAGGATTTCCTGACATAGTGGAATCTTTCTGAATTTATATTATACTGCTAAAGCCTTTGAGAAAGCCACCTGCATTCTACAACAAGGCGTTGGAGAATTTACAGTAACAACTTACAGGAAGAGTTGAATGAAATGGGCAAGAAGGGATGAGTTGCAATCTGCATTGCTGGAGGGAATCCCAATTGCTGACATTGCAGATCCACATGGTTAATAATCCATTGAGTATTAAAGCAATGTATAAAAATATTATCTCATTTGATTTCACAACAATCCTAGGGATTAGGTACTATTTCACAGATGAGGAAGCTGAAGGAGAGAGAAGTTACATGATTTTTCCCAGGATCACACAGGTGGCAAGTGTCTGAGGTTATAGTTGAATTCAGGTCTGACTCCCAAGCCCAGTATGCTATTCATTGTACCATCTAGCTGGACAAATGTACTTGAATATTTGAATAATGTCATATCAATAACTTCAATTGTTTCTATTTTTGATGGACATAATGAGCAATGGGAAATAAGTCCTTTGCTTTCTTGTCTTTTTCTTCTTTCATTTTCTTTCTTCCAAAACTGTTGGAATCCCTCTCTTGTCTTATGGATGAACTCAAATGCCAAGGACACTAGAGTCAAACTAAAATAGAAACAGATCCCCAAGAGCTTCATGTTGACCTAGAAAACTAACTATAAATTGGTATTATTTAGCACCATAGTAAACAGAGTGCTGAAGATTCAAATCCAGCCTCAAATACTTAGGAGCTATGTGATCCTGGGTGAATCACTTGGTTTGCCTCAGTTTCCTCATCTGTAAAATGAGCAGGTAAAGGAAATGGCAAACCAGTATCTCTGCCAAGAAAATCTCAAATGGGGTCACAAAGTTGGACATGACTGCAAAACGACTGATCATCTATCCATCCATATTATATTGTATTTTTATTTATTTTATTAAACATTTTCCAATTATATTGTAATAATTAGGGTACAGTCAAGAGTTTTTCAGAATGTGGACCTCAATTTTGATACTTCTCAAGTCAAGGGATCTTACTCTAGTTTTTGTTATCTGAGTGATAGTTCAGGGCCTCAGTTACCTCATCTGTAAATGCAAGGATTCAACTAGATAGACTTTGAGGTCCCTGTTAGGTTCAGATCCTATGATCTTTCCCCGATTTCCTCCTTTTTTATTAAAGCTTTTTATTTATAAAACATATGCATGTGTAAAAACATATCTGCCCTCAGGGAACTCTTAGTCCTGGGGCAGAGGGAGAGGGAGGAGAGAAAAAGAGTCCAGAGCACCATGATCAGCTATGATCAAACAACTACAATCAAATAAGATGATTACAGGTCAGTGATGGATAATTTTAAAGGGAAAGCACCAGGATTGAGGAGACAGGCTCTTTGCAGAAAGTGGGACTTTAACTGAGACTCAAAAAATCCAAAAAGCTAAGAAGTGGGAATGAGGAGGGAGAGAATATTCAAAGGATAGAAAACAGCCAGTTAACATGCTTAGAATTGGTAGACAGAAAGAACCTCATCCTTGTTGAAGAAACAGCAAGGAAGCCAGTGTCCCTAGATCACAGAATATGTGAAGCAGTATAAAGTATAAGAATACTGGAAAGAAAGAAAAGGATCAGATTAAGAAAGGCTTGAAAGCTAAATATAGAATTTTATATTTAATTCTGGAAGTAATAGGGAGCCATTGGCATTTATTAAATAGAGTAGAGGAGGCAGTGATATGATCAGATTGGCATTTTAGGAAGCTCATTTTAACAGCTGAATGAATGATGGAACAGGAATGAGAAGAGATCTGAAGTGGACAGAGTAAACTAGCAAGCTATTTAAAAATATATGTTTTTATTTTTCAAAAATTCTGAACCTTGGAAGTAAAACAAGCATTTTCACAATGTAGCTGAATGGGAAAAAAAAAAATAATTGCCCATGAAACTGCAAATCTACTTGCTATTCATTTTAAACATATAATAAAATTATCATGTAACTTTCTCTTCTCCCTCACCCTCTGGCCCACAGATTGTGGTACAAATATATCTACATATCTATGTATATAGCTCTATACATATTGATATCTATATATCTATGTCTAAACATATGTGTAATTTACATATCTATAGCTATCTATCTACACACACATAAAACCATTCTACACAAACTTCTGTTCATAAGCTCTTTCTCTGGTTGTAGATAGCATCTTCCCTCAGAAGTCTTTTGTAATTAATTTGGGTATTTATAATAGTCTAGATAACTTAGTTGCTCAAGGTTGTTATTAATCCAGGTATGAAGGGCTGACAACCTGCAGTGTCTCTTGAGCAATGGCAGTGCCAGAGGAGAGAAGGGGACATGTATGAGAGAAATTATAAAGGTAGAAATGATGGAATTTGAGCACTGATTAAATATGGGGGCGTTGAGAGAGAGTAGAGAACTGAGAATGATACCTAGGTTATGAGCCTGGGTGACTGTGAGCATCATAATACCCTCAACAGTGACAGCCAACTTACGATGGGAACATTTTGTGGGGGAAAGAAAATGTTTTCCCAAAATGTTGGAAAGACAATATGTATCTTTACTTTACCTCTGGCAGACCTTTTCTTCTCTTCTTGTGAGAGGATGATGGTGATTCAAAGAGACTGAGAGGCAATTGCTGTTCTCTGACCTCCTTCCTCTTCCCTCTGCCTCCAATTTATCTCATTCTCATCCACAAGCAACACCTGTGTTAGCAAAGGCTGCCTTGCAATGTTTTCAGATGTTATTATCCATAGCTGTGAAGATTCTCGGAGAACTGACCTGCCCCTTACAGTGTACTTGGGCACAGTGCTTAACAGGACATGGTGAATTTAAGATGTTTATGAGATATCCAATGTGAAATGTCTAAAAAGAATCATAAAATTGGAATTGAGGAGAGAGTTAGGACTGGACAAGTAGATCAGGAAGTCATCTTAAGTGAAGCTATGAGAGCACCAAGTAAAAGAGTATTATAAAAAGGGAGAAAAGAGCATCATGATAATCTCAGAGGACCTCCATTGAGTGACCATTTGTCATTTTTTTACTTAGGAGAGAATGAAGAAATGAATTTTATATAGTTTTTTAAAAAAGATTAAAGCTTTTTTATTTAGAAAACATGCATGAGTAATTTTCCATTGGCTCTTGCAAAACCTTGTGTTCCAAATTTTCCCCTCCTCCTCATCCCCTTCCCTAGATGGCTGGTAATTTAATACATGTTAAATATGTTAAAATATATGTTAAATTCAATATATGTATATATATATATATATATATATATTTATACAATTCTCTTGCTGCACAAGAAAAATCAGATCAAAAAGGAAAAAAAAAACTGAGAAAGAAAACAAAACGCAAGCAAGCAACAACAGAAAGAGTGAAAATGTTATATTGTGATCCACACTCAGTTCCCACAGGCCTCTCTTTGGGGGTAGATGGCTCTCTTCATCACAAGATTATTGGAAGGAGTCTGAATCATCTCATTGTTGGAAAGTTGGAAAGTTGGAAAGAGTTACGTCCATCAGAATTGATCATTTATAATCTTGTTGTTGCCATGTATAATGATCTCTTGGTTCTGCTCATTGAAGAAATTAATTTAAACGGAAGGATCTAGGCTAAATAGGAAGAATTTATTGACTTTAGGATTGGTGAAGAACTAAAATTCTTTAAGAATAGAGTCACTTTTATTTGGGAGGGGGGATAAGTTTTATTTGTAGGCAAGATCAAATGACCAGCTGGGTTCCTTACAGTTCTGTGAATCTGTGACAACTAACTTCTTCACAATAGGAATCCTCTTAAGAAGGCTATTTTCTGATTAAAGGAGCATTGGTCAAGGAAACTGGTAAGGAAAAAAGAAAACAGCTCCCCATAATTACCCTCCCTAGGGCAAAGGATTAAAATTACAGACCTCATCAGCTCATTTAGTCCAGCTGGCATTGTCCTTGGACTGTTCATTTATTTGGGGAATAAAATAGGTAAAATTTATCATAAGAAAAGGCCCACCTTTGGCACCCTCTGAGTCAGGAACAAAATAAATGATGTTTGGTAACCGGAGCCGCTGCCTAAAATACAAATACACAAAGCTATTTTTTTTTTTCTGCCAAGAATCTTTGTAAGGAGAACAGAGGGGTGAAATATGTAGGAGTCTTATCCATTTATGACTCCCCAAGTGATACTTAGCCAATGTCGTGCCATATGTAAGCATGTCAGAGAAAAGCAAAACTAGAATTTTTCATTTAGTCTTTATTATGATCTAAATCACAGAAAACCCCACATTAAAATTGTTGCTTTTTCCCCCCATTGTCCCCTAGGGGACGGGTGGGGAATGTGAGCACCCCAGGTCTTCTGTAAGCAGAGTTGGGAAAAGCAAGCTGGAGCAGAATCTTCTCTGAGAGAGCTCCTTGCTACTTCAAAAGGAGAAAAGCTCAGGGAGATGTAACAATGAAGGAGACACCATCAATTTATTTATTAGTTCCTGGATTTGGTCCAGTGTAATTATGGTGCTGAACTCCAGATCAGATTCACTTGACATATGAGAAAGTCCATGGAAAAGAGTAATAATAAATGGATAATAAACCTTTCTGTCTCAAGCAGTAGAAAATAGAGGGGCTCCTGGGGAAGACTGGGAAACAGTCTTTCAGATGATAAAAGCATCTCTTGAGGTTCTTTATTTATTTATTTATTTATTTTTGCCATATTGCCCACAACCAAACCCCTCAAATGCACCCAGGAGGTGTGTGGGTCTTGTGCCTGTTTGTTGTTAAGAAGAAGGCTGCAGTAAAATTCAAATCTGATGGATTCTGGGAGATGATCCAGCCTATTCTAATGGCACCATTTTAATCATTTACTGAAAACAGTACAAAAACAAGTTATGTAAAAAGCAAAAGCAAATAACATTTGAAAAGAGGGCCTATTTTTATGAAACTTTATGGTTTTACAAAAGGGAGTTACAATCATTTTGATTCTCAAAATATTTCTTCAAGTACCACTTGGCTTTTGAGAAAACTCAAAAGAGGTTGACTGAGAGGTAAATAGTTCTCAGTGATTGTGTTGGGGGGAGGGAAATCTGGGGTTTAAAAGCAAGACCTCAGACCTTGATAGAAACCAAATATATATATTTTTAAAAAGAGTTATCTGTACAAAGATATTCTTTTGGGGGGGTTGTAAACAGTAGTTCTTTTTTATTATAGTTTTTTATTTACAAGATATATGCATAGGTAATTTTTCAGCATGTATAAAGATATTCTTGATAGCATTACAAATAATGAATAGCATAAACAAAACTCAAAACCACCTCATCATCCAATGTTAGGGAAATGATTCAATAAATTGTGGTACATTACTGTCAGAGAATGTTATAATGCAATTAAGACTAGCAGATGTGGGGTACACAAAGAAACTGAGAACCGTAGGAAATAATGCAAAACAAACATTTATAAAAACTCAGAGTAGAATCATGAAACCCATACTCACTATAACCATATATCAGGAAATGAGAATGAGAATGAATTGGTAAAGGAAGACTCTCATTGAGAATTTAAGGGTTAGGGGAACCAAAACGTTGTTATAATATTTTATACATTGAAATTCAGTCATTTAAAAGTCAATTTTTACTAAGCAAATTTAATTGTTTTAATGTCAATCCTAATAAAACAATTAGCAAAAAATGTCTACATATTTCATTTGACTTATTTAATGTTTTCCGGTTGTTACATAGAAGGCAATGATTAGCACTGGTGTTTTCCATAACAGAAACATCCCTGGTCTGTCCCTTTCTACTGAAGACACTGAAGTTGTAACCTGAGTGGGGGCAGAGCTGTCTGACATACACTCTGCTATAGCAGCATCCAGTTTTCATTTTTTGGTTGGCAGGGGCAACAGCTGTTTAGTTTTTCATTAGGGCCTGGATTAACACTCAGCTAACTTTCTTTTTTTCACTGCACCTGCCTCATTAGTGATCGTATTGGGTATCACAGCAGGACTGGAGATGTGATGAACATAAGGGGATAAGGGAAATAAATAAGGCACCATGTGTGGGGATTTCTAACTGCGAGTAGCATCCTTGGATCATCCTATTGTGTTCTCACTTGTTATTATGATGATTGGCTTATTATTGTGTAACTGCAGGTACTGTGGTTGCTGAAGAGGTTTATCTTTAAAATGATTTTTTCAGCCTTCTTATGATTATATAATTCATTCAAGTATGTCTTGGGGGTAGCACAAGATGGAAGTCATATTGTACAGGATTGAATGGTGTAGTGGAAAGAGCCTTGGGGTAAGAGTCAAAAGACATATGTTTGGCTCTGTTATTTATTCAAGTTCCTATGGAATTTGACCAAATAACAGGGCTTTAATTTCCTCACCAAAAAAAATACTGGATTTGGAATAAGGATCTTTCAAATTTTTCATCCTAGGATTCTAAGATATAAAATATGAACTAATTTGTTTGGATTGAAGAATACATATTTCATCTACTATATTAAAGTAGTGACTTTGGTTTAAGGATTGACAATCTATGGGCTGTGGACAGGATTTGACCAATTTGACCAAGATCCTGACCAATTGTCATCACTGGCTATCCTGAATAGTGGGAGATCCTGCATCAGTTCAGTTCAACGTCCTTGCAACCCAGGCCAATGTCACAGACCCTTCCAAAGTGCTTACCGTATTGCATCTAATTGTATACATTCTTAACAGTGCCTACCCAGTCCCTACAAATATCAGCCATTTGCAAGCTGTAGGTATACATATGACACAACTTAATGGTGTTCTGAATCTCATCACATCTTATTTTCACTATTGCAGCAGAGTCCTAATCAATCTCTGCCTCCAATCTCTCTCCCTCCAAACTGTCTCCACATCTACAAATTGATATTTTGAAAGCATTGATCTGACTCGGCCATTTCCCTACTCAAGAAGATTCAGAGGTTCCCTAATATGACTACATTTCCCATAATATTCTAAGTCTCAAGGATGAATACATTTAGATGAGGTCTATAGTTCCCATTATGTTGTACAACTGTGGTGCAATCTAAAAAAGAGAAGGAAGATGAAAGTCTTAACTGGGGCTTTGTGTTCATGGTAGAAGAAAAGACTGAGAGTCTTTAAAATTCTTTCGATGACTGAAATTAAGGTGACCAGTATCTGAGAGCACCCAAGCTCAGAATTTCAGGAAGAACAGAATGAGAGAGCAGACAGAGATTCTGGAGGGTAGCCTTTTTCCATATGTAATGGCAAAGTTACCTCTACTGATGACTTGAATCCTTCCTTAGACCAATATATAAGTCTTGGATGAGATGATTTCCAAAACATTCTGAGGACAAAAGGGGAAACTCTATTCAACCATAAAAGCATGTGAGATTATTTTCCTATTCAATATTTAGCTCTTCAAAGGCATGATTCTTGCCTCAGAGAAATGCAAATTGAATTTAATTAACCTTAGATTTTCCTAAGAAAATTAGTGAGGGCAAATAAGCTATATAATGTAAGTTACCTAACTAAATATCCTAACACTGAATCAAAATCTATAAATAATAGGTAAGTGGAACAGACATTACTTTGAAAAGAGGGTTCATATGGGATGACAATTTACCAGCTCAAGATGGTGGGAGATGTATCCAAGAAAGGATGAGAATGTGTTGAGCATATTTAACACAAGATGTTTCTATCTCAAGACGCTTGCCTTGAGAGTATAAGTAACAAGAGTTAGAGTTGGTATGGCAGATTTCTTATCTCTAAATGGGGAGAAGAACAACATGTGAAGCATCCTTGTGGTAACAGAGCACTTCACCCAGGCTTTCCCAAACAGAAACCAGAAGGCCTCCACAATAGGAAAAGTCTTGTGGAAGAAATAGTTCTCTATATATGTTTCCCTGCCAAGATTCACTCTGGTCTGGGTCAAGATTTTGAGAGAAAACTGTTCAAAGAGGTGCTATCTTTGGCAGGAGACAGGCCATCTGGAGCTGTTGTGTACCAGCCAGAGCTGAATATGTTGAAGACTCTATAGCCTGAATAGAAATTGAACTTTAATCAATCAATCAGTCAACATTGTAAAGCACCTACCATGTTCCATGTGCTAAACCTGGTTCAGTGGGGATAGCTCAAGATTTCTTGGCACAAGCATTAGGGATTATAATCCCACAGAATTCCCCCCATATATGTTGGCATTTGGAAGAGCCACAGCTTCCTGTTGTGGAAGGGATAATTAAGTTCATAATTAAATTGAGAGATCTATTGAAAGAAGCCTTAAGAACACATAGGCAATCCAATAGTATGATAAATTTGTTTTCAAGAACCCTGGTCAGGAAAGGGAGTCCTCCTATGAAATTTGGGTGTCGGGAAAGTACAAGACTAAACTGGAAGGTGAACTGAGTGGTTGAAAGAACTGGTTAAATGCTGGGATACAGACAGCCTGCAAATGGCCAAGACTATAAAATAAAACCAACTGCTACTCATAGGGGAGCTGCAAACTCTAGCAAATGTAGATGAGGACATTGTAGAACTGTGCATTCGGGCCCCAAGAGCCATCAGTGATTGCCAGATAGTGGGTGCCAGATGATACCTCATATGGGTGAGACTTGAATCAAACTCCAGAAAGAGATTTGAAGTCTCCTTTTGGTAAACTCTTGTGGATTGGGGACATCTGCCAACACTGCCTCATTTATTTATTTCTATTGGATGCCAATCCACCTCAAGGGAAGATAATCTCCTCTAAGAGGCTAATGGAAGAAAAAGAGAACAACCCATTGGACCTAGAGTACTGAGAACACAAACAATAAATCATCCCAGTAAGAAGAACCAGACTGAGACCTTTTTTGGAGAACAAGAGCTTGATACTCTGGCTCAAGGGATCATAAGGTTGCTGAGTGAGAGCTGACAGAGACCCCAAAGGCCAGGAAGAAGGCCAAAATTACCGTGAATGGCAACATTTGAGGTGGGAGGGGTGAAGAAAGTCTTTGATAGTCTCAAGCTAATTCATATCATGAACTGCCTCAGTATCATGTGGCCTTGAGGCTATCAGAGCAAAACCATGTTACACTCAAAGGTTTTATTGAGAAACAATTCTCTTTTTTCCTATCATGAGCCAACATGCTTTACAAATATTATCTCATCCAGTGCTCATAACAACTCTGTGAGGTAGATGCTATTATTATCCTCAATTTACAGGGGAGGGAACAAAATAGAGTGACTTGCTCAGGGTCACATGGGGAAAAGAGCGTGAGCCTCCTTATTCTACACATTGTTTCTTAAAGTCTCCATTTTCTTCACGTCTCTCTCAGTTATGGCCTTCAGTGGTCAGCTTACTATATTTCCTGTCAGTGAAACCATATCTAGAAAGGAAATATAGAAAGTTGACCACTGAAGGTCATAACAGGTATCAGTAGGTGGTCAAGAAGATTGAAAGGAGCAGGATCCAGGGTAATTTTCTCTTGCCTTTAATCTCTGAGTTTTAAACTATTGAAGTTTAAAAGTGCATTAAGGGGGTAGCTAGTGGGTACAGTAGTTAGAGCACTGGCTTTGGAGTCAAAAAGACTTGAATTCAAATCTAGCCTGGGCAAGTCACTGAATCCCTGTTATCTCAGTGTCCTCAATGAGAATGATAATATTAGCATCTGCCTTTCAGGGTTCTTATCCTACTTAATCTTAGTGCCTTCCCTTTGAGACAACACCAATTTAACCTATTTTTGTTTGCACATTGTTGTGTACCAGCTATTAGGCTGTGAAGTCCTTGAGAGAAGAAGCTGATGTGTGTGAGAGTGTGTGTGTGTGTGTGTTCTTTTGTATCCCATCCACTTAGCACAATGCCTTGCATACAATAAGCGCTTAATAGATTTCTATTGATTGACCGACTTTTCCAATAAGTCGGCATATCATGTTGTTTCTTTCCCTATAATATCTCTCATGTCTGTCCCCTGTGACATGTCATGTCACAAAGCCACAGTCCTAGCTCAGATTCTTATCCTCTCTTACCTAGACGATAGCAATGGCTTTTTCATTGATCTTCTGTCACAAATCTCTTTCCTCTCTTAGCCATCCTTGACATAGCTCCCAGAGTGATCTGCCTAAGTCATCCCTTGATTCCATAAACTCCAATGGGTCTTTATTATGTCTTGAATCAAATACAAACTTGTCTGGCATTTAAGGAGCACCACACCCCGGTCTCTTCCTATCTTTCTCTCCCTTATAGCCTGAACATACTCTGTGACCTAGTCATACTGGGATGCTATTGTCCCTCTCATGTTTGCACCACCTTCGGTCTCCTTGTCTTTGCACTCGTGGTCTCCCATGCCTGGAATGCTCTCACTGCTCATCTGCACTTCCCAGTTCGCCTGGTTCATGCCAAAGACCATCTCCAGAAAGCCCTCCCCTCTAAGGTTGCTCTGTTTTGAATCTGTACTTATCTTGTAGATATCTTTTCATTCCTCCATTTGAACATAAACTTATTTTTGCTTCTTCCCCCCAAAATCCATAGTACTTGGCACATATTAAGCATTTAAGAAATGGTGTTAATTTATTGATTGATTTGGGTACAGTATACTTCCTAAAAAATTCAAAAGAAAATGAAAATTAGTGCTCTTGTAGAAAAAGAGTTTTAAAAAGAAGAGGTTATAAGACTGAGAAAGGACTAGAATTGGCCTCGGCTGCTACTTCAGTTTCCAGTTAGATCTTAGTATTGTTATTCAAAATCTTGACAGCAAGAGAAAAAGGAAATGAAAATTTAAAGGAGCAGAAAGAAAGAGAGGATTAGCTGCCTCTCACCATATATTCTTTGATCTCCATTACTTCTTGAGTTTCTGGGGCTTAAAGACTTAACAGAATTAATTTTTTTCTGTTCAGTGAATGACACTCTACTAAATATCACATCATAGGATGATGCAAATCAAGGTCTGGATTATTTTGCCTTGTCAAATCTACCTCCCTCAAGCTATTCTCCTGGGGTCAGCTAATTTAAATACATTTTCAGGTTGACTATCTGGGGTCAAAACTTTTCTGGAATCCTTGAACCTCGTGTAATAAATTGCTTTGATTCTTTTCTTCACTGTCCAGAATAGGGGGATATACTCTTCTCGCCTTAGAGTAGGGCTTCTTAACATTTTTTCATGTCATAGACTTTCTTGGCAGTCTGGAGAAGCCTATGGTTCTCTTCTAAAGATAATGTTCATTATCTACATTAATGATTGAAGGAAATACGACATTTTGGTCCGAAATTAGCGAAAATGAAGATATAAATTTTTCCCCACCAAAGTTCATGGTCCCCCTGACATCCATCCATAGAATTTTTGAGAATGTATGGATGTAAAAGTTTAAGAAATCCTGCTCCAGAGAAACTTATAACTAAAAAACTTAAAATAACTTTAAAAAATGGGTTGATGGACAGAATAGTGAGCCTACTTAGTACTACTACTACTACTACTTCTATGACTACTACTACTACTACTATTACTCCTCCTCTTCCTACTACTACTGCTGCTATTATTACTACAACTACTACTATTATTACTCCTCCTCCTCCTTCTCGTCCTATTACTCCTCCTCCTCCTCCTCCTATTACTACTATTATTACTAATGCTACCACTATATTACTCCTCCTCCTTCTCCTATTACTACTATTATTATTACTGCTATTAGTATTATTACTACTGCTGCTACTATTATTACTATTAGTACTATTATTACTGCTGCTACTATTATTACTACTACTACTACTACTCTACTACTATTACTACTACTACTACTACTATTATTATTACTACTGCTACTACTATTACTACTGCTACCACTATTACTGTTAGTACTATTATTACTACTGCTACTACTATTACTACTACTACTATTACTACTGCTACTACTATTATTACTACTACTATTACTGTTACTACTACTACTACTACTACTATTACTATTACTACTACTTGATCTATAGATCAAGGGCTACTGAGAATCTGAGTAACTAGGAACAGTTAGTTAGGAATGGGAGAGCAGTATAGATTCAAAGGAAAATTTAGTCAAGGACAGAGAACAGACTGTTTCCATCCTTCTGACTTGCTAGCTCTCCATTTTATTTCCTCACTCTTTGCTGGGATATTTTCTTTCCTTCCACCACTCACAAAGTACAATAAGGTAGGAGAACTCAAAGCATAGGAATGGTAATCTGTAGACACTGTAGAGAGAAAACACAGAATCCCTCTTTGTGTGCCCTTTCTCCTGTATTGTTGTTCACCCTTCATTCTCAAAGATGACCAATGACATCATTTTGACTTGTAAGTGAATTTGATTGCAATGAGACAGAGCTATACATTCCTCTGTTTCACACTGTTCTCCAGAGACATCAAAAGAGTCCAGTGGCAAAACATAAGTCAGGATGACTGGTAATGACCCTGGATACAGTGGGAGACACTGGCCTTTTAAGTCTAGGTCTTTCCCAGGTCTTGGTTTGTCTAAGGCAGCATCCATCTTGGTTAATGCCCTAGTTCTGGCTATGTTTCACTAAATAATTGAAAGTAAGTGACTTAACTCCTCCAGACCTTCATTTACTTGGGAAATCGATACATTTCAGCTCCAAAATACTATAATAAAATGGAAATGTTCACATTAGCAAAAACAATATTTTGTCTATATTTTTCTCAAAAAAAGAGGAATGTGACTTCTTTGTATTCCTTTTCTTCATTTTATTATTATTTTGCTATTCTGAAAACCAACAAATATTTCATATTCATGTTCAAATAAGAAGAGAAAAACTGTATATTTCCACTATATTCAGCTTATTTCCTTTATTAAAGTATGTAGTAAATTCAACAGATAATTTTAAAGCTAAGCTATCTTGCTCTTCATTTCATCTTATGTTTTATCTTTTGCTATTTAATGCATTCCCAGATTCAAATCAGACTATACCATTTAGAAGAATGATTATAATCTCATTATAATCCAGTAGTCAAGGACTTGACTGGTACCAAGGGAAGTCTATTCAGCATGTTCTCATAACTATGGAGCCTAAAACTAAATCAAGTGAAATTGATTTCATTAAATTAGTGTTTATTTCTCCTTTTGCCATTATGTATTACATGGTACTATTACATAGCAGTTACTATGCTAAATACTGAGTATAAAAAAATTTTAAAAATAACATATACCCATACTTATGGAACTTGCATCTTACTGAAAGGAAGTCATATGTACACTAAGTAAATATACAGATGTACAAAAGAAGCATGAAATATTTTCCAGGACTTTTTGATATCTTGATGCGCTTTTTGCATCCTTGGAAATATACTACAGCCTACCATGCTTCTCTCCATTGCCCTACAAATCATCTACTACTTGGATCCCTTAAAGACTATGGTGTTTTAACTTTTATGTTATCCTTACTTCACCTTAAGCACCATTTCTATATTTTCATTATAAAAAATAGGACATTAGGGTTCAAATGTGATACTTCTGAAGTCACTGATGATGAAGAGGAATTGTCATAAATAATTGTTTTCCATTGACAAATGTTTTCCATTTCCATGGCCATTGGTTGTCCTTTCTGCATATTTTACATAAGAATGCTCTTGGGATCATTGAGCCTCACTGGGTCCTGGTCAGGAATGAAATCTTTATGGTTAGACCCCTACCATTAAGAGAATAATCCTTCAAATGATGGAAACAACCCAATTGAAAATGTGTAGCTATTTTAGAAAGAATGGTTATTCATCTGAAACATAATACGACTATTCATTTACTTTTTTTCAAATTTTTGAACTATTGAATAAAATAATCTCTCTGCATCTGGAGTATTTCAAGTTGCAGTCAAGATTTTTGGCAAGAGAAGAAACCAGATGTTTTAGAGTAGCCCATATCAGATCAGAATTTTCTTTCTAAAATCTGTATTCTTTTGACCAAGTATTGCCTCAAAGATCTTCCAGGATCTATTTGCCAGTTCAATCTACACAAAGGGCTCTGCTTTTTTCTTAAATCTATGATCTGATAAACCTGTGAATTTTACCAGGTCTCCCTTCTCATCTTGGACACAAAACATTTGACATAACACTTAGAAATAGACCTGGATCAATATTAACATAATCAACAATAACCATTTATTGATCCTCCCCTTATATATGCTTTAGTATATGAGTTTTCTAGACTCATTTTAGGGTACAGATTTGGGGTCAGGAACCAAATACTGTAACAGTAGGAAAAAAATGAGATCACCAGCTTCTGCCATCTCTATCCCTGCATTTCTAACTAATTGTTAATAAAGGATAGATCAAGACAATCACATAGTAAAGAATGCAAGGAAGAGCCCTACTAGTGATACATAAAAGTATGTGTTAGTAATGCCAAACAGTAACTTTTTCACTTATTGTGGGTATCATTAAAAAAAAAAAAAAAGGATAGTGGTCTATAAAATCCAGTAGAACTTTATATGTCCTCTGTCCTAAACATCAACTTATAGAGGCATTAAACCTTTTTAGGATTTTAGGATATAGTAATCCTATTTTTTTTCCTTTAAGATATATTAAGAGTTTCCAATTTTTAAAATTTGTTGACATTTCTTTTGCAATCTTTATTTGTGAAGTAAATGCATGTCTTAATTTACATCACTTTGTCTTCATTTGGATGCACATTTATCTACCATATCAAATAGAATGTTCTCATCCATAAAAAACTGATTTAGCTTAAAAACCGAAGACTCTTCCAATATTTAGGACACTGCAGTCAGGAAACTTTGATCATGGAAAATCAGAAATATGGTTTTCTGTAACATGAGGAGCATCCCTAAAGCAACAACTTAACTGCTTCAAGAAGTTAACCAGCTTTACTAGTCATCTGGATTGTGGAGGTGGTGAATTATTCCCTCAAGCTGGCTAAATTTAATGGGGAAAAGAACCAGGCTTAGAAGCCTCATTCAAAGCAGATTCCCTCCAGGGAGATTTTTGTTCATATTCCAGCCAAATTCAGACCTAGATATAACAAAAGAGCTCAAGATAAACCTTTTAAAAACAAATGAAAAATTTGTTTTCTACACACATTTCTTACATACAAGTAACATACATGCATGTATCTCCATGTACAAATACATGAAATTCTGAGACAGCAAATCAATTTTGAATACATTATAATATATAGCTAGGTGTTAAGTGGCATAGTGGCTAAAGCATGGGCCCTAGAATCAGGAGGATTTTAGTTCAAATCCAACATTAGAAATTTACTGGCTGTATGATCCTGAATAAGTCACTATACTCTGCCTCAATTTTCTCATCTGTAAAATGAACTGGAGAAGGAAATGGCAAACCATTCTATTACCTTTGCTAAGATAGTCTCCAACTGTGATTATAACTCTAGCCTATGGCCTGATTTGTTTCTTATAATTTCATACAATCTATTTTGAGATAGGTAGGTGATGTAGTGGAAAGAGCACTGGGCTTTGAGTCAAGAAGATCTGAATTCAGATTCAACCTCAGAAACTTCCAGTCTTATAAACTTGTGTGAAGGACACAATAATTTAGTCTCTGTTTGCCATTGGAGAAGGAAATGGCAAACCACTTTAGTATCTTTGCCAAGAAAACCCTTTGGACAGATACCCCACAGGGTCATAAAAAGTTAGACACAACTGAAAAGACTGAACAATAATAAGTCTGTTTTTTTTTTAACCTGGATCCAAGAAATTATAGAAAAAATATTTTTTCTACAACTGTATCTAAATACAGATTTCCTTGGTAATTCTATGAATTTTATTTAATAAAATTTAAAACAGTCTTCTGAGAAGAGGTTCACTGGCTTGGTTAAATTGATGAAGGAGTCTATGTCTCAAAAAAGTTAAGAACCCTGATTTTATTTTATCAAGAGTTCTCCATTTACTTTATTTTATTTTTACAATCCCCTTGTTTAATCAGTGAGGAAACTAATATAAAAAAGCAAAGGGACTTGAGATCACTTGCAACTGATGGAACTAGATCGGAGAGCTCCTGACCCCTACCAAGGCCAGAGTTCTTTCCACCTTATTATGTTGCTGCTACATAAGGGGAAAAATTTTCTAATAGAAATTCTGAAAATCCCTTGAGCAGTTGTTGATACCCAAGTAAGACAATAGCAACACAGTACCCTAAACATAGGTCTCATGCTGACATTTGAGATGTTTCACTCGCCTAGCCAGTGATTTTCTTCTCTCCCTTTTTGCCTCACCCTTTGAACTCAGTGGGCAGAAAGATGGATGGGGAACGAGAATTGGACTCTTGCCTGATAGTGAAGCATTTGAGTGGGCAGGATGAGTAGCATTGTGCCTTCTAGGATAGAGTGAGCTGTCAGAGCTTTTTAGATTGATGGACTAGGTCTCCACAGTTCAAGTGAAATGGAGAATTAAGATAGTTACCTGGGAAATTGAAATTTAAAAGATCTTATTTTAGGCATCAAATTAATTTATTTCAGAAGAATTCCATAACTATCAATAATAATAATGTACACAAATAGAAGTTGCATGCACCATGAAGACATGGGTTCAAATACTGCCTTCATAGTCACTATTAGTGAGAAGTTATTTTTCAACTTGCATTTCTTTTTTTTTAATGACATTTTATTTTTTCCCTATTTACATGTAAAGACAATTTTTAACTTCATTTAAAATTTTTTTCAGTTCCAGATTTTCTATCTCCCTCTCCCCTCCTTGAATGGATAATTTGATAGATTATATATGTACAATTTTGCAAAACATATTTCCATATTAGTCATGTTGTGAAAGAAGACACAGACCAAAGGGGGAAAAAATCATGATAAAAAACAAAAAGTGAAAAGTAGTATGCTTCAGTCTGCATTCACTTCCATCATTTCTTTCTGTGGAGGGAGACAGCACTTTTCACCATGAGTCCTTTGAAATTGTCTCAGAAAAGCTGAGTTATTCACAATTTATCATTATACACTTTTGCTATTACTGTGAACAATGTTCTCTTGGTTCTGCTCATTTCACTTTGCATCAGTTCATATAAATCTTTTTATGTTTTTCTGAAATCACCTGCTCATCGCGGCACAGTAATATTCCATTACAATTATATATCACAACTTGTTCAGTCATTCCTCAACTGATGGGCGTCTCGTCAATCTCCAATTCTTGGCCACTATAAAAAGAGCTGCTATAGGTATTTTTACAAATAAATCCTTTCCCCATGCATTTTGTTGTTATTTGTTTTGATCTCTTTGGGATAGAGCTAGACCTAACAGAAGTATTGCTGGAGCAAGGTAAGCACAGTTTTGTAGGCCTTTGGGCATACTTTCCAAATTGTTCTCTTGAATGGTTGGGTCAGTTCACAATTCCACCAATAATTCATTTTGCATTTTTTAAGGGATTTCCTCATTAACTTATCCTTAGTCACTAATATTAAAGAAAGGAGACGCGGGGAAGCCAGAAAAGGGCACAGTGTATAGAAGGGTACCATCATATCGATTACCAATGCCAAGCATAGTGTTTTGCATATTGTGGACAACTGACAGACGTTTGCTAAATTGTTGAAACTTTTCTTTAAATGCTCATTGGAAAAACCTAATTAGCTGCCTCCAGGGCTGCCTTTGCATGGGAAGCACCATGGTTACTCTGATAGTTTCAGTTCCTTCAATCAATTTTCTATTACTATTATTTATTCTTTTATTCCATTAACTATTCCAATTAACTATTATTATTTCTTTTCGTGTTGTCAACCTGGGTCCATTGATAAGCACGATATTATCACAAACTTAGTGAAACTGAAAGAGTTAAGATTTGAAATCTGGATTCAAAATCTGGTTCTTGCATTTCCCACCCATGTACTCTTCATAAAGTTACTTCATCAATTCTGAACTTGGTTTCATTTTCTTTTTTGCAAAAATCACATTGTAACAACCTCGCTAGCACCCAGGACACCCCAGAATCAGCTGGAGTCAGGATAAGCAAAAGTCCTCAGTTTTTATTCTTGGTCTTATTCACAGGATTGAACAGGATGGAAGCACAATCTCTGTGACTGCCTTCTCCTCGTCTACCGCCAAGAGTGTGTCCCTCGCTAGTCTTACTCCACCCCCTAGTCCCTCCTATAATCCTCTATTCACCAATCATTGAGCCAGTATGGATAGTGGAAAGGACCATTTTCCAAGCATATGCCCATAGAATATTGTCCAATCAGTAGTTAGCCTCAAGTGCTCAGCATTCCCAACCTCAGTGCGTCAAGGCAATAGTTTCAGCCCTCTACATCACATGCCAAATTTTTTTATACATACTTTAAAAAAAACAAAACCAAAATACACACAATCAAGATTCACAGTTTACCATATAATTCCATTTTCTGTTGTATTGTGTATATGAAAATGGAAAATTTTTTGGTGTTCTGTTCAGAATTTTCAAAAAGAGAAAGTTGAAATAAAAAGAGAAAGCTTACAGGCTGTAATTAAGGTTAGACTTTGTTTTTTTTTTAATAATGTTTTTCTTATTTTATTTTTTTTATTATTATAATAACTTTTTAATGACAGAACCCATGCCAGGGTAATTTTTTTTACAACATTATCCCTTGCACTCATTTCTGTTCCAATTTTTCCCTCCCACCCTCCATCCCCTCCCCTAGATGGCAAGCAGTCCTATATATGTTGAATATGTCCTAGTATATCCTAGATACAATGTATGTGCAGAACCAAATAGTTTTCTTGTTACACAGGGAGAATTGGATTCAGAAGGTAAAAATAACCCGGAAGAAAAACAAAAGTGCAAACAGTTTACATTCATTTCCCAGTGTTTTTTCTTTGGGTGTAGCTGCTTCTATCCATCATTGATCAATTGAAACTGAATTAGGTCTCTTTGTCATGGATTTCTTTGACATCCATCAAATACACTTAACAAATACTTGCTGGTTTGATTGGGCTAGACACTGCGAATTGAAAAGTGGGGATGACCCAGACCCTACTCTGAATGGAATGTTATAACCAGCATACGATTTTTAATTCAGGGATGGACTGCCTCCCTGAATACATCAGAACACATCTTCATACAATATCATTGTTGATGTATATAATGATCTCTTGGTTCTCATTTCACTCAGCATCAGTTCATGCAAGTCTCTCCAAGCCTCTCTGTATTCATCTTGCTGGTCATTTCTTACAGAATAATAATATTCCATAACATTCATATACCAAAATTTGCCCAACCATTCTCCAATTGATGGGCATCCACTCAGTTTCCATTTTCTGGCCACTACAAACAGGGCTGCCACAAGCATTTTGGCACATACAGGTCCCTGTCCCTTCTTTAGTATCTCCTTGGGGTATAAGCCCAGTAGTAGCACTGCTGGATCAAAGGATATACAGAGTTTGATAACTTTTTGGGCATAATTCCAGATTGCTCTCCAGAATGGTTGGATTCGTTCACAACTCCACCAATAATTATCAGTGTCCCAGTTTTCCCACATCCTCTCCAACAATCATCATTATTTTTTCCTGTCATCTTAAGGGCTAGACTTTGTTAAAAAAAAAAAAAAAAGATCTGTCTGTCATATGAGCAATTAATACCCAATGTAATAAATGTAATTCCATGATGAAAATGTTTTATTTTGATTTCTTCTATTGTAAAGTGAAGGATTTGGATTAGATGATATGAGGTCTGTTCTATCTCTCTTGATATGATCTTTGTTGGAGTTCAGCTATGGAAGTCTGATATTTGAAGGAAGAGAAGAAAAAAAATCTTCCTCTCCTTTTTCATAATCTTCCTCTCAGATAAATCTTATAATCAAATATTAGTTACTATGTTGGGTACTTAGAGCTTTCTGCTTCCCAGCATAGAGGGCAAGAGAACTCATCATGTTGAGAACAACTTGGAGGCAGTCCATCCCTGAATTAAAAATTGTGTGCTGGTTATAACATTCCATTCAGAATAGGGTCTGGGTCATCCCCTCTTTTCAGTTCCCAGTATCTAGCCCAATCAAACCAGCAAGTATTTGTTAAGTGTCTATTATATGCAAGCCACTATATGATGCACATAGATAAAAGACAAAATGAAAAATAGTTCTTGCCCTCAAGAAGTCCGCATTCTACTAGCATAGAACATGTGCTAACTAAATATAAAAGTGAATTTATTCAACTGAATTATACAACATATACTAATATTTTCCCACTAATGTCCCAGCATGGTGGAGACATGAACCTGGATTCTCTAAGGATATGACAGCAGAGAACAAACTCTTATGGGTCCTACCAAGCTGAAAAGATCTTGAATATGGTCCAGGGACACGTTATGCTTGTATGTCCTTTTTCTCAAAGAGGACCAATGACATTATGAAAGGGATATCTTGACTTGCTTCTGAATTGGGATTTAAGTGAGACAGTTCTACACCAAGTCATTAGTCTATTTTCTCTTCCAGAGTCATCAAACTTTTAGTGGCAAAAGTCCAAATAAAAGTCAAGATGACTGGACATGGCCCAGTGGGTAGCCTTGGGCTTTCTCGGGGACATAATACATCGGACATCCAAGAGTTAGTTGAATTAAATTGGAGGTGGTTTGGAACTAGATGATTTTCTTTTTAATAAAGAAACTTATAATACAGTGTAAAATAGGCTTGAGTCAAAGAGCTTGAGTTTAAATCTTGACATTGCACTTACTGTCACCTCAGACAAACGATTTCAACTATATACCTTAATTTTCTCACCTGTAAAAGGAAGGGCATTTTCAGCTCTAAATCCATTGTCCTATGGTCTATTAAATATTAAAAAGTATCTTTGTCAGGTCTGGGAAAGGCAGAACCATACCCAGATAAAATCACCATTCACACAGTTTTGAAATATATTAATATCGTTAATATGGCACAATATGTAACAGGATCAAAAAACTATGGATGAATCATTCTGGGAAAAAAATCATTGGGATAAATCTTACCAAAAAAGCATAATGACAAAGCCACTGAAAAACTAAATTAGAAACAGGAAAGTCTGGATCTTCTTATTAGGGAAAAACCTGTGACTGAAAGTATTTGGAGTAAAAATATTTGAAGATTTTCTACATAATAGCAATGGTAGACCCAAGGTATGTCAATTCAACTCACTTCAATTCAAAACTCATTTAAAAAAATTAAGTGATGACTATTTGCAAAACATTGTGTAACATGTTGTTGATTTAGCCTCTGTCATACAAATGGTCATTGTATTTCCTTTCACAAGGAGAACGATGAGAAGTGAGCAAAATAAGAATAGGTGGTGCCATCCCTTCCCACCTCTTCTAATCTCAAAAGTATACGGAAGACAATTTGGAGATTAGTGAGCCAAGATAAGTGTTACAAGGGTTTTGCTTTTATTTTTTCCCTAATGGAATGGGTGAAATGAGGGAAAAAAGTAGATTTTTCTTAACTAATTTTAAGTAACTATGGCCAGTTCCCAGCCTTATTCTGTTATTTTGAAAGAACAATTTTATTCAACTTCCATGAGTTTCTCATCCTCTAGATGAGAAAACTGAAACATGAAAAAAGTCATATTAGTGCCTCTAAAGCAAATGTTCTTAACCTTTTTTATGTGTAATGCACTCCTCTGGCAATCTGATGAAGGCTAGGGAGCCCATCTCAGTATAGTGTTTTGAAAACATAAAATAAAATACACAGGTTAGAGTTTAGAATCAAAAACATTTGTCAAGCACCTATTGTGTTCCAGGCACTGTGCAGAACACTGGTAATACAAAGAAAGGCATGAGTAAATCTCTTCAAGTTGCTCACAATCTAATGGGGATGACAATATTAGAAATAAACTGAAAAGTGGTGGTGTAAGGGGTGGTTATACAGTCCGAGGCATAATAAAGTCCTAGGAAAGGAGGTGATTGGAAGATTTGAGAGTTTAGAGCTTATTTCATCTTTCAAAATGATGATTTTCTGGAAACCACACAGTCCAGAAAACAAAAGAGAAGGTGAATTTTCCGAGAAGTCTTCTTATGTGGTGGAAGATCAGGGAAGAGATCTTCAATGTCTCTGGGCTCCACCCTTTCCAATAGGAGAAAGGGAGGGAAAGACCTAGGGCAGAGATCACTGAAGAAGCGTTTCAGAGTTGTTTTCCTCTTGCAAAATGATGAATTTCTGGAGATCATGCAGTCAGGGTGGGACTTTTAGGTGAGGTGAATTCCCAAAGAGCCTTCCTTACAAAGGAACCAATTATATTGAAATTCAGTTATTGGAATATTGGTATAATAGGAGGTACAGTGCATGTACAGACCTTATTGGCTTACTCAATTGACAACAACCTCTCCACATGGAAGATGCTGAGAAGATGGCATTCCAGTATAGAAGGAGAGACTGTGGACCATATAAAGGCATTCAGTAACTGGTTCCAATCATTTAATAATACAGTGAGGGTCAGCTAGGCAATGCAGTAGATAGAGCACCAGCCCTGAAGTCAGGAGGACTTGATTTCAAATATGGCCTTAGATATTTAACACTTCCTAGCTATGTGATCCTGGGCAAGTCACTTAAATCCAATTGCTCCAGCAAAAAAAAAAAAAAAAAAAAAAAAAAAAAAGTATAAACAATACAGTGGCTCTTTAACTTTTAACAGTGGCAATGGTATTTTAAAAGGCTTGTAAGTTTTAGCTACTTTGTTTTTGCTTTTTTAAATTCTAGAAAAACTTAGCACCTCATGGTGTCTAGTGATCGTCCGTAATATTAAGGGAGTATAGTTTCATGACTTAAATATTCCAAAATGCAATCATGAAGGTATTTCAGCATCAGGACATTCTAAAGTCTGAATTCTAGACACTTTGTTGCAGCAAATCCAGCATCAATGTCAAAGGAGAAGGGATTGATCTTTGGAAACAATCTTTTTCTACCTATGCCAATGAAAGGTGAAATGAATTTTTATAATTTGAGACATAATTTCTGGATAATTTAATCATTATATTAACAATGCCAGCATTCTTAAAAAACGGTGGTCATTTGGCCATCTCTCTCTTAGACCAAGGACAATCAAGGTGGTGGGCTCATTAATTATATGTCTGTTGGAAGAGGGGATGTTCATCATTTGGAGAATGGCTGAATAATTTATGGTATATGAATGTAATGGAATATTATTCTATAAGAAATGGTGACAAGGCCGATTTCAGAAAAGCTTGGAAAGACTTATATGAACTGATCCTGAGTGAACTGAGCAGAACCAGGAGGTCATTGTACACAGTAACTGCAAGATTTTGTGATAATCAGCTGTGATGGACTTGACTTTTCTCAGCATTGTGGTGATACAGAACAATTTCAATAGACTTGGGATAGAAAATCCCACCTGCATCCAGAGAAAGAACTATGGAGATTAAATGTGGACTGAAGTATTGTATTTTCTCTGCTGTTTGTTTTTCTTTTTTTTCTCTCATGATTTTTTTTCCTCTTTTGGTCTGATTTTTCTTGTACAACATGACAAATATGGAAATACATTTAATCTTTAACCTTTGTCAGATTACTTGCTCTCTTGGGGAGGAAGAAAGTGAGGGAAGGAGGGAGAAAAATTTGGAATGCAAAATGTTACAAAAATTAATGTTGGAAATTAATTTTATATGTATTTTGGGGAAAATATCTTAGTGGGGGGGAAGAGGAATATGGGGTGTTCCCAAGGTAGTAATCAAATGTTATTGGCTAATAATTAATGAGATTCAATATTTCAGTGAGAGCTGAACCTATTCAAATGAATTGTTTCATTTACTTCTAAATTATCACCCCTCCCCCAGTCTTGGGCAATCTATTTAAACAATATGTCCCTACCCAAATATGAGTGTAACACAATGGCATTCCCACTGGAGAGAGGAGAAGGTTAACTCAACATTCAGAGTCTGAGTTCTTGAAATAAGGATAAAAGAAAAAGAGAACTCTGAATCTCCCTGAATCATTGGTTATTAATAATTGTTTCTCTCAAGACTTATTCAATAGTGATGCTATCTTAGGATATGAACTTGGGAGGACCGTTACTATATAGGGACTAATCTAAATTATGAAACTAATTCTTTCTCCCCAGACTGAGGTGGTATAAGGAAGATTATGCCCCGCAAGGGGGTATACTGAGGAAAATATTTGTACATTTATTCTTGCTGTAACTTTGAAGTAAATATTTCTTTATAAAAGTTAAATGGTGCTAAGTGAGTCAATGAAATTAGGGTACTCATCACTTATAGTTAATAAAAAGGGGAACAGAGACAGTAAAAGCTCAAGCTAATGGCAGCAAAGTATTCAGAATTTTATCCCTTGGAGCCCACCTAGCTCTAAAAGCAGGGCTCACTGGGGCAGAGTGACATAACTACATGTTATGTCCATAACTACAGGTTAAGAACTCCTATCCTAAAGCAATAGTCATCTGGCCCACTGGTATGTTTCTTATGCAGTAAAATGTTATGGCTGTCATTTTTTTTGTGTGTGATTGTTTTGATCCTTTTTGTAGAATCAATATAAATAGTGTCCTAAAGTCACCCCTGCTTTACTACTGCCACTATAGAACCATCTGATAGACTACTGAAGATGTTGGATTACAATAAAGATTTATGAAGAAATATTAATTCTAACTATTAGCTGCAAGGAAGAGAGGATGCCTTCTCATATTAGGCAGTTTTTGATCCCAGAGTCCCAAGGTCTCCATTTTATCTTATCTACTTTGAGGAAGGCTTCTTTTCATTTCTCTGAAACTTTGAGAGTCCTGGTAAGGACAAGGGATATTGGAGTGGGGGTGGGGGCAATGGATAAGGACTACTGACAGCAAAGGTGACAGCTGGGGAGAGGGCTAGGAGTGCTGACAGTTAATTTCTTGGAGCGAGGAAGGTGGTATCTGCTACTAGCTGTACTGCTCATCCAAGCAAACTTTTAAAAAATAAAGCCTGTTCCAGTAGAAATGTGATGGCTAGGGCAAGCTTTAAAATCAACCATGTAAACCTAGCTTGATCAGTAGATCCTCATCTACTGACTGGAGACCTCGGTCCTAAGGTATATCTGCTTTATTCCTTTGTCTCATTTGTATACACTTCTCTGTGTATCCCTTACTACTTTGTTCATAAACCATGATTAAAATAATAAGGGCTATTCATCCCAGAACTGCAGATCCTCTATGGATATGAAAATGGAAAATAGAGATACATATATAGTTCAGTACAAGTGAAAGAAAGAGATAAAACAAAACAAGAACAACCAAACTTGTGTTTTCAAGGAGATGGATAAAGAGAGAGAAAAAGAGAGAGGGAGAAAAAAAGGAAGGGAGGGAGAAAGAGAGGGAAGAAGAGAGATACAATCACAGACAGAGAGGGAGAGACAGGAACACAGGGATAGACACATAGAAAGAAACAAAGGGACAGAGAAGAGAGAGAGAGAGGGAGGGAGGGAGGGAAGGAGAGAGAGAGAGAGAGAGAGAGAGAGAGAGAGAGAGTGTGTGTGTGTGAGAGAGGGTGTGTGTGTGTGTGTGTGTGAGAGAGAGAGAGAGAGAGAGAGAGAGAGAGAGAGAGAGAGTGAGTGAGTGAAGTGGGTAAGAGTGTTGGACTTGGTAAGGGGAAAAAGACTCAAGTTTGCATCTTGCCTCAGACCTTTATTGGTAAGCATTGTATGATCCTTGGCAAGTCACTAACCTCTCAGCTTTAGTTTTAACTATAAAATGGGGTTGTAATGAGAATCAAATGAGGTGATATAGAAAGCACTTTTCAGACCCTAAAGTTTTATGTAAACACTAGCTATTATAAAACCTCCACATCAAAAAGTATGTCCAGGCCAAAGACGTCTTCGTTTCTCTCTACATTGTGCACCTGACTCTCCATACTTTCTTTATCACACCTCCACATCATTTCTTCCCCTCTTCTCTGGCTCTGCTTCTCAGCTTTTAAAAATTTTCTGTATTGTATTCTCCAATTAGAATGTAATCTTCTTGAAGGCAGGACCTGTTTTTCTTTCTGCTTGTATTTGTATTTCCAATGTTTAGCACAATGCATGTACATAGTAAACATTTACTAACAACTTGTTGATTTGACTTGAATAAGTCCAAAGAATTAAAGAATGCTAATGGGAATGAGTCAGGGAAAATGTCTGTATGAAAACACATGACTGAGAGAGACCCAGCTATAAAAGTTTATTTGTTTTTTTCTCATCCTGACTCATCAGCTTCCATAGGGTTTCCAGCTGCAAGGCAGTACCATTCAGGGATGTAGGAACATGACTGTGAAGTAGGAAACTTCAAAACAGAAGGAGGTGAATTTTAAATAACAACAACAAACGATCTGGGAGAGAAGCTGACTGATTCATGGGGTCAAAATTTAGGCAGCAGGAAATCAGGACTAAAAGCACTTTGTAGTGGCCCAGGAGGTCAAAAATGGGCTATGAGCCCACTGTATTCCATTTGGAACTCAGTGGGGGCAGTTTCTATCTTCTCTGTATGAAAGCATCCCTTAATATAGAGATGTTGACTAGCACAATGAACTTGAGGTTAGGGAAAGTTCAACTCAAATTCAACTTCAAACACTTAGTAGCTATGTGATACTGGACAGGTCACTTAAATGTTGTCAAGCCTCAATTTCTTCGTCTGTAAAATAGATGTAAAAATAAAAATTTTATAAGTATTTTTTAAAATTTTCCCTTTAAAAAATATGAACATAACAAACATGAGCTCTTCAGTAAACAAAGACTAAAAGAAATAGAATGTATCTGAAGCCATATACTTCTTTTTCTTCTTTTTTTTAATTAAAGCTTTGTATTTTCAAAACATATACATGGATAATTTTTCAATATTAACCCTTGCAAAACCTTGTGTTTGAATTTTTTCCCCTCTTCCTCCCATCCCCTCCCCTAAATGAAAATAATCCAATATATATTAAATGCAATATAGGCATACATATTTATACAATTATCTTGCTGCACAAGAAAAATCAGATCAAAAAGGAAAAAAAATAAAGAAAACAAAATTTAAGCAAACAACAACAAAAAGAGTGAAAATGCTATGTTGTGATCCACATTCACTTTCCACAGTCTGGTACAGATGACTTTCTTTATCACAAGATCATTGGAACTGGCTTCAGTCATCTCTTTGTTGAAAAGAGCCACGTCCATCAGAATTGATCATCATTATAGTCTTGTTGTTGCTGTGTACTATGGTTTCCTGCTTCTACTCATTTCACTTAGCCTCAGTTCATGTATCTCCAGGCCTCTCTGTAATCATCCTGCTGATTTATGAAACCGTATTTCTGTAGATGGAATATATATTTTTTAATTTTAGAAATAACAAAAGTGACCTCTTTGTATACTTCTGAACTTTTTTGTTTTCTTTTGAATGTTTAAAAATGTTTAATGATATTCCATTCTTTCATCTCTATTACTATTCACTAAAACTCCCTTTTGCCTTACAACCAAGAAGGTCATTTAGGTCAAAGCACTTAATACATTTATAGATATTGACTATATCTTTAAATACATTGCTTGATTTCTAGTTTATCACCTCTGCCAAAAGGCAGATGGCCTATGTCACCATCAGTCCTTTGAAATTATTATGGCTTGCCGTCTTGATCAGAATTCTGTAGATGTTCAGAATTATTTTCCTTCATATTAATGTGGTCTTTTATGAATTTTATAGTTTTTTTGTGAGGATCAAAGAATATAGCATATGTAAAGCAATTTTCAAAACTTAAAATACTAGGTAAACTAACATGTTATTTATTGTTTATAGGTACTTATGAATATCCCACAGAATTTTGAAGGCAGAATACATTCAGTTGTGTGTTCTAAATATATAAGAAAGAAAAAGTGGATAACTCATGAGTATATTTGTTTTAGATTATATCTCCAAAGATTCTGAATTAGACGGTTGGAAGGGACCTATTGTCTGTCTTCAGGCATTTTTATACTTAAGCCTTCTTCTGGTACAGATGAGGATCTAGTCTATTTTTAAAGATTTCCAGAAAAGGATATACCATTACCAACCTCCCCACCCCCTAGTCACCCATTCCAGAGTTTAATAATCCTCTTTGGAATTTTTAAACTTCATACTACCTAAATTCCCCCATGTTGCTATCTAAGCCCATTCCCCCATATCCTATCCCCCATGGAGATAGGGAACAGGAACAGCTGCTGGTCACCATCCTTCCTGTTATAGTATTTCATATACTTGAAAAGCATTACCAGGTCATCTTACAAGTTAAATAATGTCAATTCTTTTCATCTTTCAGGATAAGAAATATTTTTTCTATTTCTGTAACTATAATTTTCTAGAGTTTTGTCCTGAACTGTGTCTTCTAGTCTTTAGCTGTACAGCCCAGACTTATACACAATTTATTGATGGTCTAATTCAGTTCTCAATATAATGGGAAATTTGCCTCGGATGTTCCCTTTATGCTTTCAGCAACATCTTCCCTACCCACACATCCTCACCTATGCTTACTATTATCTCCTCACTATTCTGAGTCCTTTTGTATGGGGTCCTGTTCTCAAATGTTTGATGTTGATTAATATTGATAGAAGTAACTAGTTGGTTCAGTGGTTAGAGTTCTGGTCCTGAGATCAAATCTAGCCTCAGACACTCTGGGGAAGTCAATTAGCCTTTATTTGCTTCAGTTTCCTGAATTGTAAAATGGTGATAATTATAGCACCTATCTCCCTTTATTGTTGTCAGGATCAAATGAGAAAATATTTGTAAAGTACTTAGCAGAGGGCCTGGCACTTAGGAA
Source organism: Sarcophilus harrisii (assembly GCF_902635505.1). Lineage (NCBI taxonomy): Eukaryota > Metazoa > Chordata > Mammalia > Dasyuromorphia > Dasyuridae > Sarcophilus > Sarcophilus harrisii. The sequence goes on from NC_045430.1 coordinate 224,623,986, forward strand.
GTGCTATACAAATGGTAGCCATCATCATCATCATCATCATTATTGGCTTATTGTCCCCACTTTAGTAGGGGGGGAATCAAAACAAAAAGATCCTTCAGAATGTCAAAGAATAGATCTGTCACTATGCTAATCAGAGAAAATATCAGAAGGCAATTTTTTAAGAACAAACTTACTTTGAAATCTTTTTGCATTTTAAGTTATAGTGTTATGTTACTGATTATAATTGTCCATTAAAATATTAATTTTCCCCCTCTAATGCTTACATATAAAATCAATTCTTCCATTTTATGCCTTTATGATTATTGATTAATTAGCTTCACTCTGTTCTATGACTGTAGCCAGGAATCTAAACAATAACTTTTACTTGTCTTGAGAACATTAATGGGAGTATAAATGGTTCAGGTCTAATTCACCATTACTATTAGCAAAATGTCACCAAGTAAATATTCCATTGATTCTGGAAGTTTCACCTTTGTATATGGAAAAGACAGTATATATTCACACACACATACATACATATATATATATATATACATAATCAGAATTTTATATAATTATGTATCTACCAGAATATATGTACATATGCACATGTCAATTTTTTTTTTAAAATGTGATTGTTATTGGTCCTTCATTCTTGAAGAGGACTAATGACATTGTGAGGAGGATGTCTTGACTTGTGAGTGAATTGGATGTGAATGAGACAGAGCTATACTCTCTCCTTCCTTTCTAAGTGATGTATTCAACTTTTTGCCTTACTGGTCTTTGTTCATTTCTGGTGACTTTAAGTTAGAAAAATTAGATAATAGAGCTAGAAGATAGATAACATCCTGAGTTTTTGATCTTGAGCCCATAAACTTGTTATTTTTAAAAAATTGACAACTGTATTTCAATATAATCAACAATCATTAAATATTTATTAAGTTCCTATCATTTGCCAGGAACTGTGCTAATATGAAAAAAGAAAAATAGCCCCTGCCTTCGAAAAGCTTACAATCTAATGAGCGAAGACAACACAAAAGGAAGCTGAAAAATAAGAATTGGGAGGGGGCAGTGAAGGGGGAGGGGAAGGTATGCAATGAAAGGAATCAATTAGACAAGTCCTAAAGTGTGCAGTCAGGTGGGAAATGAGGAGAAGAATATAATTATTTTCCTTTATAATCCTATGTATATGCTATATATTTTATTTATATATACTACATCTGAGAAGGGGTTTATAGGCTTGATCAGACTTCTAAAGGGATCCATGACACAAAAGATAACACCTAACCAAATCCAGCCTTAGTTGTAGTAATGCAGTACCTGAAAAAAGACATGAGTGAATCAATAAGCATTTTTAAGTATCTATTGTGTGGCAGGCACTGATAAGTATATATATTAAAAAAAAATTTTTTTTTAATTTCAAGGGGCTTTCATTCTATCAGAGGAGATAATGTGTACATATAGAAATAGATACAAACATACAAAAGAAATTAATTCTTTTGGCTTAATTAAAAATGAATTTGCTATAGAATCTTGCAATAAGAAACAATTACTCCTGGGAAAGGTCACAACTTGGTGTAATTCAATTAACCAGAATGCTTTTCTCCATGTTAGGAGGGATCATGGTCATAGGTCCCCTGGGACCAGGAGTCAGAAGCATTTTATTGTAGCTATTTTTTAGCTGTGTGATTTTGGTGGTCAATATCTGGGGAAAATAGTTGAGATGAATGAGTTTCTATGAGGCAAAAGCATAGGAAAGACTAACTTTTCAGTTTTTCCTGAGTTGTTCTTCTCTTTTGTCCTTGTAACCATTTTAAAATCTCATGACAATCTGGCTTGTCCTTTTGCTTAAATGTTAACATCACGAGCTTCTTGGGCAGGGTCTCCAACATGGGTGTTCTCTACCTAAAAGCATTCTTTGCACTCATAGATGATGAATGACAATCATGGAAAACCAAATACCATTGTCTGGGGATTTCCCACTGTAGCAACTGAAAATGTTATACAAATACCACTTGTCCTCCATTAGGACCATGGGACAAACCTGATGATGTTATCTGTCCATCTTTTGGTGAAGAGATTAAGCTAAAAAGAAAGTAAAAGAATTTTCCTCAAGTCCAGAAATGAATCCTCCTTTTCCATAGAATTGGCTTAATTTGACATGATAGGGAGATTAGGTAGTCAAAGTCACCATCCCAAAATGCCACAAGTGGTTCTTAGATAGCCCATCTATTTATGTCCAGGAAGGACAGGAAAAGAGAAGGTCTTAGGGCACCTCTATAAAATGGGAATGTTGACTACTATACCTACTCCATTGGATCGGATTGCACAGATTAAGTGTGAACACTTGGATGTATTTTTTAAGTGGGTAAAAGCAATATAAAATGTTATGGTATTATTAATTATAACAATATCCCGGTTATTAACAGTAATAACGAAAGAGCTGAAGAAGGATTGTTCATTAGAAAGAGAAAATGCCAAAGTTCCATATTATCTCAGTATTAAGGGGAAACCAGAGTCTAATGTAATAGTCAAATAATGAGTTAGGTTGCCCCCTGGGATCCAATTCTCATTTCCTTTTTGCCAGATACTTAGAACTAAATCTGTTTAAATCTCCTATCCTTGTTAAGATATAGTAAATGATCTAAATCAAAATTATCAGCATATGCATAGACAGACACACAAATATATTTAATAATCATTAAAGATAATATATATATATATATATGCACAGGTACTATCATTGTCCCTCATTCCTCTTATTGATGACTTAATAGTAATAATAATAATAATAATTGCTATTATTATTATAGCTAGCATTTATATGGCACTGTAAGATTTACAAAGCTGTTTTCATAGGTTATCTCATTTGGACCCCATAACTACCCTGCAAAGTAGGTTCTGTAATGATTCCTGTTTTCAGAAGAGGAAACTGAGGCAAATAGGATTAAGTGTTTGGCTTGGAGTCAAACAGCTAGAATCAGAATGGAAACTCGGGTCTTTCTGACTTCCAACTTTATAATCAGCTAACTGCAATGATGGCATTCCTGGTGCCTCACCCAATGGATCAGAGGCCAGTCACTATTGAAGGCTTAATTTCAACATTGATGATCTCAGTTTGAGGTAGGAACTCTTTGTCTTATCCTGGGTGGCTTGACGCTGTATTGAGGATGACTAATTTATAGCCAGTTCATGTACTTGTGTTACGCCCTTGGATATATAGGAGACAAGAGACACAGGAGCATAAAGAACAAGAGTCAGAAGGTCAGACACAGAGAAACTGATGGGACATACATGGGCTTAGTCTCCTGCCGGGAATCCTGTTTAGCCATTGTCTCCTATAGTGAATTGTGGCTATAAGAGGATCATGTGTTCTAGGGCAGGGCTTCTTCAACTTTTTCCACTTGTGACCCTTTTTCAACTGAGAAATTTTTATGTGACTTCAGGTATATAGACTATAAAATGGGTATCCAAATTAAACATTTACTGATAATAAATCATAATTTCACAACTTCCCACATGGGGTTTTTAAAGGTCTCCCTTAAAAATTTAAGGGAGAAAAAATTTTAAGAAGCTGGGCTCTAGGGAATCAAATACATGTGTTTTCAACCAATTGATTTTCATCCAGTCTCCCAACTCTTCCATCTTCTTTCCTCTTCCTCATTTTCTCCTCTTCCTCCTCTTTCTCTTTTTTTCTCCCCCCTCTTCCCTCTCTTTTCTGTCTGTCTCTGTTTTGCTTTCTCTTTGTCACTGAGCAAGCTCCCTAGAGATAACTATTAGGGATAAAACAAAGTTCTCATCAGCACTGGGACATTGATAGTCTAGGATAAAAACCGGGCATACACTTTACACCAATAAGGTTTACCCCAACCAGAAAAAGGTTGACATCATTCTAAAATGATAAATTTAAAATGGGGTAGAGGACAACTCTTAAAGTTAAAGGAATTCTTAAATTACTGCACCAGTAAAAGACCTAAACAAACCATCAGAATGATTAGTAAAGAATAGGGTACTAGACACAAGTCATAGCTTCTTGAACATCAAGTACCATTTCTATATCCCAAGGAGATCATAAAAGACAGAAAAAGACCCACATGTACAAAAAGTTTGTAGCAGCCTCTTTTGTAATGGCAAGGAACTGAAAATTGATTGGATGCCCATCAGTTGGTGAATGTTATGGTCTGTGAATGCAATGGAATATTATTTTCCATAAGAAATGATCAGCAAGATGATTTCAGAAAAGCCTGAAAAGACTTATGTCTGCTGATGCTGAGTGAAGTGAGCAGAACCAAGAGAATTTTGTACACAATAACAAGATTATATGATGATCAACTGTGATGAACTTGGTTCTTTTCAACAATGTAGTGATTCAAAGTAATCCCAATAAACTTGGGATGGAAAATGCTATCTGCATCCAGAAACAGAACTATGGAGACTGAATATGGGTTGAAGCATAGTATTTTTACCATTTTTAGGTTTTTTCTTAAGTTTTTTTTTTCCATTTGGTCTGATTTTTCTTGTAAAACATGACAAATATAGAAATATGTTTAAAAGAATTGCACATATTTAATATATATCAGATTACTTGCTATCTTGGTAAGGGGGAGGTAAGAAAGGGAGAAAAAATTTAAAACACAAAGTCTTACAAAAATGAATATTGAAAACTATCTTTAAATGTATTTGAACAAATTAAAATACTAGTAAAAAATACACACACATATTTGTATTTAATGGTAGCCACCTCTAGGGTCAGAGACAGGAAAAAGGAGGGAAAAAATTTACATGATAATTTTATTAAATATTTAAAAGGAATAGCAAGTTGTATATAATATATTTGCAGTTTTCATGTGCAATCATCTTTTTTTAAGTTATACTATGTTATGGAAATGTTTGTTTTATTCTATAAATTATAATAAAATAAATAAAACATAAAAAGACATACCAATCAATCAATTAGAAAGATCAGGATGCCATGATTTTAAGTTTTGATAGGGCACATGGAGTAAAAGAGAAAGTAGCTGTGTGAATCGAGGGAATTGTCCACAGAGAAATAGGGATAAGACAGAGATACTCTGTCTATCAAAAATTTTGCCTCTTAAAAGCTATTCTAATTCCTAGCCAATGATTAAAAATCAGGAAATCTAAACTCTAGTAGTCTACCAGTAATATCTGTGTGACTATGGTGCAAGTAAATTAATCTCTTTCTGGTTCAGTGGTAAGGGAGGTACAATAACATTTTCTCTACTCAATTCATAGGATTGATGTGAGCATCTGTAAAATGGGGCAGCTGGCCTAGATGATTTTGAAGTTCCTTTCAGTCTAAATCTCATTATTCTATGAACAAATAAAACAGGGAAGCACTTAGATAGATACTAGATTCAGTGTAACTATCATATGCTATATATATGATATAACTGCTTCTTTATGAAAACAAAATTCTAGGAAGAATCTGACAAGATCCTCTAAGCAAAGTAGATATACGTCTTGATACTTGTTGATTTAGATACAAAAGTGGACCTGGGGAAGCTGAAGGACACGGTTAGGCCAAAGGTTTATGGATGACTCAAATACTATCTCGTGCTTGTTGATCACAAATACTTTTTATTAAAAGAACATCAGAAGAGGCTAGTGACAAATGACAAATACCTAGCAACATCACAAAAATGTAAACTGATTATATCTTTATATAAAAAAAAAATTAGCTACCATACACAGAAATCATTTCATAATCAGCTATACAGCTATGCATGGGAGTCAGTTCATCTATTGGTTAAAAGTCAAAAATCTCTGACAAATTTGAGGAAATAAAATTATGACCCTGTGTACAATTATGCAGCCATCAACAAGTTGTTAAACTTTGGAAAATAGGAAATGGACAAAACTTTAGGAGGGGACATGGACAAGAATTCCACATGATGGGCAGGCAAAGATGAGTTTCTATTTTCATTGCTGGAAAACTCCAAATCAGTGAGATCACAGATACATTTAAATGAAACAAAAGACATTTATTCTGCTTTTCAGAACCTCTTGGAGAGCTTTAGCAGATGCCATACAGAACTAAAAGAATCCATAAGTCACTTCAGCCAGTAAACTCAATCTCCTCACCACACACAGAGAAAGTAAAGGAAAACACTATTAAATATAAGGTCATTTGCAAAACCATTATGGAGAAGAAGGATGGAAAACTGAAGAAACATTGCCTCATAAAACTGTAAAAAGAAGGAAAGATGACTCTACAGAGGATGAAATTACACTGAGTGTATGTGGGGTTTATCCTCATAGTCTTTATCAATTAAGTAAAAAGGCAAAAGAGCATTAAGTGGCAAAGAGAATAGAACATAGGACCTGGAGTCAGGAAGATGTGAATTCAAATGTAATTTCAGACACTTATTAGCTGTGAACTCTGATCAAGTCACCTAACTCTGCCTCAGTTTCCTTATCTGTAAAATGAGTTGGAGAAGGACATGACAAACCACTCTAGTATCATTGCCAAGAAAACCCCAGCTGAGGTCCAGAAGGGCAACGAAGCAATATGAAATGGTCACTGACACTTAAGAAGATAAAGTCAGGGAAAGCAACTGGACCTGATAACAAGTAAAGCCAATCTGGAAACAACATCATGTTAAGGTTAAATAGTGAATAAATTTTGAGATATCCCAAAAAAGACACAGTTTAAAAGGAAAGGAGAAGGGGATCAACCTTATGTTTTTAGTTTATTACAGAATTGTGATTTCATTGGTGGAACAGAAAAACTGATGTAATAATGATTGTTCTGCAGTCTTAAAGAGTTACCTGGGCAATGAAGGGTTAAATGATTTGTCCAAAGTAACTCTGCAAGTATGTGTGTGTGTGTGTGTGTGTGTGTGTGACATGAACCTAGGGGTGTGGGTGTGTGGGGTATGAGTGAGTGGTGTGTGTAAAGATAGGGACGAGGGGAGAGAAAAAAACAGAGACAGAAAGAGAAAAAGAAACAGAGAGGGTGAGAAAGAGACAGAGACAGAATTGGAGAGAGAGGGAAGCAGAAGGGAGAAGGACAGATAGAGAAACAAACAGTAAAGAAAGACAGTAAGTAAATGCTAAACTACTTAAAGGTATCTGTGACCTCATTGATTTGGGGTTCTTTCCAACAATGAAGATAGAAACTTATCTGTCTGCCCATTATGTGGAAATCGGTTTACCGATTACATAGCCATACACCTAGCATTCCCCTTCAGTCACATGACCTAACCATCCCTTCTCTTCCTCTTCTTAAAAAGTTATCCCTGTGCCTTCCAATTTCTTATTGGTCATATAGCAGCCTACTCAGATTCACTATGTACCTCTCCTTTGTTCTTTGAGTTATATCAATATATCAATAAATATCAGTAACTCTTGGTAGGGGCAGCTCATACCAGTTAAAAAAAGCTGATTGTTAAATTTCAGTAGGAGTATTTGTATCTCATCACCGAATACCTCAAATAAGTCAGGACTTGAGCAAATAAATTGGACATGATTTATTGTTTTGCCGGTATGTCTAGACTTAAGAAAGTGATGGAGAAAATGATATTCATGTAGATGAACTATAAAAGTGTCTTGTATAGACATATTCCCCTGGAGAGTAAAAATTAAATTTAAATGATAAACATTTACTAGCATACCTCTTAAGCTTACCTTTATGTCTACTTTTTTATCTCAATAAAATCTTTATGAGAATGATCCAAGAATACTGTGATAAAATGCTTGATGAAACTATGAGAAGGGCACAATCAGACTTCTGCAGATTTTCTACAGCAGAACACTTTCTTGGCAGTGAAAAAATATGGAAAATATGGGATGTCAGATTTTTTATTGATTACCCCCCCAAAATGGAATTAACTTGCTAGGACAAAATGCAGCCTTAAAATAGCCTCCTTAATAAAGTAACTTGTATGCATATATTAAAATTATACAAGATTCCACAATAGCTATAACTTTGTTCAATAACCTACTGGGAAGCGCTCTCAATTTAGAGAATGCTACTGAATACTACTCCCTGTTAGTGATGATTGAACAACATTATTGAAGGGCTTTGATTTTATTTTGCATGACATACAACCGAATGGAATAAAACTGTTATGCAATTTTTTTTGAACCATTCAGAATTCCCTTGTTCTTTTGTGGCCACCTTTGAATCAGAGTTATTGAGTAAATAGTATTCTCCTTGTTTACCTAAGGTGTAATTCACTACAAGTCATTATGAGTCACAAAGTCCAAGTAGAAGAAGGATTCCATTTAGAGACTGAGATTTTCCCAGGTGCTTCCTTTTGCAGATGATATTGTGCTGATTATACCAGGTCACCCTAAATGAAATTAATGGAAATACAGAAGAAACTGGCATAGTCACCCACATTGGAAAAAGAAAGTAGACTGAGAATACAGAATATATAAATTATGACATGAAGTTGGATGAGCAATTCATTGAATTCATCCATTTTGGATTATTATCTAGGACAGACTCTAGAGATTGACAATGAACTAAGAATAGGATAAAGAGATTACATTATGGATTGCATTTGGAGAATCATGCAACACTTTCAGTGATAATAATCTTCACACTATTGCATAAAAGTATTTTTTAACTCCAATAATCCTCTGATGATGTGAAAGAGATGTAGACTAAAAGGTGACCCAAAAGAGCAATACAAAAGTATAACATATTGTTGTTATAAACAATGGCCTATGGATGAAAAATGATAGAAAAGACATCATCAAGCATATATGTAACTAGAAAAGGCAGGCTATCATATGTAAGATTATTTAAGGAAGATGTATAAAAAGACATGGATAAGAATAACAAAGAATGAGAAAGTGCAGGAGATAGTGATCGGCTCTAGTGGAGGGAGTATTTCCTGATGAAATCCACTGAAGGCTGAAATATACTCTTATACAAAATATATTGAAATACACTCTTGCATATTTGATCAGCATATTCATTTAATCAAATATACAACTTGTTACCTGGTAAAAACACCATATACAAATTATTGCTTTTATATTTGTCCAGGAAACCAATCCTCTCCAGACTTTGGAAATATCTTTGAATATTTTCTAAGTTCCTGCTTCACACAAATAGTAGATTCTTTAATAGTCTGATAAATGCCAAAGAAAGTATATATTCCATCCCAAATAATATCTCCAATAAAACAGTGAAGGAAGTTATTCATCTTGTTTCACCTTTGTTACTGTCCAAATAGAAACTAAAAATATCTTGTACAATGAATCAGGCACTGTTATTGTTCAAGAATCATCACTTCTATCATACCCTAAATGGTATCTTTAAAACTTGCTTTTCCTAGGTGGTTCTTACAGAGTCATCACCTTTATCCTTAGGCCTTCTACAATGCCCCGGGAGTAACGGGGCTATATTTTTTTCTGCTCTTTCCAGGGTATGGAAAGATCTTGGGACAGAAATCTTAGTTTGGCCAAAATGCCATCCCTGCTTAGGTTAATGATGTAAATAGTAAATCCTCCATTTAGGAGAAAGGGTCTAAAAAAGAGATTTCTGACCCAACCACATTCTGGAAAGGATCCAAGTTGTTAATTCATCTTCATGCTAAGTGGCTCACCCTCACTCTGAATTTAATGAGCCATTTCTAGAATTGGATGAGTATTCACAGGCCTGCGACATGAAGAATTGTTCTGAGGACTGATGTATGATGCTTGGCATTCCAGCTGAGCAGGCAAAAAAGCAACAACACTCCACGACTGTCAAAATGATCAACATGTGTTGACAGAAGTTCATTTCAGTTTTATGACTTATTTCCAAACTGCATCTAGTTTGGTCCCCATAATATACAAGGTATACTCCACTAGCCCACTGGCCTGTGAGACACTATCAACTCTTTTTTTCACTCAGCAGGGTTCTTTCCTTCATCCTGGGAAAGAAAGATTCCTGTGTTCCTTTGAAATTATGAGTGGACGATTAAGCAGTACCAGTTCCTAATAAGGCTGTTCACATTCTCACTGCTACATAATGAAGTCCATGTTCCCTACGCAAGGAATGCAGAGCTGCAAGACAAACATCTATTTATATGTTTAATGATAATGGTGTTTATCTACTATTTAATCATTTGTGTAAAGTCTTAGCAAAGGGGGGGGGGGGGGAGGAGGCTTGTGGTAATTATCCTGGTATGAACCATTCATATCCAAAGATACAGAACTGGAAGGTTGGGAACATTACAGTTAAAATAGCATATTCTTTATGATACATATTCTAACATAACCTAACTATTTTGAGGATGAAGATAAGGTGCATTAGCAAGTTTGATTAATGAGTGAGATTATCTTGAGATAGTGTTAGCTCGAGATTGAGTTGAGCCTGTCTGGAGACCGGGCACTTTGTCTCCTTTTAAAGAGTGGCATTTTATTATATTTGAGGGGAGTGTCCTTTACTATTTGCCCCAGTCTGAACTGAGAGTGGAATGCACTACAGAATAAAAGAGGACCACGCTGGGACAATGAAACCAGATGAGTCTATGGATAACATGCTGGAATGTTAGACCAAAGCTGGGTTCTGACTTGCCTGGAGGAGTTTGGGGGGCAAAGCCCTATTTGGGGATGCCTGGGTTGCTGCTGGAAGCTTCCCCCCACTCCAGTTACTTACATTTTTAGGAGCCCACAAGTATTCTGGGGCCCCTTTCATATAAGATTCCTGCATACAGCCTTGGGAGAAAGCTTTTTCAGTCTGACAGAAACATAAATGCAGTGACTATCCTTATTTCTGAAAAAAAATAGGAGTAACTCACAGGTCAGGTGGGCTTCCTCGCTTTGTACTACATTTTAGTTCATTCTAGTTTCCTGTAGGACTGAACTCAAGAGTCCACTGTCTCTCACACAAGCCTTTTCCATTCACTCGTCTCTGTGTATTTGGGTTCTGCCCCAGGTTTTTGTTATTTAGTTGATTAGTTGTGTCCTACTCTCCATGATCCTAATTGGGGTTTTCTTGGTAAAGACACTCAAGTGACTTGCTGGTTTTTTGACTCCAGTTCATTTTACAGATGACAAAACTGAGGCAAACAGGGTTAAATGACTTATACAGGATCATACAACTAGGAAGTTTTGAACTCAGCTGGTACTCTATCCATCCCGCCACCAGATGCCCTTTGTATTTATTTATCTGTAGCTAAGTCGTTTCTTCCCAGTAATATGCAAATTTCTTGAGGATAGATACTGTTTCATTACCAACTTTGGATATCTAGCACCTAACCAAGTGTCTCATGAATAAGAAGATGCATAATAAATTCTGATTAAATTTAATTCAATTCTATTTTTCTATTTGTTCCTCTTCTTCCCCTTGTTCTGATGCTTTCCTTAAATTGTTAGCTCCTTGAGAGCAGGGATACAGTTTTTGTTCTTTTTTTTTTTTGGTAGTCCCATCATTTAGCACAATGCCTGGTAACAGAGTAGCAGTGCTTAGTGTAATAAATGCTCATTGACTACCAAAGTATTCATTTTGTATATTATTTCTAATATTCTATACTCTATACTGTAAAATATATAGTACAATAAATACTATCTACTAATGTATGTTCATGCCTCTTCTGATAGAATGTAAGCTTTTTGAAAGCAAGAGATGGCACCATCTCTATCTAAATCTCTAGGAGCTTAATAAATGCTTGTTGACTATGTTTTTCCCTTATATATACTTCTTTTTCTCCCATGGAATAAAGGAATTGTTTAATTTGGGTTTTAATGGATGATATTTATGTACAGCAAGTAAATTAATAAGATATTTGACTTAACCCTTTTGATTTGGAAGTTATGCTTGTTTTATTTAGATGAAATGATAATGAATTTAAGACTAGGCAGAACAAAAATTGGTTTCAACTATCTCCCTGAGAAATGCCAAATTTTATGTGCATTATTTTTGAATTATTGTACTAGTAGCATATTTCAAATACAGAAGAAATTGTTGGCATCAGTAACTCCAGCATTCACTATACTTAAGTCTGTTTCTCATATTTACAGTACATGAATATTTGTGAAAAATGACAAAAGGTGTGTGTATGTGTGTGTGTGTGTATCTATCCCTTCCTTCACATACTTCTAAAAAATACAGGGTAGTTATAAAGTCAGTCTTCTAAGACCTAGGGATTGAAGAGGGACAATGTTATAGCAATAGCTATTCTCTCAGACTGTGATGCTTTTTTGACACTTAGAGTCAGGAAGGATCTATTGGACTTATTTCATAGATGAGGTACCTGTTATCAAGAGAGATCTTAGAATCAGAGATTTAGAACAGTATGGAACCTTGGAAATCATTTCTTCTAAGTCCCTTCATTTTACAGATCAGTAAGTAGAGGATGACAAAGATGAAAAGGAGGAAGAAAGGAATAAAGGTAACCCAGAAGGCCTGGGTACTTTTTATGATTCTGGCACCAAATGAGAAGTCATGTGGGATAGATAATTGACCACTAGTATTGCAGTCAAGACCTTGATTTGAATCTACTCTGGACACTTATTAGCTTAATGACCCTATATAAGTCACTTTGTTTTTTTTAGCCTCATTTTCCTTATGTGCAAAATGAGGGGATTGGACTCAAATCTGTGATCCTATAATCCAAAGCTTATTTAACTGTATGTTTTAATCCTACTTGAGGTCTTATAACTGAATGTGGGGATTGTGAAATTATCATTTATTACATGTATATATATGATATATATATATAATTATATAAATTACATATATTATATGTATTATATATGTTACATATATAATATAATATATAGTATATATAGTATTATGTGTATACAAACACACACACATATATACAAAAATGTATAGAGAATATATGCTTGATTTGTAAACCTATTTTACCTATGTATATACCTAGCGTCTCATCAAAATTTCTGGGGCAAAAAGGCATAGTGAGTGAAAAAATTTAACAACCCTTGCTAAAATTCATGAGTTAGCTGAGAGGAAGCTAATTGCATAGTGACAACAATCAATCAGAAGACCTGGTTTTGAATCCTGCTTCTAACACTATCTGAAATAAATAACCGTGCTTTTCTGAATCTCTGCTTTTCAATCCATAAAAGAGGCACGGCCTGCTGAGGAACCTTCTAGCTCAATGTATAGATAAGTTTATGCCCAGTTCTGGTGAGATCCTTGAACATATCTAAGCATCTATTTCCTCAGCTATGAAATGAGAAGTTTGGACTCAAAAACGCTTACGCTTCCTTCTAGTGCTAAACTCCTAATCTTTCTGTCTGTAGCCATACTTCTGATCCTGGGATACTTGAAGGAACAGGGCACACTCCCAACAGAAGGCAGCGTTCACGACTACAGACCCCACCTTGCTGATTGCTGCTGGAGCCCAAGCTTGGACCCCAACCCTGGTAGGACAGCTGCAGTGACATCCTTGGGGAAAACTGTGACTTTTCTTTCCCAACCTGAGCTTCTTGTGAAGTTCAGCCTTCTCTCCCCTGAATATTTTATAACTTCCAGTGAGTGACTGTTCTCTTTTCTGAATTCTTAGGACATTTAATATCCCTAAGGTATACTTATCTCATACTTTTCACTCACTGTTCAGGACACCTGTATTTTGTTACTTAGTATTACATATGTCTTGCCTTCTTAACTAGATTACAAATGCCTGGAGGATAAAGATTATTATTATTATTATTATTTGTTTCTTTATTATCCTTAAATCTTCAAACTTTATCCCAAATGATTCTGCTGTAAAATGTATGGGAGAGGCATATTGATCTAAAGTCAAAAAAACAATCTAATTGTCTCAGACACTTATTAAGCTGTGTGATCCTGGGTAGGTCATTTCTCCCAACCTCAGCATGCCCAACTGAGATAATAATAACTGTTATCTTTCAGGACTGACTTTAAGGATAAAATGAGATGGAATATGAAAAACACTTTTCAAAGTTTAAAATACTGTATAAACAATAGCTAAAAAACCCCAAAGTGTATAAAGCCAAAACAAAATTTATATATCTCATTTAATTCTCAGCAATGCTGTGACATAAGAATTATTATTATCTCCATTTTACAAATGAGGAGTGAGGTCAGGAAATGTTAAATAACTTGTAAATATTTGAAGTAGAATTTGAACTCAGATTCCTGACTCCTAAGTTCAGCACTTAAGAATATTTGGAAGAACCATAATGCATCAATTGACAATGAAGGTTTATTATTATTATTAGTTGTAGCAAAGAAAATAGAGATAGAAAGATGAAAATTTTTATTTCAAAGTAAAATTATAGTATTTATAATTATTAATCTTTAAAGTACATTTGCACAGATAGAAGAAATTGTGGTATTTAAATAAAAAAAATTATCACATCAATTGTCACATCTGTACTTTCATTTGTTAAGATGGAGGAACTCAAGGTTCTTCCAGTTATTACATGATATGAAGAGATAGTAGGTGCTATTTTTTCTCTTCCTTCCTTCCTTCCTTCCTTCCTTCCTTCCTTCCTTCCTTCCTTCCTTCCTTCCTTCCTTCCTTCCTTCCTTCCTTCCTTCCTTCCTTCCTTCCTTCCTTCCTTCCTTCCTTCCTTTTTTCTCTCCTTCTCCCCTCCTCTTTATTTCAACAATTGGGATTAAGTGACTTAACACTTTCTAGCTGTGAGAACGGACAAGTGTTTGAGGCTGGTTTGAACTCAGGTTTTCCTGACTTCATATTTTATTTTTTTTAAAGAGCGAAAGAGCGAATTTTTTTGGAAAACTTTTGGGAGCAAGGAGAGTAATAGATCAAACTTCCAATTCAACAATGAAGAGAAATATCTGATTATGGGAAGATATTCTTAGCACAGATCTTACTAGAGTAAATAAATGAAGCAGATAAAGAATCGGACAACAAAAATCTTAAAGAGTATCTAAAATAAACAATAGCTAAAAAGGAACCCAATTCTTTAGTATACAGCAAGATACAGTTCATCAAAAATTTATTAGTATTTTAAAGATGGACATTTTGATTATTTTAGTCAAACATTATATTTCCTTTCTAAGACTGATTCTATACTTACAAAACTGAAAACATTTTAACAAATCCATCAGGTGGTCTATTTTCTGTTTCTGATAAAATATGAGAGGATGCTTTGCCAACCAATTCATAAAGATAAACATATTTTTCTAGTTTTATTCTTTATTATTTTATAGTCGTTAAGCCTTTAGATTTGTTTCTTTTATTGAATTCAAG
Source organism: Sarcophilus harrisii (assembly GCF_902635505.1). Classification (NCBI taxonomy): domain Eukaryota; kingdom Metazoa; phylum Chordata; class Mammalia; order Dasyuromorphia; family Dasyuridae; genus Sarcophilus; species Sarcophilus harrisii. Next base: position 224,639,138 of record NC_045430.1, read on the forward strand.
GTGATGATGGTTCTATCCATGAGAAAGAAGTGTGTTCACCATCCACTGATAAAAATCTTGGAAAGTTACCCTAAACCACAGAGGAAGCCTTTAAACAATAATAATTCCCTCAGGAATTCACTATGCTTTTCAATAATTCTCATTATCTACTCTATCATTTGAATCATGGGCCCATGAGTAAAATTTTCCTAAGAGGCCCACTGTGCTGCTTTCAACATGCTCACTCTAGATCCTGGAGGGGAATCAGGAGAGGGCCATAGGTAAAGAGAAATATGGAAGACTTTTTTTTTTTTAAAGAATATTAGATACTAGAGGAAAAGGGCAACTTATTAGCAACTTCATTGAAATGTCCCTTTATACAGCTCGCACCCACTTCAAAAGGCCCAGCCTGTGGGAAATGCACAGACAAATCCAATTCAGCCTCATGTTTTAAACTTTCCTTTCACTGATTCATCAATAAATCTAAGATGACATATTTTTCTAGAAATAATGAAAAGACTTCCTTCCTTCTTTCCTTTTTCCTTCCTTCTTCCCTCTCTCCCTCCTTCCTTCTTTCCTTCCTTCCTTTTCCATTTCCTCCATTCTTGCCTTCCTTCCTTCTTTTCTTTCTTAGTAGTATATCATATTCTTTTAAAAGTATTTATCATTTGTAAATAAAAAGCTATAAAAAATATTTATCATGATAAATTTGCCATTTTTACAAACATTAGTAGCATACAGAGTCCATTCTGTATAATAAGAAGAATCACTGAAATTTGGAGTTTGGGTTCCAACTGGCCTACCTGGTGTTTCCCATTTTGTTTTTCTACCTCACATTTATGTATTTTTGTCTGTGCTATATTGGATGCCTGGATTGCATCTTCTCATCTTTATAACTTTTTAAAATTCTTTGCCTCTTTCATGGCTCAGCTAAAATGTAACATTCTATGGGAAACCTTTCCTGGTTTTTCTAACTATTCATGTTCTCTGCTTCAAGTTATATTTTTAAATTCATTAGAATGTTGCACTCTTCCTACATTATTTCCATAGATAAAATTTCTAGAAGTATGTTGAATAATAGTAGGTATAATAATAATAGTAGGTATTTCTCTTTATGAGAAAGCTTTCATTATATTCCATTACTTTAATTACTTTCCATTGCAAGTAATCCTGCTTTTAACCTTAGAAACACACTTTTAGTCATATCAAAGAGGAATCCTTTGATGTCCATGCTTTTTAATTTCAATTTTTTTAAACATGAATGAGTGCTATATTGTCATAGATTTTTTCCTGTATCTATTCAGATGATCATAAGATTTATATAGTTTATACATTGTTATGCTATTTTTTTCTTAATGTGTGAACTCTTCTTCCATTCCTGGCATGAAACTCTCTTGACCAGAGTGAATTATTTTCTGCATATATTTCTATAGTCCCTTTGTTAAGATGCCATTGAAAATCCTTAGATGCTATGCCATTTGCTGCATATGTACTCAATAATCTTATTTTTCCATTGTCTGTGGTATTTTAAAGCAAAAGATAGCTTTTCTTTTTTATTTCTTAAAATTACCAGATTTTTAAAAGTAATTTTAAAGTATGGCAATTTCTACTTTTTTATAGTCATGGAAAGCATGAAAGATTTTATTCTATTCCTTCATTTTCCTTCTATATGTGTCTATGTTTTAAACAAGTTTTTTATATGCGACAAATTGTTGTGCTTTGAATTTTTAAAATACATCTCTTCATTTTCTTCCTTTTTATTGGAGAGTCTTATCCATTCATATTTAGGGATATAATTGTACATTTGTCTCTAAATTTTTTTGAAATATCTTTTCCTCTCCTCTTTTATGTTAACATTTAGTTTAAGTGGTTTATTTTACTTACACTAATCTGATCTTAGTCTCATTTGCTCCTTCTCTCATTTCTCTTTATTCCTTTTACAACTGATTTAATAATATTGTACCAATTCCTCCTGGCATCCTGTTACATCACCCCATTCTGACTTGCATGACTTTGATATACAAAGCTGCTTTCCAAGAAATATCACTTTAATTTTACCTTCTTCCTCATTTCTTCTTCCTTCTAGGATATGCCAGAATCTAATTTCCCATTCACAGATTCTGGACTTACACATTCCTGGCTAATGATGTGTCCTTTAAATTTATTGGGTTTTTAGGAAACAGAAGCTCTGCTCTTACTTCTAACCAGACTATCTACTAGCATGGTTATACAATTTTCTTCTCCACCTCACCCCCACGCTCATTCTTATCCAGCTTTCTCTTTACATGTTTTTGGAAGGATCTTCTTCTTGGAACCCTCTTTTTTAGGAATATTAATCCATGAAAAAAGCAGTAAGATGCAATAGGAAGTGTTTGATAATTCAAGCCGCAGAGGGCCCTGTTTTATTTCTTCTTTTACTTTTATGCTTAATCTTCCCCTTGGAACTATGTGCTTTTATCTGAGGTTCTCTGAGTGGGGCCCCCAAAACTGAATCTCTTCCCCATCCCCCTAGTTAGAGATAGTCTAAGAAGCAAAATTCCTGTTTCAAGAAGTTGTTTTCCTGAAATATCAGATTCATAGACTCTAAGTTAGAAAAGATCTTAGAGGCTATTTAATCTAATCCATATATTTTATGAATAAGAAAATTGAAGAATGGAACAATGAATTAATTTACCCAAAGACACAACTATAATAAGTCATAGAGCCGGGTTTCAAACCCACATTTTCAGAATCCAAACCCAGCAATTTTCTCACTGTATCTCACTTCAAAGGCTTAGGAAGAATATAATCTCTTTGAGTTCACTTTGTCAAAGACATGTCACTGATAATAAATTTGTCTCAAGGGAATAAGGAATAATAGTTTTCTATTAGCAGAAAACTAAGGGCAAACACTGGGGAAATAAGGCAATTAAAATAATATCAACTAGATCATTTAAAAAAGGATTATAATTGGTCTTTCATGTAAATCCTAACCCAAATCATGACAGAAAATTAATGAAAGCAATAGACTGCTGTATGAATCATGGAAAAATGAGTAAGTAAATCAATTGTTAAGTCACAAAGAAAATTTGGAAGCAGCTGCAAAAAGTATTTTCAGATTTGAACTGAAGAATATAAGTTTAAATCTTTCTGTGAAGTAAAAGAGTTGAAAAGAGATAGAGAACTGATGAGGTGCAAATCTGGAAGAAAGCTGTTCCAGATAAAGGAAGGTTGAGAAGAGAAGACTTTCCTTCCAAATGTGGAAAGAATGCTGCCTAGAATCTGTCCAGGAAATGCTAACTTCTTGTCATTGGCAAGCAATTAGTTATTCCTATGGAAAGCAATTGCCCCACAACAGTCAATTAGTTCCTTTTCTCTAATGTCAAGAGATTGGTCATCAAGAGAGATTGAATTAGGCTGCTAGGTGGCACAGTGGATAAGAGTACTGGCCCTGGAATCAATAGTACTTGAGTTCAAATTTGGCCTCAGATATTTGACACTTATTAGCTGTGTGAATCCTAAGAAAGTCACATTTTTTCCAATAGTGTTTTTACATATGTACATCTTTACATATGTAAAGAGAGTTTTCAACATCCATTTCTGTAAGATTGTATTCCTAATTTTTCTCCCTCCCTCTGTTAGTTAGCAAGCAATCTGATATAGGTTGGCACATGCAATCCTTTTAAATATTTTTATATTTGTCATTTTGTATAAGAAAAATCAGACCAAAAGGGAAAAAAACCTCAAGAAAGAAAGATAAAAAGAAAGAAAAAAGGTAAAAATACTGTGCTTCAATTCACATTCTTTCTCCATGGTTTTCTCTCTGGATGTGGGTGGAATTTTTCTATCCAAAGTCTATTGCAATTTCTGGGGAAGTCACTTAACCTGACTGGTTAGGGGGTGAGAGGAGGGGAGGGAAGAAGGGAAAGAGAGAGACAGAGACAGAAGATTGAACATGAATTAAATGAAAGATTCTCATTTCCTTTGGTTTGTAGAACCTAGAAGGCACATCAATCAGAATTCTTATGGAGAAAAGTCTAGAGGGAATTAAAAGATCACAGAACAAAATCTAAAATGGACATAAAGAAGGAGGGTCAAGCAGTGGAAGTAAACTGATTCATCATGATATGTTTCTGGAAAGGAGAAAAATGTGGAATATGTTAGCTAATGATAATAATAATAGCTAAGATTTAACGTCTATGAAGTATTTTATCATAAACATTCCCTTGCTGAAAGGGGAGAAGAGGATGTAAAGGAAAAAAGGAGAAGATGAAGGAAGATAGTTGGATCCAGTGAAGGAAAATTGTGTAAATTAGGAAAATATTTTTGGGGAATATGTTAACAGTAATAATTAGAGGAGATGACCTTTGAATTTGACTTTAAAAGACAGATACATTGAATAGAGTAGGAAGAATATTCCCATCACAAAGAACAATGAAAAGGAGGCTAATACAGAAGGTGGAGACTTTTTTTTTTTTTAATATTTGAGGGATCAGCATAAGAAATTAAATGTGAATTTGGGGGGCAGATGACACACAGAGGCTAGTAGATGATATAGATGATATATTGCCTATAACCAAACACTTAACCAAAATTTTATAGAGAAATCCAGACTTTTAATGTCAATGTTCTTCCACTGATGTTAATGTTCACATGAAATATTATCACAGAAGAATGAAAATTGTACATGATTCAAAGAACAATGGAAAGATACACAGTGACCACAATTAGGCTGCTATATTGTACCACTGATCATATATACATAAATAGTTGTGTAAAAGGCATTAAGGTACAATGACTAAGAAAGAGAAAAGATATGAAATATGGCCAGAGTAAGGGATAACAAGAAGACAAACTGAATTCTGTTCCAGTAGCCACAAAATATTAAAGAACTAGAGGAAGACTACTAGTATACTGTGAGATTCTCTATGGAAGATTTAAGGAAAGCCATGGTCAAGAATCATGTAGGATCAGAAAGAGATTGCAGTCAACCTTATTCTAATAAGGTTAGTTGATACACCAATGGGATCCTGGATTCCTTGAAAAAGGAAAGATGTTGATTATGTTGCAACTTGTTTTACTAATGTGCAGAATGCTTATTAATCTTCCCTCACATAAATGAATTCAGTCTGAAACTTAACTCATTATCTCTATCTTTAATTTGTACTTAGAAATTTTAAATTTTTAAAATGGTGTGCAAAGTTGTTTTGAAATTCCTCCTTCCCTGGAAAAAAAAGTTATCAAACTATGTCTTACTAGGAAAGAAATAGATTCCTTCCTCTGAACTCAACACTTTTTGTCTATGTTACTCATTTGGCAATTAGACTAGATAACCTTGGCTTCTCCAAATCTATGCTCCAATGACCCTGTGAGTCATGGGCTATCTTTTGATATTTCTCTTATTGCTACTTAAGCATTTCTTGCATTTGTATCTTATCTTTCCAACTATGTCATAAGCTTTTTGAGGACAGAGAACATGTCTTGTACATCTTTATCTTGGTTAGGACATAGAGAAAAGTAATTAGGACTGAGAAAGAACTAGGAGGGACTTTAGAAGATAGTAGTCCAACCTCTTCATTTGAAAGTTGAGAAAATAGGCTTTAGGAAGTAGAAAGATTTTACTCAAGGTCACATGAATAGTAAATAATGGAGCCAGGATTGGAACCCTCTCTCCAAGGTGCCACATTGTGGACTTTGTACATGGCAGGCACTCAATAAATAATTGGCCAATGTTGATTCATTTCACTGGGCTAGAAATGCCATGTTAGACTAAGAAAACTATGTAGAGTCGTTTGTTTACTGGCAACCCTGAAATAATTTAAAGTTATTTAAGAATAACCTTATCTTGTCAAAGAAATTCAAAGATTTTTTACTAGCTTATATACACAAAAATATAAATATAACATATACATACACATGTACATATATAATATATGTACATACACATATATGTAACATATATATACACTCATATATCTTTTATATAGCACATGTATACACACATTGTATAAAATTTATAAAAAATGTGTATATAAATATATACACATTTATTGTTCATAAATATGTAATAAAATAGAGCATACTCATTTAGAAATGAGGAAACAAGACATCATGCCATCTGCCTATTTACTTATGTTTTAAAATCATAGATCATAGTTCATTAAAATCACGCAATTGAAAAAGAAAAAAGATCACATCATCTAACTCATCCCCTTCATTTTATAGAGGAATAGAACTAGGACCTAAGAAAGTTAAAATGACTTGTTCAAAGTTGCTCAAGTAATATCAGAGATGAGAGTTGTTCTTTGCATAATTCCATAGAGAAGGAGTTAGTTAAGTGACTTACTACAGAACACATAGCTAGTTTTCAACAAATCCAGCCCTAGAATTCAGGCCTCTTGATTCCTAGTCCCAATTAGGTTTTTAAAATTAAACTAAACTAAACTTAAAAAAAAAAAAAGAGCTACAAGTCTTTCTTTGTTTCTCCCTCCTGGGCTACAGAGATAACTGCCACTCTCACTCCTCCACCCCCACCCCAATCCACTCACACACAGTCTACTCTTTACACAAAAGGTCTGGAAGGGATGATGCCCTACAGTCCCTTGATAAGGGACTTATTGCATATCAAATGTAATGTTTAAATAATCCTATTCTTGCCTTTCCCTGACACAGCTGTGTCTGAGAACTGACAGGCACTGTGGGAGGTAAACAAAGATAGCAGCCAATCAAAGAGAGGGGGGGTGGGGTGAGGCTTGAGTTGATGGGGCTACCAGAGGTCTTAGTCCAAGAGAACTAAGACTTTGAGATTAAAGAACCACAACATGGAGCACACATCTGCCAGTCAGCAGGGATGTAAGGACTGTTTCATTTAGTAAGACAAATCATTTGGATAGAGACATGAACATGAATAGATTAATACCAAATGTTTTGCTCCCATGGCATGGCAAAGAAATGGGGGGGGGGAGTGAAGTGGGGTTAAGGACAAATTGTTAAATGTCAATAAGCCAATTGCCAGCTGGAGTTCCAAATGATTTCTCCAATAACTTGACATTCAGTAAACAAAAAAAGAAAAAAAGAGGAAAATTAGGATATGGGATATCAGTTTTTCTGGACATACCAGGGGAAGACAAGTATATAATTTGACCGGTAAGAAAATAAATCAACAGAGCAGTGAAACTTTCCAAAGAATGCAACCCAGATGCTTATTTTCCTTATCATTACTTCAGGATAAAGAGAAGCATAGAATCCCGGGATTTGGGTCCCCAATGACTGCTGAGAGTGGTGTGATCAGAGACGTGCACATGTGGCAGTGGGCTGCAGCTTTGCCCATTCATGGGTCTCGTGCCGTGTTCAGTGGGCAGCTTTCCCTTCTCCCTTGTGGTACCATCGGATAGTTAGTTTCTTTGAGTCCCTGCCATTGGAATGATGATGTTCTGAATTTTTATATGGGCAGTCATCGCTCAGTGTTTTGCAAGTCATTTTCCTCGTTTCAGACCATACATGGTTAGAGTTTATGTCTATTTATTTTCAAGGTTCAGTTAGTTAGGTCCTGCAGGACTTCACATGCAACCCAGTGTAAACCTAGGGCTTTGGTATTCTGGGGAAAAAAAAAGTGACTAGAGGGTGGCTGGGAAAGTTACCCATCCAGAAGACTGACAGAAAGAGGCTATGAACTCTATGGGAATTTCTACAGGTGGGCTCTGGCAACATACTTTCCTTTAAAAACAATGTGTTCAGGCAAAGCCCTGATGTTTTAAAATGACACGAAGTTGGCAGAAAAATGGGCCTGAATTACTGCTCTGTTGATGGAATTTTACACTTGTCACTGCAATGTATTTGCTGTAGGTGAAAAAAGAGGATTGTGATTTTGTTCTGAGATAAGTACATTCAGAAAACACTGGATGATTTATAAGCATCATGGTTCAGGAAGAGTCCTACCCCATGGATCATTTACAAAGTCGAAAGAAAAATGGGGCACCCTAAAAACTTCAGGTGTGGGGAAAGGTCTGTGGACACTGGTCTTGTGGTCCTTTTTCTAGTACAGGCCCCAACCCACTTCACAAAAGAAAAAACATCTTATATTGGAATGGGATCATTGCTAAACAGCTTTAAATGTTATCACATATAAGGTCTGAATTTAGTGGAATTAAATCATTTTTTAAAAATTAAAGCTTTTTATTTTCAAAACATATGCATGGATAATTTTCAACATTCACTCTTGCCAAAACCTTGTTTTCCAATTTTTTCCCCTTCCTTCCTCCCATCCCTTCCCTTAGACAGTAAGTAATCTAATATATGTTAAACATGTGCAATTCTTCTATACATATTTCCACAAATATTTTGCTGCACAAGAAAAATCAGATTAAAAAGGAAAATAATGAGAAAGAAAACAAAATGCAAGCAAAAAAACAACAAAAAGAGTGAGAATGTTATGTTGTGATCCACACTCGGTTCCCACTGACTCCTCTTTCTGGATGTAGATGGCTCTCTTCATCACAAAGAACTGGCCTGAATCATCTCATTGTTGAAGAGAGCCACGTCCATCAGAGTTGATCATCTTATAATCTTGTTATTGTGTACAGCGATTTCCTGGTTCTGCTCATTTCAGTCAGCATCAATTCATGTTAACCTCTCCAGGTCTCTCTGAAATCATCCTCTTGGTCATTTTTATAGAACAATAATATTCCATAACATTTATATACCATAACTTATTCAGCCATTTTCCAATGATGGGCATCCACTCAGTTTCCAGTTTCTTGCCACTACAAAAAGGGCTGCCACAAACATTTTTGCCCAATCCAATTCCAAATGATCCTTACAATCTGGTTTCATGTTATTTTACTTCATGAGCAGTCTGTTCCAGCCAAATGGGATTTCTGACTTTGAACTCAATATTCTGTATATCCTGTCTCTCTGTGTAGAATGACTTCATTGTTGAAATTCAGTCCTTTCTCATCAATGCTTTTCAGAACCTTCCTTGAAGGCTCAGGTCATGGACTTCTCTCAGATCCCAGCTGACAATGGTCTCTCCCTCCTCAAATATTTCTAAGATACTTTGGTCCAATCACATCTTACTTTATATTGACTTCTTTGTTTATTCTGTCCTCCCAGTAATTGAGTTTGATGATTGGGCCATTTTTTAGTCTTTTAATCTCCATTGCCAAAAAGAGTTCTTTGTTCCTTAATAGGTACATAACAAGTGTTTATTGTTGAATAATCTTCAAGGATCAAGGGCAATGTAGGTACAAAGATTGATTGGTATAACTCAGAGCCTGAAATCAAGAAGACATATCTTCATGAGTTCAAGATGCTTGCTGTGTGACATTGAACAAGTCACTTTACCTTGTTTCCCTCAACTTCCTTATCTGTACAATGAATGGAGAAGGAAAGGGCTGACTATTCTGCTCCCTTTGCCAAGGAAGGCCCAAATGGGGTCACAAAGAATGGGACACAACTGAAGGACAAAAGGTGAAGAGATTAAAGTCCATTTTAAAAAGTGGAAGACTAGTCACATTTTACAGAGAAGAAATAAAGGCAAGCATATGCTGGTAAATATTTAACAACTGGTTCTCTAAGAGAGAGAAATGTCTGCATAACCCTGATTAAGGGAATCATTGAAATATAGAACCAGAGCTCAAAGGAACTTCAGAGACCTCTAAATCCAATCCTCTCATTTTATGGATAAAAAATTTGATGCCCCAAAGGGGAGAGTGATCTGCCCAATGTCATATACCTAGTAAGTATCTGCAAAGAAACTGGAATCCAGGTTTTCCAGAGTTAACCCAGTTTGAAATAAATACTCCCTTATATCCTAGAACTCCTTCCTACATTCAAATCTTTCTGGCCTTACAAGACTAAAGGACAGATTAAGTAAGGAGATGGCAAATTGGAGTTCTTAACTGGGGGATCCTTAAAGACAAGTGGGGGTTTACTGCCCTTTTGAGTCTAGATAGTTTGATCCACATTTAGCAGATGGAGCAGCAAATCTATCTCCATTCAGTTTAAGCCATGGGGATCTAAGGCAAATCCAGGGGAGATCTGTATTTAAAAATGTGATTATCAGTAGGGTGGGCTAGATGGTGCAATGGATAGAGAGCCAGCTCTGGAATCAGGATAATGAGTTCAAATCTGGACTCAGATATTTAATAGCTGTATGATTCTGGGCAAGTCATTTAGCCCCAATTGTGTCCCCTTCCCCCCCCACCAAAATGGAAAAAAGAATACAACATCATCTTCTTGGAGTGATCTTTGGCTTTTTTTCAGCTCACTCTCTCTCTTCCCCAGTCCCTGTCATTAATGACTGGTTTATTTCCTCTTCACCTCCTTAGCTCCATTCCATCCTCCCTTCTGTTTCCCTGCTCAGGTCTCTTTTGTCTCTCATCCTACTCTTCTGCTCACTCCACCCTGTCATCCTAGGATTACTCACCACTCAGGGAGTATTAGCATAATTTATGCAATGGAAAGACTATCATAACTATATAACCTCAAAAATAGATTAAATAAATGAAACTACATGTGATAAAATGATTCAACATTTATTTTTTTCAGAATCATAAACAAGATTTATCTTTTCTTAGCTTTGCATAAGTGAATAGAGGGTATTTGTATCCAAGTATTAAATAATCCTATTTGGAAGGTGATGGCAAGGAAAAATGTGGGTCATTTATGGAAATGGGGCCGAAAAAAGACTGAATTTAGTACAAATATGACTTAAATCAATTTCATCTCCCAAGTCCTCTGTCAATGGTACTTCATTCTCCCACTCATTTAGGTCTGAGAACTTGAAGATATTTTTAATTCTTCCCTTTACTTCATGTTTCAATTCTATTTAGTTAACAAGTACTGTGTCCTGCCTTTTCTTTCCTTCTTCCCTCCCTCTCTCTCTCCTTCCTTCCTTCCTTCCTTCCTTCCTTCCTTCCTTCCTTCCCTTCCTTCCTCCTTCCTTCCTTCCTTCCTTCCTCCCTCTCTCCTTCATTCCTCCCTTCCTCTCTCCCTCCTTCCTTCCTTCCTTTCTTTTTTCCCCTTCCTTCCTTCCTTCTTCCTTCCTTCCTTCCTTCCTTCCTTCCTTCCTTCCTTCCTTCCTCCCTCTCTCCCTTCATTCCTCCCTTCCTCTCTCCCTCCTTCCTTCCTTCCTTTCTTTTCCTTCTTCCTTCCTTCCTTCCTTCCTTCCTTCCTTCCTTCCTTCCTTCCTCCCTTCCTTCCTTCCTTCCTTCCTCCCTCTCTCCCTTCATTCCTCCCTTCCTCTCTCCCTCCCTTCCTTCCTTCCTTTCTTTTTTCCCCTTCCTTCCTTCCTTCCTTCCTTCCTTCCTTCCTTCCTCCCTCCCTTCCTTCCTTCCTTCTCTTGTTTCTTTAACTCCACTTTCTCCCCAATCCAATTCCTTCTATTTAAAAAAGTCAAGTAATAGTTTCTAAAATTGCTATCATAACACTCTTCTGCTAGAAAATAGAAAACAAACAAAACAAACATTCTTTTGGTTCTGTGTTTGCCACGACACACTTCTGCTGGACTTTTAAGGCCCCATGACCCTCCACAGTCTGACTACACCCTTCCCACAAACCTTATTTCTCACCACCCTCACTGTTTGCCATCCTTTATAGTCAAGATGGTCTTTTCAGCCCACAGCATGTAGTCATTTAATGCTGGGAAATCCCTTACATTTAAATCAAATCCCTTCTCAGCCTCATTTTCCTCAGCTATAAAATGAAGAAAATTATAGCACCTACTTTACAGGACTATTTTTGAGAACCAAATTTTTATACATGTAAATCATTTTGTTGACTTTAAAGCTCTATATAAATACTGGTTGCTATTATTATTAATCTGTATTGGAAGACATTCTAAATTGGAGTATAAAGTTGGCTTTCACTGAATGGCCAGTAACAGGTCTAGCTCACACCTCTGGTTCTTTAGTTAGGTTTTGATGGTTTGGAATGAATGTAAATAGCAATGGTTCTTTGTTCTGACCATAAATTCTGAAAGTTTTTCCTCTGACTGAGATCTTTGGCATAGTCAATTGGGCCATTTTTGGTCTCAGTTTTTACCCAGTCCTTAGTCATTGGATGGATATGACCTCAGACAAACTGACACCTGGGAAAGACCCTAATAGAGAAAGGCCAAAGTCACCCACTATATCCCGGCTAGTGCCAATCATCTTGACCCCTGTTTTGCCATGGAATTCAGATGATTGGAGGAGAGAATAAGACTGACAATATAGCACAGCCCTGCCTTATTCAAATTCAATTCATTTACAAGTCAAGATCACACTTGATTGGTTCTCTTCCAGAATGAAGGATGAACAATAACAACCTGGACTGGGAGTCAATCTAAATTGGAGTATAAAGTTTGAGGTCCATTTTGAGGAGAGTTTCCAGAAACAAAAATCCCTTCAAGGATCTTATATTCTAATGAAAGATGCAACTTATATATAATGCACAAAATAAATATATAATAGATGCAAAATATTTCATTTTATATAGTGAAGCTAGAGAATTTTTAGGATAATTCTGCTATGTACACACACCCTTGGCTTCCTATCTGACTTAAGGGGAAGAGGGGGATTGATACACCCTTAGATCATTTTCCATCTAAAAGTATGAGGGCACCTCAAAGATTTTTCTCCAAAAGATAAGGAAGTCTGTTAGTTTCACCATCATCTGTATTGGTCCATGGAATTGCCTATGGCTGGCAAGCTCTTCCCAGAGGCCTCCGGTGGACCCAGTAGGGGTGAGAGGAGGAGATGTCAAAAATTTTGATTGAGGGGTGCTGGCAGTACTCAGTGGAAAAGATGATCCAATTTTAAGCTTGAGGCATGACTTTGAGTCCCTTCCCACTTTCATGAGGACGAAATTCATGTTCTCATTTAGACAGGCACTCTAAACATTGCCTCTTAAATGTTCTGAACATTGCCATGGGGGCACTGTCTGCTAAGAGCCACATGATCCCTTGCTAGAGTGCTGTGAGGTTACCCTGGCTGAGGGATAAGTCTGTAATAAATTACAAGGACACTTTTTCTTTGTCATAGGAAGGGTTCAAAGGACTCTTCTCCCTTTAGAACTTCCTCCCTCATTTATTCATACTCTTTCATCTTAAAAAAAAAACACAAAGACTTAATAACCTTGAATAAAATCAAAATAAGCTAACAAAAAAAGGACAAAATCAAAAATAAAGCCATGAACTCCAAACTTTTGTGTGTGTTTGATAGCATCTGTGATTTTTGTTGTCTAGGGATTTCCCAATGGGGAAATTCTTACTACCAGTGCCAACTAGTTCCTAATCTGCAATTTTCAGTCTTAGGGAATTATTATGCGTTCAGGGAGGCAGGGAGTTCACTGACTTATTCAATTAGGGTCACATAATCAATGTTGGACATTGATCTTCTGCATTCCAGGGTCAGTTCTTTGTCAACTATACTATGATTGCTTCTCCCTTTCTTAAAAAAAAAGTCACATATAGGTATACAAATTTTAATAGTAACTCCCTCACATAACCATTGACTTCACTTGCCTCTCAGTTTTCTTCCAATCATTTTTTTGCATATGTGAATTTATCAGGGTTCTTTTTAAAATTGTCAAATGTTATATTTTTTAGTCTGATTCTGCTTTCTTTGCTTTGTATCATACATATTGAATCTTTTGTGAGTTTTAGCCAGATAGAACCTTGGAAATCATCCAATCCAGTGTCTTCTTTCTATAGATGAAGAAACTAAGACCCAACGAGTTTAGCCACTCGCCTATAATCACATAGCTCTAATAGATGTCATTGCCAGAGTTCAGACACTAGTTTTCCTATTCCAAATCCAAAAGTCTCCTTCTGGTTTCTAAGTGTGACAAAAGACTTCAAATAGTATTTTTCTTGGAGATTCTGGGGCTGATTGGAAATATAATATGTAAGGAAATTGAATGAGCAAGTTCTGGCTGCAATCTGATTGGATGGCATTCTGTGAAGTGTCAACATTATATTTCATCTCAGCTAAATACACTAGCATATAATCCACAGAACAAGGTAGATCAGAGTGCCTGGGGGTTCCCAAGTGAGGTTGCTAAAGAGTCAGCCTGTACTCTGTTGGAAAAGTTGGGTAGATACACATCTAGCCAATTTCTTCCCTAGACGACGGAAGCAAAAATTTTTGCCAAGATAATAACTAGGATGATTTCATTACTTCCTTTTGTTGACAGCAAAAGTCCTCACTATCTTAATTTGGGACATGGAAGAAGAGAGCCAAGAGAATTAACACTTGTAAGGTTTTTATCTATATGCCAGGACCAATGTGGGAGATATCTATATGCTATGAACTGCGGGATCCTGGGGAGGTCTTACCATTGATTCAATTACCATTCAGTATTGATTCAGATACCATTTATTAAGTGCCTGGATATCTGTAGACCAAGTCAAGTCAGCAAGCACTTATGAATTATCTATCATGCACCAAATACTGTGCCAAATGCTGGGGACACAAAGAAAGGCAAAAAAGTCCAGTCCCTGTCCTTAAAGAGCTCATAGTCTAATGGGGGGAAGACAACTTATATAATATATCTTAACTAATACTGATAATGTTAGAGAATCATTATGGTTTATTGAGTAAGGGAGTGACATGATATGGGGATATTTTCTACACAGCTTCACAGGGCCCTGGTATCTTAATGCACATTTAATATTATACAGTAAGTCCTTGTACAATAAGACCTTAACCAAGTTTGAGACTATAACCAAAGGGGGAAAAATATGTATGTCTATAGATAAAGCAGGTTGTGGTCCCTTTAAGAAACTGTATTTCCTTCTGATCTGTGATCCCTTTCAGATTCTTCCTGGGCATATCCCCCCTAGACTAGTTACCTTTTCAGGATGCCAGAGCCTTTGATTCAAGTAGAAATCCTGGTCAAAAAGCACCCCTTTTGAAGTGTTGTTAATTCCAATAGGATATCCGGGTTGATAAGAATCTAAGCCCGGGAACCTGGGCTGTTCCAGCCCTCACCAAGACACCCAATATAACAAGCCTTCCCTAAGTGAAAGTCTTTGCAGATGGACCTAAATGTCTCACTCAGCTGTCAGGACCCTTCTGTCCACTGAGAAAGCCTTCTCAGTGCAAAACTCCATTTTCTAATAGATCTGCCACTATAGAAGTCAGTCTCTTGGCAAACTGATTTCTATCCAATAGAATAACTTTCATTTTGCAACTAATAATTCGGGAATGAGTGAATTCTTTCACTCTAAACCAGCGGCCAATTTAAAGGGGATTCTTAACAACTCTCTTATTGCCACTAACCTCTAGACCACCAGTAATCTAGACCACTCAAACCACATCATATACACACATATGCACAATATACATAATTATATTCAAAAAGATACATTGTACAGGGTGAATTGGGAGTAATCCCAGAGGGAAGATACTATGATTAAGGAGGATCAGGAAAATCTTTGTGCAGAAAGGAGGATTTTATTGTTGTTGTTATTTGTCCTTCATTTTTAAGGTCAGGTTTTTTAAACAGGTTTTAGGATGATTGAGGCAACAACCAATCAGTGATTAAAGATAGAGAAGAAAAGGCAGAAAAAGGCGCTTTTACCTAATTAAAAAAAATCAGTCAGGGACGAGAAGACCCTCAGGGTTTCTGACCAAAACAGAAACAATTGATATTAAAATTCATTCTGAATCTGAGACCTATTCTGAGGTCTCTTTTGGCCAGTCAATGAGAATCAGAGTTATTGCGTTTAAGAACTTAGTCCTTAAAAGAAATCTGGCCTCATACACTTAATAGTTGTTTGATTGTGGGCAAGTCACTTAAACCCTAATTGTCTCAAAAACAAATAAATAAGAGATTCTGGGATTCTGAGATTTGAAATCACGATTCATAGGGAAGAGAGTTTCAGGCATGGGAGACAGCCATTGGAGGGTAGTCAGGTATAAAAAGACTGGAAATTTAGGATTAAAGACTTTGAAATCCAATCAAAGAATATTATAGTTAGTCCTGGAGATTGTAGGAAGCCATACTTACCATTGAACTCTGCAATTCTATTGGCACAACTAACTCATTAGAATATATGCTCTGAAAATAGTTTTCACAATGGAATCCAAGATACTCACTATGTGATACTATCCTGAAGGACCTCTGTCCACTAGGATTCTGGGACACAAACTTTCAAAAGTATTTTTTTTACATTCATTTCTAAGAATCATTTGGAAAAATCCAACCATTTGACACTATCATCTTCCCTTTACCCAAACTCTGCAATTAATATTTTCATGAGTGAGACAGAGCAACTGGGACTTTGTTCTAGTGTGCTAACATGGGGTGGGCATTTCCTCTCCATGGTAGTCATTTATTTTGCTGTCTTAAATCTCATGGTCTACTGTTCAACTTGTGTTATGCACTTCAAAAATCCACTACCTCACCTTGCCAGGGGCAAATTCTAGGTCTTTCATCCATTGACAAGTCTTCTAGAGTTCATCATCCTAGTAGCTGGAAGGTAGGAGGGGGGAGAGGAGGGAGAGAGAGAGAAGGGGTTGGACTGTTGGCTAAGCCACAGGAGAATAGGCCAGACTCTGAGAATAGTTTGCTCCTCCTTCCAAGAAATAACACCTCAAATAGACTATTTGTTGCATTATTTCCATCTCCTTCTGTTGCCCCCCTCAGACACACAAAGAGAAAACAACAGCCTGATTTTGTTCCTAACACTACAAATTATCAATAATTTATAAAAGTGGAAAGTTTCCCATTGTGATAAAATCTTAGGACTAATGAAAACAGACACTTACAAGCATGGATTTAAAGTAAATATGTAATATGCCTTCAAATATTTGAGAAGCTGTCATGTACAAGAGGAAAAAATAACAAATATGGAAATTGGGGTTATGTTTAAAGTTCCTTTGTTAGAGAGGGAAGATGGGGGAATTTTGTTCCTATTATCTTTTTTTTTTTTTTTTTTTTTTTTTTTTTTTTTTTTTACCAGATTAAAAAAACCAGTTGGTCTAGGAAGTTCTAGGGAAATAGATTTCAGGACAACAGAAGAAAGGATTCATTAAGAATTCTAGCTGTCTAAAAGGAGAATAGGCTGCATCAATAGAGCATAAACTCCCTATAACTAGAAGTCTTTAATAAGAGACCAGATGTTTACTTGCTGAGGATGTCCTTAGAATGTGAATTCCTAGAGGTCAGGGATTATTTTATTGTTGTCTTTTTGTCTTTAGTGCATAGTAGGGACCTGGTACATAGGAAGCATTTAATAAATGCTTGATGGATTGATAAACTGATAGTTTTCTTAAGATACCAGTGGGACAAGAAGACTTCTAAGGTCCTTTCCAACTCTGAGATTCTTATTTTAATGTCCTACTTTAGGGATTTCATGATTTATATACAAAATAATCACTCTAGACTGTTAAACCTAACCTAAATTTGGCTCAGAAATAGTTAAATAAGTCAAATGCATATAAAAAAATGCAGTCCATGTGAGAAGTGCACATATGCATTTTTGTATTATACATTATTTTCTTCTATCTTCAAAGAAAAGGAATTTCTATAAAGTGTATGTGTATGTATGTATACATGCACGCACATGTACTGTACATCTGGCATCAGATCTGTTCAAGATCACTATAAAAATATTATTTATAACTCAATAGCTACTTTTGTTTACTACATAGATTACATCATCATCCTGAATAGTTACATTAAACCACCATTTCCCACTTTTATTACCTTTGTTATCCAGCTTATGGCTCTGGCACAAAACCCTTATAAAGTTATCCAGCAGGAAATGAATAGCATTTGGTTCCAGTCGTCTAGTCTTCTAAGAGAATATTCTCTCTCTGTCTCTGTCTGTCTCTGTTTCTTTCTCTGTCTTTGTGTCTCTGTCCTTCTCTCTCTGTCTCTGCCTTTGTCTTTGTCTTTGTGTCTCTGTCTCTGTCTCTGTCTGTCTCTCTCCTGACACATTAGCCACAGAAGTGTTTCAAAATAATCAGTAATTATAGGGACTTAATTTGAACCTCCCAACAACTCAAGGAAGAAATTACTATCAATATTTTATAGATGAGGAAAATGAGACATAGAGAGATTGAGTATTTTCCTCAATGTCCCCCAGCTAACTAGTGCCAGAGCAAGAATTTAATTCTGTCCAGGATTCATTCTTTTATTCCACCCTTGTTTTTCTTCTTCATTCTGACATTTTTCATTTTTATTTGAGAGAAGTGGGGGGGTGGGGGGTGGGGAGCAAAAGTTCACATCTAAACTTAGATCATTTCCATCACTTCACAACATTAAGAATTGCACTGAGTACGGAAGTACAACAACAAGAGAAAAGAAAGGAAAATAATTTCATAAGAAAATAGCACTGGAAAAACACCAGAGAAACTGAATAAATAAGGCATTTAAAAAAGGTACTCCCAATAAAATTTAAAAATATATTTTGGGGTAGAAATCCATAGAATAACTCCATAGTAACTACAACCAGAGCTCAAGAAATGAGATGGATCAACTGTAAGAACCTCCTAGAATGAAAAACCTGACAAAAAAAGGAAGTAAAAATAAAAATCAGAACTCTTCTCTGTCAACTCAAAAGTGGGCAGTTTAGAATGGAATCTGTAAAATTTTCAAGAAGTTGTAGAACCCTGAAAAAGAGAATGGAAGAAATGAAGCATAAAAATTTAGAGATGCAACAAGAAATACGGGAGCAAAGTTTTTTTTCTTTTTTTTTTAAGTAGCAAAACTAGAAAAAGGATAAGATTCTTATAAACCAAAATAATTGTATTGCTAAATTACATTTTCAAAATCAAACTGTGGTATCAAAGAATTGAAATCAAAGCAGGTGCCCATCAATTGAAGAATAGTTAAACCAACTGTAGTATATGAAGAAATGGAATATTATTGTATTTTAGGATAAATAATAATAAAAATACAAAATAAAATAACACAAAAAAATTTAAAAATATAAACTTTGGAGAAACTTGGAAAGACTTAAACTGATACAAAGTGAATAAACAGAACTCGAAGAACAATTTACACAATGGCCACAATTCATAAAGGAAAACAATTTTGAGAGATTAACCAATGCATTAAAGAATATAATTATCAGTTTACCGACCAATTGTGGCTTCACAAGATTGATGAGGAAATAAGCCACTGCTTCTTGTCAGGAACTAGAGTTTTGAAAGGAAACATATTTTCAGACATGGTTAATGTGTTAATTTATTTTGTTTGACTTTACTTACATTATGAGGATGGTTATGTGGAGGTAGGAGTAATGGAAAGTGACAGAAATGCAAGAAGAAAAAAGAACAACATCAATAAAAGAGAAAAAAAATCAGAATAAAACAAAAAAATTGAGAAGTGGAGATAGGAACAAATAGAACAATTTTTTGTTGACTTTTAAAATTTAATATCTTCTTTAAAAAATCATAAACTAGTTTATGGTTTCACTCAGTCTTCTTTTTAGTTCATCTTTGTGTATTTGTATATCTTTGTTGATGATTAAGTTTATAATAAAAAAGAAAATATAAAAACAAATTAATGGAAATCTTATAGAATTGATGCCTCTAGGAATTTCCTTTGAGAAACTAAAGTAAAACAGACTATTTGAAACACAAATACAAGAGACAAAAAAGTTAAGGAAATCAGAAATAGCTTAGGTATAGCCCAGTGCTTAGATACCAGAAGGGAAAAACAACATGATTGCCCCTTAGGAGTCTCATCATTTCTATCCAATATTGAGGAAACAAAGGGAGATAAATCACAGACTTGCATATTCAAAGAGAAACTCTAGATCAGGGCTTCTTAAACTTTTTCCATTCTCGACCCCTTTTTGCTGGAGAAAATTTTACACAACTCTGGGTACATAGATATATAAAACAGGTGTATAAATCAAACATTTATTTATTTCTTTATTTTGTTGAGGCAATTGGGGTTAAGTGAGTTGCCCAAGGTCACATTGTTAGTGTCTGAGGTCAGATTTGAACTCAGATACCTCCTGACTTCAGGGCTAGTGCTCTGTCTACTGCACCACCTACCTGCCCCAAATCAAACATTTATTGATAAGAAATCATAATTTCATGATTCCCACATTCAGTTATGTGATCCCTTATGGGGTTGCCAGCCACAGTTTAAAAAGCTTTACTCTAGATGAGGTGGGGGAAGAGAGAGTTAATATCATTAATAAACATATGTATCAAATAGCTTAGCATTTATATCACAGGAATTTAATCTTTTTATATTCTACATTCCCTTGGTAGGCTGGTAATTTTATGGACCCATTCTAAGAATGATGTTTTTAAATGCATAAATTAAAACACATAGAATTATAAACAAATTATAATAATTACATTGAAATACAATTATCAAAACATTTAAAAACAAAAAAAGTTGTCATACCCTGGAATAATAACCCCTGATTTAAGCTGTTGATAGCTATCAAAGCTTAAAGTGCACTAAGACTTTGAGATACAATACTTAGAGATACAATCTTTCTAAAGGGAAAGTTAACTGAATTACAAAAAGATCTAATTACTAAGGCAATAGTTACATTGATTTCAATGTGTTTTTCTCACAGGTAAGACAAATTGAACAGAAATGAATGATGGTTGTTGACAATGTTAGAAAAAGTAGATATAGTGGAACTGATTAAATATTAGGAGAACACACAGAACTCAGAAAAATGCCAGGTAGGTCCTGGACAGCTCAAATTAATTCAGGAAGTCAAAAGAATTAAACATTTATGAACCATGGCTCTAGAATCTTATAATCTAAAAAAGAATGCCTTGATATAGATCATAAAAAAAAAAAACATGCAAATTGTTTGTGGGAACTAACTAGCAATATTTTAACCTAAAATACAGGTTGTGATTTGTGGGAGTGATCTATTTTTAGGACACATGAATCTTGGCACCCTTTACCTATCCCCATGCTTGCTCTCACAATGGCTGCACAGCCTGACCACACAGGGTCTACCCTGAGAGACGTGTGGCTACAATCATGCTGAGGGAATGACATGCTCACTTATTTCTCCATCTGAAAGTATTTTGCTGTAGTAGAGAAAACTAGGATTCTTGAGTTCTAGTCCTTTTTTCTTGCCCTGGCTATTGGTGTGACTTTGGATAAGTCATTGAAACGTCTCTGTGACTCATTTCTTTGTATCACGATGGGGCTGTATTAGGTGATTTCAAGTCTCTTTCCAGCTCTAAGCTACTGTAACATCATATTTGAGAACTTCCAACGTACTCTGAAAATGGACCACTGCTCTAACAAGAAGAGGGCTGAATTGATGCTCTGACTCACTTACAATGCTCTAGTCTCTTCTTAAAGTCTTTTGATCCTTTTTAAGAGGCTTTAAAATCAACAGCAACTGAAGAAAATCAATATTGATTGGCAGCTTTTGTCGTTAATGCCTTCTACTCAAACTTCATGACTATAATCATTGTTTCTGTACTTCCTGTTAACAACCTCTGACACGAATCCAGATGTTACCATGTGAATTTCCTCATATTGTTGTTTTCCTTCCTCCCCCAAACCTACCTTATTTAACTCAGGCTGTGATTCATGGCAGGAGCAGGAAGCTGGGGCAACGCAGAGGCCTCACTTATCTCTTTCATCTTTAGCTGCTCTAAGGCAAGAATAGCAAAGGCAAATCTTTGTCCTCCCAGTTCTAGCTGTAGAAACACAATAAAGCTCAGAGAGTCAAACATGAGCCATGGACAGAATGGAAAAGGAAAATAGAAATGTTTGATGGAACAGAAAACCACCAAACCACAAATCTGGTTTTGAATAAGGATGTCATTTAGACTCACGTCAAGCACCTTAACCATTCCAAATATATTTTCAAGTGG
Organism: Sarcophilus harrisii; assembly: GCF_902635505.1. NCBI lineage: Eukaryota > Metazoa > Chordata > Mammalia > Dasyuromorphia > Dasyuridae > Sarcophilus > Sarcophilus harrisii. Next base: position 224,660,905 of record NC_045430.1, read on the forward strand.
AAAATAATATTGTCTATTCACTGGAGTCAGAGTTTTTGATTGGCAAAGTATTGGACAGATAGTATGTAATTATTGTAATTATGTAAATATTGTAATTATTATTATTGTAATTTATTATTATTGGTCATTGTAATTTAAAAGCATTCAGTTTAGTTTGTCATTATTTTTTCTATATACATTGTTGTAGCAATCATGAATGTTGCTTTCCTGATTCTTCTTATCCATAGTCTTCCCATGCTTCTTTGAATTCTTTATATGCCTTTGTTTCTTGTGATGCTGTAACATTCTTTTTCCATTTCTGTACCATAATTTCTTTGGCTGATTCTCTTTAACTTTTTTTTTTTCCTGAGACAATTGGAGTTAAGTGATTTGCCGAGGGTCACACAGCTAGAAGTGTTAAGTGTCTAAGGTTGGATTTAAACTCAGGTCCTCCTGACTTCAGGGCAGACACTCTATCTGTGTGCCATATAGCTGCCCTCACTTTATTTTTACATAAAATTGTTCTGTGAGAGAGATCTTGTTCCAAAAGACCGATGACCAAGATTGTTGATAGAATGATATCGCAGAGATACTACTGTTATTCCACCAGACAGAGCCTCTATTTAAATCAGCTAACCTCTGGGATATAGTTCTCCTGCCTCTTGCTTGTTGATTACCTGACTTCATGAATAACAACTTAAAAAACTGGGAGCTAACCTCCCCCAATTTGTTGCCCTGAAAGAGCCTATGTCTTGCCATTGGATTCTTTTTGTTGATTTGTTTTATTTTGCTTTTTTTGGTCTGTTTCATTATTATTATCATTATAGCTTTTTATTTACAAAACATATGCATGGGTAATTTTTCAACAAGAGCCCTTGCAAAACCTTCTGTTCCAACTTTTCCCCTCCTTCCCTCCACCCCTTCCCTAGCTGGCAGGTAGTCCAATACATGTTAAATATGTTTAAAATATGTTAAGTCCAATATATGTATGCATATTTATACAGTTATCTACTACACAAGAAAAATCGGATCTAGAAACAAACAAACAAACAAAAACCTGAGAAGGAAAACAAAAATGCAAGCACACAATAACAGAAAGAGTGGAGAAAGAGTGGAAATGCTATGTTGTGGTCCATACTCATTTCCCATAGTTCTCTCTCTGGGTATAACTGATTCTTTTCATTACTGAACAATTGGAACTGGTTTGAATCACCTCACTGTTGAGGAGAGTCATGTCCATCAGAACTGATCGTCATATAGTCTTGTTGTTGCAAATGATCTCCTGGTTCTGCTCACTTCACTCAGCATCAGTTCATGTAAGTCTCTCCAGGCCTTTCTGAAATCATCCTGCTGGTCACTTCTTATAGAACAATAATATTATATAACATTCATATACCATAATTTATTTAGCCATTCTCCAACTGATGGGCATCCACTCAGTTTCCAGTTTCTTGCCACTACAAAAAGGGCTGCCACAAACATTTTTGCACATGTGGGTCCTTTTCGCCATTAGATTCTGATCTAATTATCTGATGACTCTGGAGGAGAGAGTGAGGCTGATGACTTTGTTTCACTTAAATCCAATTCACTGCAAGTAAGACATTGCCCGTCTGATGTCATTGGTCCTCTTCAAGAATGAAGGGCACACAACAATCTGTGAGTAGTGGTAGATGCTCCCTGGGGACCCAAGAGCCAGTTCTAATTGGGCAATGCTGCTAGTTCTTCCTCCTCTTCCTCCTCCTCCTATTTTTCTATGTGTGCAAGCTCTGTCCAAATGAATATCAATTTCAATCACTTATACTTTGCAAAGTATCTTGGGACTTGGGGGCTAGAAATTTTTTTTTTCCTTACTTGTTTATTGCTCTTACAATGACGTGCAGAAACCCTTCCAAATTCTATCTGGGACTCAAAGTAACCAGAGTAGAGAGAAGCAGGGATGGCTCCAGGCCAGATCTGGAATAATATTTGTCTTGATTTAAAGCAACTCATGGCCTGCTTTAGCACCTTTATTTATTTATTTATTCATTTATTTATTTATTCATTTATTCATTTATTTCTTGTACATGGATCCCTTTGACATTCTGGTGAACCCCACTGACCTCTTCTTAGAATAATGCTTTTCAATATAATATGTAGGATTACAGGGAAAATAAATTATATTGAAATACAATTTCCAAGATTTAAAAAAAAACAAATATGGTCATGTTCCCCACATTAAGAATCTTTGCTTTAGACTCTCCTTTCTCTAGGACTGATCCTCTAATTCCAGTTCACGTATTTTTGCTTAGTGATAACCATGTAAGTGAGATAAATATGTGTTGGTGACTTAATGCTAAAGTGATCTCTCCCAGGTTAATTATTTGTGCTGTAATAGAAATCATGATAGAAGGGATTATTTTGTTCCAATGAAAGAGATTAACAGGTTGATTATAAGGAATGAGGTCTGTGGTAGTTGATCTCTAAGTTCCAGAGAGTCAGACCTATGTTAAAAGTTTTGCTCCATTCAACTTTTGAATGCTGTAGTCAGGTGAAACAGAAATATCTGATTTCAACCTAGGTAACAGAGTGAAGGAGGGAGAAAAGAATGTAGTAATGCTTAGGCCAAATATAAGAAGGTTAAGGGGCTGATTGACATGTGTTCCGTCATACAAATAGCCATCTTGCCCTCAGGGAAGCTGGCAAAGAATTAGGATGAGCATAATGGGTGCTCGCCAATGTTTATCTGGTTTGAGAACTATTGGGAATGGACACTCGGTTCCTCTCCTTCCAAAGAAGAGAAGAACAGGAGATCCTCTGAGGGGATGATGTCAGGAAAGAAAGGCAAGCTTGCTACAGGAGTAATGAAGAACTCTAGAAGTCAGGCTATGGTCATGGAAAGCAATCATGTCAAAGGAAGGGGGAAGATAGAGGCAAGAAAGACTGTCTCCAGCCCTTCCCAACCTCCCAATTCTGTGCTTAATGGGCTGGGGGGTTGAGTGCTGTGGACCAAAAAAGGGAGGTGGGTGGAGTTCCTCAGGACCAGCTGCTGCTCCTGCTGCTGCCACTATCTTGAATGAAAGGTGCGGGTGGGTGGGAATGGGGGAGCTAAACTATGTTGAAGTTACTGGGGTCAATGCAGGAGAAACTATAGCTCTGTGTTTGTTGAGAACTAAGATGGTGATTTTTCCCTCTCCTGTCTGCGGAGGGGTGGGAAGGAGAGAGAGAGAGAGAGAGAGAGAGAGAGAGAGAGAGAGAGAGAGAGAGAGAGAGAGAAGAGGAGAGGAGAGGAGAGGAGAGAGTCAGAGAGAGTCAGTGAGACACAGAGACAGATAGAGGCAGAGACAAAAAGACAGATACAGAGAAGGAAAGAAAGGAAGAAAAAGAAGAGAAAGAGAAAGGAGAGAGTATTAAACACTGGGACATTTAGCAGAGAACTCAAATTAGGGAAATTTTTTATTGAAAGTCTCTTATTAAACTCCCTAAACAAAGAGCTTATATATGCACTATTTATTGATCTCCAAACAGATAATGAAATAATGATTAATAATGGTCACTCTTATTAATATCAATAATAAAGAGCTAGAGGGTAGGTTGTCACAGGGTCTCACATATATTTCCTCTCCATTATCCCATATCTTCTGCTGTTCAAGGAAACTCTCACCATTGCAGGGGCGCAGACAGGCTGGCATTAGAGTTGCCTGAGAGTCACTGAGAAAGAGTGGCCCCATTCATATAAGACAGAGGTGGGATGAAAGGGAGGGAGAAGGCAAGTCTTTTCATCCAAACCCCTCTAAAGGCAGGCATCTTTATGCAAGGCTATATTATTATGATTTCTATAGACTGGTGATCCCACCAAGGCCATTCCTTCTACCAATAGGATCGTGTTCAAAGCTTTCATTCCTCCCTAAAGAATCAACCCATTGTGCAGGGAACTCACTTTCACTACATGACCAGCACACCACTTTCTTTTCCAGTAATATATGGGAAGTAAATAAGAGGAGTCAGGAGAGACCTGGGTTCAGATCCAGTTTCTGTGTCCTTGTCTTTGAGATAGAGGATTTATCAAGAAATGATTTTGTGTCAGGCACTGAGTTAAGCACTGGGATGCAATTGCAAGCAAGTAAAACCATTCTTGTCTTCAAGGACCTTGCATTCTTTTTTAAAAATAGTATTTTATTTTCCCAAATACATGTAAAGATAGTTTTCAAAATTACTTTTTATAAGACTTTGTGTTTCAAATTTTTCTTCCTCTCTCCCTCCCTCCCTCCCTCACCTCCCCTCTCTCCAAGACAACAAATAATCTGACATAGGTTAAATATGTGTAATTCTTTTAAGAAGATTTCCATATTTGTCATGTTGTGCAAGAAAAATCATATCAAAAGGTAAAAAACTATGAGAAAGAAAAAAAAGCAAACAACAATAGCAACAAAAAGGTGAAAATACTATGCTTCAATTCACATTCAGTCAAGGAGCTTACAATCTAATGGAGGAAGACCACATATATAGGAGTGGCAGAAAGAAAGGAAGAAGGCTACGCAAGAAGGAAGGGCTATGCTGCAGCTAAAGAGCTGGAGACTTCCAAAGAGAGCCTTGTGAGAAGATGAAACATGGATGGATCCTTTAAAACACTCGTGGTGCTTGGGAGGGAATCATAAACAAGGAAAAGAAGATCCAGGTTGCAGATTTCTCAGGTGCAATGTGGCAGGTGAGGAGAAGAAAAGGATTCTGGAGAGTGACCACCTACATCTACCTCACAAGGCAATTGGTGATACTCAAATGACATAATGTTTAGAAAGCACTAGATCAATGTTAGCTATTATTATTGCATATACCTTTTACTCAACACCTCACAAGCAACTGTCAATAAGAAACTGCAGCCTGCTCACACCCACCATGAATCTTTGCATTGTCTTTGGATCGGTTACAACTTGGACTCTTCTGAGGTCATGGTGTTCCATGATTTGCACCCATCTAGCATTTGGGGCAATATGGGTGTTTTGAAAAGATGGACTTTTTGCAACAGTAAATAGCTTGAAATCATCAAGGTGTCTTGTGTCTTAGACATGTAATGGTCAGGATAAGGATGAATGATAGTCATGGGCAGCTCTCCATCCTGAGTCCTGGAAGAACTGTGGTAGGAAATAGTGATATTTATGATAATATGACTATTACATGTTATAGTAAGAGTTATATAGCTAGTGATAATATTACATATTATCAAAATTCATACTTGTAGTTCCTCCTTCATTTTGAAGAGGATTAGTGACATCATGGGGTAATGTCTTGACTTGTTTATGAACTGGATTTTTAAGTTCATGAGGTAAAATTACACAAAGTCATTAGCATTACTCATCCAGACTTATTAGAATACAGGAGCAAGACAAAAGTCAGGAGATTTGAGATGGCCCTGAGTGCATTGAATGACCTTGGTGTCTGGGATGCATTGAATGACCTTGGTGTCTGACCAAACTCTAAGTGCTCCAAAGTACCTACTTTTGCCATTTTCAGGACACTAGAAGTTCTCATCTGCCCATTCCACCAGGGAGTCTTCACATGCTTCGGGTAGACATACCCCTAAGTCACTGACAGGTCTCCTTCACCTGGTTTAGCTTGTCTGTCAAAGATAGTTTTACCAGGCTGTAGCTGCTGTGTATAATACAGCTTCTTGGAGCCTCAGGTGAGGGTTGGGAAAGGTGGACACCAAAGGTGGATGAGCTTACGTGGGGAAAGGCTCGACAAGCCCTCACCCCAGAGGTGCTGGTCTTCCCTAAACAATAATCCTAGAAGATAGCATGTTTATCATCTCACATCACAGATGACAGAACTGAGCCCTAGAGCAGTTAAGTGAGTCACCCCAGTTACACAGGTTGGAGGGATCAGAGGTAGAACTCAAGGCAAAGTCTTTCACATCTGCTGGTCCCATGACACCATGCTGCCTCAAAATTAAAAAAAAAGTCACAATGTGAGGAAAGATGATGAGTAAAAGCTGGCTAGTTAGAAGGATTGTGGGAGGAGATGTCAAATGTAAAGAGCAGAGACAGATGGGTCTGGAGTGAGGAGGTCAACAGCTGAACAGAGTCAACTCCCAGTCATCTGTGCCAACAAAGAGCTAGCATTGTACAGGAAATGGATCCCTTACCCCTTCTTCCCCCCTCCGCTCTCAAAAGGGGGATAATCCAAAATTAGTTTCTCTTTTGATTTGGAATGTATCTTATTTTTATATCCAAATATGGGGTGTCTCTGATGTTCTAGGAAAATATAACACTTCAGGCTAAATAATGGGGCCCCACTCTGAAGGGCTGACTCAGCCAATGCTGTAAAGCTGATCTCTTCTCCTTCCAGCACCTGTGAACATTTCTTCTTTTTCTAGTCCTTCCTGGGAGTGCAGTACATCACTTATTACGTTGATACAAACACACTGACCTAAGCAAAGCAGCCTTCTTGGCTCCATGTTGACTGCTTTCCTTATTTATACCTTCTCTTGAGATAATTAAATGTTTCAACAAGGTCTTTTCTTCCATCTGCTATTGGATGGCCTGATGGAACATGAATAAATAGAATAAAAGGTGTCAAGCAAGTGCTTAAGAAGGTGGGGGAAGATGTCTAGAAAAATGGAAATTCTGTGTTTTGCAGATTAATTGCAACAAGAAAACTCAGTTTACTCTTATAGAAAATGACAGGGTTTGACTAAATATTTTCTAAAAGCTTTGTAGCTCAAAAGTCCTGTGATTGTAGGGGAAGAAGTGATAGAAAAGGGTCATATTTATATGGAAATCTATGAACCTTTGTTCAGAAAGCATGGTAGAAAAAATTTTAGATAATGATTAAAAGCAAGAAGAAAAAAAATTTGTGTTGTTGTGGGAGAAAGCCAGCCACTTGGAGGATATGGGTAATAGTTTCCTAATAACAGATCATGAAACTGGCGCAGATGCAAGAATGATAGCAACTTTAAAAAATCCATATATGCAGGATAAGGAACCAGAAAGTCTGATTTTGTGAAAAGTAAAGTATCTGAAAATTACTGTTGACAATTTCATTTCTTAGGAAATGCAGAAAATATGTTCCTCATCAGATGAATAACTGGATGTAAGAAAGAGATGTGATCATCTTAACTTTGTAATAGCAAGGAAATGTTGGGCATAGTAAGCATGAACTTTTAAAGTGTTGTGGACAACAGGTGAAAGGTGGGACATACAAAACCAAGAGTGAAAATATGAGCATAACTTCAGAAGCCAATTAGTTCAATTCATTCATTTTATAGATGAAGAAACTAACTGTGGGAACTCTAAGGGAATAGTCCAAGATCACAGAAGTAGTGAAGTAAAGTAGTCAAGAATAGAATTTGAACTCAGATCCTCTGATTTTAGAGATTAGAAGAGAATTCTGTTGACTTTCCTCTTTGTGTTTTTCCCCCAGTATACAACACCAAGAATTGTATGAACTTATGAGAAGGGGCTTTGTACTTATGCTTCAGGAGAGAAAAATAGAGAGGGCCAGGAGGCTGAAATGGGACAGATAGTTTATTGATAATAAATGACAGAGAGAAAGTAGAACTATCCAATTCTTAATTTTTATTGTCTTCTACATCAAGAGATTTTACCTTGAAATTGGAAAGAGTGAAATGAGAATGATTAAAAAGAAATTAAAGCCTAAGATAGGTGAGGAGATGATAAGAGGATTTTAATATAGGTTCTGATCTTTGGGCCAAACACAGCAATCATTGAGCAAGCATTTATTAAATACTCATTATGGACACTGGGTCCTGGTGACGCATCAGAGTTGTTTAAAAAGAAGAAAAGAAAAGGGAGTCATTGAAGCATTTTTCAAAAATGCATAAAGAACAACAGAAGGAAATACAAACAAACCAGACAATTTTGAAAGCTTCATGTTCAAATAATTTTATATTTAAAAGGAAAAGGAAATTGTATATAATAGATTTATGATTTTGTCTAAAAACTCTCTTCTATTCATATTTGGAAATGCTCATTTTACTTGATATTTGTAAAGTTCAGGATAAAAATTAAACTAAATTAAATTTAAAATTTTAGTTGATTTTTCCTTATGAGCCAAACAATGTAATGTGGCTTCCAGAAATGCTAACAAAATTACTGAGGACTAAGACAGTCATCACAACAACCTAAGTACCTTAGGGACTTTGGTTTAAGACCATAGAAAGGAAGAGATAGTCACACCTCTAGAAAAGGTCAGAAGTAGGGATTTTTAATTTATTTTATAGCTGATTTTTTCCCCAAAAAATATATGCCTTGTTTTCAACATGTACCCTTGTAAAATATTGTGTTCCAAATTTTTTCTTCCTCCCTTCCCCCATCTCCCCATTCAGCAAATAATCCAATATATGTTAAACAGATACAATTGTTCTACACATATTTCCACAGTTATCAGATCAAAAAGGGGAAAAAATGAGAAAGAAAACAAAAAGCAAGCAAACAACAAAAAAGGTGAAACTACTATGTTGTGATCTACATTCAGTTCCCAAAGTCCTCTTTCTGCATGTAGATGACTATCTCCATCACAAGGCCATTGGAATTGGCCTGAATCACCTAATTGTTGAAAAAAAGCTAAGTCCATCAGAATTGATCATTGTATAATCTTGTTGCTATGTACAATGTTCTCTTGGTTCTACTCATTTCACTCAGCATCAGTTCATGTAAGTCTCTCCAGGCCTTTCTGAAGTCAACCTTCTGATCATTTCTTATATAATATTCCATAACCTTCATAGACCATAACTTATTTGGTCATTCTCCAACTGATGGGCATCCACCCTGTTTCCTGTTCCTTGCCACTACAAAAAATTTTGTGCATGTGAGACCTTTTTCCTTTTTTATGATCCTTTTGATACAGGCACAGGTTTTTAAATGATTATTTTATTTTCACATTTTGAATTTTTTTAATAATAGCTTTCTATTTTTCCAAATACATGCTAAGATGGTTTTCAACATTCATCTTTCCAGAACCTTGTATTCTAATTTTTTCTCCCTTCCTCCCCTAGAAAAAAAAGGAAGTTTTAGTTTGGAGAAGAGAAGATTTGGTGGGAGGTAAGACAATAGCTTTTTCAATCTTGTCTCTTTCATTTGGGCAGATAATTTCAACTTTCCGAGCCTCAGCTTCCTCATCTATTAAAAATTTAAAAGGAGATTCTATTCAATGACCTCTCTGGTCCCTGCTGGTTCTAACCCCAGCATTTAGCAAAGAGCCTGAAACATAATAAAGGCTTTAATGAATGCTTGTGGATTGATTGATGATCCTATGATGAGACGATTCAAATATTTGCAGAGGAATAAAATTTATCCTGGGTAACTCCAGAAGGTTGAGCTAGGACAAAGACAGAGGTAGAAGCTATAGAGGCGCCAATTGGAGCAGATCCCAAAAGGAATTATCTTGCCAGGTGAAGTACTGAGATTCCTGTTGCTAAAAGTATTCCAGCAGAAGGTGAAGGTCAAGGATATTGTAGAGGTTATTGAGTGGTAGGATTATATGTTTCCTAAATTCTCTCCCAAGTCCAAAATTTTGTGGTTATCTGATTCTATAGGGATATACAACATCATAAAACCAGGACATCTTTAAGGAGGATTTGGGGTGCTATTGCCAGATAGAAGAACATGTTTGGCCAGTGAATGTTCTGGTATGTCTCAAATCACACACTGAAAACACTACCATCTTGACCCTGTTGGAGACAGCCCAGTGCTCTGAACCCAAGAGTCTTGGGAACAACAGCCTTCTTGCAACCATCCTCCAGGGAAGATGGAGATAGCCTGGCAATTGCTCCTGAAGGCATTATGGCCAAAGTTACCAAAGACCTAAAAAAGAACATTCTTCCTGCTTTAATTCTTGGCACGGGGATAGGGTCCAACATCAGAAACTGATAGGATTTTGCCAGTGGAAATGTCATTAGAGAAAAGACATTAATATCTGCTTTGCCCCTGCATCCTAAGGATCTTGGGACTTTCTATATGACTTCCAGCTGAACCTTTCCATATGTATCGCCTCTCCCATTAGAATATGAATTTTCTGCTAGCAGACTTTGTTTTACTTTTCTATTTATATTCCCAGCCATTAGCACACTGCTTTGCACATAGCAAGTGCTTAATAAATGCTTTGTTTATTCCTATTTATTCAAACACCTGCCTATTCTGTCAATGCTTAGGCCAGCATCCATTCCAGAATTTTATCCATTTGAAAAAAAAAAGGTCTTTTTGAAAGCTTGTGATTAATCAGTGACCTTATTGGGCCCAGCCCAAGATTCTGGCTTTTCATATTGGCAACCACAACCTCACAGTCACTGGTCTGTAATGCAACCGGGGTAGAGTTAACTCATTTTCCATATGGTTGGGGGTGCAAAAAACTCAACTTTCCTGTTCATTTTTCCTGGAATGTTTGATCTTTTTCTGTCATGAACATTACACATCACATCTGGGCTATTCAGAGTAATAAAATGTCTTTCTCATTTATAGATGTGGATGATGAGATGTGTAGATGGTCCAGGGGCTGACTTTCTTAATACATTCCTCGAGTAGACTCACAGCACCTATAAAATTCTGGCCCTTTGCTAGCAGTTAGGCCTCTGTAATTTTCCACATATATGTTGGGGCACCTGCAAAGACATGTATGTCCTGAAGGTTTGGTCTGGCTACGCCTTTCTCTGCAAGGCACGCAGGCTTTTATGAAAATCAGATGGAGTTTGATGTCTTAAAGGATGGTTTGCCTAAGTAGGTACAGCTCAGAGATAGCCACAACAGAATTTGGTTGCGTCTGACTCTTCCTGACCCCATTTGGGATTTTCTTGGCAGACACTGGAAGGATTGGCCATTTCCTTCTCCAGCTCATTTTACAGATGAGGAAACTGAGGCAGACAGGTTTACTTGCCCAGGATTATACAGTTAGTAAGTGTCTGAAGTTGGATTTTGAATACTAGAACATAGATGATGCAATTCTATGGCTTTCTAAGTCAATATGCAGCCTGCAAGAATTCTTATGTACAATCAGTGACCCCTGAGTCTACTTAAATTTGACATTATTGGTATAATCTAGCCCTTCCATTTTTCAGATGAAGCAGCTAAGGACTAGCAAGATTGAGACTTGCCAAAGATTTTTCAGAGTAATCAATCAATCCATAAGTATTCATTAAAACATTTATTATGTTCCGGGCTCTTTGCTAAATGCTGGGTTTAGAACTAGTAGGGATCAGGGAGGCCATTGAATAGAATCTCCTTAAAATTTTTTTTTCTTGCTGAGGCAATTGGGGTTAAGTGGCTTGCCCAGCCAGAAAGTGTTAAGAGTCTGAGATCAGGACTGGTGCTCTCTCCACTTGGCCATCTAGCTGCTCCTGCTTTAAAATTTTTAACAGGATTTTTCAGAGGCAAATTTTGAACCCAGGTTCTCCTCTTACTCTAGGAAAAAGTGTTCTTCTCCTTGTACCAATGCTGTCTCCTCTCTTTGGGTCCTTCAATAGAGATATTAATATATTAATATATGCCAGAACACAGAGTTGAGATTTTCTAATTCCAAGACTATAGAATTTTTAATTACACTGTCATTTCTGGCTACATAAGTTTACTGGCTTTTTAAGGAGATGTTAACATATTAAAATGGTTTTTGTTCAGCTGGGCGAAATGATCATTTCTGCTTGTGTTTATGCTTTTGTTCCCAAAGCTAATTCTTAATGTTAGCACCTGTTTGGCATCCAAATTATCCCTAAGGAGGATACTCAAATTTCCTTTACTTACTTTAAAGTTTAATCTATAGTATTAGAATTTTTCCCCATCAGTTTTTCAAGCCAAACAACCAACAAAATAGTAAATCAAGCCCAGATTTGCCTTATTTGTACATTTCTGAGATATAAAATGTTCATACTGAAAATTGAACTTATTCAAACTGGCTCCAGGATACATAAAAATGTAACATAAATAACACACACACATATCCAGGGCTTTGGGCATGCAAGAACATATGGGTAGGCATGTATTTATACATGCACATTTGTATGCATATGCACATGTATGTATTCATGCATGTAATAGATTCACAATGTAATGTGTATAAATTTTCCATATTCCAATACAAGTTCATCAACAGTTTTTAATTTAAAAGATTTTTTTTTTTTTACTGTAAATTGCCTAGTGAAATTCTAGAACTCAGTTGTCATAAAATTGGACATGAAAAATGAATGGAAAACCAAGAACATTTTTCACTGAAAGCGAAATTTAATTACTCTGAGAAAATACCACGAGATTCCTGGATGGAAATTTTATTGTTCAGAACAACAATTGGGGAAGAAACATGTCCACCACCCTTCTGTACCGTGTTGGGCCTAGGAAAAATGCTCTAGGAAGGTCCCTCTGCCCTATTCCCTCCCTGTCCCCTATAAACTTCTCCCACAATCTGCTGATTTCCTGAAATTTCCCAATTAGAAATTCATTTATATGTTATTAGAGTTTTAAAAAGTAATTATTCCAGAGTGGTTTCAGGAAGTTTTCTTAGTCCCCTCATGTCCCCTAGCTGATGTTAATACTGTTCCCTTAGAGATTAACTTCCATATATTCTCTCTCTAGGAACAGCTATGTGTGTGCAGTGGATAGAGTGCTTGGTCTGGAGTCAGGAAGCCTAAGTTCAAATCCATCCTCAGACATTTCCTGGCTGTGTGATCTTGGGCTAGTCACTACCTAACCCTATTTACCTCATTTTTTTTTTTTTTTTCATTCTTTTAGAATGATCTGGAGAGGGAAATGGCAAACTACTCCAGTATCTTTGCCAAGAAAGTCCCATGATCAATAATAACATTCTACAGCCAGTGGAGTCATGAAGAGTCAGGAACGACTGAAGAATAACAGAATACTAGAACTTGGAGAGAAGTAGGGAATGCTATTCTGCTGTGAAAAGAAGAAAAGAGAAGTTTGAGTTGGTGGGCATAGCATGGGGATAAAGCATGGATTTTGGACAAAGGATTAAAGAAAACTTGGATTCAAATCCTATGTTAGATACTCTGAATCTGGACAAGACACTTAGCAGAATGGCTCCTATAAAGCTCATTTTACAGTATATTAGTGAAGATCAAAAATGAGAAATATGAAAAGTCCTCAGCAAACCTTAAAATTCTATATAAATGTCAGTTACTATGATTTTAGTATTTACTTCTTTCCCATCTCCTGTACACTTTGATGAAAAGGCTTTGGAAATAAAGGCAGTGATGAAGGTGGGGAGAGAAGGAAAGTGGGTGTATGTGGGGGGGTTGGGACATTAGGGAGAGGCACACTCCCTCCAATGGGTTTAAATCAGGGTCAAATGTATGTGCATCAGGGAGGCTTAGAAGCAAAATGAGAGGGGGAGGCAGGGGTAGAGGATGGGGGAGAAAAATGGGGGTGGGATGGGGGAGAAAAATGGGGGTGGGATGGGGGAAAGTAGGTGATCATCCTGTTTCCCAGGCTGAGCAAGCACTGGGAATGATCTTTTGTGCATCTTCTGGTGAGTGTGAATGTGAGTGTTAAGTATGGGAAGGGGGGCAGTAAGGGAGGGAGGGCCAGTGATACCAACAAAGGACTGTAAGTGCAAAGGGATTTGAGAAATAAAGAGTGGATTCTGACCCAAAACGCTAAGGATTATTCATTTGAGTCAGGCTCATGAAAGGGAAGCCTGTGGACCCCTTTTCAGAATAATCTTTTTTTCAAAGCAGCAAATAAAAAACGAGATTACAAAGAAAACCAATTATGTTAAAATATGATTATCAAAATTTTTAAGGTTTATAGACTTCTTATCAATTTTTAAAAGTTATATTAAAAACAATCATCAAGTTTTTAAAAGTTTATAGACTTTTTAATTTTTAGTTATATTAAAAATAATTATCAATTTTTTCAAGTTCATAGACTCCTTATCAATTTTTTGAAGTTATATTAAAATACAATTATCAGTTGTTGTTTTTTTTTTAAGTTCATAGGCTTCAGCTGGATATGAGCCTCTGATTTAAGGTAGGTTCTTTATTTGAGAATTACTTCCGAGTTGCTAAAACAAAGTCACAGCCACTGTTGTTTAACCTTGGGGATTAAGGAGCCTCCTTCCCTCTCTCCTACCCTCCTCCCTCCTCCTGATTTCTTGGCTCGGTGGGGGGAGGGGAGGGGAACCAGCGAATGCCCAACTGGACAGCCTTAGAAAGGGTGTGAATTCCTCAGACAAGTGTGTAGGGGGGCGGGGAGTGGGGGAGTGGGAGGGGTGTTGGGTGGAGGGCAGGATTGTGCTTGCAGATTTCCAGATCTGGAGTAAAGGTGCTATGCTCCCAAGGATGACCGAATAAGGCTTCTTCCCCTTTGTCCCTTAGGAGTGCTTAAGGCAGAGATAGGACTGTTCTCCCTGGCAGTCCCAAGAAGTCTGCACTGTTTAGCTTTGCTGAGCACCACTCCGAGTCCTGGCCAGAGGCCCCGAGAGAGGGCTGGGGAGCAGGGTTCCCATGTTTGTCTCCCCTGCCATGGAGGTGTCAGATCCAAGAATGATGGCACCAGAAGGCAATGGGAGGGGAACCATGAGGGACTTGGAAGGGTGGGACCTTCCAATACTCAATCTATGATCCTTTTTATAGTCTTAATATTTTCAAAGGCTTTCACATACACTGCCCTGTTTGATTCTTAGAACAATCTTGTGGTGTGGGTAGGACAGATGTGATTCTCACTTTATATCACAGATATAGAATCTTTGGATCATTGGTTCACAACTGGAAGGGAGATCAGAAGACACTCCCCTCACTTTATAGATGAGGAAATTGAGTCCTAATGGGGATTGGTCAAGTTAAATGATTTTTCTAAGTTCATTCAGGGTTAGCTTAGACTTCTATGGAGTTGTCCAATGTTATAAAAGATTTCCTTCACAATAAGCATGAATTATTATACAGGGAAGGAATCTGAGGCTTACAAGTTCAAGGAGCTAGGTTGCATAGTAGAGAAAATACTGGATTTAGAGTCACAAAGACCTGAGTGCAAATCCTATTGGAGTGTGACCGTGGACAAGTCATTTAAACTACCTGAGCCTCAGTTTCTTCATCTATAAAAAGGGGAGTTAATAATAGAACCTATTGCATGTGCTCATTTTTGTGAGGATCAAATTAGATCATAAATATAAAGTGTTTTGAAACTTTAAATATTATATAAACATCGTTGCTACTTTAATGTACTAGTTGTGCCCTACTCTTTGGAATGACATTTGGGGTTTTCTTGGCAGAGTGGTTTGCCATCTTTCTCTTGCTCATTTTACAGATAAAGAAACTGAGGCAAACAGGTAAATCATACAGCTAGTAAGTATCTGTGACTGCATTTGAATTCAGGAAGATGAGTCTTCTTGAATCAAAGCCCTATCTACTGCATCATCTAGCTGCCCACATAAACATTCGAAATTAATATTAATGACTCAGGTCTGATTACTCCCCCTTCCCTTCTCCCCCCACCCTAATCAATGGATCTTTCCACAAGCTGCCTCTTGTAGTTGGGTCAGCTATTCAGAATAATAAAGATAGGTTTGGGGGCTGAGTGCACTTTGAGCTTTGGAGGGGGATAGGGTGGAGTGGGTGGGGAAATTTAGGACTGAGATGAGCTTTGGAAATGGTCTTTTGATGACACTTTGAGATATCCAGCCAGGAGACTTGGGGTGTGAGTGGGTGTGGGAGGTATGAGAGGGAAACATTCCTGCCCCTTCCATTCCCCATCCACAATCCTTTGGAGGCTTGCTTATTAACAGAACTCCTGGCCAAATGTTCCCCTTGTCCTGATCGTTGCGTCCCGAATAAAGTGTCCTAAGACATCACTCTAAGGAAGAGTCGTGCCTTTGAGAAATCTAGACCTATTTTAAAATCTTAAGAGCAGACTTTTAATACCGAACATAGGGTTGCTCTGATAACTGTCTTAAATCATCCTCTCTTAGTCGGATGGATGAAGTCGACATCCAGCCTCAGCCAAGTTCGTTTTGAATATCCTTCTCTCTTCCAAATGACGTGATGGGTACAGTGTCGGGACTGGAGTCAGAGTGATGTGTTCAAATCCATCATCCTTAGATTCTTAGTAGCTGTGTGAGCCTGCATAAGTCATTTCCCTTCTGTTCCCTCAACTGTAAAATGGGGATTATAATAGCACGCAGTTTGTTGTGAGAATCGATGGTTGGCACATAGTAGGTGCCATATAAACACCTATTTCCTCTATTCCTAGAAATATTGACCCAGGACTTCCTGGGTCTTTGGTACTGCTTAACCAGACCCAGCTCTAGGAAGTTGTGATAATGCCTGTTGATTATTTTGTGAACCCTTCTAATGGCTGCTTTTAAATAATATTTTCTTAAATAATAATAATAATAAAAAAGCCACACTGCCTTTCTTAAAATATTAAAAAAAAAAATCCTAGTTCTGAGGAGTATTTTTTTTTTTTGGAGTGGGTGGGGGAGGGAATAGGAAGGAGCAGGACAAAAGAATGCCTGAAATATTATCTTCATTTGTAAAAATTTAAGAGACAAACTTTTATCATCTTTCTGAACCTTAATTTTCTTCTCTGAACTCTTTGATCAGGCCATGTCTAATTTTGGCCCTTAATCATACACTGCCCTTAGGTCATCTTTCATGTTCATGCCTTCAGTTATGTTGTTCAGTTGTTTTCAGTTGTGTCTAACTTTTCATGATTCATTTAGGGGGTTCTTGGCAAAGTTACTAGAGTGATTCATCATTTCCAGCTCACTTTATAAACGAGAAAATTGAAGTAAACAGGGTTAAGTGACTGCTAGGAGAGGTCATTTGCTAAATTTGAACTCGGGCTCAGCACTTTATCCACTGTGCCCCCTTGTCATCTTGTTCTTGTCTTTGACTTATATTGCTATTTAACTTCTCATGTTATATTTCTTCTGATGTTTGTCATGAGCTCTCCAAGAAGATCATAAGTGCTCTGAGGACAAGGACTTTGTACGTATTATTATTAATTCTTTTTCTTGCATCCCAAAGGGATGGAGAAGAGAAGGGAAAAAGTATTTTTTTTCTCCTATAGTACCTCCTATGTATATGCCAGACACTGTGCTAAGTGCTTTATAAATAATATCTTATTTAATAGGTCTTAAAATGGTGTTATTAAGTTTATGACGCTGTGAAATTGCATGCATGGTGCCTCTTGACTCATCAGCCAGACAGGCAGTAGAAAGAAGGGCAGTGGTGTCCGGAGACAATAGGTGTCTTTTAGGAGGGAGGTGGAGCCTTTGTCTGGCAGCTTTACTCAAAGAACTGAATAGAACAAGAATGACTGACTACTTTAAGAAAAATCAACAACCCCAAAGCCACACTGAACAATTCAAACTCTGTCTCTATGAATAGGACAATAGAAAGAAGCAGCCAATGAGTAACCACGTTACATTGCTTTCCCAGCCACACCAGGCATCTGCCCATTGCCAGGATTCTTTGTGGGAATCACAAAACACTTAGAACAGGGATTAGTTACCACCTGAGGTCTGTGAATTTGTCTTTAATATTTTGATAACTGAATTTCAACCCAACTGGTTTCCTTTCAATATAACTGGAGACAAGTTGGTGGTTCATTGGATAATATGCTGAGCTTGTCAAGCAGACCTGAATCTGACCTCAGACCCAAGCTGTGGGAGCTGGGTGGCAAGTCATTTAAACTTTCTCAGCCTCAATTTCCTTATGAGTAAGACGAATAATAATAGCACCTACTTCCCGTTGTTGTGAGAATCAAATGAGAAACACATGATGGAGGGGAGGGGGATGGAGAAATGGCAAAGACTCACTTGGACTCTCCCAAGTTCTCCTCCAAACAACTTTAAATAACACCTTATAAATTCTGGAGTGACAGAACTCACAAAAGATGAGGTTAACAGTTTTCCAGCCTAAGACAACCTAGAAGGTTGGCAGGAAAGGTTTGTTGCACCAGAGTGAGAGTGGAGCCCAGTCTAACTAGGGCTGTGCCAGTATAAGTTGCACTACAGGAGACCAGAAACAGATCTTGGGGGCAACTGAATCAGTGGCTACTGTGGCTGCTTTTGGAACCCTCAGTTCACAGATGGCAAGGCAGTCAGACAACTGGTCAGAAAGGAATTACAGAGGTCTTTTTTTGCACTTGCAGAGCTTTGTCACAATTACTCATTTTCAGATATAGATTACAGTCTCAGGGCAAAGGGAATCACCGGCACAGTGCCAGTTCTAGGGCTGAAAAGAGTGCTTATGGTCATCATAGACCACAGCACAGGGCAGGAGAGTAAAAAACACACATCTTCTTGGATCCTACTACCTTGGAAGAACTGAAGACTTACAGACTTACAGAATTAGCTCTGAAAACAGCATCCCAAAAACTCAAACTTGGGAAAGTACCCCTTCTATTGTAGAAGTAGAACTTAACTTCAATATAAAGTTAAAAGTCAAGAAGAGGCTAGAAAAATGAGCAAACCAAAAAAAAAAAAATCTTGATCATAGAACATTACTATGATTACAGAGAAGAGCAAAGCACACATCTTTTTGGATACTACTACCTTGGAAGAACTGAAGACATATAGATTTCCAGAATTAGCTCTGAAAACAGCATCACAAAAACTCAAACTTTCCCCTTCTATTGTAGCAGTAGAACCCAACTTGAATATAAAGTTAAAAGTCAAGAAAAAAGCTAGAAAAATGAGCAAACAAAAAAAAATCCTGATCATAAAGCAAAGAGAAGAGCAAAACACAAATTCAGAAGACAACAAAGGCAAAATGGTTATGTCCAAAGACTCCAAGAAGATTGTGAATTGGTCTTGGGCCCAAAAAGAATTCCTAAAAGAACTCAAAAAGAATTTTAAAAATCAAATAAGAGAGATAGAGGATAATTGGGAAAAGAAATTAAGAAATGCAAGAAAATTACCAAAAAAAAAAAAAAAAAAGAGTCAACAGCTTGGTAAAAAAGGAAGTATAAAAAATGCTGAAGAAAATAACACTAAAAAAACCCCAGGCCAAATGGTAAAAAAAAAAAAAAAAAAAAAGAAACAAAAAAAGAATGCCTTAAAAAGCAGAATAGGCCTATGTACAAAAATTCAATGAGGAATATAATTCTTTTTTAAAAAATTATTATAGTTTTTTATTTATAAAACATATGCATGGTGATTTTTTTCAACATTGACCCTTGCAAAACCTTCTTTTCCCCTCCTTTCCCTCACCCCCTCCTCCCCTAGATGGCAGATAGTCCAATACATGTTAAATATGTTAAAGTATATATTAAATCCAATATATGTATACATATTTATATAGTTATCTTGCTGCATAAAGAAAATAGAAAGAAAGAAAAAAAACTAAAAAATAGCAGAAAGAGTAGAAAAGCTATGTTGTAGTCTATACTCATTTCCAATATATGTATACATATGTTAAAGTATATATTAAATCCAATATATGTATACATATTTATATAGTTATCTTGCTGCATAAAGAAAATAGAAAGAAAGAAAAAAAAACTAAAAAATAGCAGAAAGAGTAGAAAAGCTATGTTGTAGTCTATACTCATTTCCAATATATGTATACATATTTATATAGTTATCTTGCTGCATAAAGAAAATAGAAAGAAAGAAAAAAAACTAAAAAATAGCAGAAAGAGTAGAAAAGCTATGTTGTAGTCTATACTCATTTCCCATAGTTCTCTTTCTGGGTGTAGCTGATTCTCTTCTTTACTGAACAATTGGAACTGGTTTGAATCATCTCATTGTTGAAGAGAGCCACGTTCATCAGAATTGATCGTCGTATGATCTTGTTATTGGGTGTAATGATCTCCTGGTTCTGCTCATTTCACTCAGCATCAGTTCCTATAAGTCTCTCCAGGCCTTTCTGAAATCATCCTTCTGGTCATTTCTTACAGAACAATAATATTCCATAACATTCATATACCACAATTTACTCGACCATTCTCCAATTGATGGGTATCCATTCAATTTCCAGTTTCTAGCCACTACATACAGGGCTACCACAAACATTTTTGCACATGTGCAACTCTTTCTCTTCTTTAAGATCTCTTTGGGATCTAAACCCAGTAGTGACACTGCTGGATCAAAGGGTATGCACAGTTTGATAACTTTTTGAGCATAGTTCCAAATTGCTCTCCAGAATGGTTGGATATATTCACAACTCCACCAACAATGCATCAGTGTCCCAGTTTACCTGCATCCCCTCCAACATTTATATCCTTTGACCATTTATCAATTGGAGAATGACTTGATTTCTTGATAACTTTTTGAGCATAGTTCCAAATTGCTCTCCAGAATGGTTGGATATATTCACAACTCCACCAACAATGCATCAGTGTCCCAGTTTACCTGCATCCCCTCCAACATTTATATCCTTTGACCATTTATCAATTGGAGAATGACTTGATTTCTTATAAATTAGAGTCAATTCTCTATATATTTTGGAAATGAGGCCTCTCTATATATTTTGGAAATGAGGCCTTTATCAGAACCTTTAACTGTAAAAATGTTTTCCCAGTTTATTGCTTCCTTTTTAATCTTGTTTGCATTAGTTTTGTTCGTACAAAAGCTTTTTAAATTTGATATAATCAAAATTTTCTATTTTGTGATCAATAATGATCAAAGAATATTTTGTGATCAATAATGATCTTTAGTTCTTCTTTGATCACAAATTCCAAGAAAGAGAAATCTTAATTCAATAAACAGGTTACCCACAGGTTACCTTCATATTTGGGAAGATGATATTTGTAACTCCTAAACAGAGCAGTTAGAAGGTGTATACATAGATAGAAGGCATAGATATCATTCAATATCTAAAAAAATGAATTAAAGAGTGATGTAACACCCTTGTGCTATAAGAAATAATGAACAGGATCATTTCAGAAAAATCTATGAATAATTGCATGAATTCACACAAAGTGAAGGGATCAGAAGTGGGAGAATATTGTACCCACTAACAGCAATACTATACCATGAAGAATTGTGAATGGCTTAGGTATTCTTAACAAGACAATCCCAAAGGACTCATGATTTAAAAAAATGCTGTTCTACTCCAGAGAAAGAAATGATGGAGTCAATGCAGATTAAAGTATAATTTTTTTTTTTTTTACATTTACCTTTTAATTGTTTTTTGTTCGGTTTGTGCTTGCTTTTACAACATGACATATAGAAGTATGCTTTGCTTGACTGAATGTGTGTGTGTGTGTGTGTGTGTGTGTGTGTGTGCATAAAGACTGGATGACCACTTTGGGAGGAAAAAAGCAACACAAGGGTGGGGAAATGGCATTTATTAAGCACCTACTGTATGCTAGGCATTATAAGTTAATCCTTTTTTACAAATATCTGTTAACAGAAATAACTTTAAACCTTAAAATATTATACAAGTATTAATTTAAAAAAATTATTAGTTCTTTGTATACCTACATATTTAAAAACATAACTCTAAGAAAGGTCCCTAGGCTTCACCAGATTGCTAAAAGGAGTTCATAAGACAAAAAATGTTAACATAACTCTAAGAAAGGTCCCTAGGCTTCACCAGATTGCTAAAAGGAGTTCATAAGACAAAAAATGTTAAGAACTTCTGACAAAATCTAACCTCTTCATTAATTTATTTGGAAAAAAAATAGTTAGAATATAATAACTAGCTTAAAAAGTTGCAAAGCATCCTGACAACAACCTGAGGAGCAAACATTAAATATTCCTATTTTATAGATAGGGAAACCAAGGGAGACCTGAGTTTAATGATTTGCCCAGCATTGTATAGCTGTGTGAGGCTTAATTTATATTCAATTTTTCCTGATAAGTTTTGTTCCATATTTAGATTTAGATCAGTTCTTTGGAAGAAGATAGCATTTGGATTGTCTTGGATCATTGTATTATTAAGTTATTCACAATTGTTCATTGTACAATATTGCTGTTACTACTACATACAACATATTCTTGGTTCTGCTTACTTCACTCTGTATTAGTTCATATGAATCCAGTTTTTTTTCTGAAATATCTTGTTCATCATTTCTTATGGTACAATAATATTCCATTGATGAGATTCTGGGTCACTAGGTTGGTCTGGTAGAGAAAGCCTGAGGCACTGAGGGAAGCAGGATAGGGCACTTTTGGGTTAAATTTCCCCCAATAAATCTATCTATGGCCCATACCATCTTTGATGAATCCCTTTTGAGTTAGCCCACCATGGTATTCTACCTCATGGTGACTTTTTCCTCAGCTATCCTTGCCTCATGGTGCCTTTTTCCAACTAACTAACTCTTAGGGTGCTAAATCCTTTAGGATTTAGCCTGCTAGTCAATGGTATATTTCCATCTCATGAGGTATTCCTTTTCTCCTGGTTAATTGTGAGTTCCACTGGGGAACTAATTATTATTTTTTATTGTTAATTGTTAAAACTATTTGTTAACTATATGCTCTATTTGATATTTACCACTCTTGGTACCTATTTTGCCTCTTCATTTTGTCTATAACCTGTTCTCATAAATAAATCTACCTTTTGCCAAAAAGAAAGATCATTGTGAATTCATCACATAACCGAACCCCAACATTTGATGCTAATTGCTCTCCTCAATCTCATCATTTGGAGCCTACATCAATCACATCACCATTACATCCATATACTACAACTGATCACCATTACATCCATATACTACAACTGATCAATCATTCCTCAATTGATGAGTATCCCCTCAAATTCCAGTTCTTAGTCACTACAAAGAAAGTTGACATATTTTTGTACAAATTTGAACTTTGCCCCTTTAAAAAAAAAACCTCTGAGTTACAGACCTAGTAATAATATTGCTGGATTGAAGGGTATGAATGATTTTATAGCCTTTGGGGCATAATTCCAAGCTTTGACTTTTGTCATTATTCATAAGTCTCAAACTGCACCCTTCCCACCCCACCCCCCCAAAAAAAGCAAGGAATTCAAGGCCTTAAATCAACATCTCTCTTGGCATTTTATCTAGAAGGTTAAGCAAACTAACTTGCCATAATTCTTGGTGCTAGTGACAATCCGAAAGTAATAGGACATCTGGCCATTGCTAGACTGGTCATTTCAGTGCATCTCATCCCATCAGCTTGTCTATTAGCACACATGTATTTAAAATGTGGCTTATGGACCTGCAGTCCTAACAAAGCAAGGCCACAGACCTTTGAGAAAACATTTGATCTAGGTGGCATTTGCCTTCCCTCCTGTCTTGTTTGGTTTCCATGGAAAGCTGTGTTTGGGCTAGAGCTCAGAGTATATTTGTCTCAGGCAGACAATCATTTTCTTTCAATCTCCCGATGTGGAGAGCAGGTGCTAGTATCTCTAGGAGGTGAAAAGGACTATGGACCCTAGTGGGAGGGCTCTAGGCTTTCCTGCCTTATATGCACAGGTCATCTTTCTGTGGGTGAGCCACTAGGACCATGCCCTGGATCTCTTTGCTGGCATTAGTGTATTTTGTGCAAACTACTCTCAGTTCAGATTGCTCCTCATTGCTTTGGGCCAAGTGCCTCTACTCCATCTTTAGGGATAAAGATGGGGGATTCAGGAGGACTAGATTTCTAGTTCTGCAAACCCATATGGCCTTCCTACATTATTTTAACTCTGTGTTTGTTTCCTCACTTGGAAAATGATAGGAATAATGCCTATTTCACAGGGTTGTTAATTGTAGGATTAGAGAGTCAGAGCTGTTTACAACCTTAAGAGATCATTGAGAACAACTTAATGTATAGATAAGGCAGCCAGGAGGCTATGGGATTTCTCCAGCTAGTAATCAATCAGGCAGAAGCCTTTATTAATCTGCCTATGTGCTAGGGGCTGCACTAGGCCTGGAGATACAAAGACAAAAATGAAATCGTCTCTTCTGTCAGAAGTAGGAAATGGGGTGGGGAGTATGTACATAAAACTGTACTAAATACATACATACATGTGTGTGTGTGTGTGTGTGTGTGTGTGTGTGTATAACCAAACATATTTTTTACCTATGGTAAATAAAGTGGAATTATTTTGTGGAAGGCACTTAATGCTGGTTTAATTAATACAAAAGTTAGCATTTGAACTGAAAAAAGTTGAAAAAGAAATTCCTATTTTATGTACTGCTTTAAGTACAGAAGCTTATTTGAGCTTTACAATTTTCTTAGAACAGTTCTCAACTTTTTAAAGTGTCATAGACCCCATTGAAGGTTTGGTGAAACCTAGGATGGATCTCTTTTCGGAGCTATGTTTTTAAGGAAGGGAAAGGGCAGGAAGGGATCCAGGCACTTTGGAGAGAGACATACTTAGGCTAGGCAGGCTATCATGAGGTAGATTTTACTTGGGAGTAGGAAGGGGGAGGAGGTCTGTAATCTTTAACTTATTTTGCTTCAAACCTTCTCCCCTCCCTCATTTTTAGCTTTTCTTTAGAATATAAACTCCTTATATTCTAGAATATGAACTCCTTATATTCTAGAGTTTGCATTGCTTATTTATATTTATATCCTCAGCAGAGTGCTTGGCACAGAGTAGTGCTTAATAAATGTTCCCTTCCTTTATCTACTTCTCTCCTCTCCTGCCCCTTCTGTCTGTCTTTCATATATGTATGTATTTATATATACATAGTTGGAAACTGTTGGAAACTGTTAACAGTAATGGTAACTTACATCATCAATACTGTATTCCGTTTATCTAAGCACAATAAAACTTCATGGATACATCATCAAAGCAAACATTGGCATTTAGACTATGTGATTGTAAGGAGAAGAGGCAGGCAGGATGCAGAGTGCTGTACTGATCATAGACTTATCCTCTCCAATCTGAATATTCACTTTCAATGAGCAGCAGCCTCAAGGCAAAAAGACCAGGAGAATTAATGTGAACAGATGAGAGGGAACAGTTTTGTTGCTAACTTGGAGGGTAAGTTGAACCAACATGTGGGTGGCAATAGAAGAATAGAAAAGGAGCTGGCAGCTTTGAGAAATATAGTGTATAGCACTGCATTTGCTTATCTGAGTCAGAATTTCTGTGTAATTAGCCACAATATTAATGTTAGCATTAAAAAAGAGTTTAGTGGCATTCTTGAATGTCACAGACCTTCATAGCAACCAGACTCGAAGACTAATATGGCCTTGGAAAAGGGGGGTATTCTAGATAATGGCAAACGATTTGAATTGGTTTACAATTGATGAGAGAATGAATATTACCAGAAGCCAATTCTAATGGACCTTGATTATATCATTTAATTACCTTCCCCATCCGTAGTCTAGGGAAATCTAATCAAAGAATTTATCCCTATCCAAATCTGAGTGGGGTTTGGAAGCACAATGGATTAATATCTTGTAAGATTGGAGGGGGGGTGAGGTGGGGTCTGAGCAAGACTGAAGAGAGTTCTGAGAGAGTAAACTTTAAAATAAGGACTACAGAGAAAAAGGGAAAACTCGATCTCCCCTGATCATTGAGACATCTCAATATATATGTATCATCTGTTTATGAATCTATCCATCTAGCTATATCTAGATATTCTGGAAAATTAGGCATCAATGTCAGTTGTCCTATGCTGAAGAAATTTGAATGCTGTGTAAATTTGGCTGCACTGGAACAAAGTTCTGATTCCTTGGTTACAGCTCTGCTCACAGCCCTGGAAACTTTGACATTCCAAGGAGGAGTCCTTCTTCCCTGAAGATCTGCTTCAGCTCCAAAAGAAGATAGGTCTGATGTGGCTGGTTCCTTGGGGCTCCAGAATATATCCTCTGTTGACTGATGCCCCATAATAAACTTGGTTAGACACTGTACTTTGTGTACACATGAACATAGCCTCTGATAAGCTGCCTTTCAAGGCCACACTTGCCTTCCTGAAGCAGTTTTCATCTCCTTGATGTATCATATGTCAGTAGCTCTCCTTGGAGAGGAATATATTTTCAGTTTTCTATGTCTGAGGAAGATTTTTGGTAGTCTAATCTCTTTCTATGGTCTCCTTTGGTTACTGTGCTATGTTTGTTTCACAAAGTGGTTTCTAATTTCTCTGAAGGTCTCATTTTTTTGTTTTTTTTGGTTTGGTTTCTTTTTTGTTTCTGCTTCTAGAACACAATTCCTACCATCCACAACCACCCTGTGGACCTTGGATGCCTTTCTCCCAAACTTTTGATGGAATTCATAGTGGCTTAGCTGGATTTCTTGAATCTGAAACAGGGAACTAACTGAGCTTCCCACATGGGATCATGGCTATTTCTGGTTTATCGATCCCTTTGATAGTCTGGTGAAATCTATGGTTCCTTCTCTGAATGATATTTTTAAGTATACTTCAGCAGTGAACAGTAGTCAGCACTAGCAGTGAACAGTAATCAGCAACAGCAGTCAACAGTGGTCAACAAGCAGTACTCAGCAGCAGCAGTCAGTAGCAGTCAACAGTCAAAAGCAACGTTGGCAGTGGTCAACAAGCAGTCCTCACCAGCAGTTGCAGTAGCAGTAGTCAAAAATAATGAGCAGCAATGGAAAGCAGTTAGAAAAAAAAACCCAGTCAACAGCAGTCAGCAGTAAGCTGCAGTAGTCAGCAGCAGTCAGCAGTGGTCAACAAGAAGTACTCAGCAGCAGTCAGCAGAAGCAATCAAAAGGAGTCAGCAACAATCCAAAGCATTCACTAGCAGCAGTAGCAGGTTAGCAATAGCTGTCAAAAACAGTGAGCAACAATCCAAAGCAGACAGCAGTCAAAATCAGCAGCCCCAGTCAAAAGCGATGAGTAACGAGTCCCCAACAGCAGTTAGCAGTAGTTAAAAGCAGTCAGAACTAGGAGTCAGAAGTAACAATCAAAAGCAGGGAACAACAGTCCAAAGCAGTGAGCAACAATCCAAAGCATTCACCAGCAGCAGTAAACAATAGTCAGCAGCAGCAGTCAGAAGTCAGCAGTCAATGGGCAGCAGTTAGCAGTGAGCACAGTCAGAAATCAGCAGTAGTCAGCAGTAGCAGTCAAAAGCAATGAGGAGTAGTCCAAAACAGTGCATAACGATATATATATATATATATATATATATATATATATTTCTGTTAGTAGTCAGCAATGGTCAAGAATTATATATATATATATATATATCACTTAGTAGTCAGCAATGGTCAAGAAGCAATATTTAGCAGCAACAGAAGGCAACAGCAAACAACAGCAGTCAGTAGTTGCAGTAGCATCAGTCAAAAGCAGTTAAACAAAACAAAGACCCAGCAGTCACCATCAACAACAAATAGTACTCAGCAGCAGCAGTTGGCAGCAGTCAGTAGTCAGCAGTAGTCAGCAGTAGCAGTCAAAAGCAATGAGGAGTAGTCCAAAACAGTGCATAACGATAGAGGAGTAGTCCAAAACAGTGCATAACGATATATATATATATATATATATTTCTATATATATATTTCTGTTAGTAGTCAGCAATGGTCAAGAATTATATATATATATATATATATCACTTAGTAGTCAGCAATGGTCAAGAAGCAATATTTAGCAGCAACAGAAGGCAACAGAAGGCAACAGCAAACAACAGCAGTCAGTAGTTGCAGTAGCATCAGTCAAAAGCAGTTAAACAAAACAAAGACCCAGCAGTCACCATCAACAACAAATAGTACTCAGCAGCAGCAGTTGGCAGCAGTCAGTAGTCAGCAGTAGCAAAAGTAGTCAAAAAACAGCAAAAAGAAAAATATAGTCAGCAATGGTCAAGAAGTAGTATTCGGTAGCAGCAATCAGCAGCAGTTAGAAGTCAGCAGTCAATGGGCAGCAGTTAGCAGTGAGTGAGAAGTTGGTAGTAGTCACCAGAAGCCAGTAAGGAGTACTCAGCAATAGTAGTCTGCAGCAGTTAGCAATGGTCAACAAGCAATACTCAGCAGCAGTAGTCAGCAGGAGCAGCAGCAGTCAGCAGGAGCAGCAGCAGTAGCAGTAGTCAATAGCTGTCAAAAGCAGTGAGCAATAATCTGGAGCAGACAGCAGCAATCAATGGATAGTAGTCAGTAGCAGCAGTGAATAGTTACCAGTAGTCAGCAGTAGTAGAACTCACTAATCAGCAATAGTCATAAGCAGACAGTAATAATCAAAAGAGGTCAATAGCAATCAAAAACAATCAGCAACAGCAGTAAGCAGCAGTCAGCAGTAACAGTAGTCAAAAGTAAAAGTAGCAGTCATCAGTAGTCAAAAACAGACTCATTAGTAGCAATCAAAAGCACCGGTAATAGTCCAAAGCAGTAAGCAACAATCCAAAGCCAGCAGCAGTGAACTACTCAGCTGAAGCAATCAGCAATGGTCCACATGCAGTACTCAGCAGCAGCAGTCAGCAGCAGCAGTCTAGCAATAAGGAACAGTTCAAAGTAGTTCGTAATAGTCCAAAGAAGTCAGCAGCAGTCAACAATGGTCAAAAGTAGTCAGAAATAGCAAGTCAAAAGCAGTAGTCAATACAGTTAGCAAAAAACCCCCAAAAAACAAACAGTGATCAGCAGTGGTCAACAGTAGTAGCAGGAAACAAGTCAGCAGTTGCAGTAGCAGCAGTCAAAAGCAGCAAAAACCCAAACCCCCCAAGAAACAACAGTCAGCAGCAGTCAGCAGGAGTCAAAAGTATCAAGCAACACTCCAAAGCAGTCAGTAGCAGCAAATAGTCAAGAGTAGTCAACAGCAACAGTCAAAAGCAATCCCCAGTAGCAGTACTTAGCAGTAGCAGTCAACAGCAACAATAGTCCAAAAACAGTGAGCAACAGTCCAAAGCAGTCGTTGACAGACTGTTTACCCCTGATGCTAATAGTCAGCAGCAGTAGTCAAAAGCAGTCTGCAGTCAACAACAGTCAGCAGCTAGAGGAGTTAGCAATTAGCAGTACAGGAATCAGCAGAAGTCAACAGTAGTGAGGAACAGTTCAAAGCAGTGAGTAACAGCAGCAGTAGCATGCAACAGCAGTCAGCAGTTACAGTCCAAATCAGTAACAGCAGTAGTAATCAGTCAGCAGTCAGTATTCCATAATGGACAGTGTCTGGAGGCATGCCCAGATGGGACTTATTATGAAAAGGCTTCTAAAAGCTGTAAAGGTTGCCCTGAAAACTGTAAGACTTGCTCCTCTTGGGCATGCACTTCCTGTAAAGAAGGCATGTCAATGACATGGCTGAGATCCTGTGTGTCCACCAAAGAGTGCACTGCTTCTGAGTACAAGGATGAGAAAATCCAGGACTGTAAACCTTGTCACATGAAGTGATTTCACTGTTCGGGATCTGCTGAAGATGAGTGCCTCAGCTGCCCCAATAATAGCCTCCTCGTGTAGAAAAATGTCCTGATGGCTATTATAGTGATACAGAGAATCAACACTGTTCTCCCTGCCATAATTCTTGTGAGATGTGTGAAGGGAAGCATAGCACCCAGTGTCAATCCTGTCACCCTGGTTGGTTCAGGCTGGAAAACAAATGTCTGCTATAATGTGAGGAAGGGAATCCATCTGTTGAAATGTCCTCACCCATTTTGAGAGAATTTTATTGTATAATAGAGAATTTTATTGTATAATAATTACAATTTGTAGAGTACTATTCACAGTTTTTTCCAGTAGTCAGCAGCAGTCAGCAGTTAGCAGAAAGCAAATATAGTAGGCTGCAGCAGTCAGCAACAGTCCACATCAGTGAGTAACAGTCAGCAGTAGTAGTCAGCAGCACTGAGCAGCAGTGAGAAGTCAGCAAGCAGCAGTCAGCAGTAGCAGTCAAAAGTAGTCAGCAGTTATAGTATTTAGCTGCTGCAGTCAGCAGTCAGCAGCAGTGAGTAGCAGCAGTGAGCAGAAAGCAGCTGTACTAGTCTGTAGCAGTCAGAAGCAGTGGAAAGGCAGCAGCAGCAGTCAGCAGCAGTCAGCAGCAGTGGAAAGGCAGCAGCAGCAGTCAGCAGCAGTGGAAAGGCAGCAGCAATCAGAAGCTACAGTAGTCAGCTGCAACAGTCAGCAACAGTCCACATGAATGAGTAACAGTCAGCAGTGGTAGTCAGCAGCAGTCAGTGAGAAGTCATGATCATCATCAGCAGCAGTTAGCAGCAGTAGTAGACAACAGCAATCAGAAGCTACAGGAGTCAGCTGCAGCAGTCAGCAACACAGTCCAAATCACTGAGTAACAATCAGCAGTAGTAGCAGCAGTCAGCAGCAATCAGCAGCTATAGCAGCTATAGTAGTCAGCTGCAGCAGTCAGCAATCAGCAGTTAGCAGCAGTAGCAGACAATAGCAATCAGAAGCTACAATAGTCAGCACCAGTCCAAATCACCGAGTAACAATCAGCAGTAGTAGTCAACAGCAGTCAGTTAGTAATCGGCAGCAGTGAGAATTCAACAGAATTCAACAGCAGCAGCAACAGTTAGCAGCAGTAGCAGACAACAGCAATCAGAAGCTACAGGAGTCAGCTGCAGCAGTCAGCAACAGTCCAAATCACTGAGTAACAATCAGCAGTAGTAGCAGCAGTCAGCAGCAATCAGCAGCTATAGCAGCTATAATAGTCAGCTGCAGCAGTCAGCAACAGTCCACATGAGTGAGTAACAGTCAGTCAGTAATCAGCAGCAGTCAGTAGCAGTCAGTAGCAGTAGTAGCAGCAGTCCACATGAATGAGTAACAGTCAGCATTAGTAGTCAGCAGCAGTAGCAGGCAACAGTTAGCAGGAGTCCACATGAATGACTACCAGTCACTGAGTAATCAGCAGCAGTCCACAGCAGCGAGAAGTCAGCAGCAACAGTAGCAGGCAACAGTTAGCAGCAGTCAGTAGCAGCAGTTAGCAGAAAGCAGCTATAGTAGTCAGCTGCAGCAGTAGTCAGCAGGAGTCACATGTGTAACAGTCAGCAGCAGACAACAGCAATCAGAAGCTACATACAGTAGTCAGCTGCAGCAGTCAGCAACAGTCCAAATCATTGAGTAACAATCATCAGTAGTAGCAGCAGTCAGTAGCTATAGCAGCTACAGTAGTCAGCTGCAGCAGTCAGCAACAGTCCACATCAGAGTAACAGTCATCAGTAGTAGCAGCAGTCAGTAACTATAGCAGCTACAGCAGTCAGCTGCAGCAGTCAGCAACAGTCCACATCAGTGAGTAACGGTGAGTAACAGTGAGTAATCAGCAGCAGTCAGTAGCAGTCAGTAGCAGCGGTGAGCAGCAGTAGTTAAAAGCAGTCAACAGCTATATAGTATTCAGCTGCTGCAGTCAGCAGTAGTAGCAGGTAACAGTTATTAGCAGCAGTCAGGAGGAGCATTTAGCAGAAAGCAGCTATAGCAGTCAGCAACAGTCCAGATCAGTGAGTAACAGTCAGCAGTATCAGTGAGTAACAGTCAGCAGTAGTAGTCAGCAGCAGTCATCAGCAGCTATAGCAATCAGTTGCAACAGTGAGCAGTTAGCAGCAGTAGCATCAGCAACAGTCCAAATCACTGAAGTAACAGCAGTAGTAGTCAGTAGTAGTCAGCAGCAGTCAGCAGCAGTGAGAAGTCAGAAGCAGTAGTAGACAAGAGCAATCAGAAGCTACAGTAATCAGCTGCAGCAATTAGCAACAGTCCAAATCACTGAGTTAACAATTAGCAGTAGTAGTTAGCAGCAATCAGCAGCTATAGTAGTCATCTGCAGCAGTCAGCAGTGGTCAGCAGCAGTGGTCAGCAGCAGCGGTCAGCAGCAGTCAGCTGTAGTGTGAAGTCAGCAGCAGCAGTCAGTCAGTAGTAATCAGCAGCAGTCAGCAGCAGTGAGAAGACTGCAGCAGTGAGCAGTCAGCAGCAGTCAGCTGTAGTGAGCAGTCAGCAGCAGTCAGCTGTAGTGAGCAGTCAGTCAGTCAGTAATCAGCAGCAGTCAGCAGCAGTGAGAAGTCAGCAGCAGTAGCAGTCAATCAGAAGCTACAGGAGTCAGCTACAAGAGTCAGCTGCAGTAGTCAGCAGCAATCAATAGCTATAGCAGCTAAAATAGTCAGTTGCAGCAATCAGCAACAGTCCACATGAATGTAACAGTCAGCAATAATATTCAGCAGCAGTCAGTCAGTAATCAGCAGCAGTCAGCAGCAGTGAACAGTCAGCAGCAGCAGTATCAGCAGCAGTCAGCAGGAGTGGGAGGGCAGCTGAAGCAGTATGCAGCAGCAGCAGACAATAGCAATCAGAAGCTGCAGTTGTCAGCTGCAACAGTCAGCAACAGTCCACATGAATGAGTAACAGTCAGCAGTAGTAGTCAGCAGCAGTCAGTAATCAGCAGCTAAGTAGCAGGCAACAGTTAGCAGGAATCCACATGAATGAGTAGCAGTCAGTAGTAATCAGCAGCAGCCTGCAGCAGCAAGAAGTCAGCAGCAGGAGCAGGCAACAGTTAGCAGCAGTAGTCAAAAGTAGTCAGCATCGACTGTCAGTAGCAGCAGTTAGCAGAAATCAGCTAAAGTAGTCAACTGCAGCAGTGAGCAATCAGCAGCAGTGCAGCAGTGCAGCAGTCAGCAGCAGTAGCAGACAACAGCAATCAGAAGCTACAGTAATAAGCTACAGTAATCAGCTACAGCAGTCAGCAACAGCCAGTCAGTAGTCAGCAGCAGTCAGAAGCAGTGAGAAGACAGCAGCAGCAGCAGTCAGCATCAGTATAGAAGCAACAGCAGCAGTAGTCAAAAGTAGTCAGCAGCAGTCAGTAGCAGGAGCAGGGAGCAGTCAGCAGCAGTCAGTGGCAGCAGTTAGCAGAAAGCAGCTATAGGAGTCAGCTGCAGCAGTGAGCAATCAGCAGCAGTGCAGCAGTCTGCAGCAGTGAGAAGTCAGCTGCAGCAGTCAGCAGCAGTATCAGACGACAGCAATCAGAAGCTACAGTAATCAGCTACAGCAGTCAGCAACAAAGTCAGTCAGTAATCAGCAGCAGTCCGCAGCAGTGAGAAGCAACAGCAGCAGTAGTCAAAAGTAGTCAGCAGCAGTTAGTAGTCAGCAGTAGTAGTCAGCAGCAGTCAGTAGCAGCAGTTAGCAGAAAGCAGCTATAGTAGTCAGCTTTAGCAGTGAGAAGTCAGCAGCAGCGAGAAGTCAGCAGCAGCAGTCAGCAGCAGTTAGCAGGAGTCCACATGAATGAGTAACAGTCAGCAGTAGTAGTCAGCAGCAGTCAGTAATCAGCAGGAGTTAGAAGTCAGCAGGAGTGAGAAGTCAGCAGCAGCAGTCGGCAGCAGTTAGCAGGAGTCCACATGAATGAGTAACAGTCAGCAGTAGTAAGCAGCAGTCAGTAATCAGCAGGAGCGAGAAGTCAGCAGCAGCAGTCAGCATCAGTAACAAGCAACAGCAGCAGTAGTCAAAAGTAGTCTGCAGCAGTCAGTAGCAGGAGCAGGCAATAGTTAGCAGGAGTCCACATGAATGAGTAACAGTCAGCAGTAATAGCAGCAGTCAGTAGTCAGAAGCAGTCAGTAGCAGCAGTTAGCAGAAAGCAGCTATAGTAGTCAGCTGCAGCAGTCAGCAACAGTCCACATGAATGAGTAACAGTCAACAGTAGTAGTAAGCAGCAGTGAGAAGTCAGCGGCAGCAGTGAGAAGTCAGCAGCAGCAGTCAGCAACAGTCCACATGAATGAGTAACATTCAACAGTAGTAGTCAGCAGCAGTGAGAAGTCAGCAGCAGCAGTCAGCAGCAGCAGTCAGCAGCAAGAATTCAGCAGCAGCAGCAGCAGTTACAGTAGCAGACAGTGAGGAGTCAGCAGCAGTGAGAAGTCAGCAGCATCAGTGAGAAGTCAGCAGCAGCAGTCAGCAGTAAGAATTCAGCAGCAGCAGCAGCAGTAACAGTAGCAGACAACAGCAATCAGAAGCTACAGTAGTCAGCTGCAGCAGTTAGGAACAGTCCAAATCACTGAGAAACAATCAGCAGTAATAGCAGCAGTCAGTAGCGGCAGTAAGCAGCAATCAGCAGCTAAAGCAGCTATAGTAGTCAGCTGCAGCTGACGCAGTCAGCAATCAGCAGCTAAAGCAGCTATAGTAGTCAGCTGCAGCAGTCAGCAACAGTCCACATGAATGAGTCATAGTCAGCAGTAGTAGTTAGTAGTCAGTAGCAGCAGTAGCAGCAGTTAGCAGAAAGCAGCTATAGTAGTCAGCTGCAGCAGTCAGCAACAGTCCACATGAATAACAGTCAACAGTAGTAGTACACAGCAGTGAGAAGTCAGCGGCAGCAGTGAGAAGTCAGCAGCAGCAGTCAGCAACAGTCCACATGAATGAGTAACAGTCAACAGTAGTAGTCAGCAGCAGTGAGAAGTCAGCAGCAGCAGTCAGCAGCAGCCAGCAGCAGTCAGCAGCAGTTAGCAGCAGTCAGTAGCAGTAGTTAGCAGAAAGCAGCTATAGTAGTCAGCTGCAGCAGTGAGCAGTCAGCAGCAATTAGCAGCAGCAGTGGGAAGGCAGCAGCAACAGGCAGCAGCAATCAAGTAACATTAGTCAGCTGCAGCAGTCAGCCCAGCTAACAGTCAACAGCAGTCAGCAATCAGCATCAGTAGTTAAAAGCAATGAGCAGTTAAAAGCAATTAGCAGTTAAAAGCAGTCAGCAGCAATAGCAGGCAACAGTTATTAGCAGCAGTAGTAAAAAGTAGTCAGCTTCAGCAGTCAGCAACAGTCCACATCAGTGAAACAGTCAGTTAGTAATCAGCAGCAGATAGTAGTCAGCAGCAGTCAGTAGCAGCAGTTAGCAGAAAGCAGCTATAGTAGTAAGCTGCAGCAGTGAGCAGTCAGCAGCAGTGAGAAGTCAGCTGCAGCAGTCAGTAACAGTCCACATCAGTGAGTAACAGTCAGTTAGTAATCAGCAGCAGTCAGTGGCAGTAATCAGCAGCAGTCCACAATAGCAAGAAGCCAGCAGCAGCAGTCAGCAGCAGTAGCAGGCAACAGTTAGCAGGAGTCCACATAAATGAGTAGCAGTCAGTCAGTAATCAGCAGCAGTCAGCAGCAGTCCGCAGCAGTGAGAATTCAGTAGCAGCAGTCAGTAGCAGCAGTCAGCAGCAGCAGTCAGCAGCAGCAGTTAGCAGCAGTCCACATGAATGAGTAACAGCAGTAGTAGTCAGTAGAACTCAGCAGCAGTCAGCAGCAGTCCACAGCAGCGAGAAGTCAGCAGCAGTAGCAGGTAACAGTTAGCAGGAGTCCACATGAATGAGTAGCAGTCAGTCAGTAATCAGCAGCAGTCCCCAGCAGCGAGAAGTCAGCAACAGCAGTCAGCAGCAGCAGTCAGCAGCAGTAGCAGGCAACAGTTAGCAGTCAAAAGTAGTCAGCAGCAGTCAGTAGCAGCAGTTAGCAGAAAGCAGCTATAGTAGTCAGCTGTAGCACTGAGCAGTCAGCAGCAGTGAGAAGTCAACTGCAGCAGTCAGAAACAGTCCACATTACTGAGTAACAGTCAGTCAGTAATCAGCAGCAGTCAGTAATCAGCAGCAGCCCACAGCAGGGAGAAGTCAGTAGCAGTAGTCAGCAGCAGTAGCAGGTAACAGCAGAGTCCACATGAATGAGTAGCAGTCAGTAAACAGCAGCAGTCCACAGCAGTGCACAGCAGTCCGCAGCAGGCCGCAGCAGTGAGAAGTCTGCAGCAGTGAGAAGTCCGCAGCAGTGAGAATTCAGTAGCAGCAGTCAGTAGCAGCAGTCAGCAGCAGCAGTCAGCAGCAGCAGTTAGCAGCAGTCCACATGAATGAGTAACAGCAGTAGTAGTCAGCAGAACTCAGCAGCAGTCAGCAGCAGTCCACAGCAGCGAGAAGTCAGCAGCAGCAAGAAGTCAGCAGCAGCAGAAAACAGTTAGCAGGAGTCCACATGAATGAGTAGCAGTCAGTCAGTAATCAGCAGCAGTCCGCAGCAGCGAGAAGTCAGCAGCAGCAGTCAGCAGCAGCAGTCAGCAGCAGTAGCAGGCAACAGTTAGCAGTCAAAAGTAGTCAGCAGCAGTCAGTAGCAGCAGTTAGCAGAAAGCAGCTATAGTAGTCAGCTGCAGCAGTGAGAAGTCAACTGCAGCAGTCAGAAACAGTCCACATGAAAGAGTAACAGTCAGTCAGTAATCAGCAGCAGTCAGTAATCAGCAGCAGCCCACAGCAGGGAGAAGTCGAGCAGTAGTCAGCAGCAGTAGCAGGTAACAGCAGAGTCCACATGAATGAGTAGCAGTCAGTAAACAGCAGCAGTCCACAGCAGTGCACAGCAGGCCGCAGCAGGCCGCAGCAGTGAGAAGTCTGCAGCAGTGAGAAGTCCGCAGCAGTGAGAAGTCCGCAGCAGCAGTCAGCAGCAGTCAGTCAGTAATCAGCAGCAGTCCACAGCAGCAGTCAGCAAGTCCACATGAATGAGTAACAGTCAGCCCTAGTAGTCAAAAGCAGTCAGCAGCTATCAGGCTATATAGTAGGCAGCTGCAGCAGTCAGGAGTCAGTAGTTATCAGCAGTCAGGAGTCCAGCAGTTATCAACAGTGAGAAGTCAGCAGCAGCAGTAGCAGACAACAGCATCTCAAAAGTTACAGGAGTCAGTTGGTAGCAGTCAGCAACAGTCCAAATCACTGAGTAATAATAGCAGTCGTAGCAGCAATCAGAAGCTATAGCAGGTATAGTCAGCTGCAGCAGTGCAGCAACAGTCCACATGAATGAGTAACAGTCAGCAGTAGTAGTGAGCAGCAGCCAGTAGCTATAGTAACAGTGGCAGACAACAGCAATCAGAAGCTACGTAGTCAGCTGCAGCAGTTAGAACAGTCCAAATCACTGAGTAACAATCAGCAGTAGTAGCAGCAGTCAGTAGCAGCAGTCAGCAGGAATCAGCAATTAGCAGAAATCAGCTATAATAGTCAGCTGCAGCAGTAAGCAGTCAGTAGCAGTGAGAAGTCAGCTGCAGCAGTCAGAAACAGTCCACAATCCACATGAATGAGTAACAGCAGTAGTAGTCAGCAGCAGCAGCCCGCAGCAGCAAGAAGTCAGCAGCAGCAGTCAGCAGCAGTAGCAGGCAACAGTTAGGAGCAGTAGTCAAAAGTAGTCAGCAACAGTCAGTAGCAACAGTTAGCAGTCAAAAGTAGTCAGCAGCAGTCAGTAGCAGCAGTAGCACCAGTTAGCAGAAAGCAGCTATAATAGTCAGCTGCAGCAGTGAGCAGATAGTAGCAGTGAGAAGTCAGCTGCAGCAGTCAGAAACAGTCCACATCAGTGAGTAACAGTCTGTCAGTAATCAGTAGCAGTCAGTAGCAGCAGTCAGCAGGAGTCCACAGCAGTCTATCACAGCAGTCCACAGCAGCGAGAAGTCAGCAGCAGTAGCAGGCAACAGCAGGAGTCCACATGATTGAGTAGCAGTCAGTCAGTAATTAGCAAGGGGCCACAGCAGTGAGAAGTCAGCAGCAGTGAGAAGTCAGCAGCGGCAGTGATCAGCAGGCAGTCAGTAATCAGCAGCAGTGCGCAGCAGCGAGAAGTCAGCAGCAGTAGCAGGCAACAGTTAGCAGGAGTCCACATGATTGAGTAACAATCAGCAGTAGTAGTCAGCATCAGTCAGTCAGTAATCAGCAGCAGTCAGCAACAGTGAGAATTCAGCAGCAGCAGTCAGCAGCAGTAACAGGGAACAGTTAGGAGCAGTAGTCAAAAGTAGTCAGCAGTAGTCAAAAGTAGTCAGCAGCAGTCAGTAGCAGCAGTTAGCAGAAAGCAAACTATCGTAGTCTGCTGAATCATTCAGAAACAGTCCACATTAGTAAGTAACAGTGAATCAGTAATCAGCAGCAGTCAGTAGCAGCAGTCAGAAACAGTCAACATCAGTGAGTAACAAGTCAGTCAGTAATCAGTAGCAGTCAGTAGCAGCAGTCAGCAGCAGTCCATATGAATGAGTAACAGCAGTAGTAGTCCACAGCAGTCCGCAGCAGTCCGCAGCAGTCCGCAGCAGGCCACAGCAGTCCCGCAGCAGTCCACAGCCATCCGCAGCACTCCACAGCCGTCAGCAGCAGTGAGAACACAGCAGTGAGAAGGCAGAAGTGAGAACGCAGCAGTGAGAAGTCAGCAGCAGCAGTCAGTCAGTAATCAGTAGAAGTCCACAGCAGCAGTCCACAGCAGTAGTCAACAAGTCCACATGAATGAGTAACAGTCAGCTTTAGTAGTCAAAAGCAGTCAGCAGCTAGAGCAGCTATAGTAGTCAGCTATAGTAGTCAGCTGCAGCAGTCAGCAGTCAGCAGTTATCAGCAGTGAGAAGTCAGCAGCAGTAGTAGGAGACAAGAGCAAGCAGAAGCTACAGGAGTCAGTTGTAGCAGTCAGCAACAGTCCAAATCACTCTGCTGCTACGACTGCTGAAGCTATAGCAGGTATAGTAGTCAGTTGCAGTAGTCAGCAACAGTCCACATGAATGAGTAACAGTCAGCAGTAGTAGTCAGTAGCAGTCAGTAGCAGCAGTAGCATCAGTTAGCAGAAAGCAGCTATAATAGTCAGCTGCAGAAGTGAGCAGTCAGTAGCAGTGGGAAGTCAGCTGCAGCAGTCAGAAACAGTCCACATGAATGAGTAACAACAGTAGTAGTCAGCAGCAGCCCGCAGCAGCAAGAAGTCAGCAGCAGCAATCAGCAGCAGTAGCAGGCAACAGTTAGCAGGAGTCCACATGAAACAGTAGCAGTCAGTCAGTAATCAGCAGCAGTCAGCAGCAGTCCGCAGCAGTGAGAATTCAGTAGCAGCAGTCAGTAGCAGCAGTCAGCAGCAGGAGTCAGCAGCAGCAGTTAGCAGCAGTCCACATGAATGAGTAACAGCAGTAGTAGCTTCGAGAACCAGCAGCAGTCAGCAGCAGTCCACAGCAGCGAGAAGTCAGCAGCAGTAGCAGGTAACAGTAGAGGATCCACATGAATGAGTACTGTCAGTCAGTAATCAGCAGCAGTCCCCAGCAGCGAGAAGTCAGCAACAGCAGTCAGCAGCAGCAGTCAGCAGCATACAAATTAGCAGTCAAAAGTAAAGCCTCAGTGCAGCAGTTAGAAGCAGCATAAGCGCTGTGCACTGAGCGGCAGAGTGGGTCAACTGCAGCAGTCAGAAACAGTCCACAACTGGAACAGCAGTGAATCAGCAGCAGCGAATCAGCAGCAGCCCACAGCAGGGAGAAGTCATGGCAGTAGCAGCAAAAAAGTCCACATGAATGAGACATCAAAGCGCGTCCAGCAGTCCACAGCAGTCCGCAGAGTCTGCAGCAGGAAGTCCACAGAGTCAGCAGCAGTCAGCAGAACGGCAGTCCAGCAGCAGCAAAGTCCACTGAATGAGAACAGTCAGCCTAAGTCAAAGCAGCCGCATAGCAGCTATATAGAGCAGCTGCGCAGCAGAGTCAGAGTTATCAGCAGTCGGAGTCAGCAGTTATCGCAGGAAAGTCAGCACAGCAGAGCGAAAAGCATCAAAGTTACAGGGTCAGTGTGCCCACGTCAAATCACTGGTATCAACTGTGCAGCTCAGAACTAGCATATATAGTAGCTCAGCAGCCAGCAACAGTCCACATGAATGAAACACAGAGTAGCAGCAGCAGTGTAGCTATAGAAAGTGGCACAACAACAACAGAGCTCAGTACAGCTGCAGCAGTTGAAGTCAAATCATGGAACAATAGCAGTAGTAGCAGCAGCTGCAGCTCAGCAGGAATCAAATGCAGAAATCACTAAGTCAGCCAGCAGAAGGTCAGTAGCGTAGAATCAGCCAGCAGTCAGAAACAGTCCACAATCCAGAATGAGAACAGCGTAGAGTCAGCAGCAGCAGCCGCAGCACAAGAGTCGCAGCAGCATAGCAGCAGTAGCAGGCAAGGCAACAAAAAGTTAAGGGAGCAGGGAAGTCAAACAGTCAGCAACAGCCCAGTAAGCAACATTAGCAGGTCAAAGGTCAGCACAGTCAGTAGCACATTAGCAGAAAAAGAGAGCCGAAAGCCTGGGCTGCAGGTAGCAGTCAGCAGCAGTGAGAAGCAGCAGCAGCGTAGAAACAGTCCACACAGTGAGTCAGTCGTCAGAATCAGTAGCAGCGACAGCAGTCACGGGTCACAGCAGTCTCAGCAGTCACAGCAGCGGGTCAGCAGCAGTAGCAGGAACAGCAGGGTCCGATGAGGCAGTCAGTATAACCAGCAGGGGCCATAAGCCAAGGCAGTGATCAGCAGGCAGTCAGTAACAGCAGCAGGCAGCAGGAGTCAACACAGGAGGAACATTAGAGGGTCCAGATGAGAACACAGAGAGAGTGCTTCAGTCAAATCAGCAAGTCAGCCGTGGGTGAGAATTGCGCAGCGTCAGCGCATGGGAACAGTTGGAGCAGATCAAAAGGTCGCAGGTCAAAAGTGCAACCAGCAGTCGAGCAGCAGTTGCGAAGAACCTGATCTGTGATCACAGAACAGTCCACATTGGGGACAGTGAATATAACGCAGCAGCGTAGCAGCAGTCAGAAACACAACAAACAAGTCAGCAGTAACGTACAGTCAGAGCAGCAGTCAGCAGCAGTCCATATGAATGAGAAATAGAGTGTCCCAGAGTCCGAGCAGTCCGCGCAGTCCGAGCAGGCCACAGCGTCCACAAAAGTCCCATACAGCTCCCAGCACCCACAGCCGTCGCAGCAGGAGAACCAGCAGGAGAAGGCAGAGTGAGAAGCAGAGTGAGAAGTCAGCAGCAGCACCTCAGTCATAATCAGTAGGTCCACAGGAGTCCAGCAGCAGTCAACACTATAGTCAGCTTTGCAAAGCAGAGCAGCAAGACTAAGAGTACTGGCAACATACAGCGTTCAGCAGGGAATCAGCAGCAGTAAGGAGACAAAGAAGCAGAGCGGGAAGCAGCAGCAAAGTCAATCACCAACATAATGCGTTCATAGCAAGAGCAGTCCAGAGC
Organism: Sarcophilus harrisii; assembly: GCF_902635505.1. Lineage (NCBI taxonomy): Eukaryota > Metazoa > Chordata > Mammalia > Dasyuromorphia > Dasyuridae > Sarcophilus > Sarcophilus harrisii. Next base: position 224,701,492 of record NC_045430.1, read on the forward strand.
AGCAACAGTCCTGATGGGTACAGTAGCTTTAGAGTCAAAGCAGTAGCACTGGAGCAAGTAGCAGTATATAAGCAGCGCAGATAGCAGTATAGCAGGGGTCAAGAGTAGGACAACAGCAATGATAGAAGGAACACAGTAGTAGTCAGTCAGCCAGCAAGCAAGCAAAGCTCAGCAGCAGCAATCAGCAGCAGTAGCAGGCAACAGTCTAGTGGAGTCCACATGAAACAAGTAGCAGTCAGTCAGTAATCAGCAGCAGTCAGCAGCAGTCCGCAGTAGCGAAATTCAGTAGCAGCAGTCAGTAGCAGCAGTCAGCAGGAGTCAGCAGCGCAGTTAGCGAGTCCACATGGAATAGTAACAGCAGTAGTAGCGTAGAACTCGCAGCAGTCAGCAGCAGTCCACAGCAGCGAGAAGTCAGCAGCAGTAGCAGGTAACAGTTAGCAGGAGTCCACATGAATGAGTAGCAGTCAGTCAGTAATCAGCAGCAGTCCCCAGCAGCGAGAAGTCAGCAACAGCAGTCAGCAGCAGCAGTCAGCAGCAGTAGCAGGCAACAGTTAGCAGTCAAAAGTAGTCAGCAGCAGTCAGTAGCAGCAGTTAGCAGAAAGCAGCTATAGTAGTCAGCTGCAGCAGTGAGCAGTCAGGAGCAGCAGTCAGAAATAGTCCACATTAGTGAGTAACAGTCAGTCAGTAATCAGCAGCAGTCTCTAATCAGCAGCAGCCCACAGCAGCAAGAAGTCAGCAGAAGTAGCAGGTAGCAGCAGATTCCTCATGAATGAGTAAGCAGTCAAGAATCAGCAGTCCACAGCAGTCCACAGCAGTCCGCAGCAGTCTGCAGCAGTGAGAAGTCAGCAGCAGCAGTCAGCAGCAGTCAGTCAGTAATCAGCAGCAGTCCACAGCAGCAGTCAGCAAGTCCACATGAATGAGTAACAGTCAGCCCTAGTAGTCAAAAGCAGTCAGCAGCTATAGCAGCTATATAGTAGGCAGCTGCAGCAGTCAGGAGTCAGCAGTTATCAGCAGTCAGGAGTCAGCAGTTATCAGCAGTGAGAAGTCAGCAGCAGCAGTAGCAGACAACAGCATTCAAAAGTTACAGGAGTCAGTTGTAGCAGTCAGCAACAGTCCAAATCACTGAGTAATAATCAGCAGTCGTAGCAGCAATCAGAAGCTATAGCAGGTATAGTAGTCAGCTGCAGCAGTCAGCAACAGTCCACATGAATGAGTAACAGTCAGCAGTAGTAGTCAGCAGCAGTCAGTAGCTAATAGTAACAGTGGCAGACAACAGCAATCAGAAGCTACAGTAGTCAGCTGCAGCAGTTAGGAACAGTCCAAATCACTGAGTAACAATCAGCAGTAGTAGCAGCAGTCAGTAGCAGCAGTCAGCAGGAATCAGCAATTAGCAGAAATCAGCTATAATAGTCAGCTGCAGCAGTAAGCAGTCAGTAGCAGTGAGAAGTCAGCTGCAGCAGTCAGAAACAGTCCACAATCCACATGAATGAGTAACAGCAGTAGTAGTCAGCAGCAGCAGCCCGCAGCAGCAAGAAGTCAGCAGCAGCAATCAGCAGCAGTAGCAGGCAACAGTTAGCAGGAGTCCACATGAAAGAGTAGCAGTCAGTCGGTAATCAGCAGCAGTCCCCAGCAGGGAGAAGTCAGCAGCAGCAGTCAGCAGCAGCAGTCCCCAGCAGTAGCAGGCAACAGTTAGGAGCAGTAGTCAAAAGTAGTCAGCAACAGTCAGTAGCAACAGTTAGCAGTAAAAAGTAGTCAGCAGCAGTCAGTAGCAGCACTTAGCAGAAAGCAGCTATAGTAGTCAGCTGCAGCAGTGAGCAGTCAGCAGCAGTGAGAAGTCAGCAGCAGCAGTCAGAAACAGTCCACTATCAGTGAGTAACAGTCTGTCAGTAATCAGTAGCAGTCAGTAGCAGCAGTCAGCAGGAGTCCACAGCAGTCTATCACAGCAGTCCACAGCAGCGAGAAGTCAGCAGCAGTAGCAGGTAACAGCAGGAGTGCACATGATTGAGTAGCAGTCAGTCAGTAATCAGCAGGGGGCCGCAGCAGTGAGAAGTCAGCAGCAGCAGTGATCAGCAGGCAGTCAGTAATCAGCAGCAGTGGGCAGCAGCGAGAAGTCAGCAGCAGTAGCAGGCAACATTTAGCAGGAGTCCACATGATTGAGTAACAGTCAGCAGTAGTAGTCAGCATCAGTCAGTCAGTAATCAGCAGCAGTCAGCAGCAGTCAGCAACAGTGAGAATTCAGCAGCAGCAGTCAGCAGCTACTAGCAGGGAACAGTTAGGAGCAGTAGTCAAAAGTAGTCAGCAGTAGTCAAAAGTAGTCAGCAGCAGTCAGTAGCAGCAGTTAGCAGAAAGCAACTATCGTAGTCTGCTGCATCAGTCAGAAACAGTCCACATTAGTAAGTAACAGTGAATCAGTAATCAGCAGCAGTCAGTAGCAGCAGTCAGAAACAGTCCACATCAGAGAGTAACAGTCAGTCAGTAATCAGTAGCAGTCAGTAGCAGCAGTCAGCAGCAGTCCACATGAATGAGTAACAGCAGTAGTAGTCCACAGCAGTCCACAGCAGTCCACAGCAGTCCACAGCAGGCCACAGCAGTCCGCAGCAGTCCACAGCAGTCCGCAGCAGTCCACAGCAGTCCGCAGCAGTCCACAGCAGTCCGCAGCAGTGAGAACGCAGCAGTGAGAATGCAGCAGTGAGAACGCAGCAGTGAGAAGTCAGCAGCAGCAGTCAGCAGCAGTCAGTCAGTAATCAGCAGCAGTCCACAGCAGCAGTCCACAAGTCCACATGAATGAGTAACAGTCAGCTTTAGTAGTCAAAAGCAGTCAGCAGCTAGAGCAGCTATAGTAGTCAGCTGCAGCAGTAAGCAGTCAGCAGTTATCAGCAGTGAGAAGTCAGCAGCAGTAGCAGGAGACAACAGTAAGCAGAAGCTATAGGAGTCAGTTGTAGCAGTCAGCAACAGTCCAAATCACTCAGTAACAATCAGCAGTCGTCAGTAATCAGTAGCAGTCCACAGCAGCAGTCCACAGCAGCAGTCAACAAGTCCACATGAATGAGTAACAGTCAGCTTTAGTAGTCAAAAGCAGTCAGCAGCTAGAGCAGCTATAGTAGTCAGGTATAGTAGTCAGCTGCAGCAGTCAGCAGTCAGCAGTTATCAGCAGTGAGAAGTCAGCAGCAGTAGTAGGAGACAACAGCAAGCAGAAGCTACAGGAGTCAGTTGTAGCAGTCAGCAACAGTCCAAATCACTGAGTAACAATCAGCAGTTGTAGCAGCAATCAGAAGCTATAGCAGGTATAGTAGTCAGCTGTCAGCAACAGTCCACATGAATGAGTAACAGTCAGCAGTAGTAGTCAGCAGCAGTCAGTAGCAGCAGTAGCATCATTTAGCAGAAAGCAGCTATAATACTCAGCTGCAGAAGCGAGCAGTCAGTAGCAGTGGGAAGTCAGCTGTAGCAGTCAGAAACAGTCCGAATGAGTAACAGCAGTAGTAGTCAGCAGCAGTAGTAGTCAGCAGCAGCCTGCAGCAGCAAGAAGTCAGCAGCAGCAGTCAGCAGCAGTTTGCAGGAGTCCACATGAATGAGTACCAGTCAGTCAGTAATCAGCAGCAGTCCGCAGCAGTGAGAAGTCAGCAGCAGCAGTCAGCAGCAGCAGTCAGCAGCAGTAGCAGGCAACAGTTTGCAGGAATCCACATGAATGAGTAGCAGTCAGTCACTAATCAGCAGCAGTTCGCAGCAGTCCGCAGCAGGCCGCAGCAGTGAGATGTCAGCAGCAGTAGTCAGCAGCAGTAGCAGGTAACAGCAGGAGTCCACATGATTGAGTAGCAGTCAGTCAGTAATCAGCAGCAGTCCCCAGCAGCGAGAAGTCAGCAGCAGTAGCAGGAAACAGCAGGAGTCCACATGAATGAGTAACAATCAGCAGTAGTAGTCAGCATCAGTCAGTCAGTAATCAGCAGCAGTCAGCAGCAGTCCGCAACAGTGAGAATTCAGCAACAGCAGTCAGCAGCAGTAGCAGGCAACAGTTAGGAGCACTAGTCAAAAGTAGTCAGCAGTAGTCAAAAGTAATCAGCAGCAATCAGTAGCAGCAGTTAGCAAAAAGCAACAATCTTAGTCAGCTGCAGCAGTCAGAAACAGTCCGTCCACATTAGTAAGTAACAGTGAATCAGTAATCAGCAGCAGTCAGTAGCAGCAGTCAGAAACAGTCAACATCAGTGAGTAACAAGTCAATCAGTAATCAGTAGCAGTCAGTAGCAGCAGTCAGCAGCAGTCCACATGAATGAGTAACAGCAGTAGTAGTCCACAGCAGTCCACAGCAGTCCGCAGCAGTCCGCAGCAGTCCGCAGCAGTCCACAGCAGTCCACAGCAGTCCACAGCAGTCCGCAGCAGTCCACAGCAGTCCGCAGCAGTCCACAGCAGTCCGCAGCAGTGAGAACGCAGCAGTGAGAACGCAGCAGTGAGAACACAGCAGTGAGAAGTCAGCAGCAGCAGTCAGCAGCAGTCAGTCAGTAATCAGCAGCAGTCCACAGCAGCAGTCAACAAGTCCACATGAATGAGTAACAGTCAGCTTTAGTAGTCAAAAGCAGTCAGCAGCTAGAGCAGCTATAGTAGTCAGCTATAGTAACCAGCTGCAGCAGTCAGCAGTTATCAGTAGTCAGAAGTCAGCAGCAGTAGTAGCAGACAACAGCAATCAGAAGCTACAGGAGTCAGCTGTAGCAGTCAGCAATAATCCAAATCACTGAGTAACAATCAGTAGTTTTAGCAGCAATCAGAAGGTATAGCAGGTATAGTAGTCAGCTGTAGCAGTCAGCAACAGTCCACATGAATGAGTAACAGTCAGCAGTAGTAGTCAGCAGCAGTCAGTAGCAGCAGTAGCAGCAGTTAGCAGAAAGCAGCTATAATAGTCAGCTGCAGCAGTGAGCAGTCAGCAGCAGCGAGAAGTCAGCTGCAGCTGTCAGCAACAGTCCACATTAATGAGTAACAGCAGCAGTCCACAGCAGCAGTAGTAGTCAGCAGCAGTCCGCAGCAGCAAGAAGTCAGCAGCAGCAGAAAACAGTTAGCAGGAGTCCACATGAAAGAGTAGGAGTCAGTCAGTAATCAGCAGCAGTCCGCAGCAGCGAGAAGTCAGCAGCAGCAGTCAGCAGCAGTAGCAGGCAACAGTTTGCAGGAATCCACATGAATGAGTAGCAGTCAGTCACTAATCAGCAGCAGTTCGCAGCAGTCCGCAGCAGTGAGAAGTCAGCAGCAGTAGTCAGCAGCAGTAGCAGGTAACAGCACGAGTCCACATGATTGAGTAGCAGTCAGTCAGTAATCAGCAGTGGGCTGCAGCAGTGAGAAGTCAGCAGCAGCAGTGAACAGCAGGAAGTCAGTAATCAGCAGCAGTGCCCAGCAGCGAGAAATCAGCAGCAGTGCCCAGCAGCGAGAAGTCAGCAGCGAGAAGTCAGCAGCAGTAGCAGGCAACAGTTAGCAGGAGTCCACATGAATAACAATCAGCAGTAGTAGTCAGCATCAGTCAGTCAGTAATCAGCAGCAGTCAGCAGCAGTCAGCAACAGTGAGAAGTCAGCAGCAGCAGTCAGCAGCAGTAGCAGGCAACAGTTAGGAGCACTAGTCAAAAGTAGTCAGCAGTAGTCAAAAGTAATCAGCAGCAATCAGTAGCAGCAGTTAGCAAAAAGCAACAATCTTAGTCAGCTGCAGCAGTCAGAAACAGTCCGTCCACATTAGTAAGTAACAGTGAATCAGTAATCAGCAGCAGTCAGTAGCAGCAGTCAGCAGCAATAGCAGGCAACAGTTAGCAGGAGTCCACATGAAAGAGTAGCAGTCAGTCAGTAATCAGCAGCAGTCCGCAGCAGCGAGAAGTCAGCAGCAGCAGTCCACAGCAGCAGTCAGCAGCAGTAGCAGGCAACAGTTTGCAGGAATCCACATGAATGAGTAGCAGTCAGTCACTAATCAGCAGCAGTTTACAGCAGTCCGCAGCAGTCCGCAGCAGGCCGCAGCAGCAGCAGGCTGCAGCAGCAGTCAGCAGCACGCAGTCAGTAATCAGCAGCAGTGGGTAGAGCGAGAAGTCAGCACCAGTAGCAGGCAACAGTTAGTAGGAGTCCACATGAATGAGTAATAGTCAGCAGTAGTAGTCAGCATCAGTCAGTCAGTAATCAGCAGCAGTCCACAGCAGTCCGCAGCAGTGAGAATTCAGCAGCAGCAGTCAGTAGCAGTAGCAGGCAACAGTTAGGAGCAGTAGTCCAAAGTAGTCAGCAGCAGTCAGTAGCAGCAGTTAGCAGAAAGCAGCTCTAGTAGTCAGCTGCAGCAGTCAGAAACAGTCCATATCAGAAAGTAACAGTCAATCAGTAATCAGCAGCAGTCAGAAACAGTCCACATCAGTGAGTAACAGTCAGTCAGTAATCAGTAGCAGTCAGTAGCAGCAGTCAGCAGCAGTCCACATGAATGAGTAACAGCAGTAGTAGTCAGCAGCAGTTAGCAGCAGTCTGCAGCAGCGAGAAGTCAGCAGCAGTAGCAGGTAACAGTTAGCAGGAGTCCACATGAATGAGTAGGAGTCAGTCACTAATCAGCAGTAGTTTGCAGCAGTCTGCAGCCGGCCACAGCAGTGAGAAGTGAGCAGCAGCAGTCAGAAACAGTCCACATCAGTGAGTAACAGTCTGTCAGTAATCAGTAGCAGTCAGTAGCAGCAGTCAGCAGCAGTCCACAGCAGTCTATCACAGCAGTCCACAGCAGCGAGAAGTCAGGGGCAGTAGCAGGTAACAGTTAGCAGGAGTCCACATGAATGAGTAGCAGTCAGTCAGTAATCAGCAGCAGTCCCCAGCAGTCCGCAGCAGTGAGAATTCAGTAGCAGCAGTCAGCAGCAGTAGCAGGCAACAGTTAGGGGCAGTAGTCAAAAGTAAACAGTTAGGGGCAGAGTCAAAAGTAGTCAGCAACAGTCAGTAGCAACAGTTAGCAGTCAAAAGTAGTCAGCAGCAGTCAGCCACAGTCCGCAGCAGTGACAGCAGCAGTAGTTAGCAGCAGTAGCAGGTAACACCTGGAGTCCACATGATTGAATAGCAGTCAGTCAATAATCAGCAGCAGTTCGCAGCAGTTCGCAGCAGTCCGCAGCAGGCCACAGCAGTGAGAAGTCAGCAGCAGCAGTCAGCAGCAGTCAGTCAGTAATCAGCAGCAGTAACAAGAATTAATCAGCAGCAGTAGCAAGAAGTCAACAGCAGCAGTAGCAGGGCAAGAGTTAACAGGAGGTCACATGAATGAGTAGCAGTCAGTCAGTAATCAGCAGCAGTCCCCAGCAGTCCGCAGCAGTGAGAATTCAGTAGCAGCAGTCAGCAGCAGTAGCAGGCAACAGTTAGGGGCAGTAGTCAAAAGTAAACAGTGAGGGGCAGTAGTCAAAAGTAGTCAGCAACAGTCAGTAGCAACAGTTAGCAGTCAAGAGTAGTCAGCAGCAGCAGTCAGTAGCAGCACTTAGCAGAAAGCAGCTATAGTAGTCAGCTGCAGCAGTGAGCAGTCCGCAGCAGTGAGAAGTCAGCAGCAGCAGTCAGAAACAGTCCACATGAATGAGTAACAGCAGTAGTAGTCAGCAGCAGTCAGTAATCAGCAGCAGCCCGAAGCAGCGAGAAGTCAGCAGCAGCAGTCAGCAGCAGTAGCAGGCAACAGTTAGCAGGAGTCCACATGAAACAGAAGCAGTCAGTCAGATCAGCAGCAGTCCGCAGCAGCGAGAAGTCAGCAGCAGTAGTCAGCAGCAGTAGCAGGTAACAGCAGGAGTCCACATGATTGAGTAGCAGTCAGTCAGTAATCAGCAGCAGTTAACAGCAGGAGTCCACATGAATGAGTAGCAGTCAGTCAGTAATCAGCAGCAGTCCGCAGCAGTGAGAAGTCAGCAGCAGCAGTCAGCAGCAGCAGTCAGCAGCAGTAGCAGGCAACAGTTAGGAGCAGTAGTCAAAAGTAGTCAGCAATAGTCAGTAGCAACAGTTAGCAGTCAAAAGTAGGCAGCAGCAGTCAGTAGCAGCAGTTAGCAGAAAGCAGCTATAGTAGTCAGCTGCAGCAGTGAGCAGTCAGCAGCAGTGAGAAGTCAGCAGCAGCAGTCAGAAACAGTCCACATCAGTGAGTAACAGTCTGTCAGTAATCAGTAGCAGTCAGTAGCAGCAGTCAGCAGCAGGCCACAGCGGTCTATCACAGCAGTCCACAGCAGCGAGAAGTCAGCAGCAGTAGCAGGTAACAGTTAGCAGGAGTCCACATGAATGAGTAGCAGTCAGTCAGTAATCAGCAGCAGTCCCCAGCAGTGAGAAGTCAGCAGCAGTCAGCAGCAGCAGTCAGCAGCAGTAGCAGGAGTCCACATGAAACAGTAGCAGTCAGTCAGTAATCAGCAGCAGTCAGCAGCAGCAGTCAGCAGCAGCAGTCCACAGCAGCAGTCAGCAGCAGTAGCAGGCAACAGTTTGCAGGAATCCACATGAATGAGTAGCAGTCAGTCACTAATCAGCAGCAGTTCACAGCAGTCCGCAGCAGTCCGCAGCAGTCCGCAGCAGTGAGAAGTCAGCAGCAGCAGGCTGCAGCAGCAGTCAACAGCAGTCAGCAGCAGGCAGTCAGTAATCAGCAGCAGTGGGCAGCAGCGAGAAGTCAGCACCAGTAGCAGGCAACAGTTAGCAGGAGTCCACATGAATGAGTAACAGTCAGCAGTAGTAGTCAGCATCAGTCAGTCAGTAATCAGAAGCAGTCCGCAGCAGTCCGCAGCAGTCTGCAGCAGTGAGAATTCAGCAGCAGCAGTCAGCAGCAGTAGCAGGCAAGAGTTAGGAGCAGTAGTCAAAAGTTGTGAGCAGCAGTTAATAGCAGCAGTTAGCAGAAAGCAGCTAAAACAGTCATCTGCAGCAGTCAGAAACAGTCCACATCAGGAAGCAACAGTCAATCAGTAATCAGCAGCAGTCAGAAACAGTCCATATCAGTGAGTAACAGTCAGTAAAATTCAGTCAGTAAACAGTAGCAGTCAGTAGCAGCAGTCAGCAGCAGTTGACATGAATGAGTAACAGCAGTAGTACTCAGCAGCAGTCAGCAGCAGTCCACAGCAGTCTATCACAGCAGTCCACAGCAGCAGTCCACAAGTCCACATGAATGAGTAACAGTCAGCTTTAGTAGTCAAAAGCAGTCAGCAGCTATAGCAGCTATAGTAGTCACCTACAGCAGTCAGCAGTTAGCAGTGAGAAGTCAGCAGCAGCAGTAGCAGACAAGAGCAATCAGACGCTACAGGAGTCAGCTGTAGCAATCAGCAACAGTCTAAATCACTGATTAATGATCAGCAGTAGTAGCAGCAGTCAGCAGTTATAGCAGGTATAGTAGTCAGCTGCAGCTGTCAGCAACAGTCCACATTAATGAGTAACAGCAGTAGTAGTCAGCAGCAGTCCGCAGCAGCAAGAAGTCAGCAGCAGCAAGAAGTCAGCAGCAGTCCTCAGCAGTAGCAGGCAAGAGTTAGGAGCAGTAGCAGTGAGAATTCAGCAGCAGCAGTCCGCAGCAGTAGCAGGCAACAGTTAGGAGCAGTAGTCAAAAGTAGTCAGCAGCAGTCAGTAGCAGCAGTTAGCAGAAAGCAGCTATAGTAGTCAGCTGCAGCAGTCAGAAACAGTCCACATCAGCAAGCAACAGTCAATCAGTAATCAGCAGCAGTCAGAAAAAGTCCACATCAGTGAGTAACAGTCAGTCAGTAATCAGTAGCAGTCAGTAGCAGCAGTCAGCAGCAGTCCACATGAATGAGTAACAGCAGTAGTAGTCAGCAGCAGTCAGCAGCAGTCTGCAGCAGCGAGAAGTCAGCAGCAGTAGCAGGCAATAGTTAGCGGGAATCCACATGAATGAGCTGCAGTAGTCAGTTAGTAATCAGCAGCAGTCCGCAGCAGTGAGAAGTCAGCAGCAGTAGCAGGTAACAGTTAGCAGGAGTCCACATGATTGAGTAGCAGTCATTCAGTAATCAGCAGCAGTCCATAGCAGCAAGAACTCAGCAGCAGCAGCAGTCAGCAGCAGTAGCAGGCAACAGTTACCAGGAGTCCACATGAATGAGTAACAGTCAGCAGTGAGAAGGCAGCAGCAGTCAGTCAGTAATCAGCAGCAGTCCACAGCAGCAGTCAGCAAGTCCACATGTAACAGTCAGTC